>NW_028120805.1:0-690344 GCF_965178545.1 Coloeus monedula | reverse complement strand
ACACTTTGTTACTATCTGATTTACACCCAGAAGGGCAAAGAAAAGGAAATCTCTGAGTATAAAAAGGAAAGAACTTTGAAGGTTCAAAATATTCCCAAAGACCAGATTAAAACCAAACGAGATTAAATGTTGGTGCCAAACAAATGGGTATCTCTTTATCTAATGGTAAGAGAGGCAAAGAGAAAGAAGGAGAAAAGTAGAGAAAAGTTAGAAAAGACAAGGTTACTCTAACAAGCACTGCATAAGTCACCACCACACTGTGCTACCTTTGTTGCTGCTGAGACAGGGTGGGGGAAGTGGAGAAGTTTTTGCCTTTTTTTTCCTGCTGTTTGAAGCCTCTTATCTGCCTCTTCTGAAGTCTAGAGCAGTTTGGCTGGAAAGCGGCGGCCCATCCTCCGAGATGCAGGCTCGATGCTTGCAGCTGAACCTGGGTCCGCCTGGGACGAAGGAGCAGGGCTAGGGGTTGCACAACTCCCTCGGGATTTCAGTGCAGGGGTGAAGGATTGGGGGGTGCTCCCCAGGCGGGCGGCGTCGGCTCCCGGAGGCCTCAGGGTGCCTCACGGCAGGCGATGGTGGTGGTGGGGGGAAAGGCAAAGGGCGGGGATTCTACCTTTTGCTTTTGCCTCCACATTTTGCACCAGTTTTGCCTTCCTTTTTATGGGCCTCAAGGCGGCTATGCACGGCCCGTACGGCACGTAGTTTGCAGGCGTTCAAAAGTGATTATGATAAGCAGCCATCATGACGAAGCACTTTTGAAGCCTTTCAGGTGTTGAGCAGTGATAATGGCGAAGCGTTTTTTGGCGCCTTTCTCTTACTATTAGGCTCTTGCACACTTCAGAAGCAAGGGGCCATTGTGACACAGCAGGGCCTTGTATAAGCAAGGGGTCATTGTAGCACGGCAGGGCCTCGTGGAATCAAGGGGATCGTAGTGACACTGTGGGGCTCCAGGAGGCCACGGGGCCATTCTGACTGTGTGGAAGCAAGGATACCGTTGTTACGCTACGGGGCATCATGGAACCAAGGAGGCCATTGTGAAGCAGCTGGGGAACCCGCTGAGACTATTATGACACTTCAAGGCCTTGTGACACTGAAGGGCCATTGTGGAACTGCAGGGCCTCGTGGAACCAGTGAGACCATTGTGACATCACAGGGCCTCATGGGAGCCAGGGGCCATTGTGACACAGCCAGGCCTCACAGAAGCAAGGGGCCATTGTGACACTGCAAGGTCTCACGGAAGCAAAGGGCCAGTGTGCCACAGCCAGGCCTTGTGGAACCAAGGGGCCATTGTGATCCTGGGGAGCCCAATAGAACCAAGGAGCCATTGTGACCCTGCAGCACCTTACGGAATCATGGAGACCCTTGTGACCCTCTGTGACCTCATGGAACCAGTGGGCCATTGTGTTATTCTGCAGCCCCATGGAACCAAGGAAACCATTGTGACACAGCCAGGCCTCGTGGAAGCAAGGGGCCTTTGTGCCGCTCTAGAGCCAAGGAGACCACTGTGATATTGCTGGGCCTCAGGGGAACAAAATGGTGATGCTGCAGGGCCCCAAGGCTGCAAAGAGCGTGGAACAGGTGTGGTTGGCTTGGCCTCCTGGGGGCCACCTGCCTGGTCCAGCTGAGCTTGGCATGTTGAGGGGTGCTTCTCCTCTGGCCCTGAAACGCTGGAGTTCCTTGCTTTCCTTTCTGTGCGAAAGCACTGTCCTTCTCCTCCAGGGACCCATGGCTGAAATTAGGATTCTACCTCCAAATTGGATTCTGTCCGAGGATTGTTCCCATGTGAAACCTGCCAGGACAGACAGCTCAGGCTGGCCTTGGCCTCTTAGGGGCCACCTCGCATCTGCCTTCAAAACACGCGGGGGCTGTGCTTCTCTTCCCATGGAATAAAACCATCTTTCAAGTCCAGCCATCCATGGCCAAAATTGGGAATCCACCTCTGAAATTCCATATCTCCAAGGAATAGCTCCCCGACAAAAGCTGCCAGGAATGTCCAGCTTCCCTTGGCTTCCTGAGGGCCAGCTCTCATCTGCCTTTGAAACACTGGGCCTCCTCACTTTGCTGCCAATGGAAAAGAACTGTCCTTCTGGGCCAGATGTCCACGGACAAAACTGGGATTTGGCCTCCCAAATTCCATCTAGCCAAGGATTGCTCCAAGACAAAAGCTGCCAAGACAAACAGGTCTGGCTGGCCTTGGCCTCCTTGAGGCACCACTAATCAGCCTTTGAAACACTGGGGCTCTGCCCTTTCCTTCCTGGGGAGAAGAAGTGTCATTCCCGTCCAGGCACCCACAGCTGAAATGGAATTCCACCTCCAAAACTCCCCGTATGTCCAAGGGTTGCTTTCAGACAGAAGCTGCAAGGACAGACAGGTCTGCCTTGCCTTGGCCTCTGGTGGCTGCCTCTCATCTGCCTTCAAAACACTGGGGTTCTGTGGTTTCCTTCCTGTAGAAAAGAACCGACCTTCTTGTCCAGGTGCCCGTGGCCTCGAGCACATGATCACTACAGAGGGACAAAGGAGCTCTGTGCTCAGTGGAGTGGAGACTGAGGACAGTGGAGGAGAGTCCTGGGTGGGCTTGAAGGGTGGTTTCAGACATGGTGGATCCTTTCTAGCTAGTAGAGACCAGCTGGCAAAAGAAAGAATTAATGCCAAGGGCAGCTGGGCAGGTCCAGGCTGGACACAAGGAGAAAGGAATTTCTCTCCCAGGGCAGTGCAGTGGTGCAACGTGTCCCCCAGAAGGAGTCTGGAGCAGCCCAAGGCTTTGTGTGCCAAGGCAGAGCCAGGCAGGACGCAGAGCCATCAGCAAAGGAAGGGGCCCATTGTTACACAGCAGGGCCGCAGAACCAAGGAGATCATTGTGACACTGCACAACCTCATGCAATCAAGGCGTCCGTGTTACGCTACTGAACCTCACGGAGCCAAGGGTCCATTGTGACGCTGCGGAGCCAAGGAGACTGTTGCTGACAGTACCAAAGTTCATGGAACCAAAAGTCCATTGTGACATTGTGGCGCCTCACGGAACCGTGGAGAGCATTATGACACTTTGTTACTATCTGATTTACACCCAGAAGGGCAAAGAAAAGGAAATCTCTGAGTATAAAAAGGAAAGAACTTTGAAGGTTCAAAATATTCCCAAAGACCAGATTAAAACCAAACGAGATTAAATGTTGGTGCCAAACAAATGGGTATCTCTTTATCTAATGGTAAGAGAGGCAAAGAGAAAGAAGGAGAAAAGTAGAGAAAAGTTAGAAAAGACAAGGTTACTCTAACAAGCACTGCATAAGTCACCACCACACTGTGCTACCTTTGTTGCTGCTGAGACAGGGTGGGGGAAGTGGAGAAGTTTTTGCCTTTTTTTTTCCTGCTGTTTGAAGCCTCTTATCTGCCTCTTCTGAAGTCTAGAGCAGTTTGGCTGGAAAGCGGCGGCCCATCCTCCGAGATGCAGGCTCGATGCTTGCAGCTGAACCTGGGTCCGCCTGGGACGAAGGAGCAGGGCTAGGGGTTGCACAACTCCCTCGGGATTTCAGTGCAGGGGTGAAGGATTGGGGGGTGCTCCCCAGGCGGGCGGCGTCGGCTCCCGGAGGCCTCAGGGTGCCTCACGGCAGGCGATGGTGGTGGTGGGGGGAAAGGCAAAGGGCGGGGATTCTACCTTTTGCTTTTGCCTCCACATTTTGCACCAGTTTTGCCTTCCTTTTTATGGGCCTCAAGGCGGGCTATGCACGGCCCGTACGGCACGTAGTTTGCAGGCGTTCAAAAGTGATTATGATAAGCAGCCATCATGACGAAGCACTTTTGAAGCCTTTCAGGTGTTGAGCAGTGATAATGGCGAAGCGTTTTTTGGCGCCTTTCTCTTACTATTAGGCTCTTGCACACTTCAGAAGCAAGGGGCCATTGTGACACAGCAGGGCCTTGTATAAGCAAGGGGTCATTGTAGCACGGCAGGGCCTCGTGGAATCAAGGGGATCGTAGTGACACTGTGGGGCTCCAGGAGGCCACGGGGCCATTCTGACTGTGTGGAAGCAAGGATACCGTTGTTACGCTACGGGGCATCATGGAACCAAGGAGGCCATTGTGAAGCAGCTGGGGAACCCGCTGAGACTATTATGACACTTCAAGGCCTTGTGACACTGAAGGGCCATTGTGGAACTGCAGGGCCTCGTGGAACCAGTGAGACCATTGTGACATCACAGGGCCTCATGGGAGCCAGGGGCCATTGTGACACAGCCAGGCCTCACAGAAGCAAGGGGCCATTGTGACACTGCAAGGTCTCACGGAAGCAAAGGGCCAGTGTGCCACAGCCAGGCCTTGTGGAACCAAGGGGCCATTGTGATCCTGGGGAGCCCAATAGAACCAAGGAGCCATTGTGACCCTGCAGCACCTTACGGAATCATGGAGACCCTTGTGACCCTCTGTGACCTCATGGAACCAGTGGGCCATTGTGTTATTCTGCAGCCCCATGGAACCAAGGAAACCATTGTGACACAGCCAGGCCTCGTGGAAGCAAGGGGCCTTTGTGCCGCTCTAGAGCCAAGGAGACCACTGTGATATTGCTGGGCCTCAGGGGAACAAAATGGTGATGCTGCAGGGCCCCAAGGCTGCAAAGAGCGTGGAACAGGTGTGGTTGGCTTGGCCTCCTGGGGGCCACCTGCCTGGTCCAGCTGAGCTTGGCATGTTGAGGGGTGCTTCTCCTCTGGCCCTGAAACGCTGGAGTTCCTTGCTTTCCTTTCTGTGCGAAAGCACTGTCCTTCTCCTCCAGGGACCCATGGCTGAAATTAGGATTCTACCTCCAAATTGGATTCTGTCCGAGGATTGTTCCCATGTGAAACCTGCCAGGACAGACAGCTCAGGCTGGCCTTGGCCTCTTAGGGGCCACCTCGCATCTGCCTTCAAAACACGCGGGGGCTGTGCTTCTCTTCCCATGGAATAAAACCATCTTTCAAGTCCAGCCATCCATGGCCAAAATTGGGAATCCACCTCTGAAATTCCATATCTCCAAGGAATAGCTCCCCGACAAAAGCTGCCAGGAATGTCCAGCTTCCCTTGGCTTCCTGAGGGCCAGCTCTCATCTGCCTTTGAAACACTGGGCCTCCTCTCCTCACTTTGCTGCCAATGGAAAAGAACTGTCCTTCTGGGCCAGATGTCCATGGACAAAACTGGGATTTGGCCTCCCAAATTCCATCTAGCCAAGGATTGCTCCAAGACAAAAGCTGCCAAGACAAACAGGTCTGGCTGGCCTTGGCCTCCTTGAGGCACCACTAATCAGCCTTTGAAACACTGGGGCTCTGCCCTTTCCTTCCTGGGGAGAAGAAGTGTCATTCCCGTCCAGGCACCCACAGCTGAAATGGAACTCCACCTCCAAAACTCCCCGTATGTCCAAGGGTTGCTTTCAGACAGAAGCTGCAAGGACAGACAGGTCTGCCTTGCCTTGGCCTCTGGTGGCTGCCTCTCATCTGCCTTCAAAACACTGGGTTCTGTGGTTTCCTTCCTGTAGAAAAGAACCGACCTTCTTGTCCAGGTGCCGTGGCCTCGAGCACATGATCACTACCTAGGGACAAAGGAGCTCTGTGCTCAGTGAGTGGAGAGTGAGGACAGTGGAGGAGAGTCCTGGGTGGGCTTGAAGGGTGGTTTCAGACATGGTGGATCCTTTCTAGCTAGTAGAGACCAGCTGGCAAAAGAAATGAATTAATGCCAAGGGCAGCTGGGCAGGTCCAGGCTGGACACAAGGAGAAAGGAATTTCTCTCCCAGGCAGTGCAGTGGTGCAACGGTGTCCCCCAGAAGGAGTCTGGAGCAGCCCAAGGCTTTGTGTGCCAAGGCAGAGCCAGGCAGACGCAGAGCCATCAGCAAAGGAAGGGGCCATTGTTACACAGCAGGGCCGCAGAACCAAGGAGATCATTGTGACACTGCACAACCTCATGCAATCAAGGCGTCCGTGTTACGCTACTGAACCTCACGGAGCCAAGGGTCCATTGTGACGCTGCGGAGCCAAGGAGACTGTTGCTGACAGTACCAAAGTTCATGGAACCAAAAGTCCATTGTGACATTGTGGCGCCTCACGGAACCGTGGAGAGCATTATGACACTTTGTTACTATCTGATTTACACCCAGAAGGCAAAGAAAAGGAAATCTCTGAGTATAAAAAGGAAAGAACTTTGAAGGTTCAAAATATTCCCAAAGACCAGATTAAAACCAAACGAGATTAAATGTTGGTGCCAAACAAATGGGTATCTCTTTATCTAATGGTAAGAGAGGCAAAGAGAAAGAAGGAGAAAAGTAGAGAAAAGTTAGAAAAGACAAGGTTACTCTAACAAGCACTGCATAAGTCACCACCACACTGTGCTACCTTTGTTGCTGCTGAGACAGGGGTGGGGGAAGTGGAGAAGTTTTTGCCTTTTTTTTTCCTGCTGTTTGAAGCCTCTTATCTGCCTCTTCTGAAGTCTAGAGCAGTTTGGCTGGAAAGCGGCGGCCCATCCTCCGAGATGCAGGCTCGATGCTTGCAGCTGAACCTGGGTCCGCCTGGGACGAAGGAGCAGGGCTAGGGGTTGCACAACTCCCTCGGGATTTCAGTGCAGGGGTGAAGGATTGGGGGGTGCTCCCCCAGGCGGGCGGCGTCGGCTCCCGGAGGCCTCAGGGTGCCTCACGGCAGGCGATGGTGGTGGTGGGGGGAAAGGCAAAGGGCGGGATTCTACCTTTTGCTTTTGCCTCCACATTTTGCACCAGTTTTGCCTTCCTTTTATGGGCCTCAAGGCGGGCTATGCACGGCCCGTACGGCACGTAGTTTGCAGGCGTTCAAAAGTGATTATGATAAGCAGCCATCATGACGAAGCACTTTTGAAGCCTTTCAGGTGTTGAGCAGTGATAATGGCGAAGCGTTTTTTTGGCGCCTTTCTCTTACTATTAGGCTCTTGCACACTTCAGAAGCAAGGGCCATTGTGACACAGCAGGGCCTTGTATAAGCAAGGGTCATTGTAGCACGGCAGGGCCTCGTGGAATCAAGGGGATCGTAGTGACACTGTGGGGCTCCAGGAGGCCACGGGGCCATTCTGACTGTGTGGAAGCAAGGATACCGTTGTTACGCTACGGGGCATCATGGAACCAAGGAGGCCATTGTGAAGCAGCTGGGGAACCCGCTGAGACTATTATGACACTTCAAGGCCTTGTGACACTGAAGGGCCATTGTGGAACTGCAGGGCCTCGTGGAACCAGTGAGACCATTGTGACATCACAGGGCCTCATGGGAGCCAGGGGCCATTGTGACACAGCCAGGCCTCACAGAAGCAAGGGGCCATTGTGACACTGGCAAGGTCTCACGGAAGCAAAGGGCCAGTGTGCCACAGCCAGGCCTTGTGGAACCAAGGGGCCATTGTGATCCTGGGGGAGCCCAATAGAACCAAGGAGCCATTGTGACCTTTGCAGCAGCCTTACGGAATCATGGAGACCCTTGTGACCCTCTGTGACCTCATGGAACCAGTGGGCCATTGTGTTATTCTGCAGCCCCATGGAACCAAGGAAACCATCGTGACACAGCCAGGCCTCGTGGAAGCAAGGGCCTTTGTGCCGCTCTAGAGCCAAGGAGACCACTGTGATATTGCTGGGCCTCAGGGGAACAAAATGGTGATGCTGCAGGGCCCCAAGGCTGCAAAGAGCGTGGAACAGGTGTGGTGGCTTGGCCTCCTGGGGGCCACCTGCCTGGTCCAGCTGAGCTTGGCATGTTGAGGGGTGCTTCTCCTCTGGCCCTGAAACGCTGGAGTTCCTTGCTTTCCTTTCTGTGCGAAAGCACTGTCCTTCTCCTCCAGGGACCCATGGCTGAAATTAGGATTCTACCTCCAAATTGGATTCTGTCCGAGGATTGTTCCCATGTGAAACCTGCCAGGACAGACAGCTCAGGCTGGCCTTGGCCTCTTAGGGGCCACCTCGCATCTGCCTTCAAAACACGCGGGGGCTGTGCTTCTCTTCCCATGGAATAAAACCATCTTTCAAGTCCAGCCATCCATGGCCAAAATTGGGAATCCACCTCTGAAATTCCATATCTCCAAGGAATATCTCCCCGACAAAAGCTGCCAGGAATGTCCAGCTTCCCTTGGCTTCCTTGAGGGCCAGCTCTCATCTGCCTTTGAAACACTGGGCCTCCTCACTTTGCTGCCAATGGAAAAGAACTGTCCTTCTGGGGCCAGATGTCCATGGACAAAACTGGGATTTGGCCTCCCAAATTCCATCTAGCCAAGGATTGCTCCAAGACAAAAGCTGCCAAGACAAACAGGTCTGGCTGGCCTTGGCCTCCTTGAGGCACCACTAATCAGCCTTTGAAACACTGGGCTCTGCCCTTTCCTTCCTGGGGAGAAGAAGTGTCATTCCCGTCCAGGCACCCAACAGCTGAAATGGAATTCCACCTCCAAAACTCCCCGTATGTCCAAGGGTTGCTTTCAGACAGAAGCTGCAAGGACAGACAGGTCTGCTTGCCTTGGCCTCTGGTGGCTGCCTCTCATCTGCCTTCAAAACACTGGGGTTCTGTGGTTTCCTTCCTGTAGAAAAGAACCGACCTTCTTGTCCAGGTGCCCGTGGCCTCGAGCACATGATCACTACCTAGGGACAAAGGAGCTCTGTGCTCAGTGGAGTGGAGACTGAGGACAGTGGAGGAGAGTCCTGGGTGGGCTTGAAGGGTGGTTTCAGACATGGTGGATCCTTTCTAGCTAGTAGAGACCAGCTGGCAAAAGAAAGAATTAATGCCAAGGGCAGCTGGGCAGGTCCAGGCTGGACACAAGGAGAAAGGAATTTCTCTCCCAGGGCAGTGCAGTGGTGCAACGTGTCCCCCAGAAGGAGTCTGGAGCAGCCCAAGGCTTTGTGTGCCAAGGCAGAGCCAGGCAGGACGCAGAGCCATCAGCAAAGGAAGGGGCCCATTGTTACACAGCAGGGCCGCAGAACCAAGGAGATCATTGTGACACTGCACAACCTCATGCAATCAAGGCGTCCGTGTTACGCTACTGAACCTCACGGAGCCAAGGGTCCATTGTGACGCTGCGGAGCCAAGGAGACTGTTGCTGACAGTACCAAAGTTCATGGAACCAAAAGTCCATTGTGACATTGTGGCGCCTCACGGAACCGTGGAGAGCATTATGACACTTTGTTACTATCTGATTTACACCCAGAAGGGCAAAGAAAAGGAAATCTCTGAGTATAAAAAGGAAAGAACTTTGAAGGTTCAAAATATTCCCAAAGACCAGATTAAAACCAAACGAGATTAAATGTTGGTGCCAAACAAATGGGTATCTCTTTATCTAATGGTAAGAGAGGCAAAGAGAAAGAAGGAGAAAAGTAGAGAAAAGTTAGAAAAGACAAGGTTACTCTAACAAGCACTGCATAAGTCACCACCACACTGTGCTACCTTTGTTGCTGCTGAGACAGGGTGGGGGAAGTGGAGAAGTTTTTGCCTTTTTTTTCCTGCTGTTTGAAGCCTCTTATCTGCCTCTTCTGAAGTCTAGAGCAGTTTGGCTGGAAAGCGGCGGCCCATCCTCCGAGATGCAGGCTCGATGCTTGCAGCTGAACCTGGGTCCGCCTGGGACGAAGGAGCAGGGCTAGGGGTTGCACAACTCCCTCGGGATTTCAGTGCAGGGGTGAAGGATTGGGGGGTGCTCCCCAGGCGGGCGGCGTCGGCTCCCGGAGGCCTCAGGGTGCCTCACGGCAGGCGATGGTGGTGGTGGGGGGAAAGGCAAAGGGCGGGGATTCTACCTTTTGCTTTTGCCTCCACATTTTGCACCAGTTTTGCCTTCCTTTTTATGGGCCTCAAGGCGGGCTATGCACGGCCCGTACGGCACGTAGTTTGCAGGCGTTCAAAAGTGATTATGATAAGCAGCCATCATGACGAAGCACTTTTGAAGCCTTTCAGGTGTTGAGCAGTGATAATGGCGAAGCGTTTTTTGGCGCCTTTCTCTTAGTATTAGGCTCTTGCACACTTCAGAAGCAAGGGGCCATTGTGACACAGCAGGGCCTTGTATAAGCAAGGGGTCATTGTAGCACGGCAGGGCCTCGTGGAATCAAGGGGATCGTAGTGACACTGTGGGGCTCCAGGAGGCCACGGGGCCATTCTGACTGTGTGGAAGCAAGGATACCGTTGTTACGCTACGGGGCATCATGGAACCAAGGAGGCCATTGTGAAGCAGCTGGGGAACCCGCTGAGACTATTATGACACTTCAAGGCCTTGTGACACTGAAGGGCCATTGTGGAACTGCAGGGCCTCGTGGAACCAGTGAGACCATTGTGACATCACAGGGCCTCATGGGAGCCAGGGGCCATTGTGACACAGCCAGGCCTCACAGAAGCAAGGGGCCATTGTGACACTGCAAGGTCTCACGGAAGCAAAGGGCCAGTGTGCCACAGCCAGGCCTTGTGGAACCAAGGGGCCATTGTGATCCTGGGGAGCCCAATAGAACCAAGGAGCCATTGTGACCCTGCAGCACCTTACGGAATCATGGAGACCCTTGTGACCCTCTGTGACCTCATGGAACCAGTGGGCCATTGTGTTATTCTGCAGCCCCATGGAACCAAGGAAACCATCGTGACACAGCCAGGCCTCGTGGAAGCAAGGGGCCTTTGTGCCGCTCTAGAGCCAAGGAGACCACTGTGATATTGCTGGGCCTCAGGGGAACAAAATGGTGATGCTGCAGGGCCCCAAGGCTGCAAAGAGCGTGGAACAGGTGTGGTTGGCTTGGCCTCCTGGGGGCCACCTGCCTGGTCCAGCTGAGCTTGGCATGTTGAGGGGTGCTTCTCCTCTGGCCCTGAAACGCTGGAGTTCCTTGCTTTCCTTTCTGTGCGAAAGCACTGTCCTTCTCCTCCAGGGACCCATGGCTGAAATTAGGATTCTACCTCCAAATTGGATTCTGTCCGAGGATTGTTCCCATGTGAAACCTGCCAGGACAGACAGCTCAGGCTGGCCTTGGCCTCTTAGGGGCCACCTCGCATCTGCCTTCAAAACACGCGGGGGCTGTGCTTCTCTTCCCATGGAATAAAACCATCTTTCAAGTCCAGCCATCCATGGCCAAAATTGGGAATCCACCTCTGAAATTCCATATCTCCAAGGAAAAGCTCCCCGACAAAAGCTGCCAGGAATGTCCAGCTTCCCTTGGCTTCCTGAGGGCCAGCTCTCATCTGCCTTTGAAACACTGGGCCTCCTCACTTTGCTGCCAATGGAAAAGAACTGTCCTTCTGGGCCAGATGTCCATGGACAAAACTGGGATTTGGCCTCCCAAATTCCATCTAGCCAAGGATTGCTCCAAGACAAAAGCTGCCAAGACAAACAGGTCTGGCTGGCCTTGGCCTCCTTGAGGCACCACTAATCAGCCTTTGAAACACTGGGGCTCTGCCCTTTCCTTCCTGGGGAGAAGAAGTGTCATTCCCGTCCAGGCACCCACAGCTGAAATGGAATTCCACCTCCAAAACTCCCCGTATGTCCAAGGGTTGCTTTCAGACAGAAGCTGCAAGGACAGACAGGTCTGCCTTGCCTTGGCCTCTGGTGGCTGCCTCTCATCTGCCTTCAAAACACTGGGGTTCTGTGGTTTCCTTCCTGTAGAAAAGAACCGACCTTCTTGTCCAGGTGCCCGTGGCCTCGAGCACATGATCACTACCTAGGGACAAAGGAGCTCTGTGCTCAGTGGAGTGGAGACTGAGGACAGTGGAGGAGAGTCCTGGGTGGGCTTGAAGGGTGGTTTCAGACATGGTGGATCCTTTCTAGCTAGTAGAGACCAGCTGGCAAAAGAAAGAATTAATGCCAAGGGCAGCTGGGCAGGTCCAGGCTGGACACAAGGAGAAAGGAATTTCTCTCCCAGGGCAGTGCAGTGGTGCAACGTGTCCCCCAGAAGGAGTCTGGAGCAGCCCAAGGCTTTGTGTGCCAAGGCAGAGCCAGGCAGGACGCAGAGCCATCAGCAAAGGAAGGGGCCCATTGTTACACAGCAGGGCCGCAGAACCAAGGAGATCATTGTGACACTGCACAACCTCATGCAATCAAGGCGTCCGTGTTACGCTACTGAACCTCACGGAGCCAAGGGTCCATTGTGACGCTGCGGAGCCAAGGAGACTGTTGCTGACAGTACCAAAGTTCATGGAACCAAAAGTCCATTGTGACATTGTGGCGCCTCACGGAACCGTGGAGAGCATTATGACACTTTGTTACTATCTGATTTACACCCAGAAGGGCAAAGAAAAGGAAATCTCTGAGTATAAAAAGGAAAGAACTTTGAAGGTTCAAAATATTCCCAAAGACCAGATTAAAACCAAACGAGATTAAATGTTGGTGCCAAACAAATGGGTATCTCTTTATCTAATGGTAAGAGAGGCAAAGAGAAAGAAGGAGAAAAGTAGAGAAAAGTTAGAAAAGACAAGGTTACTCTAACAAGCACTGCATAAGTCACCACCACACTGTGCTACCTTTGTTGCTGCTGAGACAGGGTGGGGGAAGTGGAGAAGTTTTTGCCTTTTTTTTCCTGCTGTTTGAAGCCTCTTATCTGCCTCTTCTGAAGTCTAGAGCAGTTTGGCTGGAAAGCGGCGGCCCATCCTCCGAGATGCAGGCTCGATGCTTGCAGCTGAACCTGGGTCCGCCTGGGACGAAGGAGCAGGGCTAGGGGTTGCACAACTCCCTCGGGATTTCAGTGCAGGGGTGAAGGATTGGGGGGTGCTCCCCAGGCGGGCGGCGTCGGCTCCCGGAGGCCTCAGGGTGCCTCACGGCAGGCGATGGTGGTGGTGGGGGGAAAGGCAAAGGGCGGGGATTCTACCTTTTGCTTTTGCCTCCACATTTTGCACCAGTTTTGCCTTCCTTTTTATGGGCCTCAAGGCGGGCTATGCACGGCCCGTACGGCACGTAGTTTGCAGGCGTTCAAAAGTGATTATGATAAGCAGCCATCATGACGAAGCACTTTTGAAGCCTTTCAGGTGTTGAGCAGTGATAATGGCGAAGCGTTTTTTGGCGCCTTTCTCTTACTATTAGGCTCTTGCACACTTCAGAAGCAAGGGGCCATTGTGACACAGCAGGGCCTTGTATAAGCAAGGGGTCATTGTAGCACGGCAGGGCCTCGTGGAATCAAGGGGATCGTAGTGACACTGTGGGGCTCCAGGAGGCCACGGGGCCATTCTGACTGTGTGGAAGCAAGGATACCGTTGTTACGCTACGGGGCATCATGGAACCAAGGAGGCCATTGTGAAGCAGCTGGGGAACCCGCTGAGACTATTATGACACTTCAAGGCCTTGTGACACTGAAGGGCCATTGTGGAACTGCAGGGCCTCGTGGAACCAGTGAGACCATTGTGACATCACAGGGCCTCATGGGAGCCAGGGGCCATTGTGACACAGCCAGGCCTCACAGAAGCAAGGGGCCATTGTGACACTGCAAGGTCTCACGGAAGCAAAGGGCCAGTGTGCCACAGCCAGGCCTTGTGGAACCAAGGGGCCATTGTGATCCTGGGGAGCCCAATAGAACCAAGGAGCCATTGTGACCCTGCAGCACCTTACGGAATCATGGAGACCCTTGTGACCCTCTGTGACCTCATGGAACCAGTGGGCCATTGTGTTATTCTGCAGCCCCATGGAACCAAGGAAACCATCGTGACACAGCCAGGCCTCGTGGAAGCAAGGGGCCTTTGTGCCGCTCTAGAGCCAAGGAGACCACTGTGATATTGCTGGGCCTCAGGGGAACAAAATGGTGATGCTGCAGGGCCCCAAGGCTGCAAAGAGCGTGGAACAGGTGTGGTTGGCTTGGCCTCCTGGGGGCCACCTGCCTGGTCCAGCTGAGCTTGGCATGTTGAGGGGTGCTTCTCCTCTGGCCCTGAAACGCTGGAGTTCCTTGCTTTCCTTTCTGTGCGAAAGCACTGTCCTTCTCCTCCAGGGACCCATGGCTGAAATTAGGATTCTACCTCCAAATTGGATTCTGTCCGAGGATTGTTCCCATGTGAAACCTGCCAGGACAGACAGCTCAGGCTGGCCTTGGCCTCTTAGGGGCCACCTCGCATCTGCCTTCAAAACACGCGGGGGCTGTGCTTCTCTTCCCATGGAATAAAACCATCTTTCAAGTCCAGCCATCCATGGCCAAAATTGGGAATCCACCTCTGAAATTCCATATCTCCAAGGAAAAGCTCCCCGACAAAAGCTGCCAGGAATGTCCAGCTTCCCTTGGCTTCCTGAGGGCCAGCTCTCATCTGCCTTTGAAACACTGGGCCTCCTCACTTTGCTGCCAATGGAAAAGAACTGTCCTTCTGGGCCAGATGTCCATGGACAAAACTGGGATTTGGCCTCCCAAATTCCATCTAGCCAAGGATTGCTCCAAGACAAAAGCTGCCAAGACAAACAGGTCTGGCTGGCCTTGGCCTCCTTGAGGCACCACTAATCAGCCTTTGAAACACTGGGGCTCTGCCCTTTCCTTCCTGGGGAGAAGAAGTGTCATTCCCGTCCAGGCACCCACAGCTGAAATGGAATTCCACCTCCAAAACTCCCCGTATGTCCAAGGGTTGCTTTCAGACAGAAGCTGCAAGGACAGACAGGTCTGCCTTGCCTTGGCCTCTGGTGGCTGCCTCTCATCTGCCTTCAAAACACTGGGGTTCTGTGGTTTCCTTCCTGTAGAAAAGAACCGACCTTCTTGTCCAGGTGCCCGTGGCCTCGAGCACATGATCACTACCTAGGGACAAAGGAGCTCTGTGCTCAGTGGAGTGGAGACTGAGGACAGTGGAGGAGAGTCCTGGGTGGGCTTGAAGGGTGGTTTCAGACATGGTGGATCCTTTCTAGCTAGTAGAGACCAGCTGGCAAAAGAAAGAATTAATGCCAAGGGCAGCTGGGCAGGTCCAGGCTGGACACAAGGAGAAAGGAATTTCTCTCCCAGGGCAGTGCAGTGGTGCAACGTGTCCCCCAGAAGGAGTCTGGAGCAGCCCAAGGCTTTGTGTGCCAAGGCAGAGCCAGGCAGGACGCAGAGCCATCAGCAAAGGAAGGGGCCCATTGTTACACAGCAGGGCCGCAGAACCAAGGAGATCATTGTGACACTGCACAACCTCATGCAATCAAGGCGTCCGTGTTACGCTACTGAACCTCACGGAGCCAAGGGTCCATTGTGACGCTGCGGAGCCAAGGAGACTGTTGCTGACAGTACCAAAGTTCATGGAACCAAAAGTCCATTGTGACATTGTGGCGCCTCACGGAACCGTGGAGAGCATTATGACACTTTGTTACTATCTGATTTACACCCAGAAGGGCAAAGAAAAGGAAATCTCTGAGTATAAAAAGGAAAGAACTTTGAAGGTTCAAAATATTCCCAAAGACCAGATTAAAACCAAACGAGATTAAATGTTGGTGCCAAACAAATGGGTATCTCTTTATCTAATGGTAAGAGAGGCAAAGAGAAAGAAGGAGAAAAGTAGAGAAAAGTTAGAAAAGACAAGGTTACTCTAACAAGCACTGCATAAGTCACCACCACACTGTGCTACCTTTGTTGCTGCTGAGACAGGGTGGGGGAAGTGGAGAAGTTTTTGCCTTTTTTTTCCTGCTGTTTGAAGCCTCTTATCTGCCTCTTCTGAAGTCTAGAGCAGTTTGGCTGGAAAGCGGCGGCCCATCCTCCGAGATGCAGGCTCGATGCTTGCAGCTGAACCTGGGTCCGCCTGGGACGAAGGAGCAGGGCTAGGGGTTGCACAACTCCCTCGGGATTTCAGTGCAGGGGTGAAGGATTGGGGGGTGCTCCCCAGGCGGGCGGCGTCGGCTCCCGGAGGCCTCAGGGTGCCTCACGGCAGGCGATGGTGGTGGTGGGGGGAAAGGCAAAGGGCGGGGATTCTACCTTTTGCTTTTGCCTCCACATTTTGCACCAGTTTTGCCTTCCTTTTTATGGGCCTCAAGGCGGGCTATGCACGGCCCGTACGGCACGTAGTTTGCAGGCGTTCAAAAGTGATTATGATAAGCAGCCATCATGACGAAGCACTTTTGAAGCCTTTCAGGTGTTGAGCAGTGATAATGGCGAAGCGTTTTTTGGCGCCTTTCTCTTACTATTAGGCTCTTGCACACTTCAGAAGCAAGGGGCCATTGTGACACAGCAGGGCCTTGTATAAGCAAGGGGTCATTGTAGCACGGCAGGGCCTCGTGGAATCAAGGGGATCGTAGTGACACTGTGGGGCTCCAGGAGGCCACGGGGCCATTCTGACTGTGTGGAAGCAAGGATACCGTTGTTACGCTACGGGGCATCATGGAACCAAGGAGGCCATTGTGAAGCAGCTGGGGAACCCGCTGAGACTATTATGACACTTCAAGGCCTTGTGACACTGAAGGGCCATTGTGGAACTGCAGGGCCTCGTGGAACCAGTGAGACCATTGTGACATCACAGGGCCTCATGGGAGCCAGGGGCCATTGTGACACAGCCAGGCCTCACAGAAGCAAGGGGCCATTGTGACACTGCAAGGTCTCACGGAAGCAAAGGGCCAGTGTGCCACAGCCAGGCCTTGTGGAACCAAGGGGCCATTGTGATCCTGGGGAGCCCAATAGAACCAAGGAGCCATTGTGACCCTGCAGCACCTTACGGAATCATGGAGACCCTTGTGACCCTCTGTGACCTCATGGAACCAGTGGGCCATTGTGTTATTCTGCAGCCCCATGGAACCAAGGAAACCATTGTGACACAGCCAGGCCTCGTGGAAGCAAGGGGCCTTTGTGCCGCTCTAGAGCCAAGGAGACCACTGTGATATTGCTGGGCCTCAGGGGAACAAAATGGTGATGCTGCAGGGCCCCAAGGCTGCAAAGAGCGTGGAACAGGTGTGGTTGGCTTGGCCTCCTGGGGGCCACCTGCCTGGTCCAGCTGAGCTTGGCATGTTGAGGGGTGCTTCTCCTCTGGCCCTGAAACGCTGGAGTTCCTTGCTTTCCTTTCTGTGCGAAAGCACTGTCCTTCTCCTCCAGGGACCCATGGCTGAAATTAGGATTCTACCTCCAAATTGGATTCTGTCCGAGGATTGTTCCCATGTGAAACCTGCCAGGACAGACAGCTCAGGCTGGCCTTGGCCTCTTAGGGGCCACCTCGCATCTGCCTTCAAAACACGCGGGGGCTGTGCTTCTCTTCCCATGGAATAAAACCATCTTTCAAGTCCAGCCATCCATGGCCAAAATTGGGAATCCACCTCTGAAATTCCATATCTCCAAGGAAAAGCTCCCCGACAAAAGCTGCCAGGAATGTCCAGCTTCCCTTGGCTTCCTGAGGGCCAGCTCTCATCTGCCTTTGAAACACTGGGCCTCCTCACTTTGCTGCCAATGGAAAAGAACTGTCCTTCTGGGCCAGATGTCCATGGACAAAACTGGGATTTGGCCTCCCAAATTCCATCTAGCCAAGGATTGCTCCAAGACAAAAGCTGCCAAGACAAACAGGTCTGGCTGGCCTTGGCCTCCTTGAGGCACCACTAATCAGCCTTTGAAACACTGGGGCTCTGCCCTTTCCTTCCTGGGGAGAAGAAGTGTCATTCCCGTCCAGGCACCCACAGCTGAAATGGAACTCCACCTCCAAAACTCCCCATATGTCCAAGGGTTGCTTTCAGACAGAAGCTGCAAGGACAGACAGGTCTGCCTTGCCTTGGCCTCTGGTGGCTGCCTCTCATCTGCCTTCAAAACACTGGGGTTCTGTGGTTTCCTTCCTGTAGAAAAGAACCGACCTTCTTGTCCAGGTGCCCGTGGCCTCGAGCACATGATCACTACCTAGGGACAAAGGAGCTCTGTGCTCAGTGGAGTGGAGACTGAGGACAGTGGAGGAGAGTCCTGGGTGGGCTTGAAGGGTGGTTTCAGACATGGTGGATCCTTTCTAGCTAGTAGAGACCAGCTGGCAAAAGAAAGAATTAATGCCAAGGGCAGCTGGGCAGGTCCAGGCTGGACACAAGGAGAAAGGAATTTCTCTCCCAGGGCAGTGCAGTGGTGCAACGTGTCCCCCAGAAGGAGTCTGGAGCAGCCCAAGGCTTTGTGTGCCAAGGCAGAGCCAGGCAGGACGCAGAGCCATCAGCAAAGGAAGGGGCCCATTGTTACACAGCAGGGCCGCAGAACCAAGGAGATCATTGTGACACTGCACAACCTCATGCAATCAAGGCGTCCGTGTTACGCTACTGAACCTCACGGAGCCAAGGGTCCATTGTGACGCTGCGGAGCCAAGGAGACTGTTGCTGACAGTACCAAAGTTCATGGAACCAAAAGTCCATTGTGACATTGTGGCGCCTCACGGAACCGTGGAGAGCATTATGACACTTTGTTACTATCTGATTTACACCCAGAAGGGCAAAGAAAAGGAAATCTCTGAGTATAAAAAGGAAAGAACTTTGAAGGTTCAAAATATTCCCAAAGACCAGATTAAAACCAAACGAGATTAAATGTTGGTGCCAAACAAATGGGTATCTCTTTATCTAATGGTAAGAGAGGCAAAGAGAAAGAAGGAGAAAAGTAGAGAAAAGTTAGAAAAGACAAGGTTACTCTAACAAGCACTGCATAAGTCACCACCACACTGTGCTACCTTTGTTGCTGCTGAGACAGGGTGGGGGAAGTGGAGAAGTTTTTGCCTTTTTTTTCCTGCTGTTTGAAGCCTCTTATCTGCCTCTTCTGAAGTCTAGAGCAGTTTGGCTGGAAAGCGGCGGCCCATCCTCCGAGATGCAGGCTCGATGCTTGCAGCTGAACCTGGGTCCGCCTGGGACGAAGGAGCAGGGCTAGGGGTTGCACAACTCCCTCGGGATTTCAGTGCAGGGGTGAAGGATTGGGGGGTGCTCCCCAGGCGGGCGGCGTCGGCTCCCGGAGGCCTCAGGGTGCCTCACGGCAGGCGATGGTGGTGGTGGGGGGAAAGGCAAAGGGCGGGGATTCTACCTTTTGCTTTTGCCTCCACATTTTGCACCAGTCTTGCCTTCCTTTTTATGGGCCTCAAGGCGGGCTATGCACGGCCCGTACGGCACGTAGTTTGCAGGCGTTCAAAAGTGATTATGATAAGCAGCCATCATGACGAAGCACTTTTGAAGCCTTTCAGGTGTTGAGCAGTGATAATGGCGAAGCGTTTTTTGGCGCCTTTCTCTTACTATTAGGCTCTTGCACACTTCAGAAGCAAGGGGCCATTGTGACACAGCAGGGCCTTGTATAAGCAAGGGGTCATTGTAGCACGGCAGGGCCTCGTGGAATCAAGGGGATCGTAGTGACACTGTGGGGCTCCAGGAGGCCACGGGGCCATTCTGACTGTGTGGAAGCAAGGATACCGTTGTTACGCTACGGGGCATCATGGAACCAAGGAGGCCATTGTGAAGCAGCTGGGGAACCCGCTGAGACTATTATGACACTTCAAGGCCTTGTGACACTGAAGGGCCATTGTGGAACTGCAGGGCCTCGTGGAACCAGTGAGACCATTGTGACATCACAGGGCCTCATGGGAGCCAGGGGCCATTGTGACACAGCCAGGCCTCACAGAAGCAAGGGGCCATTGTGACACTGCAAGGTCTCACGGAAGCAAAGGGCCAGTGTGCCACAGCCAGGCCTTGTGGAACCAAGGGGCCATTGTGATCCTGGGGAGCCCAATAGAACCAAGGAGCCATTGTGACCCTGCAGCACCTTACGGAATCATGGAGACCCTTGTGACCCTCTGTGACCTCATGGAACCAGTGGGCCATTGTGTTATTCTGCAGCCCCATGGAACCAAGGAAACCATCGTGACACAGCCAGGCCTCGTGGAAGCAAGGGGCCTTTGTGCCGCTCTAGAGCCAAGGAGACCACTGTGATATTGCTGGGCCTCAGGGGAACAAAATGGTGATGCTGCAGGGCCCCAAGGCTGCAAAGAGCGTGGAACAGGTGTGGTTGGCTTGGCCTCCTGGGGGCCACCTGCCTGGTCCAGCTGAGCTTGGCATGTTGAGGGGTGCTTCTCCTCTGGCCCTGAAACGCTGGAGTTCCTTGCTTTCCTTTCTGTGCGAAAGCACTGTCCTTCTCCTCCAGGGACCCATGGCTGAAATTAGGATTCTACCTCCAAATTGGATTCTGTCCGAGGATTGTTCCCATGTGAAACCTGCCAGGACAGACAGCTCAGGCTGGCCTTGGCCTCTTAGGGGCCACCTCGCATCTGCCTTCAAAACACGCGGGGGCTGTGCTTCTCTTCCCATGGAATAAAACCATCTTTCAAGTCCAGCCATCCATGGCCAAAATTGGGAATCCACCTCTGAAATTCCATATCTCCAAGGAAAAGCTCCCCGACAAAAGCTGCCAGGAATGTCCAGCTTCCCTTGGCTTCCTGAGGGCCAGCTCTCATCTGCCTTTGAAACACTGGGCCTCCTCACTTTGCTGCCAATGGAAAAGAACTGTCCTTCTGGGCCAGATGTCCATGGACAAAACTGGGATTTGGCCTCCCAAATTCCATCTAGCCAAGGATTGCTCCAAGACAAAAGCTGCCAAGACAAACAGGTCTGGCTGGCCTTGGCCTCCTTGAGGCACCACTAATCAGCCTTTGAAACACTGGGGCTCTGCCCTTTCCTTCCTGGGGAGAAGAAGTGTCATTCCCGTCCAGGCACCCACAGCTGAAATGGAACTCCACCTCCAAAACTCCCCGTATGTCCAAGGGTTGCTTTCAGACAGAAGCTGCAAGGACAGACAGGTCTGCCTTGCCTTGGCCTCTGGTGGCTGCCTCTCATCTGCCTTCAAAACACTGGGGTTCTGTGGTTTCCTTCCTGTAGAAAAGAACCGACCTTCTTGTCCAGGTGCCCGTGGCCTCGAGCACATGATCACTACCTAGGGACAAAGGAGCTCTGTGCTCAGTGGAGTGGAGACTGAGGACAGTGGAGGAGAGTCCTGGGTGGGCTTGAAGGGTGGTTTCAGACATGGTGGATCCTTTCTAGCTAGTAGAGACCAGCTGGCAAAAGAAAGAATTAATGCCAAGGGCAGCTGGGCAGGTCCAGGCTGGACACAAGGAGAAAGGAATTTCTCTCCCAGGGCAGTGCAGTGGTGCAACGTGTCCCCCAGAAGGAGTCTGGAGCAGCCCAAGGCTTTGTGTGCCAAGGCAGAGCCAGGCAGGACGCAGAGCCATCAGCAAAGGAAGGGGCCCATTGTTACACAGCAGGGCCGCAGAACCAAGGAGATCATTGTGACACTGCACAACCTCATGCAATCAAGGCGTCCGTGTTACGCTACTGAACCTCACGGAGCCAAGGGTCCATTGTGACGCTGCGGAGCCAAGGAGACTGTTGCTGACAGTACCAAAGTTCATGGAACCAAAAGTGCATTGTGACATTGTGGCGCCTCACGGAACCGTGGAGAGCATTATGACACTTTGTTACTATCTGATTTACACCCAGAAGGGCAAAGAAAAGGAAATCTCTGAGTATAAAAAGGAAAGAACTTTGAAGGTTCAAAATATTCCCAAAGACCAGATTAAAACCAAACGAGATTAAATGTTGGTGCCAAACAAATGGGTATCTCTTTATCTAATGGTAAGAGAGGCAAAGAGAAAGAAGGAGAAAAGTAGAGAAAAGTTAGAAAAGACAAGGTTACTCTAACAAGCACTGCATAAGTCACCACCACACTGTGCTACCTTTGTTGCTGCTGAGACAGGGTGGGGGAAGTGGAGAAGTTTTTGCCTTTTTTTTCCTGCTGTTTGAAGCCTCTTATCTGCCTCTTCTGAAGTCTAGAGCAGTTTGGCTGGAAAGCGGCGGCCCATCCTCCGAGATGCAGGCTCGATGCTTGCAGCTGAACCTGGGTCCGCCTGGGACGAAGGAGCAGGGCTAGGGGTTGCACAACTCCCTCGGGATTTCAGTGCAGGGGTGAAGGATTGGGGGGTGCTCCCCAGGCGGGCGGCGTCGGCTCCCGGAGGCCTCAGGGTGCCTCACGGCAGGCGATGGTGGTGGTGGGGGGAAAGGCAAAGGGCGGGGATTCTACCTTTTGCTTTTGCCTCCACATTTTGCACCAGTCTTGCCTTCCTTTTTATGGGCCTCAAGGCGGGCTATGCACGGCCCGTACGGCACGTAGTTTGCAGGCGTTCAAAAGTGATTATGATAAGCAGCCATCATGACGAAGCACTTTTGAAGCCTTTCAGGTGTTGAGCAGTGATAATGGCGAAGCGTTTTTTGGCGCCTTTCTCTTACTATTAGGCTCTTGCACACTTCAGAAGCAAGGGGCCATTGTGACACAGCAGGGCCTTGTATAAGCAAGGGGTCATTGTAGCACGGCAGGGCCTCGTGGAATCAAGGGGATCGTAGTGACACTGTGGGGCTCCAGGAGGCCACGGGGCCATTCTGACTGTGTGGAAGCAAGGATACCGTTGTTACGCTACGGGGCATCATGGAACCAAGGAGGCCATTGTGAAGCAGCTGGGGAACCCGCTGAGACTATTATGACACTTCAAGGCCTTGTGACACTGAAGGGCCATTGTGGAACTGCAGGGCCTCGTGGAACCAGTGAGACCATTGTGACATCACAGGGCCTCATGGGAGCCAGGGGCCATTGTGACACAGCCAGGCCTCACAGAAGCAAGGGGCCATTGTGACACTGCAAGGTCTCACGGAAGCAAAGGGCCAGTGTGCCACAGCCAGGCCTTGTGGAACCAAGGGGCCATTGTGATCCTGGGGAGCCCAATAGAACCAAGGAGCCATTGTGACCCTGCAGCACCTTACGGAATCATGGAGACCCTTGTGACCCTCTGTGACCTCATGGAACCAGTGGGCCATTGTGTTATTCTGCAGCCCCATGGAACCAAGGAAACCATCGTGACACAGCCAGGCCTCGTGGAAGCAAGGGGCCTTTGTGCCGCTCTAGAGCCAAGGAGACCACTGTGATATTGCTGGGCCTCAGGGGAACAAAATGGTGATGCTGCAGGGCCCCAAGGCTGCAAAGAGCGTGGAACAGGTGTGGTTGGCTTGGCCTCCTGGGGGCCACCTGCCTGGTCCAGCTGAGCTTGGCATGTTGAGGGGTGCTTCTCCTCTGGCCCTGAAACGCTGGAGTTCCTTGCTTTCCTTTCTGTGCGAAAGCACTGTCCTTCTCCTCCAGGGACCCATGGCTGAAATTAGGATTCTACCTCCAAATTGGATTCTGTCCGAGGATTGTTCCCATGTGAAACCTGCCAGGACAGACAGCTCAGGCTGGCCTTGGCCTCTTAGGGGCCACCTCGCATCTGCCTTCAAAACACGCGGGGGCTGTGCTTCTCTTCCCATGGAATAAAACCATCTTTCAAGTCCAGCCATCCATGGCCAAAATTGGGAATCCACCTCTGAAATTCCATATCTCCAAGGAAAAGCTCCCCGACAAAAGCTGCCAGGAATGTCCAGCTTCCCTTGGCTTCCTGAGGGCCAGCTCTCATCTGCCTTTGAAACACTGGGCCTCCTCACTTTGCTGCCAATGGAAAAGAACTGTCCTTCTGGGCCAGATGTCCATGGACAAAACTGGGATTTGGCCTCCCAAATTCCATCTAGCCAAGGATTGCTCCAAGACAAAAGCTGCCAAGACAAACAGGTCTGGCTGGCCTTGGCCTCCTTGAGGCACCACTAATCAGCCTTTGAAACACTGGGGCTCTGCCCTTTCCTTCCTGGGGAGAAGAAGTGTCATTCCCGTCCAGGCACCCACAGCTGAAATGGAACTCCACCTCCAAAACTCCCCGTATGTCCAAGGGTTGCTTTCAGACAGAAGCTGCAAGGACAGACAGGTCTGCCTTGCCTTGGCCTCTGGTGGCTGCCTCTCATCTGCCTTCAAAACACTGGGGTTCTGTGGTTTCCTTCCTGTAGAAAAGAACCGACCTTCTTGTCCAGGTGCCCGTGGCCTCGAGCACATGATCACTACCTAGGGACAAAGGAGCTCTGTGCTCAGTGGAGTGGAGACTGAGGACAGTGGAGGAGAGTCCTGGGTGGGCTTGAAGGGTGGTTTCAGACATGGTGGATCCTTTCTAGCTAGTAGAGACCAGCTGGCAAAAGAAAGAATTAATGCCAAGGGCAGCTGGGCAGGTCCAGGCTGGACACAAGGAGAAAGGAATTTCTCTCCCAGGGCAGTGCAGTGGTGCAACGTGTCCCCCAGAAGGAGTCTGGAGCAGCCCAAGGCTTTGTGTGCCAAGGCAGAGCCAGGCAGGACGCAGAGCCATCAGCAAAGGAAGGGGCCCATTGTTACACAGCAGGGCCGCAGAACCAAGGAGATCATTGTGACACTGCACAACCTCATGCAATCAAGGCGTCCGTGTTACGCTACTGAACCTCACGGAGCCAAGGGTCCATTGTGACGCTGCGGAGCCAAGGAGACTGTTGCTGACAGTACCAAAGTTCATGGAACCAAAAGTCCATTGTGACATTGTGGCGCCTCACGGAACCGTGGAGAGCATTATGACACTTTGTTACTATCTGATTTACACCCAGAAGGGCAAAGAAAAGGAAATCTCTGAGTATAAAAAGGAAAGAACTTTGAAGGTTCAAAATATTCCCAAAGACCAGATTAAAACCAAACGAGATTAAATGTTGGTGCCAAACAAATGGGTATCTCTTTATCTAATGGTAAGAGAGGCAAAGAGAAAGAAGGAGAAAAGTAGAGAAAAGTTAGAAAAGACAAGGTTACTCTAACAAGCACTGCATAAGTCACCACCACACTGTGCTACCTTTGTTGCTGCTGAGACAGGGTGGGGGAAGTGGAGAAGTTTTTGCCTTTTTTTTCCTGCTGTTTGAAGCCTCTTATCTGCCTCTTCTGAAGTCTAGAGCAGTTTGGCTGGAAAGCGGCGGCCCATCCTCCGAGATGCAGGCTCGATGCTTGCAGCTGAACCTGGGTCCGCCTGGGACGAAGGAGCAGGGCTAGGGGTTGCACAACTCCCTCGGGATTTCAGTGCAGGGGTGAAGGATTGGGGGGTGCTCCCCAGGCGGGCGGCGTCGGCTCCCGGAGGCCTCAGGGTGCCTCACGGCAGGCGATGGTGGTGGTGGGGGGAAAGGCAAAGGGCGGGGATTCTACCTTTTGCTTTTGCCTCCACATTTTGCACCAGTCTTGCCTTCCTTTTTATGGGCCTCAAGGCGGGCTATGCACGGCCCGTACGGCACGTAGTTTGCAGGCGTTCAAAAGTGATTATGATAAGCAGCCATCATGACGAAGCACTTTTGAAGCCTTTCAGGTGTTGAGCAGTGATAATGGCGAAGCGTTTTTTGGCGCCTTTCTCTTACTATTAGGCTCTTGCACACTTCAGAAGCAAGGGGCCATTGTGACACAGCAGGGCCTTGTATAAGCAAGGGGTCATTGTAGCACGGCAGGGCCTCGTGGAATCAAGGGGATCGTAGTGACACTGTGGGGCTCCAGGAGGCCACGGGGCCATTCTGACTGTGTGGAAGCAAGGATACCGTTGTTACGCTACGGGGCATCATGGAACCAAGGAGGCCATTGTGAAGCAGCTGGGGAACCCGCTGAGACTATTATGACACTTCAAGGCCTTGTGACACTGAAGGGCCATTGTGGAACTGCAGGGCCTCGTGGAACCAGTGAGACCATTGTGACATCACAGGGCCTCATGGGAGCCAGGGGCCATTGTGACACAGCCAGGCCTCACAGAAGCAAGGGGCCATTGTGACACTGCAAGGTCTCACGGAAGCAAAGGGCCAGTGTGCCACAGCCAGGCCTTGTGGAACCAAGGGGCCATTGTGATCCTGGGGAGCCCAATAGAACCAAGGAGCCATTGTGACCCTGCAGCACCTTACGGAATCATGGAGACCCTTGTGACCCTCTGTGACCTCATGGAACCAGTGGGCCATTGTGTTATTCTGCAGCCCCATGGAACCAAGGAAACCATTGTGACACAGCCAGGCCTTGTGGAAGCAAGGGGCCTTTGTGCCGCTCTAGAGCCAAGGAGACCACTGTGATATTGCTGGGCCTCAGGGGAACAAAATGGTGATGCTGCAGGGCCCCAAGGCTGCAAAGAGCGTGGAACAGGTGTGGTTGGCTTGGCCTCCTGGGGGCCACCTGCCTGGTCCAGCTGAGCTTGGCATGTTGAGGGGTGCTTCTCCTCTGGCCCTGAAACGCTGGAGTTCCTTGCTTTCCTTTCTGTGCGAAAGCACTGTCCTTCTCCTCCAGGGACCCATGGCTGAAATTAGGATTCTACCTCCAAATTGGATTCTGTCCGAGGATTGTTCCCATGTGAAACCTGCCAGGACAGACAGCTCAGGCTGGCCTTGGCCTCTTAGGGGCCACCTCGCATCTGCCTTCAAAACACGCGGGGGCTGTGCTTCTCTTCCCATGGAATAAAACCATCTTTCAAGTCCAGCCATCCATGGCCAAAATTGGGAATCCACCTCTGAAATTCCATATCTCCAAGGAAAAGCTCCCCGACAAAAGCTGCCAGGAATGTCCAGCTTCCCTTGGCTTCCTGAGGGCCAGCTCTCATCTGCCTTTGAAACACTGGGCCTCCTCACTTTGCTGCCAATGGAAAAGAACTGTCCTTCTGGGCCAGATGTCCATGGACAAAACTGGGATTTGGCCTCCCAAATTCCATCTAGCCAAGGATTGCTCCAAGACAAAAGCTGCCAAGACAAACAGGTCTGGCTGGCCTTGGCCTCCTTGAGGCACCACTAATCAGCCTTTGAAACACTGGGGCTCTGCCCTTTCCTTCCTGGGGAGAAGAAGTGTCATTCCCGTCCAGGCACCCACAGCTGAAATGGAATTCCACCTCCAAAACTCCCCGTATGTCCAAGGGTTGCTTTCAGACAGAAGCTGCAAGGACAGACAGGTCTGCCTTGCCTTGGCCTCTGGTGGCTGCCTCTCATCTGCCTTCAAAACACTGGGGTTCTGTGGTTTCCTTCCTGTAGAAAAGAACCGACCTTCTTGTCCAGGTGCCCGTGGCCTCGAGCACATGATCACTACCTAGGGACAAAGGAGATCTGTGCTCAGTGGAGTGGAGACTGAGGACAGTGGAGGAGAGTCCTGGGTGGGCTTGAAGGGTGGTTTCAGACATGGTGGATCCTTTCTAGCTAGTAGAGACCAGCTGGCAAAAGAAAGAATTAATGCCAAGGGCAGCTGGGCAGGTCCAGGCTGGACACAAGGAGAAAGGAATTTCTCTCCCAGGGCAGTGCAGTGGTGCAACGTGTCCCCCAGAAGGAGTCTGGAGCAGCCCAAGGCTTTGTGTGCCAAGGCAGAGCCAGGCAGGACGCAGAGCCATCAGCAAAGGAAGGGGCCCATTGTTACACAGCAGGGCCGCAGAACCAAGGAGATCATTGTGACACTGCACAACCTCATGCAATCAAGGCGTCCGTGTTACGCTACTGAACCTCACGGAGCCAAGGGTCCATTGTGACGCTGCGGAGCCAAGGAGACTGTTGCTGACAGTACCAAAGTTCATGGAACCAAAAGTCCATTGTGACATTGTGGCGCCTCACGGAACCGTGGAGAGCATTATGACACTTTGTTACTATCTGATTTACACCCAGAAGGGCAAAGAAAAGGAAATCTCTGAGTATAAAAAGGAAAGAACTTTGAAGGTTCAAAATATTCCCAAAGACCAGATTAAAACCAAACGAGATTAAATGTTGGTGCCAAACAAATGGGTATCTCTTTATCTAATGGTAAGAGAGGCAAAGAGAAAGAAGGAGAAAAGTAGAGAAAAGTTAGAAAAGACAAGGTTACTCTAACAAGCACTGCATAAGTCACCACCACACTGTGCTACCTTTGTTGCTGCTGAGACAGGGTGGGGGAAGTGGAGAAGTTTTTGCCTTTTTTTTCCTGCTGTTTGAAGCCTCTTATCTGCCTCTTCTGAAGTCTAGAGCAGTTTGGCTGGAAAGCGGCGGCCCATCCTCCGAGATGCAGGCTCGATGCTTGCAGCTGAACCTGGGTCCGCCTGGGACGAAGGAGCAGGGCTAGGGGTTGCACAACTCCCTCGGGATTTCAGTGCAGGGGTGAAGGATTGGGGGGTGCTCCCCAGGCGGGCGGCGTCGGCTCCCGGAGGCCTCAGGGTGCCTCACGGCAGGCGATGGTGGTGGTGGGGGGAAAGGCAAAGGGCGGGGATTCTACCTTTTGCTTTTGCCTCCACATTTTGCACCAGTTTTGCCTTCCTTTTTATGGGCCTCAAGGCGGGCTATGCACGGCCCGTACGGCACGTAGTTTGCAGGCGTTCAAAAGTGATTATGATAAGCAGCCATCATGACGAAGCACTTTTGAAGCCTTTCAGGTGTTGAGCAGTGATAATGGCGAAGCGTTTTTTGGCGCCTTTCTCTTACTATTAGGCTCTTGCACACTTCAGAAGCAAGGGGCCATTGTGACACAGCAGGGCCTTGTATAAGCAAGGGGTCATTGTAGCACGGCAGGGCCTCGTGGAATCAAGGGGATCGTAGTGACACTGTGGGGCTCCAGGAGGCCACGGGGCCATTCTGACTGTGTGGAAGCAAGGATACCGTTGTTACGCTACGGGGCATCATGGAACCAAGGAGGCCATTGTGAAGCAGCTGGGGAACCCGCTGAGACTATTATGACACTTCAAGGCCTTGTGACACTGAAGGGCCATTGTGGAACTGCAGGGCCTCGTGGAACCAGTGAGACCATTGTGACATCACAGGGCCTCATGGGAGCCAGGGGCCATTGTGACACAGCCAGGCCTCACAGAAGCAAGGGGCCATTGTGACACTGCAAGGTCTCACGGAAGCAAAGGGCCAGTGTGCCACAGCCAGGCCTTGTGGAACCAAGGGGCCATTGTGATCCTGGGGAGCCCAATAGAACCAAGGAGCCATTGTGACCCTGCAGCACCTTACGGAATCATGGAGACCCTTGTGACCCTCTGTGACCTCATGGAACCAGTGGGCCATTGTGTTATTCTGCAGCCCCATGGAACCAAGGAAACCATCGTGACACAGCCAGGCCTCGTGGAAGCAAGGGGCCTTTGTGCCGCTCTAGAGCCAAGGAGACCACTGTGATATTGCTGGGCCTCAGGGGAACAAAATGGTGATGCTGCAGGGCCCCAAGGCTGCAAAGAGCGTGGAACAGGTGTGGTTGGCTTGGCCTCCTGGGGGCCACCTGCCTGGTCCAGCTGAGCTTGGCATGTTGAGGGGTGCTTCTCCTCTGGCCCTGAAACGCTGGAGTTCCTTGCTTTCCTTTCTGTGCGAAAGCACTGTCCTTCTCCTCCAGGGACCCATGGCTGAAATTAGGATTCTACCTCCAAATTGGATTCTGTCCGAGGATTGTTCCCATGTGAAACCTGCCAGGACAGACAGCTCAGGCTGGCCTTGGCCTCTTAGGGGCCACCTCGCATCTGCCTTCAAAACACGCGGGGGCTGTGCTTCTCTTCCCATGGAATAAAACCATCTTTCAAGTCCAGCCATCCATGGCCAAAATTGGGAATCCACCTCTGAAATTCCATATCTCCAAGGAAAAGCTCCCCGACAAAAGCTGCCAGGAATGTCCAGCTTCCCTTGGCTTCCTGAGGGCCAGCTCTCATCTGCCTTTGAAACACTGGGCCTCCTCACTTTGCTGCCAATGGAAAAGAACTGTCCTTCTGGGCCAGATGTCCATGGACAAAACTGGGATTTGGCCTCCCAAATTCCATCTAGCCAAGGATTGCTCCAAGACAAAAGCTGCCAAGACAAACAGGTCTGGCTGGCCTTGGCCTCCTTGAGGCACCACTAATCAGCCTTTGAAACACTGGGGCTCTGCCCTTTCCTTCCTGGGGAGAAGAAGTGTCATTCCCGTCCAGGCACCCACAGCTGAAATGGAACTCCACCTCCAAAACTCCCCGTATGTCCAAGGGTTGCTTTCAGACAGAAGCTGCAAGGACAGACAGGTCTGCCTTGCCTTGGCCTCTGGTGGCTGCCTCTCATCTGCCTTCAAAACACTGGGGTTCTGTGGTTTCCTTCCTGTAGAAAAGAACCGACCTTCTTGTCCAGGTGCCCGTGGCCTCGAGCACATGATC
Source organism: Coloeus monedula (assembly GCF_965178545.1). NCBI lineage: Eukaryota > Metazoa > Chordata > Aves > Passeriformes > Corvidae > Coloeus > Coloeus monedula. The sequence goes on along the minus strand of NW_028120805.1, from coordinate 660,519 downwards.
ACTACCTAGGGACAAAGGAGCTCTGTGCTCAGTGGAGTGGAGACTGAGGACAGTGGAGGAGAGTCCTGGGTGGGCTTGAAGGGTGGTTTCAGACATGGTGGATCCTTTCTAGCTAGTAGAGACCAGCTGGCAAAAGAAAGAATTAATGCCAAGGGCAGCTGGGCAGGTCCAGGCTGGACACAAGGAGAAAGGAATTTCTCTCCCAGGGCAGTGCAGTGGTGCAACGTGTCCCCCAGAAGGAGTCTGGAGCAGCCCAAGGCTTTGTGTGCCAAGGCAGAGCCAGGCAGGACGCAGAGCCATCAGCAAAGGAAGGGGCCCATTGTTACACAGCAGGGCCGCAGAACCAAGGAGATCATTGTGACACTGCACAACCTCATGCAATCAAGGCGTCCGTGTTACGCTACTGAACCTCACGGAGCCAAGGGTCCATTGTGACGCTGCGGAGCCAAGGAGACTGTTGCTGACAGTACCAAAGTTCATGGAACCAAAAGTCCATTGTGACATTGTGGCGCCTCACGGAACCGTGGAGAGCATTATGACACTTTGTTACTATCTGATTTACACCCAGAAGGGCAAAGAAAAGGAAATCTCTGAGTATAAAAAGGAAAGAACTTTGAAGGTTCAAAATATTCCCAAAGACCAGATTAAAACCAAACGAGATTAAATGTTGGTGCCAAACAAATGGGTATCTCTTTATCTAATGGTAAGAGAGGCAAAGAGAAAGAAGGAGAAAAGTAGAGAAAAGTTAGAAAAGACAAGGTTACTCTAACAAGCACTGCATAAGTCACCACCACACTGTGCTACCTTTGTTGCTGCTGAGACAGGGTGGGGGAAGTGGAGAAGTTTTTGCCTTTTTTTTCCTGCTGTTTGAAGCCTCTTATCTGCCTCTTCTGAAGTCTAGAGCAGTTTGGCTGGAAAGCGGCGGCCCATCCTCCGAGATGCAGGCTCGATGCTTGCAGCTGAACCTGGGTCCGCCTGGGACGAAGGAGCAGGGCTAGGGGTTGCACAACTCCCTCGGGATTTCAGTGCAGGGGTGAAGGATTGGGGGGTGCTCCCCAGGCGGGCGGCGTCGGCTCCCGGAGGCCTCAGGGTGCCTCACGGCAGGCGATGGTGGTGGTGGGGGGAAAGGCAAAGGGCGGGGATTCTACCTTTTGCTTTTGCCTCCACATTTTGCACCAGTCTTGCCTTCCTTTTTATGGGCCTCAAGGCGGGCTATGCACGGCCCGTACGGCACGTAGTTTGCAGGCGTTCAAAAGTGATTATGATAAGCAGCCATCATGACGAAGCACTTTTGAAGCCTTTCAGGTGTTGAGCAGTGATAATGGCGAAGCGTTTTTTGGCGCCTTTCTCTTACTATTAGGCTCTTGCACACTTCAGAAGCAAGGGGCCATTGTGACACAGCAGGGCCTTGTATAAGCAAGGGGTCATTGTAGCACGGCAGGGCCTCGTGGAATCAAGGGGATCGTAGTGACACTGTGGGGCTCCAGGAGGCCACGGGGCCATTCTGACTGTGTGGAAGCAAGGATACCGTTGTTACGCTACGGGGCATCATGGAACCAAGGAGGCCATTGTGAAGCAGCTGGGGAACCCGCTGAGACTATTATGACACTTCAAGGCCTTGTGACACTGAAGGGCCATTGTGGAACTGCAGGGCCTCGTGGAACCAGTGAGACCATTGTGACATCACAGGGCCTCATGGGAGCCAGGGGCCATTGTGACACAGCCAGGCCTCACAGAAGCAAGGGGCCATTGTGACACTGCAAGGTCTCACGGAAGCAAAGGGCCAGTGTGCCACAGCCAGGCCTTGTGGAACCAAGGGGCCATTGTGATCCTGGGGAGCCCAATAGAACCAAGGAGCCATTGTGACCCTGCAGCACCTTACGGAATCATGGAGACCCTTGTGACCCTCTGTGACCTCATGGAACCAGTGGGCCATTGTGTTATTCTGCAGCCCCATGGAACCAAGGAAACCATCGTGACACAGCCAGGCCTCGTGGAAGCAAGGGGCCTTTGTGCCGCTCTAGAGCCAAGGAGACCACTGTGATATTGCTGGGCCTCAGGGGAACAAAATGGTGATGCTGCAGGGCCCCAAGGCTGCAAAGAGCGTGGAACAGGTGTGGTTGGCTTGGCCTCCTGGGGGCCACCTGCCTGGTCCAGCTGAGCTTGGCATGTTGAGGGGTGCTTCTCCTCTGGCCCTGAAACGCTGGAGTTCCTTGCTTTCCTTTCTGTGCGAAAGCACTGTCCTTCTCCTCCAGGGACCCATGGCTGAAATTAGGATTCTACCTCCAAATTGGATTCTGTCCGAGGATTGTTCCCATGTGAAACCTGCCAGGACAGACAGCTCAGGCTGGCCTTGGCCTCTTAGGGGCCACCTCGCATCTGCCTTCAAAACACGCGGGGGCTGTGCTTCTCTTCCCATGGAATAAAACCATCTTTCAAGTCCAGCCATCCATGGCCAAAATTGGGAATCCACCTCTGAAATTCCATATCTCCAAGGAAAAGCTCCCCGACAAAAGCTGCCAGGAATGTCCAGCTTCCCTTGGCTTCCTGAGGGCCAGCTCTCATCTGCCTTTGAAACACTGGGCCTCCTCACTTTGCTGCCAATGGAAAAGAACTGTCCTTCTGGGCCAGATGTCCATGGACAAAACTGGGATTTGGCCTCCCAAATTCCATCTAGCCAAGGATTGCTCCAAGACAAAAGCTGCCAAGACAAACAGGTCTGGCTGGCCTTGGCCTCCTTGAGGCACCACTAATCAGCCTTTGAAACACTGGGGCTCTGCCCTTTCCTTCCTGGGGAGAAGAAGTGTCATTCCCGTCCAGGCACCCACAGCTGAAATGGAACTCCACCTCCAAAACTCCCCGTATGTCCAAGGGTTGCTTTCAGACAGAAGCTGCAAGGACAGACAGGTCTGCCTTGCCTTGGCCTCTGGTGGCTGCCTCTCATCTGCCTTCAAAACACTGGGGTTCTGTGGTTTCCTTCCTGTAGAAAAGAACCGACCTTCTTGTCCAGGTGCCCGTGGCCTCGAGCACATGATCACTACCTAGGGACAAAGGAGCTCTGTGCTCAGTGGAGTGGAGACTGAGGACAGTGGAGGAGAGTCCTGGGTGGGCTTGAAGGGTGGTTTCAGACATGGTGGATCCTTTCTAGCTAGTAGAGACCAGCTGGCAAAAGAAAGAATTAATGCCAAGGGCAGCTGGGCAGGTCCAGGCTGGACACAAGGAGAAAGGAATTTCTCTCCCAGGGCAGTGCAGTGGTGCAACGTGTCCCCCAGAAGGAGTCTGGAGCAGCCCAAGGCTTTGTGTGCCAAGGCAGAGCCAGGCAGGACGCAGAGCCATCAGCAAAGGAAGGGGCCCATTGTTACACAGCAGGGCCGCAGAACCAAGGAGATCATTGTGACACTGCACAACCTCATGCAATCAAGGCGTCCGTGTTACGCTACTGAACCTCACGGAGCCAAGGGTCCATTGTGACGCTGCGGAGCCAAGGAGACTGTTGCTGACAGTACCAAAGTTCATGGAACCAAAAGTCCATTGTGACATTGTGGCGCCTCACGGAACCGTGGAGAGCATTATGACACTTTGTTACTATCTGATTTACACCCAGAAGGGCAAAGAAAAGGAAATCTCTGAGTATAAAAAGGAAAGAACTTTGAAGGTTCAAAATATTCCCAAAGACCAGATTAAAACCAAACGAGATTAAATGTTGGTGCCAAACAAATGGGTATCTCTTTATCTAATGGTAAGAGAGGCAAAGAGAAAGAAGGAGAAAAGTAGAGAAAAGTTAGAAAAGACAAGGTTACTCTAACAAGCACTGCATAAGTCACCACCACACTGTGCTACCTTTGTTGCTGCTGAGACAGGGTGGGGGAAGTGGAGAAGTTTTTGCCTTTTTTTTCCTGCTGTTTGAAGCCTCTTATCTGCCTCTTCTGAAGTCTAGAGCAGTTTGGCTGGAAAGCGGCGGCCCATCCTCCGAGATGCAGGCTCGATGCTTGCAGCTGAACCTGGGTCCGCCTGGGACGAAGGAGCAGGGCTAGGGGTTGCACAACTCCCTCGGGATTTCAGTGCAGGGGTGAAGGATTGGGGGGTGCTCCCCAGGCGGGCGGCGTCGGCTCCCGGAGGCCTCAGGGTGCCTCACGGCAGGCGATGGTGGTGGTGGGGGGAAAGGCAAAGGGCGGGGATTCTACCTTTTGCTTTTGCCTCCACATTTTGCACCAGTCTTGCCTTCCTTTTTATGGGCCTCAAGGCGGGCTATGCACGGCCCGTACGGCACGTAGTTTGCAGGCGTTCAAAAGTGATTATGATAAGCAGCCATCATGACGAAGCACTTTTGAAGCCTTTCAGGTGTTGAGCAGTGATAATGGCGAAGCGTTTTTTGGCGCCTTTCTCTTACTATTAGGCTCTTGCACACTTCAGAAGCAAGGGGCCATTGTGACACAGCAGGGCCTTGTATAAGCAAGGGGTCATTGTAGCACGGCAGGGCCTCGTGGAATCAAGGGGATCGTAGTGACACTGTGGGGCTCCAGGAGGCCACGGGGCCATTCTGACTGTGTGGAAGCAAGGATACCGTTGTTACACTACGGGGCATCATGGAACCAAGGAGGCCATTGTGAAGCAGCTGGGGAACCCGCTGAGACTATTATGACACTTCAAGGCCTTGTGACACTGAAGGGCCATTGTGGAACTGCAGGGCCTCGTGGAACCAGTGAGACCATTGTGACATCACAGGGCCTCATGGGAGCCAGGGGCCATTGTGACACAGCCAGGCCTCACAGAAGCAAGGGGCCATTGTGACACTGCAAGGTCTCACGGAAGCAAAGGGCCAGTGTGCCACAGCCAGGCCTTGTGGAACCAAGGGGCCATTGTGATCCTGGGGAGCCCAATAGAACCAAGGAGCCATTGTGACCCTGCAGCACCTTACGGAATCATGGAGACCCTTGTGACCCTCTGTGACCTCATGGAACCAGTGGGCCATTGTGTTATTCTGCAGCCCCATGGAACCAAGGAAACCATTGTGACACAGCCAGGCCTCGTGGAAGCAAGGGGCCTTTGTGCCGCTCTAGAGCCAAGGAGACCACTGTGATATTGCTGGGCCTCAGGGGAACAAAATGGTGATGCTGCAGGGCCCCAAGGCTGCAAAGAGCGTGGAACAGGTGTGGTTGGCTTGGCCTCCTGGGGGCCACCTGCCTGGTCCAGCTGAGCTTGGCATGTTGAGGGGTGCTTCTCCTCTGGCCCTGAAACGCTGGAGTTCCTTGCTTTCCTTTCTGTGCGAAAGCACTGTCCTTCTCCTCCAGGGACCCATGGCTGAAATTAGGATTCTACCTCCAAATTGGATTCTGTCCGAGGATTGTTCCCATGTGAAACCTGCCAGGACAGACAGCTCAGGCTGGCCTTGGCCTCTTAGGGGCCACCTCGCATCTGCCTTCAAAACACGCGGGGGCTGTGCTTCTCTTCCCATGGAATAAAACCATCTTTCAAGTCCAGCCATCCATGGCCAAAATTGGGAATCCACCTCTGAAATTCCATATCTCCAAGGAAAAGCTCCCCGACAAAAGCTGCCAGGAATGTCCAGCTTCCCTTGGCTTCCTGAGGGCCAGCTCTCATCTGCCTTTGAAACACTGGGCCTCCTCACTTTGCTGCCAATGGAAAAGAACTGTCCTTCTGGGCCAGATGTCCATGGACAAAACTGGGATTTGGCCTCCCAAATTCCATCTAGCCAAGGATTGCTCCAAGACAAAAGCTGCCAAGACAAACAGGTCTGGCTGGCCTTGGCCTCCTTGAGGCACCACTAATCAGCCTTTGAAACACTGGGGCTCTGCCCTTTCCTTCCTGGGGAGAAGAAGTGTCATTCCCGTCCAGGCACCCACAGCTGAAATGGAATTCCACCTCCAAAACTCCCCGTATGTCCAAGGGTTGCTTTCAGACAGAAGCTGCAAGGACAGACAGGTCTGCCTTGCCTTGGCCTCTGGTGGCTGCCTCTCATCTGCCTTCAAAACACTGGGGTTCTGTGGTTTCCTTCCTGTAGAAAAGAACCGACCTTCTTGTCCAGGTGCCCGTGGCCTCGAGCACATGATCACTACCTAGGGACAAAGGAGCTCTGTGCTCAGTGGAGTGGAGACTGAGGACAGTGGAGGAGAGTCCTGGGTGGGCTTGAAGGGTGGTTTCAGACATGGTGGATCCTTTCTAGCTAGTAGAGACCAGCTGGCAAAAGAAAGAATTAATGCCAAGGGCAGCTGGGCAGGTCCAGGCTGGACACAAGGAGAAAGGAATTTCTCTCCCAGGGCAGTGCAGTGGTGCAACGTGTCCCCCAGAAGGAGTCTGGAGCAGCCCAAGGCTTTGTGTGCCAAGGCAGAGCCAGGCAGGACGCAGAGCCATCAGCAAAGGAAGGGGCCCATTGTTACACAGCAGGGCCGCAGAACCAAGGAGATCATTGTGACACTGCACAACCTCATGCAATCAAGGCGTCCGTGTTACGCTACTGAACCTCACGGAGCCAAGGGTCCATTGTGACGCTGCGGAGCCAAGGAGACTGTTGCTGACAGTACCAAAGTTCATGGAACCAAAAGTCCATTGTGACATTGTGGCGCCTCACGGAACCGTGGAGAGCATTATGACACTTTGTTACTATCTGATTTACACCCAGAAGGGCAAAGAAAAGGAAATCTCTGAGTATAAAAAGGAAAGAACTTTGAAGGTTCAAAATATTCCCAAAGACCAGATTAAAACCAAACGAGATTAAATGTTGGTGCCAAACAAATGGGTATCTCTTTATCTAATGGTAAGAGAGGCAAAGAGAAAGAAGGAGAAAAGTAGAGAAAAGTTAGAAAAGACAAGGTTACTCTAACAAGCACTGCATAAGTCACCACCACACTGTGCTACCTTTGTTGCTGCTGAGACAGGGTGGGGGAAGTGGAGAAGTTTTTGCCTTTTTTTTCCTGCTGTTTGAAGCCTCTTATCTGCCTCTTCTGAAGTCTAGAGCAGTTTGGCTGGAAAGCGGCGGCCCATCCTCCGAGATGCAGGCTCGATGCTTGCAGCTGAACCTGGGTCCGCCTGGGACGAAGGAGCAGGGCTAGGGGTTGCACAACTCCCTCGGGATTTCAGTGCAGGGGTGAAGGATTGGGGGGTGCTCCCCAGGCGGGCGGCGTCGGCTCCCGGAGGCCTCAGGGTGCCTCACGGCAGGCGATGGTGGTGGTGGGGGGAAAGGCAAAGGGCGGGGATTCTACCTTTTGCTTTTGCCTCCACATTTTGCACCAGTTTTGCCTTCCTTTTTATGGGCCTCAAGGCGGGCTATGCACGGCCCGTACGGCACGTAGTTTGCAGGCGTTCAAAAGTGATTATGATAAGCAGCCATCATGACGAAGCACTTTTGAAGCCTTTCAGGTGTTGAGCAGTGATAATGGCGAAGCGTTTTTTGGCGCCTTTCTCTTACTATTAGGCTCTTGCACACTTCAGAAGCAAGGGGCCATTGTGACACAGCAGGGCCTTGTATAAGCAAGGGGTCATTGTAGCACGGCAGGGCCTCGTGGAATCAAGGGGATCGTAGTGACACTGTGGGGCTCCAGGAGGCCACGGGGCCATTCTGACTGTGTGGAAGCAAGGATACCGTTGTTACGCTACGGGGCATCATGGAACCAAGGAGGCCATTGTGAAGCAGCTGGGGAACCCGCTGAGACTATTATGACACTTCAAGGCCTTGTGACACTGAAGGGCCATTGTGGAACTGCAGGGCCTCGTGGAACCAGTGAGACCATTGTGACATCACAGGGCCTCATGGGAGCCAGGGGCCATTGTGACACAGCCAGGCCTCACAGAAGCAAGGGGCCATTGTGACACTGCAAGGTCTCACGGAAGCAAAGGGCCAGTGTGCCACAGCCAGGCCTTGTGGAACCAAGGGGCCATTGTGATCCTGGGGAGCCCAATAGAACCAAGGAGCCATTGTGACCCTGCAGCACCTTACGGAATCATGGAGACCCTTGTGACCCTCTGTGACCTCATGGAACCAGTGGGCCATTGTGTTATTCTGCAGCCCCATGGAACCAAGGAAACCATCGTGACACAGCCAGGCCTCGTGGAAGCAAGGGGCCTTTGTGCCGCTCTAGAGCCAAGGAGACCACTGTGATATTGCTGGGCCTCAGGGGAACAAAATGGTGATGCTGCAGGGCCCCAAGGCTGCAAAGAGCGTGGAACAGGTGTGGTTGGCTTGGCCTCCTGGGGGCCACCTGCCTGGTCCAGCTGAGCTTGGCATGTTGAGGGGTGCTTCTCCTCTGGCCCTGAAACGCTGGAGTTCCTTGCTTTCCTTTCTGTGCGAAAGCACTGTCCTTCTCCTCCAGGGACCCATGGCTGAAATTAGGATTCTACCTCCAAATTGGATTCTGTCCGAGGATTCTTCCCATGTGAAACCTGCCAGGACAGACAGCTCAGGCTGGCCTTGGCCTCTTAGGGGCCACCTCGCATCTGCCTTCAAAACACGCGGGGGCTGTGCTTCTCTTCCCATGGAATAAAACCATCTTTCAAGTCCAGCCATCCATGGCCAAAATTGGGAATCCACCTCTGAAATTCCATATCTCCAAGGAAAAGCTCCCCGACAAAAGCTGCCAGGAATGTCCAGCTTCCCTTGGCTTCCTGAGGGCCAGCTCTCATCTGCCTTTGAAACACTGGGCCTCCTCACTTTGCTGCCAATGGAAAAGAACTGTCCTTCTGGGCCAGATGTCCATGGACAAAACTGGGATTTGGCCTCCCAAATTCCATCTAGCCAAGGATTGCTCCAAGACAAAAGCTGCCAAGACAAACAGGTCTGGCTGGCCTTGGCCTCCTTGAGGCACCACTAATCAGCCTTTGAAACACTGGGGCTCTGCCCTTTCCTTCCTGGGGAGAAGAAGTGTCATTCCCGTCCAGGCACCCACAGCTGAAATGGAATTCCACCTCCAAAACTCCCCGTATGTCCAAGGGTTGCTTTCAGACAGAAGCTGCAAGGACAGACAGGTCTGCCTTGCCTTGGCCTCTGGTGGCTGCCTCTCATCTGCCTTCAAAACACTGGGGTTCTGTGGTTTCCTTCCTGTAGAAAAGAACCGACCTTCTTGTCCAGGTGCCCGTGGCCTCGAGCACATGATCACTACCTAGGGACAAAGGAGCTCTGTGCTCAGTGGAGTGGAGACTGAGGACAGTGGAGGAGAGTCCTGGGTGGGCTTGAAGGGTGGTTTCAGACATGGTGGATCCTTTCTAGCTAGTAGAGACCAGCTGGCAAAAGAAAGAATTAATGCCAAGGGCAGCTGGGCAGGTCCAGGCTGGACACAAGGAGAAAGGAATTTCTCTCCCAGGGCAGTGCAGTGGTGCAACGTGTCCCCCAGAAGGAGTCTGGAGCAGCCCAAGGCTTTGTGTGCCAAGGCAGAGCCAGGCAGGACGCAGAGCCATCAGCAAAGGAAGGGGCCCATTGTTACACAGCAGGGCCGCAGAACCAAGGAGATCATTGTGACACTGCACAACCTCATGCAATCAAGGCGTCCGTGTTACGCTACTGAACCTCACGGAGCCAAGGGTCCATTGTGACGCTGCGGAGCCAAGGAGACTGTTGCTGACAGTACCAAAGTTCATGGAACCAAAAGTGCATTGTGACATTGTGGCGCCTCACGGAACCGTGGAGAGCATTATGACACTTTGTTACTATCTGATTTACACCCAGAAGGGCAAAGAAAAGGAAATCTCTGAGTATAAAAAGGAAAGAACTTTGAAGGTTCAAAATATTCCCAAAGACCAGATTAAAACCAAACGAGATTAAATGTTGGTGCCAAACAAATGGGTATCTCTTTATCTAATGGTAAGAGAGGCAAAGAGAAAGAAGGAGAAAAGTAGAGAAAAGTTAGAAAAGACAAGGTTACTCTAACAAGCACTGCATAAGTCACCACCACACTGTGCTACCTTTGTTGCTGCTGAGACAGGGTGGGGGAAGTGGAGAAGTTTTTGCCTTTTTTTTCCTGCTGTTTGAAGCCTCTTATCTGCCTCTTCTGAAGTCTAGAGCAGTTTGGCTGGAAAGCGGCGGCCCATCCTCCGAGATGCAGGCTCGATGCTTGCAGCTGAACCTGGGTCCGCCTGGGACGAAGGAGCAGGGCTAGGGGTTGCACAACTCCCTCGGGATTTCAGTGCAGGGGTGAAGGATTGGGGGGTGCTCCCCAGGCGGGTGGCGTCGGCTCCCGGAGGCCTCAGGGTGCCTCACGGCAGGCGATGGTGGTGGTGGGGGGAAAGGCAAAGGGCGGGGATTCTACCTTTTGCTTTTGCCTCCACATTTTGCACCAGTCTTGCCTTCCTTTTTATGGGCCTCAAGGCGGGCTATGCACGGCCCGTACGGCACGTAGTTTGCAGGCGTTCAAAAGTGATTATGATAAGCAGCCATCATGACGAAGCACTTTTGAAGCCTTTCAGGTGTTGAGCAGTGATAATGGCGAAGCGTTTTTTGGCGCCTTTCTCTTACTATTAGGCTCTTGCACACTTCAGAAGCAAGGGGCCATTGTGACACAGCAGGGCCTTGTATAAGCAAGGGGTCATTGTAGCACGGCAGGGCCTCGTGGAATCAAGGGGATCGTAGTGACACTGTGGGGCTCCAGGAGGCCACGGGGCCATTCTGACTGTGTGGAAGCAAGGATACCGTTGTTACGCTACGGGGCATCATGGAACCAAGGAGGCCATTGTGAAGCAGCTGGGGAACCCGCTGAGACTATTATGACACTTCAAGGCCTTGTGACACTGAAGGGCCATTGTGGAACTGCAGGGCCTCGTGGAACCAGTGAGACCATTGTGACATCACAGGGCCTCATGGGAGCCAGGGGCCATTGTGACACAGCCAGGCCTCACAGAAGCAAGGGGCCATTGTGACACTGCAAGGTCTCACGGAAGCAAAGGGCCAGTGTGCCACAGCCAGGCCTTGTGGAACCAAGGGGCCATTGTGATCCTGGGGAGCCCAATAGAACCAAGGAGCCATTGTGACCCTGCAGCACCTTACGGAATCATGGAGACCCTTGTGACCCTCTGTGACCTCATGGAACCAGTGGGCCATTGTGTTATTCTGCAGCCCCATGGAACCAAGGAAACCATCGTGACACAGCCAGGCCTCGTGGAAGCAAGGGGCCTTTGTGCCGCTCTAGAGCCAAGGAGACCACTGTGATATTGCTGGGCCTCAGGGGAACAAAATGGTGATGCTGCAGGGCCCCAAGGCTGCAAAGAGCGTGGAACAGGTGTGGTTGGCTTGGCCTCCTGGGGGCCACCTGCCTGGTCCAGCTGAGCTTGGCATGTTGAGGGGTGCTTCTCCTCTGGCCCTGAAACGCTGGAGTTCCTTGCTTTCCTTTCTGTGCGAAAGCACTGTCCTTCTCCTCCAGGGACCCATGGCTGAAATTAGGATTCTACCTCCAAATTGGATTCTGTCCGAGGATTCTTCCCATGTGAAACCTGCCAGGACAGACAGCTCAGGCTGGCCTTGGCCTCTTAGGGGCCACCTCGCATCTGCCTTCAAAACACGCGGGGGCTGTGCTTCTCTTCCCATGGAATAAAACCATCTTTCAAGTCCAGCCATCCATGGCCAAAATTGGGAATCCACCTCTGAAATTCCATATCTCCAAGGAAAAGCTCCCCGACAAAAGCTGCCAGGAATGTCCAGCTTCCCTTGGCTTCCTGAGGGCCAGCTCTCATCTGCCTTTGAAACACTGGGCCTCCTCACTTTGCTGCCAATGGAAAAGAACTGTCCTTCTGGGCCAGATGTCCATGGACAAAACTGGGATTTGGCCTCCCAAATTCCATCTAGCCAAGGATTGCTCCAAGACAAAAGCTGCCAAGACAAACAGGTCTGGCTGGCCTTGGCCTCCTTGAGGCACCACTAATCAGCCTTTGAAACACTGGGGCTCTGCCCTTTCCTTCCTGGGGAGAAGAAGTGTCATTCCCGTCCAGGCACCCACAGCTGAAATGGAATTCCACCTCCAAAACTCCCCGTATGTCCAAGGGTTGCTTTCAGACAGAAGCTGCAAGGACAGACAGGTCTGCCTTGCCTTGGCCTCTGGTGGCTGCCTCTCATCTGCCTTCAAAACACTGGGGTTCTGTGGTTTCCTTCCTGTAGAAAAGAACCGACCTTCTTGTCCAGGTGCCCGTGGCCTCGAGCACATGATCACTACCTAGGGACAAAGGAGCTCTGTGCTCAGTGGAGTGGAGACTGAGGACAGTGGAGGAGAGTCCTGGGTGGGCTTGAAGGGTGGTTTCAGACATGGTGGATCCTTTCTAGCTAGTAGAGACCAGCTGGCAAAAGAAAGAATTAATGCCAAGGGCAGCTGGGCAGGTCCAGGCTGGACACAAGGAGAAAGGAATTTCTCTCCCAGGGCAGTGCAGTGGTGCAACGTGTCCCCCAGAAGGAGTCTGGAGCAGCCCAAGGCTTTGTGTGCCAAGGCAGAGCCAGGCAGGACGCAGAGCCATCAGCAAAGGAAGGGGCCCATTGTTACACAGCAGGGCCGCAGAACCAAGGAGATCATTGTGACACTGCACAACCTCATGCAATCAAGGCGTCCGTGTTACGCTACTGAACCTCACGGAGCCAAGGGTCCATTGTGACGCTGCGGAGCCAAGGAGACTGTTGCTGACAGTACCAAAGTTCATGGAACCAAAAGTCCATTGTGACATTGTGGCGCCTCACGGAACCGTGGAGAGCATTATGACACTTTGTTACTATCTGATTTACACCCAGAAGGGCAAAGAAAAGGAAATCTCTGAGTATAAAAAGGAAAGAACTTTGAAGGTTCAAAATATTCCCAAAGACCAGATTAAAACCAAACGAGATTAAATGTTGGTGCCAAACAAATGGGTATCTCTTTATCTAATGGTAAGAGAGGCAAAGAGAAAGAAGGAGAAAAGTAGAGAAAAGTTAGAAAAGACAAGGTTACTCTAACAAGCACTGCATAAGTCACCACCACACTGTGCTACCTTTGTTGCTGCTGAGACAGGGTGGGGGAAGTGGAGAAGTTTTTGCCTTTTTTTTCCTGCTGTTTGAAGCCTCTTATCTGCCTCTTCTGAAGTCTAGAGCAGTTTGGCTGGAAAGCGGCGGCCCATCCTCCGAGATGCAGGCTCGATGCTTGCAGCTGAACCTGGGTCCGCCTGGGACGAAGGAGCAGGGCTAGGGGTTGCACAACTCCCTCGGGATTTCAGTGCAGGGGTGAAGGATTGGGGGGTGCTCCCCAGGCGGGCGGCGTCGGCTCCCGGAGGCCTCAGGGTGCCTCACGGCAGGCGATGGTGGTGGTGGGGGGAAAGGCAAAGGGCGGGGATTCTACCTTTTGCTTTTGCCTCCACATTTTGCACCAGTTTTGCCTTCCTTTTTATGGGCCTCAAGGCGGGCTATGCACGGCCCGTACGGCACGTAGTTTGCAGGCGTTCAAAAGTGATTATGATAAGCAGCCATCATGACGAAGCACTTTTGAAGCCTTTCAGGTGTTGAGCAGTGATAATGGCGAAGCGTTTTTTGGCGCCTTTCTCTTACTATTAGGCTCTTGCACACTTCAGAAGCAAGGGGCCATTGTGACACAGCAGGGCCTTGTATAAGCAAGGGGTCATTGTAGCACGGCAGGGCCTCGTGGAATCAAGGGGATCGTAGTGACACTGTGGGGCTCCAGGAGGCCACGGGGCCATTCTGACTGTGTGGAAGCAAGGATACCGTTGTTACGCTACGGGGCATCATGGAACCAAGGAGGCCATTGTGAAGCAGCTGGGGAACCCGCTGAGACTATTATGACACTTCAAGGCCTTGTGACACTGAAGGGCCATTGTGGAACTGCAGGGCCTCGTGGAACCAGTGAGACCATTGTGACATCACAGGGCCTCATGGGAGCCAGGGGCCATTGTGACACAGCCAGGCCTCACAGAAGCAAGGGGCCATTGTGACACTGCAAGGTCTCACGGAAGCAAAGGGCCAGTGTGCCACAGCCAGGCCTTGTGGAACCAAGGGGCCATTGTGATCCTGGGGAGCCCAATAGAACCAAGGAGCCATTGTGACCCTGCAGCACCTTACGGAATCATGGAGACCCTTGTGACCCTCTGTGACCTCATGGAACCAGTGGGCCATTGTGTTATTCTGCAGCCCCATGGAACCAAGGAAACCATCGTGACACAGCCAGGCCTCGTGGAAGCAAGGGGCCTTTGTGCCGCTCTAGAGCCAAGGAGACCACTGTGATATTGCTGGGCCTCAGGGGAACAAAATGGTGATGCTGCAGGGCCCCAAGGCTGCAAAGAGCGTGGAACAGGTGTGGTTGGCTTGGCCTCCTGGGGGCCACCTGCCTGGTCCAGCTGAGCTTGGCATGTTGAGGGGTGCTTCTCCTCTGGCCCTGAAACGCTGGAGTTCCTTGCTTTCCTTTCTGTGCGAAAGCACTGTCCTTCTCCTCCAGGGACCCATGGCTGAAATTAGGATTCTACCTCCAAATTGGATTCTGTCCGAGGATTGTTCCCATGTGAAACCTGCCAGGACAGACAGCTCAGGCTGGCCTTGGCCTCTTAGGGGCCACCTCGCATCTGCCTTCAAAACACGCGGGGGCTGTGCTTCTCTTCCCATGGAATAAAACCATCTTTCAAGTCCAGCCATCCATGGCCAAAATTGGGAATCCACCTCTGAAATTCCATATCTCCAAGGAAAAGCTCCCCGACAAAAGCTGCCAGGAATGTCCAGCTTCCCTTGGCTTCCTGAGGGCCAGCTCTCATCTGCCTTTGAAACACTGGGCCTCCTCACTTTGCTGCCAATGGAAAAGAACTGTCCTTCTGGGCCAGATGTCCATGGACAAAACTGGGATTTGGCCTCCCAAATTCCATCTAGCCAAGGATTGCTCCAAGACAAAAGCTGCCAAGACAAACAGGTCTGGCTGGCCTTGGCCTCCTTGAGGCACCACTAATCAGCCTTTGAAACACTGGGGCTCTGCCCTTTCCTTCCTGGGGAGAAGAAGTGTCATTCCCGTCCAGGCACCCACAGCTGAAATGGAACTCCACCTCCAAAACTCCCCATATGTCCAAGGGTTGCTTTCAGACAGAAGCTGCAAGGACAGACAGGTCTGCCTTGCCTTGGCCTCTGGTGGCTGCCTCTCATCTGCCTTCAAAACACTGGGGTTCTGTGGTTTCCTTCCTGTAGAAAAGAACCGACCTTCTTGTCCAGGTGCCCGTGGCCTCGAGCACATGATCACTACCTAGGGACAAAGGAGCTCTGTGCTCAGTGGAGTGGAGACTGAGGACAGTGGAGGAGAGTCCTGGGTGGGCTTGAAGGGTGGTTTCAGACATGGTGGATCCTTTCTAGCTAGTAGAGACCAGCTGGCAAAAGAAAGAATTAATGCCAAGGGCAGCTGGGCAGGTCCAGGCTGGACACAAGGAGAAAGGAATTTCTCTCCCAGGGCAGTGCAGTGGTGCAACGTGTCCCCCAGAAGGAGTCTGGAGCAGCCCAAGGCTTTGTGTGCCAAGGCAGAGCCAGGCAGGACGCAGAGCCATCAGCAAAGGAAGGGGCCCATTGTTACACAGCAGGGCCGCAGAACCAAGGAGATCATTGTGACACTGCACAACCTCATGCAATCAAGGCGTCCGTGTTACGCTACTGAACCTCACGGAGCCAAGGGTCCATTGTGACGCTGCGGAGCCAAGGAGACTGTTGCTGACAGTACCAAAGTTCATGGAACCAAAAGTCCATTGTGACATTGTGGCGCCTCACGGAACCGTGGAGAGCATTATGACACTTTGTTACTATCTGATTTACACCCAGAAGGGCAAAGAAAAGGAAATCTCTGAGTATAAAAAGGAAAGAACTTTGAAGGTTCAAAATATTCCCAAAGACCAGATTAAAACCAAACGAGATTAAATGTTGGTGCCAAACAAATGGGTATCTCTTTATCTAATGGTAAGAGAGGCAAAGAGAAAGAAGGAGAAAAGTAGAGAAAAGTTAGAAAAGACAAGGTTACTCTAACAAGCACTGCATAAGTCACCACCACACTGTGCTACCTTTGTTGCTGCTGAGACAGGGTGGGGGAAGTGGAGAAGTTTTTGCCTTTTTTTTCCTGCTGTTTGAAGCCTCTTATCTGCCTCTTCTGAAGTCTAGAGCAGTTTGGCTGGAAAGCGGCGGCCCATCCTCCGAGATGCAGGCTCGATGCTTGCAGCTGAACCTGGGTCCGCCTGGGACGAAGGAGCAGGGCTAGGGGTTGCACAACTCCCTCGGGATTTCAGTGCAGGGGTGAAGGATTGGGGGGTGCTCCCCAGGCGGGCGGCGTCGGCTCCCGGAGGCCTCAGGGTGCCTCACGGCAGGCGATGGTGGTGGTGGGGGGAAAGGCAAAGGGCGGGGATTCTACCTTTTGCTTTTGCCTCCACATTTTGCACCAGTCTTGCCTTCCTTTTTATGGGCCTCAAGGCGGGCTATGCACGGCCCGTACGGCACGTAGTTTGCAGGCGTTCAAAAGTGATTATGATAAGCAGCCATCATGACGAAGCACTTTTGAAGCCTTTCAGGTGTTGAGCAGTGATAATGGCGAAGCGTTTTTTGGCGCCTTTCTCTTACTATTAGGCTCTTGCACACTTCAGAAGCAAGGGGCCATTGTGACACAGCAGGGCCTTGTATAAGCAAGGGGTCATTGTAGCACGGCAGGGCCTCGTGGAATCAAGGGGATCGTAGTGACACTGTGGGGCTCCAGGAGGCCACGGGGCCATTCTGACTGTGTGGAAGCAAGGATACCGTTGTTACGCTACGGGGCATCATGGAACCAAGGAGGCCATTGTGAAGCAGCTGGGGAACCCGCTGAGACTATTATGACACTTCAAGGCCTTGTGACACTGAAGGGCCATTGTGGAACTGCAGGGCCTCGTGGAACCAGTGAGACCATTGTGACATCACAGGGCCTCATGGGAGCCAGGGGCCATTGTGACACAGCCAGGCCTCACAGAAGCAAGGGGCCATTGTGACACTGCAAGGTCTCACGGAAGCAAAGGGCCAGTGTGCCACAGCCAGGCCTTGTGGAACCAAGGGGCCATTGTGATCCTGGGGAGCCCAATAGAACCAAGGAGCCATTGTGACCCTGCAGCACCTTACGGAATCATGGAGACCCTTGTGACCCTCTGTGACCTCATGGAACCAGTGGGCCATTGTGTTATTCTGCAGCCCCATGGAACCAAGGAAACCATCGTGACACAGCCAGGCCTCGTGGAAGCAAGGGGCCTTTGTGCCGCTCTAGAGCCAAGGAGACCACTGTGATATTGCTGGGCCTCAGGGGAACAAAATGGTGATGCTGCAGGGCCCCAAGGCTGCAAAGAGCGTGGAACAGGTGTGGTTGGCTTGGCCTCCTGGGGGCCACCTGCCTGGTCCAGCTGAGCTTGGCATGTTGAGGGGTGCTTCTCCTCTGGCCCTGAAACGCTGGAGTTCCTTGCTTTCCTTTCTGTGCGAAAGCACTGTCCTTCTCCTCCAGGGACCCATGGCTGAAATTAGGATTCTACCTCCAAATTGGATTCTGTCCGAGGATTCTTCCCATGTGAAACCTGCCAGGACAGACAGCTCAGGCTGGCCTTGGCCTCTTAGGGGCCACCTCGCATCTGCCTTCAAAACACGCGGGGGCTGTGCTTCTCTTCCCATGGAATAAAACCATCTTTCAAGTCCAGCCATCCATGGCCAAAATTGGGAATCCACCTCTGAAATTCCATATCTCCAAGGAAAAGCTCCCCGACAAAAGCTGCCAGGAATGTCCAGCTTCCCTTGGCTTCCTGAGGGCCAGCTCTCATCTGCCTTTGAAACACTGGGCCTCCTCACTTTGCTGCCAATGGAAAAGAACTGTCCTTCTGGGCCAGATGTCCATGGACAAAACTGGGATTTGGCCTCCCAAATTCCATCTAGCCAAGGATTGCTCCAAGACAAAAGCTGCCAAGACAAACAGGTCTGGCTGGCCTTGGCCTCCTTGAGGCACCACTAATCAGCCTTTGAAACACTGGGGCTCTGCCCTTTCCTTCCTGGGGAGAAGAAGTGTCATTCCCGTCCAGGCACCCACAGCTGAAATGGAATTCCACCTCCAAAACTCCCCGTATGTCCAAGGGTTGCTTTCAGACAGAAGCTGCAAGGACAGACAGGTCTGCCTTGCCTTGGCCTCTGGTGGCTGCCTCTCATCTGCCTTCAAAACACTGGGGTTCTGTGGTTTCCTTCCTGTAGAAAAGAACCGACCTTCTTGTCCAGGTGCCCGTGGCCTCGAGCACATGATCACTACCTAGGGACAAAGGAGCTCTGTGCTCAGTGGAGTGGAGACTGAGGACAGTGGAGGAGAGTCCTGGGTGGGCTTGAAGGGTGGTTTCAGACATGGTGGATCCTTTCTAGCTAGTAGAGACCAGCTGGCAAAAGAAAGAATTAATGCCAAGGGCAGCTGGGCAGGTCCAGGCTGGACACAAGGAGAAAGGAATTTCTCTCCCAGGGCAGTGCAGTGGTGCAACGTGTCCCCCAGAAGGAGTCTGGAGCAGCCCAAGGCTTTGTGTGCCAAGGCAGAGCCAGGCAGGACGCAGAGCCATCAGCAAAGGAAGGGGCCCATTGTTACACAGCAGGGCCGCAGAACCAAGGAGATCATTGTGACACTGCACAACCTCATGCAATCAAGGCGTCCGTGTTACGCTACTGAACCTCACGGAGCCAAGGGTCCATTGTGACGCTGCGGAGCCAAGGAGACTGTTGCTGACAGTACCAAAGTTCATGGAACCAAAAGTCCATTGTGACATTGTGGCGCCTCACGGAACCGTGGAGAGCATTATGACACTTTGTTACTATCTGATTTACACCCAGAAGGGCAAAGAAAAGGAAATCTCTGAGTATAAAAAGGAAAGAACTTTGAAGGTTCAAAATATTCCCAAAGACCAGATTAAAACCAAACGAGATTAAATGTTGGTGCCAAACAAATGGGTATCTCTTTATCTAATGGTAAGAGAGGCAAAGAGAAAGAAGGAGAAAAGTAGAGAAAAGTTAGAAAAGACAAGGTTACTCTAACAAGCACTGCATAAGTCACCACCACACTGTGCTACCTTTGTTGCTGCTGAGACAGGGTGGGGGAAGTGGAGAAGTTTTTGCCTTTTTTTTCCTGCTGTTTGAAGCCTCTTATCTGCCTCTTCTGAAGTCTAGAGCAGTTTGGCTGGAAAGCGGCGGCCCATCCTCCGAGATGCAGGCTCGATGCTTGCAGCTGAACCTGGGTCCGCCTGGGACGAAGGAGCAGGGCTAGGGGTTGCACAACTCCCTCGGGATTTCAGTGCAGGGGTGAAGGATTGGGGGGTGCTCCCCAGGCGGGCGGCGTCGGCTCCCGGAGGCCTCAGGGTGCCTCACGGCAGGCGATGGTGGTGGTGGGGGGAAAGGCAAAGGGCGGGGATTCTACCTTTTGCTTTTGCCTCCACATTTTGCACCAGTTTTGCCTTCCTTTTTATGGGCCTCAAGGCGGGCTATGCACGGCCCGTACGGCACGTAGTTTGCAGGCGTTCAAAAGTGATTATGATAAGCAGCCATCATGACGAAGCACTTTTGAAGCCTTTCAGGTGTTGAGCAGTGATAATGGCGAAGCGTTTTTTGGCGCCTTTCTCTTACTATTAGGCTCTTGCACACTTCAGAAGCAAGGGGCCATTGTGACACAGCAGGGCCTTGTATAAGCAAGGGGTCATTGTAGCACGGCAGGGCCTCGTGGAATCAAGGGGATCGTAGTGACACTGTGGGGCTCCAGGAGGCCACGGGGCCATTCTGACTGTGTGGAAGCAAGGATACCGTTGTTACGCTACGGGGCATCATGGAACCAAGGAGGCCATTGTGAAGCAGCTGGGGAACCCGCTGAGACTATTATGACACTTCAAGGCCTTGTGACACTGAAGGGCCATTGTGGAACTGCAGGGCCTCGTGGAACCAGTGAGACCATTGTGACATCACAGGGCCTCATGGGAGCCAGGGGCCATTGTGACACAGCCAGGCCTCACAGAAGCAAGGGGCCATTGTGACACTGCAAGGTCTCACGGAAGCAAAGGGCCAGTGTGCCACAGCCAGGCCTTGTGGAACCAAGGGGCCATTGTGATCCTGGGGAGCCCAATAGAACCAAGGAGCCATTGTGACCCTGCAGCACCTTACGGAATCATGGAGACCCTTGTGACCCTCTGTGACCTCATGGAACCAGTGGGCCATTGTGTTATTCTGCAGCCCCATGGAACCAAGGAAACCATTGTGACACAGCCAGGCCTCGTGGAAGCAAGGGGCCTTTGTGCCGCTCTAGAGCCAAGGAGACCACTGTGATATTGCTGGGCCTCAGGGGAACAAAATGGTGATGCTGCAGGGCCCCAAGGCTGCAAAGAGCGTGGAACAGGTGTGGTTGGCTTGGCCTCCTGGGGGCCACCTGCCTGGTCCAGCTGAGCTTGGCATGTTGAGGGGTGCTTCTCCTCTGGCCCTGAAACGCTGGAGTTCCTTGCTTTCCTTTCTGTGCGAAAGCACTGTCCTTCTCCTCCAGGGACCCATGGCTGAAATTAGGATTCTACCTCCAAATTGGATTCTGTCCGAGGATTGTTCCCATGTGAAACCTGCCAGGACAGACAGCTCAGGCTGGCCTTGGCCTCTTAGGGGCCACCTCGCATCTGCCTTCAAAACACGCGGGGGCTGTGCTTCTCTTCCCATGGAATAAAACCATCTTTCAAGTCCAGCCATCCATGGCCAAAATTGGGAATCCACCTCTGAAATTCCATATCTCCAAGGAAAAGCTCCCCGACAAAAGCTGCCAGGAATGTCCAGCTTCCCTTGGCTTCCTGAGGGCCAGCTCTCATCTGCCTTTGAAACACTGGGCCTCCTCACTTTGCTGCCAATGGAAAAGAACTGTCCTTCTGGGCCAGATGTCCATGGACAAAACTGGGATTTGGCCTCCCAAATTCCATCTAGCCAAGGATTGCTCCAAGACAAAAGCTGCCAAGACAAACAGGTCTGGCTGGCCTTGGCCTCCTTGAGGCACCACTAATCAGCCTTTGAAACACTGGGGCTCTGCCCTTTCCTTCCTGGGGAGAAGAAGTGTCATTCCCGTCCAGGCACCCACAGCTGAAATGGAACTCCACCTCCAAAACTCCCCGTATGTCCAAGGGTTGCTTTCAGACAGAAGCTGCAAGGACAGACAGGTCTGCCTTGCCTTGGCCTCTGGTGGCTGCCTCTCATCTGCCTTCAAAACACTGGGGTTCTGTGGTTTCCTTCCTGTAGAAAAGAACCGACCTTCTTGTCCAGGTGCCCGTGGCCTCGAGCACATGATCACTACCTAGGGACAAAGGAGCTCTGTGCTCAGTGGAGTGGAGACTGAGGACAGTGGAGGAGAGTCCTGGGTGGGCTTGAAGGGTGGTTTCAGACATGGTGGATCCTTTCTAGCTAGTAGAGACCAGCTGGCAAAAGAAAGAATTAATGCCAAGGGCAGCTGGGCAGGTCCAGGCTGGACACAAGGAGAAAGGAATTTCTCTCCCAGGGCAGTGCAGTGGTGCAACGTGTCCCCCAGAAGGAGTCTGGAGCAGCCCAAGGCTTTGTGTGCCAAGGCAGAGCCAGGCAGGACGCAGAGCCATCAGCAAAGGAAGGGGCCCATTGTTACACAGCAGGGCCGCAGAACCAAGGAGATCATTGTGACACTGCACAACCTCATGCAATCAAGGCGTCCGTGTTACGCTACTGAACCTCACGGAGCCAAGGGTCCATTGTGACGCTGCGGAGCCAAGGAGACTGTTGCTGACAGTACCAAAGTTCATGGAACCAAAAGTCCATTGTGACATTGTGGCGCCTCACGGAACCGTGGAGAGCATTATGACACTTTGTTACTATCTGATTTACACCCAGAAGGGCAAAGAAAAGGAAATCTCTGAGTATAAAAAGGAAAGAACTTTGAAGGTTCAAAATATTCCCAAAGACCAGATTAAAACCAAACGAGATTAAATGTTGGTGCCAAACAAATGGGTATCTCTTTATCTAATGGTAAGAGAGGCAAAGAGAAAGAAGGAGAAAAGTAGAGAAAAGTTAGAAAAGACAAGGTTACTCTAACAAGCACTGCATAAGTCACCACCACACTGTGCTACCTTTGTTGCTGCTGAGACAGGGTGGGGGAAGTGGAGAAGTTTTTGCCTTTTTTTTCCTGCTGTTTGAAGCCTCTTATCTGCCTCTTCTGAAGTCTAGAGCAGTTTGGCTGGAAAGCGGCGGCCCATCCTCCGAGATGCAGGCTCGATGCTTGCAGCTGAACCTGGGTCCGCCTGGGACGAAGGAGCAGGGCTAGGGGTTGCACAACTCCCTCGGGATTTCAGTCCAGGGGTGAAGGATTGGGGGGTGCTCCCCAGGCGGGCGGCGTCGGCTCCCGGAGGCCTCAGGGTGCCTCACGGCAGGCGATGGTGGTGGTGGGGGGAAAGGCAAAGGGCGGGGATTCTACCTTTTGCTTTTGCCTCCACATTTTGCACCAGTCTTGCCTTCCTTTTTATGGGCCTCAAGGCGGGCTATGCACGGCCCGTACGGCACGTAGTTTGCAGGCGTTCAAAAGTGATTATGATAAGCAGCCATCATGACGAAGCACTTTTGAAGCCTTTCAGGTGTTGAGCAGTGATAATGGCGAAGCGTTTTTTGGCGCCTTTCTCTTACTATTAGGCTCTTGCACACTTCAGAAGCAAGGGGCCATTGTGACACAGCAGGGCCTTGTATAAGCAAGGGGTCATTGTAGCACGGCAGGGCCTCGTGGAATCAAGGGGATCGTAGTGACACTGTGGGGCTCCAGGAGGCCACGGGGCCATTCTGACTGTGTGGAAGCAAGGATACCGTTGTTACGCTACGGGGCATCATGGAACCAAGGAGGCCATTGTGAAGCAGCTGGGGAACCCGCTGAGACTATTATGACACTTCAAGGCCTTGTGACACTGAAGGGCCATTGTGGAACTGCAGGGCCTCGTGGAACCAGTGAGACCATTGTGACATCACAGGGCCTCATGGGAGCCAGGGGCCATTGTGACACAGCCAGGCCTCACAGAAGCAAGGGGCCATTGTGACACTGCAAGGTCTCACGGAAGCAAAGGGCCAGTGTGCCACAGCCAGGCCTTGTGGAACCAAGGGGCCATTGTGATCCTGGGGAGCCCAATAGAACCAAGGAGCCATTGTGACCCTGCAGCACCTTACGGAATCATGGAGACCCTTGTGACCCTCTGTGACCTCATGGAACCAGTGGGCCATTGTGTTATTCTGCAGCCCCATGGAACCAAGGAAACCATTGTGACACAGCCAGGCCTCGTGGAAGCAAGGGGCCTTTGTGCCGCTCTAGAGCCAAGGAGACCACTGTGATATTGCTGGGCCTCAGGGGAACAAAATGGTGATGCTGCAGGGCCCCAAGGCTGCAAAGAGCGTGGAACAGGTGTGGTTGGCTTGGCCTCCTGGGGGCCACCTGCCTGGTCCAGCTGAGCTTGGCATGTTGAGGGGTGCTTCTCCTCTGGCCCTGAAACGCTGGAGTTCCTTGCTTTCCTTTCTGTGCGAAAGCACTGTCCTTCTCCTCCAGGGACCCATGGCTGAAATTAGGATTCTACCTCCAAATTGGATTCTGTCCGAGGATTGTTCCCATGTGAAACCTGCCAGGACAGACAGCTCAGGCTGGCCTTGGCCTCTTAGGGGCCACCTCGCATCTGCCTTCAAAACACGCGGGGGCTGTGCTTCTCTTCCCATGGAATAAAACCATCTTTCAAGTCCAGCCATCCATGGCCAAAATTGGGAATCCACCTCTGAAATTCCATATCTCCAAGGAAAAGCTCCCCGACAAAAGCTGCCAGGAATGTCCAGCTTCCCTTGGCTTCCTGAGGGCCAGCTCTCATCTGCCTTTGAAACACTGGGCCTCCTCACTTTGCTGCCAATGGAAAAGAACTGTCCTTCTGGGCCAGATGTCCATGGACAAAACTGGGATTTGGCCTCCCAAATTCCATCTAGCCAAGGATTGCTCCAAGACAAAAGCTGCCAAGACAAACAGGTCTGGCTGGCCTTGGCCTCCTTGAGGCACCACTAATCAGCCTTTGAAACACTGCGGCTCTGCCCTTTCCTTCCTGGGGAGAAGAAGTGTCATTCCCGTCCAGGCACCCACAGCTGAAATGGAACTCCACCTCCAAAACTCCCCGTATGTCCAAGGGTTGCTTTCAGACAGAAGCTGCAAGGACAGACAGGTCTGCCTTGCCTTGGCCTCTGGTGGCTGCCTCTCATCTGCCTTCAAAACACTGGGGTTCTGTGGTTTCCTTCCTGTAGAAAAGAACCGACCTTCTTGTCCAGGTGCCCGTGGCCTCGAGCACATGATCACTACCTAGGGACAAAGGAGCTCTGTGCTCAGTGGAGTGGAGACTGAGGACAGTGGAGGAGAGTCCTGGGTGGGCTTGAAGGGTGGTTTCAGACATGGTGGATCCTTTCTAGCTAGTAGAGACCAGCTGGCAAAAGAAAGAATTAATGCCAAGGGCAGCTGGGCAGGTCCAGGCTGGACACAAGGAGAAAGGAATTTCTCTCCCAGGGCAGTGCAGTGGTGCAACGTGTCCCCCAGAAGGAGTCTGGAGCAGCCCAAGGCTTTGTGTGCCAAGGCAGAGCCAGGCAGGACGCAGAGCCATCAGCAAAGGAAGGGGCCCATTGTTACACAGCAGGGCCGCAGAACCAAGGAGATCATTGTGACACTGCACAACCTCATGCAATCAAGGCGTCCGTGTTACGCTACTGAACCTCACGGAGCCAAGGGTCCATTGTGACGCTGCGGAGCCAAGGAGACTGTTGCTGACAGTACCAAAGTTCATGGAACCAAAAGTCCATTGTGACATTGTGGCGCCTCACGGAACCGTGGAGAGCATTATGACACTTTGTTACTATCTGATTTACACCCAGAAGGGCAAAGAAAAGGAAATCTCTGAGTATAAAAAGGAAAGAACTTTGAAGGTTCAAAATATTCCCAAAGACCAGATTAAAACCAAACGAGATTAAATGTTGGTGCCAAACAAATGGGTATCTCTTTATCTAATGGTAAGAGAGGCAAAGAGAAAGAAGGAGAAAAGTAGAGAAAAGTTAGAAAAGACAAGGTTACTCTAACAAGCACTGCATAAGTCACCACCACACTGTGCTACCTTTGTTGCTGCTGAGACAGGGTGGGGGAAGTGGAGAAGTTTTTGCCTTTTTTTTCCTGCTGTTTGAAGCCTCTTATCTGCCTCTTCTGAAGTCTAGAGCAGTTTGGCTGGAAAGCGGCGGCCCATCCTCCGAGATGCAGGCTCGATGCTTGCAGCTGAACCTGGGTCCGCCTGGGACGAAGGAGCAGGGCTAGGGGTTGCACAACTCCCTCGGGATTTCAGTGCAGGGGTGAAGGATTGGGGGGTGCTCCCCAGGCGGGCGGCGTCGGCTCCCGGAGGCCTCAGGGTGCCTCACGGCAGGCGATGGTGGTGGTGGGGGGAAAGGCAAAGGGCGGGGATTCTACCTTTTGCTTTTGCCTCCACATTTTGCACCAGTCTTGCCTTCCTTTTTATGGGCCTCAAGGCGGGCTATGCACGGCCCGTACGGCACGTAGTTTGCAGGCGTTCAAAAGTGATTATGATAAGCAGCCATCATGACGAAGCACTTTTGAAGCCTTTCAGGTGTTGAGCAGTGATAATGGCGAAGCGTTTTTTGGCGCCTTTCTCTTACTATTAGGCTCTTGCACACTTCAGAAGCAAGGGGCCATTGTGACACAGCAGGGCCTTGTATAAGCAAGGGGTCATTGTAGCACGGCAGGGCCTCGTGGAATCAAGGGGATCGTAGTGACACTGTGGGGCTCCAGGAGGCCACGGGGCCATTCTGACTGTGTGGAAGCAAGGATACCGTTGTTACGCTACGGGGCATCATGGAACCAAGGAGGCCATTGTGAAGCAGCTGGGGAACCCGCTGAGACTATTATGACACTTCAAGGCCTTGTGACACTGAAGGGCCATTGTGGAACTGCAGGGCCTCGTGGAACCAGTGAGACCATTGTGACATCACAGGGCCTCATGGGAGCCAGGGGCCATTGTGACACAGCCAGGCCTCACAGAAGCAAGGGGCCATTGTGACACTGCAAGGTCTCACGGAAGCAAAGGGCCAGTGTGCCACAGCCAGGCCTTGTGGAACCAAGGGGCCATTGTGATCCTGGGGAGCCCAATAGAACCAAGGAGCCATTGTGACCCTGCAGCACCTTACGGAATCATGGAGACCCTTGTGACCCTCTGTGACCTCATGGAACCAGTGGGCCATTGTGTTATTCTGCAGCCCCATGGAACCAAGGAAACCATCGTGACACAGCCAGGCCTCGTGGAAGCAAGGGGCCTTTGTGCCGCTCTAGAGCCAAGGAGACCACTGTGATATTGCTGGGCCTCAGGGGAACAAAATGGTGATGCTGCAGGGCCCCAAGGCTGCAAAGAGCGTGGAACAGGTGTGGTTGGCTTGGCCTCCTGGGGGCCACCTGCCTGGTCCAGCTGAGCTTGGCATGTTGAGGGGTGCTTCTCCTCTGGCCCTGAAACGCTGGAGTTCCTTGCTTTCCTTTCTGTGCGAAAGCACTGTCCTTCTCCTCCAGGGACCCATGGCTGAAATTAGGATTCTACCTCCAAATTGGATTCTGTCCGAGGATTGTTCCCATGTGAAACCTGCCAGGACAGACAGCTCAGGCTGGCCTTGGCCTCTTAGGGGCCACCTCGCATCTGCCTTCAAAACACGCGGGGGCTGTGCTTCTCTTCCCATGGAATAAAACCATCTTTCAAGTCCAGCCATCCATGGCCAAAATTGGGAATCCACCTCTGAAATTCCATATCTCCAAGGAAAAGCTCCCCGACAAAAGCTGCCAGGAATGTCCAGCTTCCCTTGGCTTCCTGAGGGCCAGCTCTCATCTGCCTTTGAAACACTGGGCCTCCTCACTTTGCTGCCAATGGAAAAGAACTGTCCTTCTGGGCCAGATGTCCATGGACAAAACTGGGATTTGGCCTCCCAAATTCCATCTAGCCAAGGATTGCTCCAAGACAAAAGCTGCCAAGACAAACAGGTCTGGCTGGCCTTGGCCTCCTTGAGGCACCACTAATCAGCCTTTGAAACACTGGGGCTCTGCCCTTTCCTTCCTGGGGAGAAGAAGTGTCATTCCCGTCCAGGCACCCACAGCTGAAATGGAACTCCACCTCCAAAACTCCCCGTATGTCCAAGGGTTGCTTTCAGACAGAAGCTGCAAGGACAGACAGGTCTGCCTTGCCTTGGCCTCTGGTGGCTGCCTCTCATCTGCCTTCAAAACACTGGGGTTCTGTGGTTTCCTTCCTGTAGAAAAGAACCGACCTTCTTGTCCAGGTGCCCGTGGCCTCGAGCACATGATCACTACCTAGGGACAAAGGAGCTCTGTGCTCAGTGGAGTGGAGACTGAGGACAGTGGAGGAGAGTCCTGGGTGGGCTTGAAGGGTGGTTTCAGACATGGTGGATCCTTTCTAGCTAGTAGAGACCAGCTGGCAAAAGAAAGAATTAATGCCAAGGGCAGCTGGGCAGGTCCAGGCTGGACACAAGGAGAAAGGAATTTCTCTCCCAGGGCAGTGCAGTGGTGCAACGTGTCCCCCAGAAGGAGTCTGGAGCAGCCCAAGGCTTTGTGTGCCAAGGCAGAGCCAGGCAGGACGCAGAGCCATCAGCAAAGGAAGGGGCCCATTGTTACACAGCAGGGCCGCAGAACCAAGGAGATCATTGTGACACTGCACAACCTCATGCAATCAAGGCGTCCGTGTTACGCTACTGAACCTCACGGAGCCAAGGGTCCATTGTGACGCTGCGGAGCCAAGGAGACTGTTGCTGACAGTACCAAAGTTCATGGAACCAAAAGTCCATTGTGACATTGTGGCGCCTCACGGAACCGTGGAGAGCATTATGACACTTTGTTACTATCTGATTTACACCCAGAAGGGCAAAGAAAAGGAAATCTCTGAGTATAAAAAGGAAAGAACTTTGAAGGTTCAAAATATTCCCAAAGACCAGATTAAAACCAAACGAGATTAAATGTTGGTGCCAAACAAATGGGTATCTCTTTATCTAATGGTAAGAGAGGCAAAGAGAAAGAAGGAGAAAAGTAGAGAAAAGTTAGAAAAGACAAGGTTACTCTAACAAGCACTGCATAAGTCACCACCACACTGTGCTACCTTTGTTGCTGCTGAGACAGGGTGGGGGAAGTGGAGAAGTTTTTGCCTTTTTTTTCCTGCTGTTTGAAGCCTCTTATCTGCCTCTTCTGAAGTCTAGAGCAGTTTGGCTGGAAAGCGGCGGCCCATCCTCCGAGATGCAGGCTCGATGCTTGCAGCTGAACCTGGGTCCGCCTGGGACGAAGGAGCAGGGCTAGGGGTTGCACAACTCCCTCGGGATTTCAGTGCAGGGGTGAAGGATTGGGGGGTGCTCCCCAGGCGGGCGGCGTTGGCTCCCGGAGGCCTCAGGGTGCCTCACGGCAGGCGATGGTGGTGGTGGGGGGAAAGGCAAAGGGCGGGGATTCTACCTTTTGCTTTTGCCTCCACATTTTGCACCAGTTTTGCCTTCCTTTTTATGGGCCTCAAGGCGGGCTATGCACGGCCCGTACGGCACGTAGTTTGCAGGCGTTCAAAAGTGATTATGATAAGCAGCCATCATGACGAAGCACTTTTGAAGCCTTTCAGGTGTTGAGCAGTGATAATGGCGAAGCGTTTTTTGGCGCCTTTCTCTTACTATTAGGCTCTTGCACACTTCAGAAGCAAGGGGCCATTGTGACACAGCAGGGCCTTGTATAAGCAAGGGGTCATTGTAGCACGGCAGGGCCTCGTGGAATCAAGGGGATCGTAGTGACACTGTGGGGCTCCAGGAGGCCACGGGGCCATTCTGACTGTGTGGAAGCAAGGATACCGTTGTTACGCTACGGGGCATCATGGAACCAAGGAGGCCATTGTGAAGCAGCTGGGGAACCCGCTGAGACTATTATGACACTTCAAGGCCTTGTGACACTGAAGGGCCATTGTGGAACTGCAGGGCCTCGTGGAACCAGTGAGACCATTGTGACATCACAGGGCCTCATGGGAGCCAGGGGCCATTGTGACACAGCCAGGCCTCACAGAAGCAAGGGGCCATTGTGACACTGCAAGGTCTCACGGAAGCAAAGGGCCAGTGTGCCACAGCCAGGCCTTGTGGAACCAAGGGGCCATTGTGATCCTGGGGAGCCCAATAGAACCAAGGAGCCATTGTGACCCTGCAGCACCTTACGGAATCATGGAGACCCTTGTGACCCTCTGTGACCTCATGGAACCAGTGGGCCATTGTGTTATTCTGCAGCCCCATGGAACCAAGGAAACCATTGTGACACAGCCAGGCCTCGTGGAAGCAAGGGGCCTTTGTGCCGCTCTAGAGCCAAGGAGACCACTGTGATATTGCTGGGCCTCAGGGGAACAAAATGGTGATGCTGCAGGGCCCCAAGGCTGCAAAGAGCGTGGAACAGGTGTGGTTGGCTTGGCCTCCTGGGGGCCACCTGCCTGGTCCAGCTGAGCTTGGCATGTTGAGGGGTGCTTCTCCTCTGGCCCTGAAACGCTGGAGTTCCTTGCTTTCCTTTCTGTGCGAAAGCACTGTCCTTCTCCTCCAGGGACCCATGGCTGAAATTAGGATTCTACCTCCAAATTGGATTCTGTCCGAGGATTGTTCCCATGTGAAACCTGCCAGGACAGACAGCTCAGGCTGGCCTTGGCCTCTTAGGGGCCACCTCGCATCTGCCTTCAAAACACGCGGGGGCTGTGCTTCTCTTCCCATGGAATAAAACCATCTTTCAAGTCCAGCCATCCATGGCCAAAATTGGGAATCCACCTCTGAAATTCCATATCTCCAAGGAAAAGCTCCCCGACAAAAGCTGCCAGGAATGTCCAGCTTCCCTTGGCTTCCTGAGGGCCAGCTCTCATCTGCCTTTGAAACACTGGGCCTCCTCACTTTGCTGCCAATGGAAAAGAACTGTCCTTCTGGGCCAGATGTCCATGGACAAAACTGGGATTTGGCCTCCCAAATTCCATCTAGCCAAGGATTGCTCCAAGACAAAAGCTGCCAAGACAAACAGGTCTGGCTGGCCTTGGCCTCCTTGAGGCACCACTAATCAGCCTTTGAAACACTGGGGCTCTGCCCTTTCCTTCCTGGGGAGAAGAAGTGTCATTCCCGTCCAGGCACCCACAGCTGAAATGGAACTCCACCTCCAAAACTCCCCGTATGTCCAAGGGTTGCTTTCAGACAGAAGCTGCAAGGACAGACAGGTCTGCCTTGCCTTGGCCTCTGGTGGCTGCCTCTCATCTGCCTTCAAAACACTGGGGTTCTGTGGTTTCCTTCCTGTAGAAAAGAACCGACCTTCTTGTCCAGGTGCCCGTGGCCTCGAGCACATGATCACTACCTAGGGACAAAGGAGATCTGTGCTCAGTGGAGTGGAGAGTGAGGACAGTGGAGGAGAGTCCTGGGTGGGCTTGAAGGGTGGTTTCAGACATGGTGGATCCTTTCTAGCTAGTAGAGACCAGCTGGCAAAAGAAAGAATTAATGCCAAGGGCAGCTGGGCAGGTCCAGGCTGGACACAAGGAGAAAGGAATTTCTCTCCCAGGGCAGTGCAGTGGTGCAACGTGTCCCCCAGAAGGAGTCTGGAGCAGCCCAAGGCTTTGTGTGCCAAGGCAGAGCCAGGCAGGACGCAGAGCCATCAGCAAAGGAAGGGGCCCATTGTTACACAGCAGGGCCGCAGAACCAAGGAGATCATTGTGACACTGCACAACCTCATGCAATCAAGGCGTCCGTGTTACGCTACTGAACCTCACGGAGCCAAGGGTCCATTGTGACGCTGCGGAGCCAAGGAGACTGTTGCTGACAGTACCAAAGTTCATGGAACCAAAAGTCCATTGTGACATTGTGGCGCCTCACGGAACCGTGGAGAGCATTATGACACTTTGTTACTATCTGATTTACACCCAGAAGGGCAAAGAAAAGGAAATCTCTGAGTATAAAAAGGAAAGAACTTTGAAGGTTCAAAATATTCCCAAAGACCAGATTAAAACCAAACGAGATTAAATGTTGGTGCCAAACAAATGGGTATCTCTTTATCTAATGGTAAGAGAGGCAAAGAGAAAGAAGGAGAAAAGTAGAGAAAAGTTAGAAAAGACAAGGTTACTCTAACAAGCACTGCATAAGTCACCACCACACTGTGCTACCTTTGTTGCTGCTGAGACAGGGTGGGGGAAGTGGAGAAGTTTTTGCCTTTTTTTTCCTGCTGTTTGAAGCCTCTTATCTGCCTCTTCTGAAGTCTAGAGCAGTTTGGCTGGAAAGCGGCGGCCCATCCTCCGAGATGCAGGCTCGATGCTTGCAGCTGAACCTGGGTCCGCCTGGGACGAAGGAGCAGGGCTAGGGGTTGCACAACTCCCTCGGGATTTCAGTGCAGGGGTGAAGGATTGGGGGGTGCTCCCCAGGCGGGCGGCGTCGGCTCCCGGAGGCCTCAGGGTGCCTCACGGCAGGCGATGGTGGTGGTGGGGGGAAAGGCAAAGGGCGGGGATTCTACCTTTTGCTTTTGCCTCCACATTTTGCACCAGTTTTGCCTTCCTTTTTATGGGCCTCAAGGCGGGCTATGCACGGCCCGTACGGCACGTAGTTTGCAGGCGTTCAAAAGTGATTATGATAAGCAGCCATCATGACGAAGCACTTTTGAAGCCTTTCAGGTGTTGAGCAGTGATAATGGCGAAGCGTTTTTTGGCGCCTTTCTCTTACTATTAGGCTCTTGCACACTTCAGAAGCAAGGGGCCATTGTGACACAGCAGGGCCTTGTATAAGCAAGGGGTCATTGTAGCACGGCAGGGCCTCGTGGAATCAAGGGGATCGTAGTGACACTGTGGGGCTCCAGGAGGCCACGGGGCCATTCTGACTGTGTGGAAGCAAGGATACCGTTGTTACGCTACGGGGCATCATGGAACCAAGGAGGCCATTGTGAAGCAGCTGGGGAACCCGCTGAGACTATTATGACACTTCAAGGCCTTGTGACACTGAAGGGCCATTGTGGAACTGCAGGGCCTCGTGGAACCAGTGAGACCATTGTGACATCACAGGGCCTCATGGGAGCCAGGGGCCATTGTGACACAGCCAGGCCTCACAGAAGCAAGGGGCCATTGTGACACTGCAAGGTCTCACGGAAGCAAAGGGCCAGTGTGCCACAGCCAGGCCTTGTGGAACCAAGGGGCCATTGTGATCCTGGGGAGCCCAATAGAACCAAGGAGCCATTGTGACCCTGCAGCACCTTACGGAATCATGGAGACCCTTGTGACCCTCTGTGACCTCATGGAACCAGTGGGCCATTGTGTTATTCTGCAGCCCCATGGAACCAAGGAAACCATTGTGACACAGCCAGGCCTCGTGGAAGCAAGGGGCCTTTGTGCCGCTCTAGAGCCAAGGAGACCACTGTGATATTGCTGGGCCTCAGGGGAACAAAATGGTGATGCTGCAGGGCCCCAAGGCTGCAAAGAGCGTGGAACAGGTGTGGTTGGCTTGGCCTCCTGGGGGCCACCTGCCTGGTCCAGCTGAGCTTGGCATGTTGAGGGGTGCTTCTCCTCTGGCCCTGAAACGCTGGAGTTCCTTGCTTTCCTTTCTGTGCGAAAGCACTGTCCTTCTCCTCCAGGGACCCATGGCTGAAATTAGGATTCTACCTCCAAATTGGATTCTGTCCGAGGATTGTTCCCATGTGAAACCTGCCAGGACAGACAGCTCAGGCTGGCCTTGGCCTCTTAGGGGCCACCTCGCATCTGCCTTCAAAACACGCGGGGGCTGTGCTTCTCTTCCCATGGAATAAAACCATCTTTCAAGTCCAGCCATCCATGGCCAAAATTGGGAATCCACCTCTGAAATTCCATATCTCCAAGGAAAAGCTCCCCGACAAAAGCTGCCAGGAATGTCCAGCTTCCCTTGGCTTCCTGAGGGCCAGCTCTCATCTGCCTTTGAAACACTGGGCCTCCTCACTTTGCTGCCAATGGAAAAGAACTGTCCTTCTGGGCCAGATGTCCATGGACAAAACTGGGATTTGGCCTCCCAAATTCCATCTAGCCAAGGATTGCTCCAAGACAAAAGCTGCCAAGACAAACAGGTCTGGCTGGCCTTGGCCTCCTTGAGGCACCACTAATCAGCCTTTGAAACACTGGGGCTCTGCCCTTTCCTTCCTGGGGAGAAGAAGTGTCATTCCCGTCCAGGCACCCACAGCTGAAATGGAACTCCACCTCCAAAACTCCCCGTATGTCCAAGGGTTGCTTTCAGACAGAAGCTGCAAGGACAGACAGGTCTGCCTTGCCTTGGCCTCTGGTGGCTGCCTCTCATCTGCCTTCAAAACACTGGGGTTCTGTGGTTTCCTTCCTGTAGAAAAGAACCGACCTTCTTGTCCAGGTGCCCGTGGCCTCGAGCACATGATCACTACCTAGGGACAAAGGAGCTCTGTGCTCAGTGGAGTGGAGACTGAGGACAGTGGAGGAGAGTCCTGGGTGGGCTTGAAGGGTGGTTTCAGACATGGTGGATCCTTTCTAGCTAGTAGAGACCAGCTGGCAAAAGAAAGAATTAATGCCAAGGGCAGCTGGGCAGGTCCAGGCTGGACACAAGGAGAAAGGAATTTCTCTCCCAGGGCAGTGCAGTGGTGCAACGTGTCCCCCAGAAGGAGTCTGGAGCAGCCCAAGGCTTTGTGTGCCAAGGCAGAGCCAGGCAGGACGCAGAGCCATCAGCAAAGGAAGGGGCCCATTGTTACACAGCAGGGCCGCAGAACCAAGGAGATCATTGTGACACTGCACAACCTCATGCAATCAAGGCGTCCGTGTTACGCTACTGAACCTCACGGAGCCAAGGGTCCATTGTGACGCTGCGGAGCCAAGGAGACTGTTGCTGACAGTACCAAAGTTCATGGAACCAAAAGTCCATTGTGACATTGTGGCGCCTCACGGAACCGTGGAGAGCATTATGACACTTTGTTACTATCTGATTTACACCCAGAAGGGCAAAGAAAAGGAAATCTCTGAGTATAAAAAGGAAAGAACTTTGAAGGTTCAAAATATTCCCAAAGACCAGATTAAAACCAAACGAGATTAAATGTTGGTGCCAAACAAATGGGTATCTCTTTATCTAATGGTAAGAGAGGCAAAGAGAAAGAAGGAGAAAAGTAGAGAAAAGTTAGAAAAGACAAGGTTACTCTAACAAGCACTGCATAAGTCACCACCACACTGTGCTACCTTTGTTGCTGCTGAGACAGGGTGGGGGAAGTGGAGAAGTTTTTGCCTTTTTTTTCCTGCTGTTTGAAGCCTCTTATCTGCCTCTTCTGAAGTCTAGAGCAGTTTGGCTGGAAAGCGGCGGCCCATCCTCCGAGATGCAGGCTCGATGCTTGCAGCTGAACCTGGGTCCGCCTGGGACGAAGGAGCAGGGCTAGGGGTTGCACAACTCCCTCGGGATTTCAGTGCAGGGGTGAAGGATTGGGGGGTGCTCCCCAGGCGGGCGGCGTCGGCTCCCGGAGGCCTCAGGGTGCCTCACGGCAGGCGATGGTGGTGGTGGGGGGAAAGGCAAAGGGCGGGGATTCTACCTTTTGCTTTTGCCTCCACATTTTGCACCAGTCTTGCCTTCCTTTTTATGGGCCTCAAGGCGGGCTATGCACGGCCCGTACGGCACGTAGTTTGCAGGCGTTCAAAAGTGATTATGATAAGCAGCCATCATGACGAAGCACTTTTGAAGCCTTTCAGGTGTTGAGCAGTGATAATGGCGAAGCGTTTTTTGGCGCCTTTCTCTTACTATTAGGCTCTTGCACACTTCAGAAGCAAGGGGCCATTGTGACACAGCAGGGCCTTGTATAAGCAAGGGGTCATTGTAGCACGGCAGGGCCTCGTGGAATCAAGGGGATCGTAGTGACACTGTGGGGCTCCAGGAGGCCACGGGGCCATTCTGACTGTGTGGAAGCAAGGATACCGTTGTTACGCTACGGGGCATCATGGAACCAAGGAGGCCATTGTGAAGCAGCTGGGGAACCCGCTGAGACTATTATGACACTTCAAGGCCTTGTGACACTGAAGGGCCATTGTGGAACTGCAGGGCCTCGTGGAACCAGTGAGACCATTGTGACATCACAGGGCCTCATGGGAGCCAGGGGCCATTGTGACACAGCCAGGCCTCACAGAAGCAAGGGGCCATTGTGACACTGCAAGGTCTCACGGAAGCAAAGGGCCAGTGTGCCACAGCCAGGCCTTGTGGAACCAAGGGGCCATTGTGATCCTGGGGAGCCCAATAGAACCAAGGAGCCATTGTGACCCTGCAGCACCTTACGGAATCATGGAGACCCTTGTGACCCTCTGTGACCTCATGGAACCAGTGGGCCATTGTGTTATTCTGCAGCCCCATGGAACCAAGGAAACCATCGTGACACAGCCAGGCCTCGTGGAAGCAAGGGGCCTTTGTGCCGCTCTAGAGCCAAGGAGACCACTGTGATATTGCTGGGCCTCAGGGGAACAAAATGGTGATGCTGCAGGGCCCCAAGGCTGCAAAGAGCGTGGAACAGGTGTGGTTGGCTTGGCCTCCTGGGGGCCACCTGCCTGGTCCAGCTGAGCTTGGCATGTTGAGGGGTGCTTCTCCTCTGGCCCTGAAACGCTGGAGTTCCTTGCTTTCCTTTCTGTGCGAAAGCACTGTCCTTCTCCTCCAGGGACCCATGGCTGAAATTAGGATTCTACCTCCAAATTGGATTCTGTCCGAGGATTGTTCCCATGTGAAACCTGCCAGGACAGACAGCTCAGGCTGGCCTTGGCCTCTTAGGGGCCACCTCGCATCTGCCTTCAAAACACGCGGGGGCTGTGCTTCTCTTCCCATGGAATAAAACCATCTTTCAAGTCCAGCCATCCATGGCCAAAATTGGGAATCCACCTCTGAAATTCCATATCTCCAAGGAAAAGCTCCCCGACAAAAGCTGCCAGGAATGTCCAGCTTCCCTTGGCTTCCTGAGGGCCAGCTCTCATCTGCCTTTGAAACACTGGGCCTCCTCACTTTGCTGCCAATGGAAAAGAACTGTCCTTCTGGGCCAGATGTCCATGGACAAAACTGGGATTTGGCCTCCCAAATTCCATCTAGCCAAGGATTGCTCCAAGACAAAAGCTGCCAAGACAAACAGGTCTGGCTGGCCTTGGCCTCCTTGAGGCACCACTAATCAGCCTTTGAAACACTGGGGCTCTGCCCTTTCCTTCCTGGGGAGAAGAAGTGTCATTCCCGTCCAGGCACCCACAGCTGAAATGGAACTCCACCTCCAAAACTCCCCGTATGTCCAAGGGTTGCTTTCAGACAGAAGCTGCAAGGACAGACAGGTCTGCCTTGCCTTGGCCTCTGGTGGCTGCCTCTCATCTGCCTTCAAAACACTGGGGTTCTGTGGTTTCCTTCCTGTAGAAAAGAACCGACCTTCTTGTCCAGGTGCCCGTGGCCTCGAGCACATGATCACTACCTAGGGACAAAGGAGCTCTGTGCTCAGTGGAGTGGAGAGTGAGGACAGTGGAGGAGAGTCCTGGGTGGGCTTGAAGGGTGGTTTCAGACATGGTGGATCCTTTCTAGCTAGTAGAGACCAGCTGGCAAAAGAAAGAATTAATGCCAAGGGCAGCTGGGCAGGTCCAGGCTGGACACAAGGAGAAAGGAATTTCTCTCCCAGGGCAGTGCAGTGGTGCAACGTGTCCCCCAGAAGGAGTCTGGAGCAGCCCAAGGCTTTGTGTGCCAAGGCAGAGCCAGGCAGGACGCAGAGCCATCAGCAAAGGAAGGGGCCCATTGTTACACAGCAGGGCCGCAGAACCAAGGAGATCATTGTGACACTGCACAACCTCATGCAATCAAGGCGTCCGTGTTACGCTACTGAACCTCACGGAGCCAAGGGTCCATTGTGACGCTGCGGAGCCAAGGAGACTGTTGCTGACAGTACCAAAGTTCATGGAACCAAAAGTCCATTGTGACATTGTGGCGCCTCACGGAACCGTGGAGAGCATTATGACACTTTGTTACTATCTGATTTACACCCAGAAGGGCAAAGAAAAGGAAATCTCTGAGTATAAAAAGGAAAGAACTTTGAAGGTTCAAAATATTCCCAAAGACCAGATTAAAACCAAACGAGATTAAATGTTGGTGCCAAACAAATGGGTATCTCTTTATCTAATGGTAAGAGAGGCAAAGAGAAAGAAGGAGAAAAGTAGAGAAAAGTTAGAAAAGACAAGGTTACTCTAACAAGCACTGCATAAGTCACCACCACACTGTGCTACCTTTGTTGCTGCTGAGACAGGGTGGGGGAAGTGGAGAAGTTTTTGCCTTTTTTTTCCTGCTGTTTGAAGCCTCTTATCTGCCTCTTCTGAAGTCTAGAGCAGTTTGGCTGGAAAGCGGCGGCCCATCCTCCGAGATGCAGGCTCGATGCTTGCAGCTGAACCTGGGTCCGCCTGGGACGAAGGAGCAGGGCTAGGGGTTGCACAACTCCCTCGGGATTTCAGTGCAGGGGTGAAGGATTGGGGGGTGCTCCCCAGGCGGGCGGCGTCGGCTCCCGGAGGCCTCAGGGTGCCTCACGGCAGGCGATGGTGGTGGTGGGGGGAAAGGCAAAGGGCGGGGATTCTACCTTTTGCTTTTGCCTCCACATTTTGCACCAGTTTTGCCTTCCTTTTTATGGGCCTCAAGGCGGGCTATGCACGGCCCGTACGGCACGTAGTTTGCAGGCGTTCAAAAGTGATTATGATAAGCAGCCATCATGACGAAGCACTTTTGAAGCCTTTCAGGTGTTGAGCAGTGATAATGGCGAAGCGTTTTTTGGCGCCTTTCTCTTACTATTAGGCTCTTGCACACTTCAG
Organism: Coloeus monedula; assembly: GCF_965178545.1. NCBI lineage: Eukaryota > Metazoa > Chordata > Aves > Passeriformes > Corvidae > Coloeus > Coloeus monedula. The sequence continues at coordinate 622,710 of NW_028120805.1, read as the reverse complement.
AAGCAAGGGGCCATTGTGACACAGCAGGGCCTTGTATAAGCAAGGGGTCATTGTAGCACGGCAGGGCCTCGTGGAATCAAGGGGATCGTAGTGACACTGTGGGGCTCCAGGAGGCCACGGGGCCATTCTGACTGTGTGGAAGCAAGGATACCGTTGTTACGCTACGGGGCATCATGGAACCAAGGAGGCCATTGTGAAGCAGCTGGGGAACCCGCTGAGACTATTATGACACTTCAAGGCCTTGTGACACTGAAGGGCCATTGTGGAACTGCAGGGCCTCGTGGAACCAGTGAGACCATTGTGACATCACAGGGCCTCATGGGAGCCAGGGGCCATTGTGACACAGCCAGGCCTCACAGAAGCAAGGGGCCATTGTGACACTGCAAGGTCTCACGGAAGCAAAGGGCCAGTGTGCCACAGCCAGGCCTTGTGGAACCAAGGGGCCATTGTGATCCTGGGGAGCCCAATAGAACCAAGGAGCCATTGTGACCCTGCAGCACCTTACGGAATCATGGAGACCCTTGTGACCCTCTGTGACCTCATGGAACCAGTGGGCCATTGTGTTATTCTGCAGCCCCATGGAACCAAGGAAACCATTGTGACACAGCCAGGCCTCGTGGAAGCAAGGGGCCTTTGTGCCGCTCTAGAGCCAAGGAGACCACTGTGATATTGCTGGGCCTCAGGGGAACAAAATGGTGATGCTGCAGGGCCCCAAGGCTGCAAAGAGCGTGGAACAGGTGTGGTTGGCTTGGCCTCCTGGGGGCCACCTGCCTGGTCCAGCTGAGCTTGGCATGTTGAGGGGTGCTTCTCCTCTGGCCCTGAAACGCTGGAGTTCCTTGCTTTCCTTTCTGTGCGAAAGCACTGTCCTTCTCCTCCAGGGACCCATGGCTGAAATTAGGATTCTACCTCCAAATTGGATTCTGTCCGAGGATTGTTCCCATGTGAAACCTGCCAGGACAGACAGCTCAGGCTGGCCTTGGCCTCTTAGGGGCCACCTCGCATCTGCCTTCAAAACACGCGGGGGCTGTGCTTCTCTTCCCATGGAATAAAACCATCTTTCAAGTCCAGCCATCCATGGCCAAAATTGGGAATCCACCTCTGAAATTCCATATCTCCAAGGAAAAGCTCCCCGACAAAAGCTGCCAGGAATGTCCAGCTTCCCTTGGCTTCCTGAGGGCCAGCTCTCATCTGCCTTTGAAACACTGGGCCTCCTCACTTTGCTGCCAATGGAAAAGAACTGTCCTTCTGGGCCAGATGTCCATGGACAAAACTGGGATTTGGCCTCCCAAATTCCATCTAGCCAAGGATTGCTCCAAGACAAAAGCTGCCAAGACAAACAGGTCTGGCTGGCCTTGGCCTCCTTGAGGCACCACTAATCAGCCTTTGAAACACTGGGGCTCTGCCCTTTCCTTCCTGGGGAGAAGAAGTGTCATTCCCGTCCAGGCACCCACAGCTGAAATGGAATTCCACCTCCAAAACTCCCCGTATGTCCAAGGGTTGCTTTCAGACAGAAGCTGCAAGGACAGACAGGTCTGCCTTGCCTTGGCCTCTGGTGGCTGCCTCTCATCTGCCTTCAAAACACTGGGGTTCTGTGGTTTCCTTCCTGTAGAAAAGAACCGACCTTCTTGTCCAGGTGCCCGTGGCCTCGAGCACATGATCACTACCTAGGGACAAAGGAGCTCTGTGCTCAGTGGAGTGGAGACTGAGGACAGTGGAGGAGAGTCCTGGGTGGGCTTGAAGGGTGGTTTCAGACATGGTGGATCCTTTCTAGCTAGTAGAGACCAGCTGGCAAAAGAAAGAATTAATGCCAAGGGCAGCTGGGCAGGTCCAGGCTGGACACAAGGAGAAAGGAATTTCTCTCCCAGGGCAGTGCAGTGGTGCAACGTGTCCCCCAGAAGGAGTCTGGAGCAGCCCAAGGCTTTGTGTGCCAAGGCAGAGCCAGGCAGGACGCAGAGCCATCAGCAAAGGAAGGGGCCCATTGTTACACAGCAGGGCCGCAGAACCAAGGAGATCATTGTGACACTGCACAACCTCATGCAATCAAGGCGTCCGTGTTACGCTACTGAACCTCACGGAGCCAAGGGTCCATTGTGACGCTGCGGAGCCAAGGAGACTGTTGCTGACAGTACCAAAGTTCATGGAACCAAAAGTCCATTGTGACATTGTGGCGCCTCACGGAACCGTGGAGAGCATTATGACACTTTGTTACTATCTGATTTACACCCAGAAGGGCAAAGAAAAGGAAATCTCTGAGTATAAAAAGGAAAGAACTTTGAAGGTTCAAAATATTCCCAAAGACCAGATTAAAACCAAACGAGATTAAATGTTGGTGCCAAACAAATGGGTATCTCTTTATCTAATGGTAAGAGAGGCAAAGAGAAAGAAGGAGAAAAGTAGAGAAAAGTTAGAAAAGACAAGGTTACTCTAACAAGCACTGCATAAGTCACCACCACACTGTGCTACCTTTGTTGCTGCTGAGACAGGGTGGGGGAAGTGGAGAAGTTTTTGCCTTTTTTTTCCTGCTGTTTGAAGCCTCTTATCTGCCTCTTCTGAAGTCTAGAGCAGTTTGGCTGGAAAGCGGCGGCCCATCCTCCGAGATGCAGGCTCGATGCTTGCAGCTGAACCTGGGTCCGCCTGGGACGAAGGAGCAGGGCTAGGGGTTGCACAACTCCCTCGGGATTTCAGTGCAGGGGTGAAGGATTGGGGGGTGCTCCCCAGGCGGGCGGCGTCGGCTCCCGGAGGCCTCAGGGTGCCTCACGGCAGGCGATGGTGGTGGTGGGGGGAAAGGCAAAGGGCGGGGATTCTACCTTTTGCTTTTGCCTCCACATTTTGCACCAGTTTTGCCTTCCTTTTTATGGGCCTCAAGGCGGGCTATGCACGGCCCGTACGGCACGTAGTTTGCAGGCGTTCAAAAGTGATTATGATAAGCAGCCATCATGACGAAGCACTTTTGAAGCCTTTCAGGTGTTGAGCAGTGATAATGGCGAAGCGTTTTTTGGCGCCTTTCTCTTACTATTAGGCTCTTGCACACTTCAGAAGCAAGGGGCCATTGTGACACAGCAGGGCCTTGTATAAGCAAGGGGTCATTGTAGCACGGCAGGGCCTCGTGGAATCAAGGGGATCGTAGTGACACTGTGGGGCTCCAGGAGGCCACGGGGCCATTCTGACTGTGTGGAAGCAAGGATACCGTTGTTACGCTACGGGGCATCATGGAACCAAGGAGGCCATTGTGAAGCAGCTGGGGAACCCGCTGAGACTATTATGACACTTCAAGGCCTTGTGACACTGAAGGGCCATTGTGGAACTGCAGGGCCTCGTGGAACCAGTGAGACCATTGTGACATCACAGGGCCTCATGGGAGCCAGGGGCCATTGTGACACAGCCAGGCCTCACAGAAGCAAGGGGCCATTGTGACACTGCAAGGTCTCACGGAAGCAAAGGGCCAGTGTGCCACAGCCAGGCCTTGTGGAACCAAGGGGCCATTGTGATCCTGGGGAGCCCAATAGAACCAAGGAGCCATTGTGACCCTGCAGCACCTTACGGAATCATGGAGACCCTTGTGACCCTCTGTGACCTCATGGAACCAGTGGGCCATTGTGTTATTCTGCAGCCCCATGGAACCAAGGAAACCATTGTGACACAGCCAGGCCTCGTGGAAGCAAGGGGCCTTTGTGCCGCTCTAGAGCCAAGGAGACCACTGTGATATTGCTGGGCCTCAGGGGAACAAAATGGTGATGCTGCAGGGCCCCAAGGCTGCAAAGAGCGTGGAACAGGTGTGGTTGGCTTGGCCTCCTGGGGGCCACCTGCCTGGTCCAGCTGAGCTTGGCATGTTGAGGGGTGCTTCTCCTCTGGCCCTGAAACGCTGGAGTTCCTTGCTTTCCTTTCTGTGCGAAAGCACTGTCCTTCTCCTCCAGGGACCCATGGCTGAAATTAGGATTCTACCTCCAAATTGGATTCTGTCCGAGGATTCTTCCCATGTGAAACCTGCCAGGACAGACAGCTCAGGCTGGCCTTGGCCTCTTAGGGGCCACCTCGCATCTGCCTTCAAAACACGCGGGGGCTGTGCTTCTCTTCCCATGGAATAAAACCATCTTTCAAGTCCAGCCATCCATGGCCAAAATTGGGAATCCACCTCTGAAATTCCATATCTCCAAGGAAAAGCTCCCCGACAAAAGCTGCCAGGAATGTCCAGCTTCCCTTGGCTTCCTGAGGGCCAGCTCTCATCTGCCTTTGAAACACTGGGCCTCCTCACTTTGCTGCCAATGGAAAAGAACTGTCCTTCTGGGCCAGATGTCCATGGACAAAACTGGGATTTGGCCTCCCAAATTCCATCTAGCCAAGGATTGCTCCAAGACAAAAGCTGCCAAGACAAACAGGTCTGGCTGGCCTTGGCCTCCTTGAGGCACCACTAATCAGCCTTTGAAACACTGGGGCTCTGCCCTTTCCTTCCTGGGGAGAAGAAGTGTCATTCCCGTCCAGGCACCCACAGCTGAAATGGAACTCCACCTCCAAAACTCCCCATATGTCCAAGGGTTGCTTTCAGACAGAAGCTGCAAGGACAGACAGGTCTGCCTTGCCTTGGCCTCTGGTGGCTGCCTCTCATCTGCCTTCAAAACACTGGGGTTCTGTGGTTTCCTTCCTGTAGAAAAGAACCGACCTTCTTGTCCAGGTGCCCGTGGCCTCGAGCACATGATCACTACCTAGGGACAAAGGAGCTCTGTGCTCAGTGGAGTGGAGAGTGAGGACAGTGGAGGAGAGTCCTGGGTGGGCTTGAAGGGTGGTTTCAGACATGGTGGATCCTTTCTAGCTAGTAGAGACCAGCTGGCAAAAGAAAGAATTAATGCCAAGGGCAGCTGGGCAGGTCCAGGCTGGACACAAGGAGAAAGGAATTTCTCTCCCAGGGCAGTGCAGTGGTGCAACGTGTCCCCCAGAAGGAGTCTGGAGCAGCCCAAGGCTTTGTGTGCCAAGGCAGAGCCAGGCAGGACGCAGAGCCATCAGCAAAGGAAGGGGCCCATTGTTACACAGCAGGGCCGCAGAACCAAGGAGATCATTGTGACACTGCACAACCTCATGCAATCAAGGCGTCCGTGTTACGCTACTGAACCTCACGGAGCCAAGGGTCCATTGTGACGCTGCGGAGCCAAGGAGACTGTTGCTGACAGTACCAAAGTTCATGGAACCAAAAGTCCATTGTGACATTGTGGCGCCTCACGGAACCGTGGAGAGCATTATGACACTTTGTTACTATCTGATTTACACCCAGAAGGGCAAAGAAAAGGAAATCTCTGAGTATAAAAAGGAAAGAACTTTGAAGGTTCAAAATATTCCCAAAGACCAGATTAAAACCAAACGAGATTAAATGTTGGTGCCAAACAAATGGGTATCTCTTTATCTAATGGTAAGAGAGGCAAAGAGAAAGAAGGAGAAAAGTAGAGAAAAGTTAGAAAAGACAAGGTTACTCTAACAAGCACTGCATAAGTCACCACCACACTGTGCTACCTTTGTTGCTGCTGAGACAGGGTGGGGGAAGTGGAGAAGTTTTTGCCTTTTTTTTCCTGCTGTTTGAAGCCTCTTATCTGCCTCTTCTGAAGTCTAGAGCAGTTTGGCTGGAAAGCGGCGGCCCATCCTCCGAGATGCAGGCTCGATGCTTGCAGCTGAACCTGGGTCCGCCTGGGACGAAGGAGCAGGGCTAGGGGTTGCACAACTCCCTCGGGATTTCAGTGCAGGGGTGAAGGATTGGGGGGTGCTCCCCAGGCGGGCGGCGTCGGCTCCCGGAGGCCTCAGGGTGCCTCACGGCAGGCGATGGTGGTGGTGGGGGGAAAGGCAAAGGGCGGGGATTCTACCTTTTGCTTTTGCCTCCACATTTTGCACCAGTCTTGCCTTCCTTTTTATGGGCCTCAAGGCGGGCTATGCACGGCCCGTACGGCACGTAGTTTGCAGGCGTTCAAAAGTGATTATGATAAGCAGCCATCATGACGAAGCACTTTTGAAGCCTTTCAGGTGTTGAGCAGTGATAATGGCGAAGCGTTTTTTGGCGCCTTTCTCTTACTATTAGGCTCTTGCACACTTCAGAAGCAAGGGGCCATTGTGACACAGCAGGGCCTTGTATAAGCAAGGGGTCATTGTAGCACGGCAGGGCCTCGTGGAATCAAGGGGATCGTAGTGACACTGTGGGGCTCCAGGAGGCCACGGGGCCATTCTGACTGTGTGGAAGCAAGGATACCGTTGTTACGCTACGGGGCATCATGGAACCAAGGAGGCCATTGTGAAGCAGCTGGGGAACCCGCTGAGACTATTATGACACTTCAAGGCCTTGTGACACTGAAGGGCCATTGTGGAACTGCAGGGCCTCGTGGAACCAGTGAGACCATTGTGACATCACAGGGCCTCATGGGAGCCAGGGGCCATTGTGACACAGCCAGGCCTCACAGAAGCAAGGGGCCATTGTGACACTGCAAGGTCTCACGGAAGCAAAGGGCCAGTGTGCCACAGCCAGGCCTTGTGGAACCAAGGGGCCATTGTGATCCTGGGGAGCCCAATAGAACCAAGGAGCCATTGTGACCCTGCAGCACCTTACGGAATCATGGAGACCCTTGTGACCCTCTGTGACCTCATGGAACCAGTGGGCCATTGTGTTATTCTGCAGCCCCATGGAACCAAGGAAACCATCGTGACACAGCCAGGCCTCGTGGAAGCAAGGGGCCTTTGTGCCGCTCTAGAGCCAAGGAGACCACTGTGATATTGCTGGGCCTCAGGGGAACAAAATGGTGATGCTGCAGGGCCCCAAGGCTGCAAAGAGCGTGGAACAGGTGTGGTTGGCTTGGCCTCCTGGGGGCCACCTGCCTGGTCCAGCTGAGCTTGGCATGTTGAGGGGTGCTTCTCCTCTGGCCCTGAAACGCTGGAGTTCCTTGCTTTCCTTTCTGTGCGAAAGCACTGTCCTTCTCCTCCAGGGACCCATGGCTGAAATTAGGATTCTACCTCCAAATTGGATTCTGTCCGAGGATTGTTCCCATGTGAAACCTGCCAGGACAGACAGCTCAGGCTGGCCTTGGCCTCTTAGGGGCCACCTCGCATCTGCCTTCAAAACACGCGGGGGCTGTGCTTCTCTTCCCATGGAATAAAACCATCTTTCAAGTCCAGCCATCCATGGCCAAAATTGGGAATCCACCTCTGAAATTCCATATCTCCAAGGAAAAGCTCCCCGACAAAAGCTGCCAGGAATGTCCAGCTTCCCTTGGCTTCCTGAGGGCCAGCTCTCATCTGCCTTTGAAACACTGGGCCTCCTCACTTTGCTGCCAATGGAAAAGAACTGTCCTTCTGGGCCAGATGTCCATGGACAAAACTGGGATTTGGCCTCCCAAATTCCATCTAGCCAAGGATTGCTCCAAGACAAAAGCTGCCAAGACAAACAGGTCTGGCTGGCCTTGGCCTCCTTGAGGCACCACTAATCAGCCTTTGAAACACTGGGGCTCTGCCCTTTCCTTCCTGGGGAGAAGAAGTGTCATTCCCGTCCAGGCACCCACAGCTGAAATGGAACTCCACCTCCAAAACTCCCCGTATGTCCAAGGGTTGCTTTCAGACAGAAGCTGCAAGGACAGACAGGTCTGCCTTGCCTTGGCCTCTGGTGGCTGCCTCTCATCTGCCTTCAAAACACTGGGGTTCTGTGGTTTCCTTCCTGTAGAAAAGAACCGACCTTCTTGTCCAGGTGCCCGTGGCCTCGAGCACATGATCACTACCTAGGGACAAAGGAGCTCTGTGCTCAGTGGAGTGGAGAGTGAGGACAGTGGAGGAGAGTCCTGGGTGGGCTTGAAGGGTGGTTTCAGACATGGTGGATCCTTTCTAGCTAGTAGAGACCAGCTGGCAAAAGAAAGAATTAATGCCAAGGGCAGCTGGGCAGGTCCAGGCTGGACACAAGGAGAAAGGAATTTCTCTCCCAGGGCAGTGCAGTGGTGCAACGTGTCCCCCAGAAGGAGTCTGGAGCAGCCCAAGGCTTTGTGTGCCAAGGCAGAGCCAGGCAGGACGCAGAGCCATCAGCAAAGGAAGGGGCCCATTGTTACACAGCAGGGCCGCAGAACCAAGGAGATCATTGTGACACTGCACAACCTCATGCAATCAAGGCGTCCGTGTTACGCTACTGAACCTCACGGAGCCAAGGGTCCATTGTGACGCTGCGGAGCCAAGGAGACTGTTGCTGACAGTACCAAAGTTCATGGAACCAAAAGTCCATTGTGACATTGTGGCGCCTCACGGAACCGTGGAGAGCATTATGACACTTTGTTACTATCTGATTTACACCCAGAAGGGCAAAGAAAAGGAAATCTCTGAGTATAAAAAGGAAAGAACTTTGAAGGTTCAAAATATTCCCAAAGACCAGATTAAAACCAAACGAGATTAAATGTTGGTGCCAAACAAATGGGTATCTCTTTATCTAATGGTAAGAGAGGCAAAGAGAAAGAAGGAGAAAAGTAGAGAAAAGTTAGAAAAGACAAGGTTACTCTAACAAGCACTGCATAAGTCACCACCACACTGTGCTACCTTTGTTGCTGCTGAGACAGGGTGGGGGAAGTGGAGAAGTTTTTGCCTTTTTTTTCCTGCTGTTTGAAGCCTCTTATCTGCCTCTTCTGAAGTCTAGAGCAGTTTGGCTGGAAAGCGGCGGCCCATCCTCCGAGATGCAGGCTCGATGCTTGCAGCTGAACCTGGGTCCGCCTGGGACGAAGGAGCAGGGCTAGGGGTTGCACAACTCCCTCGGGATTTCAGTGCAGGGGTGAAGGATTGGGGGGTGCTCCCCAGGCGGGCGGCGTCGGCTCCCGGAGGCCTCAGGGTGCCTCACGGCAGGCGATGGTGGTGGTGGGGGGAAAGGCAAAGGGCGGGGATTCTACCTTTTGCTTTTGCCTCCACATTTTGCACCAGTTTTGCCTTCCTTTTTATGGGCCTCAAGGCGGGCTATGCACGGCCCGTACGGCACGTAGTTTGCAGGCGTTCAAAAGTGATTATGATAAGCAGCCATCATGACGAAGCACTTTTGAAGCCTTTCAGGTGTTGAGCAGTGATAATGGCGAAGCGTTTTTTGGCGCCTTTCTCTTACTATTAGGCTCTTGCACACTTCAGAAGCAAGGGGCCATTGTGACACAGCAGGGCCTTGTATAAGCAAGGGGTCATTGTAGCACGGCAGGGCCTCGTGGAATCAAGGGGATCGTAGTGACACTGTGGGGCTCCAGGAGGCCACGGGGCCATTCTGACTGTGTGGAAGCAAGGATACCGTTGTTACGCTACGGGGCATCATGGAACCAAGGAGGCCATTGTGAAGCAGCTGGGGAACCCGCTGAGACTATTATGACACTTCAAGGCCTTGTGACACTGAAGGGCCATTGTGGAACTGCAGGGCCTCGTGGAACCAGTGAGACCATTGTGACATCACAGGGCCTCATGGGAGCCAGGGGCCATTGTGACACAGCCAGGCCTCACAGAAGCAAGGGGCCATTGTGACACTGCAAGGTCTCACGGAAGCAAAGGGCCAGTGTGCCACAGCCAGGCCTTGTGGAACCAAGGGGCCATTGTGATCCTGGGGAGCCCAATAGAACCAAGGAGCCATTGTGACCCTGCAGCACCTTACGGAATCATGGAGACCCTTGTGACCCTCTGTGACCTCATGGAACCAGTGGGCCATTGTGTTATTCTGCAGCCCCATGGAACCAAGGAAACCATCGTGACACAGCCAGGCCTCGTGGAAGCAAGGGGCCTTTGTGCCGCTCTAGAGCCAAGGAGACCACTGTGATATTGCTGGGCCTCAGGGGAACAAAATGGTGATGCTGCAGGGCCCCAAGGCTGCAAAGAGCGTGGAACAGGTGTGGTTGGCTTGGCCTCCTGGGGGCCACCTGCCTGGTCCAGCTGAGCTTGGCATGTTGAGGGGTGCTTCTCCTCTGGCCCTGAAACGCTGGAGTTCCTTGCTTTCCTTTCTGTGCGAAAGCACTGTCCTTCTCCTCCAGGGACCCATGGCTGAAATTAGGATTCTACCTCCAAATTGGATTCTGTCCGAGGATTGTTCCCATGTGAAACCTGCCAGGACAGACAGCTCAGGCTGGCCTTGGCCTCTTAGGGGCCACCTCGCATCTGCCTTCAAAACACGCGGGGGCTGTGCTTCTCTTCCCATGGAATAAAACCATCTTTCAAGTCCAGCCATCCATGGCCAAAATTGGGAATCCACCTCTGAAATTCCATATCTCCAAGGAAAAGCTCCCCGACAAAAGCTGCCAGGAATGTCCAGCTTCCCTTGGCTTCCTGAGGGCCAGCTCTCATCTGCCTTTGAAACACTGGGCCTCCTCACTTTGCTGCCAATGGAAAAGAACTGTCCTTCTGGGCCAGATGTCCATGGACAAAACTGGGATTTGGCCTCCCAAATTCCATCTAGCCAAGGATTGCTCCAAGACAAAAGCTGCCAAGACAAACAGGTCTGGCTGGCCTTGGCCTCCTTGAGGCACCACTAATCAGCCTTTGAAACACTGGGGCTCTGCCCTTTCCTTCCTGGGGAGAAGAAGTGTCATTCCCGTCCAGGCACCCACAGCTGAAATGGAACTCCACCTCCAAAACTCCCCGTATGTCCAAGGGTTGCTTTCAGACAGAAGCTGCAAGGACAGACAGGTCTGCCTTGCCTTGGCCTCTGGTGGCTGCCTCTCATCTGCCTTCAAAACACTGGGGTTCTGTGGTTTCCTTCCTGTAGAAAAGAACCGACCTTCTTGTCCAGGTGCCCGTGGCCTCGAGCACATGATCACTACCTAGGGACAAAGGAGCTCTGTGCTCAGTGGAGTGGAGAGTGAGGACAGTGGAGGAGAGTCCTGGGTGGGCTTGAAGGGTGGTTTCAGACATGGTGGATCCTTTCTAGCTAGTAGAGACCAGCTGGCAAAAGAAAGAATTAATGCCAAGGGCAGCTGGGCAGGTCCAGGCTGGACACAAGGAGAAAGGAATTTCTCTCCCAGGGCAGTGCAGTGGTGCAACGTGTCCCCCAGAAGGAGTCTGGAGCAGCCCAAGGCTTTGTGTGCCAAGGCAGAGCCAGGCAGGACGCAGAGCCATCAGCAAAGGAAGGGGCCCATTGTTACACAGCAGGGCCGCAGAACCAAGGAGATCATTGTGACACTGCACAACCTCATGCAATCAAGGCGTCCGTGTTACGCTACTGAACCTCACGGAGCCAAGGGTCCATTGTGACGCTGCGGAGCCAAGGAGACTGTTGCTGACAGTACCAAAGTTCATGGAACCAAAAGTCCATTGTGACATTGTGGCGCCTCACGGAACCGTGGAGAGCATTATGACACTTTGTTACTATCTGATTTACACCCAGAAGGGCAAAGAAAAGGAAATCTCTGAGTATAAAAAGGAAAGAACTTTGAAGGTTCAAAATATTCCCAAAGACCAGATTAAAACCAAACGAGATTAAATGTTGGTGCCAAACAAATGGGTATCTCTTTATCTAATGGTAAGAGAGGCAAAGAGAAAGAAGGAGAAAAGTAGAGAAAAGTTAGAAAAGACAAGGTTACTCTAACAAGCACTGCATAAGTCACCACCACACTGTGCTACCTTTGTTGCTGCTGAGACAGGGTGGGGGAAGTGGAGAAGTTTTTGCCTTTTTTTTCCTGCTGTTTGAAGCCTCTTATCTGCCTCTTCTGAAGTCTAGAGCAGTTTGGCTGGAAAGCGGCGGCCCATCCTCCGAGATGCAGGCTCGATGCTTGCAGCTGAACCTGGGTCCGCCTGGGACGAAGGAGCAGGGCTAGGGGTTGCACAACTCCCTCGGGATTTCAGTGCAGGGGTGAAGGATTGGGGGGTGCTCCCCAGGCGGGCGGCGTCGGCTCCCGGAGGCCTCAGGGTGCCTCACGGCAGGCGATGGTGGTGGTGGGGGGAAAGGCAAAGGGCGGGGATTCTACCTTTTGCTTTTGCCTCCACATTTTGCACCAGTTTTGCCTTCCTTTTTATGGGCCTCAAGGCGGGCTATGCACGGCCCGTACGGCACGTAGTTTGCAGGCGTTCAAAAGTGATTATGATAAGCAGCCATCATGACGAAGCACTTTTGAAGCCTTTCAGGTGTTGAGCAGTGATAATGGCGAAGCGTTTTTTGGCGCCTTTCTCTTACTATTAGGCTCTTGCACACTTCAGAAGCAAGGGGCCATTGTGACACAGCAGGGCCTTGTATAAGCAAGGGGTCATTGTAGCACGGCAGGGCCTCGTGGAATCAAGGGGATCGTAGTGACACTGTGGGGCTCCAGGAGGCCACGGGGCCATTCTGACTGTGTGGAAGCAAGGATACCGTTGTTACGCTACGGGGCATCATGGAACCAAGGAGGCCATTGTGAAGCAGCTGGGGAACCCGCTGAGACTATTATGACACTTCAAGGCCTTGTGACACTGAAGGGCCATTGTGGAACTGCAGGGCCTCGTGGAACCAGTGAGACCATTGTGACATCACAGGGCCTCATGGGAGCCAGGGGCCATTGTGACACAGCCAGGCCTCACAGAAGCAAGGGGCCATTGTGACACTGCAAGGTCTCACGGAAGCAAAGGGCCAGTGTGCCACAGCCAGGCCTTGTGGAACCAAGGGGCCATTGTGATCCTGGGGAGCCCAATAGAACCAAGGAGCCATTGTGACCCTGCAGCACCTTACGGAATCATGGAGACCCTTGTGACCCTCTGTGACCTCATGGAACCAGTGGGCCATTGTGTTATTCTGCAGCCCCATGGAACCAAGGAAACCATTGTGACACAGCCAGGCCTCGTGGAAGCAAGGGGCCTTTGTGCCGCTCTAGAGCCAAGGAGACCACTGTGATATTGCTGGGCCTCAGGGGAACAAAATGGTGATGCTGCAGGGCCCCAAGGCTGCAAAGAGCGTGGAACAGGTGTGGTTGGCTTGGCCTCCTGGGGGCCACCTGCCTGGTCCAGCTGAGCTTGGCATGTTGAGGGGTGCTTCTCCTCTGGCCCTGAAACGCTGGAGTTCCTTGCTTTCCTTTCTGTGCGAAAGCACTGTCCTTCTCCTCCAGGGACCCATGGCTGAAATTAGGATTCTACCTCCAAATTGGATTCTGTCCGAGGATTGTTCCCATGTGAAACCTGCCAGGACAGACAGCTCAGGCTGGCCTTGGCCTCTTAGGGGCCACCTCGCATCTGCCTTCAAAACACGCGGGGGCTGTGCTTCTCTTCCCATGGAATAAAACCATCTTTCAAGTCCAGCCATCCATGGCCAAAATTGGGAATCCACCTCTGAAATTCCATATCTCCAAGGAAAAGCTCCCCGACAAAAGCTGCCAGGAATGTCCAGCTTCCCTTGGCTTCCTGAGGGCCAGCTCTCATCTGCCTTTGAAACACTGGGCCTCCTCACTTTGCTGCCAATGGAAAAGAACTGTCCTTCTGGGCCAGATGTCCATGGACAAAACTGGGATTTGGCCTCCCAAATTCCATCTAGCCAAGGATTGCTCCAAGACAAAAGCTGCCAAGACAAACAGGTCTGGCTGGCCTTGGCCTCCTTGAGGCACCACTAATCAGCCTTTGAAACACTGGGGCTCTGCCCTTTCCTTCCTGGGGAGAAGAAGTGTCATTCCCGTCCAGGCACCCACAGCTGAAATGGAACTCCACCTCCAAAACTCCCCGTATGTCCAAGGGTTGCTTTCAGACAGAAGCTGCAAGGACAGACAGGTCTGCCTTGCCTTGGCCTCTGGTGGCTGCCTCTCATCTGCCTTCAAAACACTGGGGTTCTGTGGTTTCCTTCCTGTAGAAAAGAACCGACCTTCTTGTCCAGGTGCCCGTGGCCTCGAGCACATGATCACTACCTAGGGACAAAGGAGCTCTGTGCTCAGTGGAGTGGAGAGTGAGGACAGTGGAGGAGAGTCCTGGGTGGGCTTGAAGGGTGGTTTCAGACATGGTGGATCCTTTCTAGCTAGTAGAGACCAGCTGGCAAAAGAAAGAATTAATGCCAAGGGCAGCTGGGCAGGTCCAGGCTGGACACAAGGAGAAAGGAATTTCTCTCCCAGGGCAGTGCAGTGGTGCAACGTGTCCCCCAGAAGGAGTCTGGAGCAGCCCAAGGCTTTGTGTGCCAAGGCAGAGCCAGGCAGGACGCAGAGCCATCAGCAAAGGAAGGGGCCCATTGTTACACAGCAGGGCCGCAGAACCAAGGAGATCATTGTGACACTGCACAACCTCATGCAATCAAGGCGTCCGTGTTACGCTACTGAACCTCACGGAGCCAAGGGTCCATTGTGACGCTGCGGAGCCAAGGAGACTGTTGCTGACAGTACCAAAGTTCATGGAACCAAAAGTCCATTGTGACATTGTGGCGCCTCACGGAACCGTGGAGAGCATTATGACACTTTGTTACTATCTGATTTACACCCAGAAGGGCAAAGAAAAGGAAATCTCTGAGTATAAAAAGGAAAGAACTTTGAAGGTTCAAAATATTCCCAAAGACCAGATTAAAACCAAACGAGATTAAATGTTGGTGCCAAACAAATGGGTATCTCTTTATCTAATGGTAAGAGAGGCAAAGAGAAAGAAGGAGAAAAGTAGAGAAAAGTTAGAAAAGACAAGGTTACTCTAACAAGCACTGCATAAGTCACCACCACACTGTGCTACCTTTGTTGCTGCTGAGACAGGGTGGGGGAAGTGGAGAAGTTTTTGCCTTTTTTTTCCTGCTGTTTGAAGCCTCTTATCTGCCTCTTCTGAAGTCTAGAGCAGTTTGGCTGGAAAGCGGCGGCCCATCCTCCGAGATGCAGGCTCGATGCTTGCAGCTGAACCTGGGTCCGCCTGGGACGAAGGAGCAGGGCTAGGGGTTGCACAACTCCCTCGGGATTTCAGTGCAGGGGTGAAGGATTGGGGGGTGCTCCCCAGGCGGGCGGCGTCGGCTCCCGGAGGCCTCAGGGTGCCTCACGGCAGGCGATGGTGGTGGTGGGGGGAAAGGCAAAGGGCGGGGATTCTACCTTTTGCTTTTGCCTCCACATTTTGCACCAGTTTTGCCTTCCTTTTTATGGGCCTCAAGGCGGGCTATGCACGGCCCGTACGGCACGTAGTTTGCAGGCGTTCAAAAGTGATTATGATAAGCAGCCATCATGACGAAGCACTTTTGAAGCCTTTCAGGTGTTGAGCAGTGATAATGGCGAAGCGTTTTTTGGCGCCTTTCTCTTACTATTAGGCTCTTGCACACTTCAGAAGCAAGGGGCCATTGTGACACAGCAGGGCCTTGTATAAGCAAGGGGTCATTGTAGCACGGCAGGGCCTCGTGGAATCAAGGGGATCGTAGTGACACTGTGGGGCTCCAGGAGGCCACGGGGCCATTCTGACTGTGTGGAAGCAAGGATACCGTTGTTACGCTACGGGGCATCATGGAACCAAGGAGGCCATTGTGAAGCAGCTGGGGAACCCGCTGAGACTATTATGACACTTCAAGGCCTTGTGACACTGAAGGGCCATTGTGGAACTGCAGGGCCTCGTGGAACCAGTGAGACCATTGTGACATCACAGGGCCTCATGGGAGCCAGGGGCCATTGTGACACAGCCAGGCCTCACAGAAGCAAGGGGCCATTGTGACACTGCAAGGTCTCACGGAAGCAAAGGGCCAGTGTGCCACAGCCAGGCCTTGTGGAACCAAGGGGCCATTGTGATCCTGGGGAGCCCAATAGAACCAAGGAGCCATTGTGACCCTGCAGCACCTTACGGAATCATGGAGACCCTTGTGACCCTCTGTGACCTCATGGAACCAGTGGGCCATTGTGTTATTCTGCAGCCCCATGGAACCAAGGAAACCATTGTGACACAGCCAGGCCTCGTGGAAGCAAGGGGCCTTTGTGCCGCTCTAGAGCCAAGGAGACCACTGTGATATTGCTGGGCCTCAGGGGAACAAAATGGTGATGCTGCAGGGCCCCAAGGCTGCAAAGAGCGTGGAACAGGTGTGGTTGGCTTGGCCTCCTGGGGGCCACCTGCCTGGTCCAGCTGAGCTTGGCATGTTGAGGGGTGCTTCTCCTCTGGCCCTGAAACGCTGGAGTTCCTTGCTTTCCTTTCTGTGCGAAAGCACTGTCCTTCTCCTCCAGGGACCCATGGCTGAAATTAGGATTCTACCTCCAAATTGGATTCTGTCCGAGGATTGTTCCCATGTGAAACCTGCCAGGACAGACAGCTCAGGCTGGCCTTGGCCTCTTAGGGGCCACCTCGCATCTGCCTTCAAAACACGCGGGGGCTGTGCTTCTCTTCCCATGGAATAAAACCATCTTTCAAGTCCAGCCATCCATGGCCAAAATTGGGAATCCACCTCTGAAATTCCATATCTCCAAGGAAAAGCTCCCCGACAAAAGCTGCCAGGAATGTCCAGCTTCCCTTGGCTTCCTGAGGGCCAGCTCTCATCTGCCTTTGAAACACTGGGCCTCCTCACTTTGCTGCCAATGGAAAAGAACTGTCCTTCTGGGCCAGATGTCCATGGACAAAACTGGGATTTGGCCTCCCAAATTCCATCTAGCCAAGGATTGCTCCAAGACAAAAGCTGCCAAGACAAACAGGTCTGGCTGGCCTTGGCCTCCTTGAGGCACCACTAATCAGCCTTTGAAACACTGGGGCTCTGCCCTTTCCTTCCTGGGGAGAAGAAGTGTCATTCCCGTCCAGGCACCCACAGCTGAAATGGAACTCCACCTCCAAAACTCCCCGTATGTCCAAGGGTTGCTTTCAGACAGAAGCTGCAAGGACAGACAGGTCTGCCTTGCCTTGGCCTCTGGTGGCTGCCTCTCATCTGCCTTCAAAACACTGGGGTTCTGTGGTTTCCTTCCTGTAGAAAAGAACCGACCTTCTTGTCCAGGTGCCCGTGGCCTCGAGCACATGATCACTACCTAGGGACAAAGGAGCTCTGTGCTCAGTGGAGTGGAGAGTGAGGACAGTGGAGGAGAGTCCTGGGTGGGCTTGAAGGGTGGTTTCAGACATGGTGGATCCTTTCTAGCTAGTAGAGACCAGCTGGCAAAAGAAAGAATTAATGCCAAGGGCAGCTGGGCAGGTCCAGGCTGGACACAAGGAGAAAGGAATTTCTCTCCCAGGGCAGTGCAGTGGTGCAACGTGTCCCCCAGAAGGAGTCTGGAGCAGCCCAAGGCTTTGTGTGCCAAGGCAGAGCCAGGCAGGACGCAGAGCCATCAGCAAAGGAAGGGGCCCATTGTTACACAGCAGGGCCGCAGAACCAAGGAGATCATTGTGACACTGCACAACCTCATGCAATCAAGGCGTCCGTGTTACGCTACTGAACCTCACGGAGCCAAGGGTCCATTGTGACGCTGCGGAGCCAAGGAGACTGTTGCTGACAGTACCAAAGTTCATGGAACCAAAAGTCCATTGTGACATTGTGGCGCCTCACGGAACCGTGGAGAGCATTATGACACTTTGTTACTATCTGATTTACACCCAGAAGGGCAAAGAAAAGGAAATCTCTGAGTATAAAAAGGAAAGAACTTTGAAGGTTCAAAATATTCCCAAAGACCAGATTAAAACCAAACGAGATTAAATGTTGGTGCCAAACAAATGGGTATCTCTTTATCTAATGGTAAGAGAGGCAAAGAGAAAGAAGGAGAAAAGTAGAGAAAAGTTAGAAAAGACAAGGTTACTCTAACAAGCACTGCATAAGTCACCACCACACTGTGCTACCTTTGTTGCTGCTGAGACAGGGTGGGGGAAGTGGAGAAGTTTTTGCCTTTTTTTTCCTGCTGTTTGAAGCCTCTTATCTGCCTCTTCTGAAGTCTAGAGCAGTTTGGCTGGAAAGCGGCGGCCCATCCTCCGAGATGCAGGCTCGATGCTTGCAGCTGAACCTGGGTCCGCCTGGGACGAAGGAGCAGGGCTAGGGGTTGCACAACTCCCTCGGGATTTCAGTGCAGGGGTGAAGGATTGGGGGGTGCTCCCCAGGCGGGCGGCGTCGGCTCCCGGAGGCCTCAGGGTGCCTCACGGCAGGCGATGGTGGTGGTGGGGGGAAAGGCAAAGGGCGGGGATTCTACCTTTTGCTTTTGCCTCCACATTTTGCACCAGTCTTGCCTTCCTTTTTATGGGCCTCAAGGCGGGCTATGCACGGCCCGTACGGCACGTAGTTTGCAGGCGTTCAAAAGTGATTATGATAAGCAGCCATCATGACGAAGCACTTTTGAAGCCTTTCAGGTGTTGAGCAGTGATAATGGCGAAGCGTTTTTTGGCGCCTTTCTCTTACTATTAGGCTCTTGCACACTTCAGAAGCAAGGGGCCATTGTGACACAGCAGGGCCTTGTATAAGCAAGGGGTCATTGTAGCACGGCAGGGCCTCGTGGAATCAAGGGGATCGTAGTGACACTGTGGGGCTCCAGGAGGCCACGGGGCCATTCTGACTGTGTGGAAGCAAGGATACCGTTGTTACGCTACGGGGCATCATGGAACCAAGGAGGCCATTGTGAAGCAGCTGGGGAACCCGCTGAGACTATTATGACACTTCAAGGCCTTGTGACACTGAAGGGCCATTGTGGAACTGCAGGGCCTCGTGGAACCAGTGAGACCATTGTGACATCACAGGGCCTCATGGGAGCCAGGGGCCATTGTGACACAGCCAGGCCTCACAGAAGCAAGGGGCCATTGTGACACTGCAAGGTCTCACGGAAGCAAAGGGCCAGTGTGCCACAGCCAGGCCTTGTGGAACCAAGGGGCCATTGTGATCCTGGGGAGCCCAATAGAACCAAGGAGCCATTGTGACCCTGCAGCACCTTACGGAATCATGGAGACCCTTGTGACCCTCTGTGACCTCATGGAACCAGTGGGCCATTGTGTTATTCTGCAGCCCCATGGAACCAAGGAAACCATTGTGACACAGCCAGGCCTCGTGGAAGCAAGGGGCCTTTGTGCCGCTCTAGAGCCAAGGAGACCACTGTGATATTGCTGGGCCTCAGGGGAACAAAATGGTGATGCTGCAGGGCCCCAAGGCTGCAAAGAGCGTGGAACAGGTGTGGTTGGCTTGGCCTCCTGGGGGCCACCTGCCTGGTCCAGCTGAGCTTGGCATGTTGAGGGGTGCTTCTCCTCTGGCCCTGAAACGCTGGAGTTCCTTGCTTTCCTTTCTGTGCGAAAGCACTGTCCTTCTCCTCCAGGGACCCATGGCTGAAATTAGGATTCTACCTCCAAATTGGATTCTGTCCGAGGATTGTTCCCATGTGAAACCTGCCAGGACAGACAGCTCAGGCTGGCCTTGGCCTCTTAGGGGCCACCTCGCATCTGCCTTCAAAACACGCGGGGGCTGTGCTTCTCTTCCCATGGAATAAAACCATCTTTCAAGTCCAGCCATCCATGGCCAAAATTGGGAATCCACCTCTGAAATTCCATATCTCCAAGGAAAAGCTCCCCGACAAAAGCTGCCAGGAATGTCCAGCTTCCCTTGGCTTCCTGAGGGCCAGCTCTCATCTGCCTTTGAAACACTGGGCCTCCTCACTTTGCTGCCAATGGAAAAGAACTGTCCTTCTGGGCCAGATGTCCATGGACAAAACTGGGATTTGGCCTCCCAAATTCCATCTAGCCAAGGATTGCTCCAAGACAAAAGCTGCCAAGACAAACAGGTCTGGCTGGCCTTGGCCTCCTTGAGGCACCACTAATCAGCCTTTGAAACACTGGGGCTCTGCCCTTTCCTTCCTGGGGAGAAGAAGTGTCATTCCCGTCCAGGCACCCACAGCTGAAATGGAATTCCACCTCCAAAACTCCCCGTATGTCCAAGGGTTGCTTTCAGACAGAAGCTGCAAGGACAGACAGGTCTGCCTTGCCTTGGCCTCTGGTGGCTGCCTCTCATCTGCCTTCAAAACACTGGGGTTCTGTGGTTTCCTTCCTGTAGAAAAGAACCGACCTTCTTGTCCAGGTGCCCGTGGCCTCGAGCACATGATCACTACCTAGGGACAAAGGAGATCTGTGCTCAGTGGAGTGGAGAGTGAGGACAGTGGAGGAGAGTCCTGGGTGGGCTTGAAGGGTGGTTTCAGACATGGTGGATCCTTTCTAGCTAGTAGAGACCAGCTGGCAAAAGAAAGAATTAATGCCAAGGGCAGCTGGGCAGGTCCAGGCTGGACACAAGGAGAAAGGAATTTCTCTCCCAGGGCAGTGCAGTGGTGCAACGTGTCCCCCAGAAGGAGTCTGGAGCAGCCCAAGGCTTTGTGTGCCAAGGCAGAGCCAGGCAGGACGCAGAGCCATCAGCAAAGGAAGGGGCCCATTGTTACACAGCAGGGCCGCAGAACCAAGGAGATCATTGTGACACTGCACAACCTCATGCAATCAAGGCGTCCGTGTTACGCTACTGAACCTCACGGAGCCAAGGGTCCATTGTGACGCTGCGGAGCCAAGGAGACTGTTGCTGACAGTACCAAAGTTCATGGAACCAAAAGTCCATTGTGACATTGTGGCGCCTCACGGAACCGTGGAGAGCATTATGACACTTTGTTACTATCTGATTTACACCCAGAAGGGCAAAGAAAAGGAAATCTCTGAGTATAAAAAGGAAAGAACTTTGAAGGTTCAAAATATTCCCAAAGACCAGATTAAAACCAAACGAGATTAAATGTTGGTGCCAAACAAATGGGTATCTCTTTATCTAATGGTAAGAGAGGCAAAGAGAAAGAAGGAGAAAAGTAGAGAAAAGTTAGAAAAGACAAGGTTACTCTAACAAGCACTGCATAAGTCACCACCACACTGTGCTACCTTTGTTGCTGCTGAGACAGGGTGGGGGAAGTGGAGAAGTTTTTGCCTTTTTTTTCCTGCTGTTTGAAGCCTCTTATCTGCCTCTTCTGAAGTCTAGAGCAGTTTGGCTGGAAAGCGGCGGCCCATCCTCCGAGATGCAGGCTCGATGCTTGCAGCTGAACCTGGGTCCGCCTGGGACGAAGGAGCAGGGCTAGGGGTTGCACAACTCCCTCGGGATTTCAGTGCAGGGGTGAAGGATTGGGGGGTGCTCCCCAGGCGGGCGGCGTCGGCTCCCGGAGGCCTCAGGGTGCCTCACGGCAGGCGATGGTGGTGGTGGGGGGAAAGGCAAAGGGCGGGGATTCTACCTTTTGCTTTTGCCTCCACATTTTGCACCAGTTTTGCCTTCCTTTTTATGGGCCTCAAGGCGGGCTATGCACGGCCCGTACGGCACGTAGTTTGCAGGCGTTCAAAAGTGATTATGATAAGCAGCCATCATGACGAAGCACTTTTGAAGCCTTTCAGGTGTTGAGCAGTGATAATGGCGAAGCGTTTTTTGGCGCCTTTCTCTTACTATTAGGCTCTTGCACACTTCAGAAGCAAGGGGCCATTGTGACACAGCAGGGCCTTGTATAAGCAAGGGGTCATTGTAGCACGGCAGGGCCTCGTGGAATCAAGGGGATCGTAGTGACACTGTGGGGCTCCAGGAGGCCACGGGGCCATTCTGACTGTGTGGAAGCAAGGATACCGTTGTTACGCTACGGGGCATCATGGAACCAAGGAGGCCATTGTGAAGCAGCTGGGGAACCCGCTGAGACTATTATGACACTTCAAGGCCTTGTGACACTGAAGGGCCATTGTGGAACTGCAGGGCCTCGTGGAACCAGTGAGACCATTGTGACATCACAGGGCCTCATGGGAGCCAGGGGCCATTGTGACACAGCCAGGCCTCACAGAAGCAAGGGGCCATTGTGACACTGCAAGGTCTCACGGAAGCAAAGGGCCAGTGTGCCACAGCCAGGCCTTGTGGAACCAAGGGGCCATTGTGATCCTGGGGAGCCCAATAGAACCAAGGAGCCATTGTGACCCTGCAGCACCTTACGGAATCATGGAGACCCTTGTGACCCTCTGTGACCTCATGGAACCAGTGGGCCATTGTGTTATTCTGCAGCCCCATGGAACCAAGGAAACCATTGTGACACAGCCAGGCCTCGTGGAAGCAAGGGGCCTTTGTGCCGCTCTAGAGCCAAGGAGACCACTGTGATATTGCTGGGCCTCAGGGGAACAAAATGGTGATGCTGCAGGGCCCCAAGGCTGCAAAGAGCGTGGAACAGGTGTGGTTGGCTTGGCCTCCTGGGGGCCACCTGCCTGGTCCAGCTGAGCTTGGCATGTTGAGGGGTGCTTCTCCTCTGGCCCTGAAACGCTGGAGTTCCTTGCTTTCCTTTCTGTGCGAAAGCACTGTCCTTCTCCTCCAGGGACCCATGGCTGAAATTAGGATTCTACCTCCAAATTGGATTCTGTCCGAGGATTGTTCCCATGTGAAACCTGCCAGGACAGACAGCTCAGGCTGGCCTTGGCCTCTTAGGGGCCACCTCGCATCTGCCTTCAAAACACGCGGGGGCTGTGCTTCTCTTCCCATGGAATAAAACCATCTTTCAAGTCCAGCCATCCATGGCCAAAATTGGGAATCCACCTCTGAAATTCCATATCTCCAAGGAAAAGCTCCCCGACAAAAGCTGCCAGGAATGTCCAGCTTCCCTTGGCTTCCTGAGGGCCAGCTCTCATCTGCCTTTGAAACACTGGGCCTCCTCACTTTGCTGCCAATGGAAAAGAACTGTCCTTCTGGGCCAGATGTCCATGGACAAAACTGGGATTTGGCCTCCCAAATTCCATCTAGCCAAGGATTGCTCCAAGACAAAAGCTGCCAAGACAAACAGGTCTGGCTGGCCTTGGCCTCCTTGAGGCACCACTAATCAGCCTTTGAAACACTGGGGCTCTGCCCTTTCCTTCCTGGGGAGAAGAAGTGTCATTCCCGTCCAGGCACCCACAGCTGAAATGGAACTCCACCTCCAAAACTCCCCGTATGTCCAAGGGTTGCTTTCAGACAGAAGCTGCAAGGACAGACAGGTCTGCCTTGCCTTGGCCTCTGGTGGCTGCCTCTCATCTGCCTTCAAAACACTGGGGTTCTGTGGTTTCCTTCCTGTAGAAAAGAACCGACCTTCTTGTCCAGGTGCCCGTGGCCTCGAGCACATGATCACTACCTAGGGACAAAGGAGCTCTGTGCTCAGTGGAGTGGAGAGTGAGGACAGTGGAGGAGAGTCCTGGGTGGGCTTGAAGGGTGGTTTCAGACATGGTGGATCCTTTCTAGCTAGTAGAGACCAGCTGGCAAAAGAAAGAATTAATGCCAAGGGCAGCTGGGCAGGTCCAGGCTGGACACAAGGAGAAAGGAATTTCTCTCCCAGGGCAGTGCAGTGGTGCAACGTGTCCCCCAGAAGGAGTCTGGAGCAGCCCAAGGCTTTGTGTGCCAAGGCAGAGCCAGGCAGGACGCAGAGCCATCAGCAAAGGAAGGGGCCCATTGTTACACAGCAGGGCCGCAGAACCAAGGAGATCATTGTGACACTGCACAACCTCATGCAATCAAGGCGTCCGTGTTACGCTACTGAACCTCACGGAGCCAAGGGTCCATTGTGACGCTGCGGAGCCAAGGAGACTGTTGCTGACAGTACCAAAGTTCATGGAACCAAAAGTCCATTGTGACATTGTGGCGCCTCACGGAACCGTGGAGAGCATTATGACACTTTGTTACTATCTGATTTACACCCAGAAGGGCAAAGAAAAGGAAATCTCTGAGTATAAAAAGGAAAGAACTTTGAAGGTTCAAAATATTCCCAAAGACCAGATTAAAACCAAACGAGATTAAATGTTGGTGCCAAACAAATGGGTATCTCTTTATCTAATGGTAAGAGAGGCAAAGAGAAAGAAGGAGAAAAGTAGAGAAAAGTTAGAAAAGACAAGGTTACTCTAACAAGCACTGCATAAGTCACCACCACACTGTGCTACCTTTGTTGCTGCTGAGACAGGGTGGGGGAAGTGGAGAAGTTTTTGCCTTTTTTTTCCTGCTGTTTGAAGCCTCTTATCTGCCTCTTCTGAAGTCTAGAGCAGTTTGGCTGGAAAGCGGCGGCCCATCCTCCGAGATGCAGGCTCGATGCTTGCAGCTGAACCTGGGTCCGCCTGGGACGAAGGAGCAGGGCTAGGGGTTGCACAACTCCCTCGGGATTTCAGTGCAGGGGTGAAGGATTGGGGGGTGCTCCCCAGGCGGGCGGCGTCGGCTCCCGGAGGCCTCAGGGTGCCTCACGGCAGGCGATGGTGGTGGTGGGGGGAAAGGCAAAGGGCGGGGATTCTACCTTTTGCTTTTGCCTCCACATTTTGCACCAGTTTTGCCTTCCTTTTTATGGGCCTCAAGGCGGGCTATGCACGGCCCGTACGGCACGTAGTTTGCAGGCGTTCAAAAGTGATTATGATAAGCAGCCATCATGACGAAGCACTTTTGAAGCCTTTCAGGTGTTGAGCAGTGATAATGGCGAAGCGTTTTTTGGCGCCTTTCTCTTACTATTAGGCTCTTGCACACTTCAGAAGCAAGGGGCCATTGTGACACAGCAGGGCCTTGTATAAGCAAGGGGTCATTGTAGCACGGCAGGGCCTCGTGGAATCAAGGGGATCGTAGTGACACTGTGGGGCTCCAGGAGGCCACGGGGCCATTCTGACTGTGTGGAAGCAAGGATACCGTTGTTACGCTACGGGGCATCATGGAACCAAGGAGGCCATTGTGAAGCAGCTGGGGAACCCGCTGAGACTATTATGACACTTCAAGGCCTTGTGACACTGAAGGGCCATTGTGGAACTGCAGGGCCTCGTGGAACCAGTGAGACCATTGTGACATCACAGGGCCTCATGGGAGCCAGGGGCCATTGTGACACAGCCAGGCCTCACAGAAGCAAGGGGCCATTGTGACACTGCAAGGTCTCACGGAAGCAAAGGGCCAGTGTGCCACAGCCAGGCCTTGTGGAACCAAGGGGCCATTGTGATCCTGGGGAGCCCAATAGAACCAAGGAGCCATTGTGACCCTGCAGCACCTTACGGAATCATGGAGACCCTTGTGACCCTCTGTGACCTCATGGAACCAGTGGGCCATTGTGTTATTCTGCAGCCCCATGGAACCAAGGAAACCATTGTGACACAGCCAGGCCTCGTGGAAGCAAGGGGCCTTTGTGCCGCTCTAGAGCCAAGGAGACCACTGTGATATTGCTGGGCCTCAGGGGAACAAAATGGTGATGCTGCAGGGCCCCAAGGCTGCAAAGAGCGTGGAACAGGTGTGGTTGGCTTGGCCTCCTGGGGGCCACCTGCCTGGTCCAGCTGAGCTTGGCATGTTGAGGGGTGCTTCTCCTCTGGCCCTGAAACGCTGGAGTTCCTTGCTTTCCTTTCTGTGCGAAAGCACTGTCCTTCTCCTCCAGGGACCCATGGCTGAAATTAGGATTCTACCTCCAAATTGGATTCTGTCCGAGGATTGTTCCCATGTGAAACCTGCCAGGACAGACAGCTCAGGCTGGCCTTGGCCTCTTAGGGGCCACCTCGCATCTGCCTTCAAAACACGCGGGGGCTGTGCTTCTCTTCCCATGGAATAAAACCATCTTTCAAGTCCAGCCATCCATGGCCAAAATTGGGAATCCACCTCTGAAATTCCATATCTCCAAGGAAAAGCTCCCCGACAAAAGCTGCCAGGAATGTCCAGCTTCCCTTGGCTTCCTGAGGGCCAGCTCTCATCTGCCTTTGAAACACTGGGCCTCCTCACTTTGCTGCCAATGGAAAAGAACTGTCCTTCTGGGCCAGATGTCCATGGACAAAACTGGGATTTGGCCTCCCAAATTCCATCTAGCCAAGGATTGCTCCAAGACAAAAGCTGCCAAGACAAACAGGTCTGGCTGGCCTTGGCCTCCTTGAGGCACCACTAATCAGCCTTTGAAACACTGGGGCTCTGCCCTTTCCTTCCTGGGGAGAAGAAGTGTCATTCCCGTCCAGGCACCCACAGCTGAAATGGAACTCCACCTCCAAAACTCCCCGTATGTCCAAGGGTTGCTTTCAGACAGAAGCTGCAAGGACAGACAGGTCTGCCTTGCCTTGGCCTCTGGTGGCTGCCTCTCATCTGCCTTCAAAACACTGGGGTTCTGTGGTTTCCTTCCTGTAGAAAAGAACCGACCTTCTTGTCCAGGTGCCCGTGGCCTCGAGCACATGATCACTACCTAGGGACAAAGGAGCTCTGTGCTCAGTGGAGTGGAGAGTGAGGACAGTGGAGGAGAGTCCTGGGTGGGCTTGAAGGGTGGTTTCAGACATGGTGGATCCTTTCTAGCTAGTAGAGACCAGCTGGCAAAAGAAAGAATTAATGCCAAGGGCAGCTGGGCAGGTCCAGGCTGGACACAAGGAGAAAGGAATTTCTCTCCCAGGGCAGTGCAGTGGTGCAACGTGTCCCCCAGAAGGAGTCTGGAGCAGCCCAAGGCTTTGTGTGCCAAGGCAGAGCCAGGCAGGACGCAGAGCCATCAGCAAAGGAAGGGGCCCATTGTTACACAGCAGGGCCGCAGAACCAAGGAGATCATTGTGACACTGCACAACCTCATGCAATCAAGGCGTCCGTGTTACGCTACTGAACCTCACGGAGCCAAGGGTCCATTGTGACGCTGCGGAGCCAAGGAGACTGTTGCTGACAGTACCAAAGTTCATGGAACCAAAAGTCCATTGTGACATTGTGGCGCCTCACGGAACCGTGGAGAGCATTATGACACTTTGTTACTATCTGATTTACACCCAGAAGGGCAAAGAAAAGGAAATCTCTGAGTATAAAAAGGAAAGAACTTTGAAGGTTCAAAATATTCCCAAAGACCAGATTAAAACCAAACGAGATTAAATGTTGGTGCCAAACAAATGGGTATCTCTTTATCTAATGGTAAGAGAGGCAAAGAGAAAGAAGGAGAAAAGTAGAGAAAAGTTAGAAAAGACAAGGTTACTCTAACAAGCACTGCATAAGTCACCACCACACTGTGCTACCTTTGTTGCTGCTGAGACAGGGTGGGGGAAGTGGAGAAGTTTTTGCCTTTTTTTTCCTGCTGTTTGAAGCCTCTTATCTGCCTCTTCTGAAGTCTAGAGCAGTTTGGCTGGAAAGCGGCGGCCCATCCTCCGAGATGCAGGCTCGATGCTTGCAGCTGAACCTGGGTCCGCCTGGGACGAAGGAGCAGGGCTAGGGGTTGCACAACTCCCTCGGGATTTCAGTGCAGGGGTGAAGGATTGGGGGGTGCTCCCCAGGCGGGCGGCGTCGGCTCCCGGAGGCCTCAGGGTGCCTCACGGCAGGCGATGGTGGTGGTGGGGGGAAAGGCAAAGGGCGGGGATTCTACCTTTTGCTTTTGCCTCCACATTTTGCACCAGTCTTGCCTTCCTTTTTATGGGCCTCAAGGCGGGCTATGCACGGCCCGTACGGCACGTAGTTTGCAGGCGTTCAAAAGTGATTATGATAAGCAGCCATCATGACGAAGCACTTTTGAAGCCTTTCAGGTGTTGAGCAGTGATAATGGCGAAGCGTTTTTTGGCGCCTTTCTCTTACTATTAGGCTCTTGCACACTTCAGAAGCAAGGGGCCATTGTGACACAGCAGGGCCTTGTATAAGCAAGGGGTCATTGTAGCACGGCAGGGCCTCGTGGAATCAAGGGGATCGTAGTGACACTGTGGGGCTCCAGGAGGCCACGGGGCCATTCTGACTGTGTGGAAGCAAGGATACCGTTGTTACGCTACGGGGCATCATGGAACCAAGGAGGCCATTGTGAAGCAGCTGGGGAACCCGCTGAGACTATTATGACACTTCAAGGCCTTGTGACACTGAAGGGCCATTGTGGAACTGCAGGGCCTCGTGGAACCAGTGAGACCATTGTGACATCACAGGGCCTCATGGGAGCCAGGGGCCATTGTGACACAGCCAGGCCTCACAGAAGCAAGGGGCCATTGTGACACTGCAAGGTCTCACGGAAGCAAAGGGCCAGTGTGCCACAGCCAGGCCTTGTGGAACCAAGGGGCCATTGTGATCCTGGGGAGCCCAATAGAACCAAGGAGCCATTGTGACCCTGCAGCACCTTACGGAATCATGGAGACCCTTGTGACCCTCTGTGACCTCATGGAACCAGTGGGCCATTGTGTTATTCTGCAGCCCCATGGAACCAAGGAAACCATTGTGACACAGCCAGGCCTCGTGGAAGCAAGGGGCCTTTGTGCCGCTCTAGAGCCAAGGAGACCACTGTGATATTGCTGGGCCTCAGGGGAACAAAATGGTGATGCTGCAGGGCCCCAAGGCTGCAAAGAGCGTGGAACAGGTGTGGTTGGCTTGGCCTCCTGGGGGCCACCTGCCTGGTCCAGCTGAGCTTGGCATGTTGAGGGGTGCTTCTCCTCTGGCCCTGAAACGCTGGAGTTCCTTGCTTTCCTTTCTGTGCGAAAGCACTGTCCTTCTCCTCCAGGGACCCATGGCTGAAATTAGGATTCTACCTCCAAATTGGATTCTGTCCGAGGATTGTTCCCATGTGAAACCTGCCAGGACAGACAGCTCAGGCTGGCCTTGGCCTCTTAGGGGCCACCTCGCATCTGCCTTCAAAACACGCGGGGGCTGTGCTTCTCTTCCCATGGAATAAAACCATCTTTCAAGTCCAGCCATCCATGGCCAAAATTGGGAATCCACCTCTGAAATTCCATATCTCCAAGGAAAAGCTCCCCGACAAAAGCTGCCAGGAATGTCCAGCTTCCCTTGGCTTCCTGAGGGCCAGCTCTCATCTGCCTTTGAAACACTGGGCCTCCTCACTTTGCTGCCAATGGAAAAGAACTGTCCTTCTGGGCCAGATGTCCATGGACAAAACTGGGATTTGGCCTCCCAAATTCCATCTAGCCAAGGATTGCTCCAAGACAAAAGCTGCCAAGACAAACAGGTCTGGCTGGCCTTGGCCTCCTTGAGGCACCACTAATCAGCCTTTGAAACACTGGGGCTCTGCCCTTTCCTTCCTGGGGAGAAGAAGTGTCATTCCCGTCCAGGCACCCACAGCTGAAATGGAATTCCACCTCCAAAACTCCCCGTATGTCCAAGGGTTGCTTTCAGACAGAAGCTGCAAGGACAGACAGGTCTGCCTTGCCTTGGCCTCTGGTGGCTGCCTCTCATCTGCCTTCAAAACACTGGGGTTCTGTGGTTTCCTTCCTGTAGAAAAGAACCGACCTTCTTGTCCAGGTGCCCGTGGCCTCGAGCACATGATCACTACCTAGGGACAAAGGAGATCTGTGCTCAGTGGAGTGGAGAGTGAGGACAGTGGAGGAGAGTCCTGGGTGGGCTTGAAGGGTGGTTTCAGACATGGTGGATCCTTTCTAGCTAGTAGAGACCAGCTGGCAAAAGAAAGAATTAATGCCAAGGGCAGCTGGGCAGGTCCAGGCTGGACACAAGGAGAAAGGAATTTCTCTCCCAGGGCAGTGCAGTGGTGCAACGTGTCCCCCAGAAGGAGTCTGGAGCAGCCCAAGGCTTTGTGTGCCAAGGCAGAGCCAGGCAGGACGCAGAGCCATCAGCAAAGGAAGGGGCCCATTGTTACACAGCAGGGCCGCAGAACCAAGGAGATCATTGTGACACTGCACAACCTCATGCAATCAAGGCGTCCGTGTTACGCTACTGAACCTCACGGAGCCAAGGGTCCATTGTGACGCTGCGGAGCCAAGGAGACTGTTGCTGACAGTACCAAAGTTCATGGAACCAAAAGTCCATTGTGACATTGTGGCGCCTCACGGAACCGTGGAGAGCATTATGACACTTTGTTACTATCTGATTTACACCCAGAAGGGCAAAGAAAAGGAAATCTCTGAGTATAAAAAGGAAAGAACTTTGAAGGTTCAAAATATTCCCAAAGACCAGATTAAAACCAAACGAGATTAAATGTTGGTGCCAAACAAATGGGTATCTCTTTATCTAATGGTAAGAGAGGCAAAGAGAAAGAAGGAGAAAAGTAGAGAAAAGTTAGAAAAGACAAGGTTACTCTAACAAGCACTGCATAAGTCACCACCACACTGTGCTACCTTTGTTGCTGCTGAGACAGGGTGGGGGAAGTGGAGAAGTTTTTGCCTTTTTTTTCCTGCTGTTTGAAGCCTCTTATCTGCCTCTTCTGAAGTCTAGAGCAGTTTGGCTGGAAAGCGGCGGCCCATCCTCCGAGATGCAGGCTCGATGCTTGCAGCTGAACCTGGGTCCGCCTGGGACGAAGGAGCAGGGCTAGGGGTTGCACAACTCCCTCGGGATTTCAGTGCAGGGGTGAAGGATTGGGGGGTGCTCCCCAGGCGGGCGGCGTCGGCTCCCGGAGGCCTCAGGGTGCCTCACGGCAGGCGATGGTGGTGGTGGGGGGAAAGGCAAAGGGCGGGGATTCTACCTTTTGCTTTTGCCTCCACATTTTGCACCAGTTTTGCCTTCCTTTTTATGGGCCTCAAGGCGGGCTATGCACGGCCCGTACGGCACGTAGTTTGCAGGCGTTCAAAAGTGATTATGATAAGCAGCCATCATGACGAAGCACTTTTGAAGCCTTTCAGGTGTTGAGCAGTGATAATGGCGAAGCGTTTTTTGGCGCCTTTCTCTTACTATTAGGCTCTTGCACACTTCAGAAGCAAGGGGCCATTGTGACACAGCAGGGCCTTGTATAAGCAAGGGGTCATTGTAGCACGGCAGGGCCTCGTGGAATCAAGGGGATCGTAGTGACACTGTGGGGCTCCAGGAGGCCACGGGGCCATTCTGACTGTGTGGAAGCAAGGATACCGTTGTTACGCTACGGGGCATCATGGAACCAAGGAGGCCATTGTGAAGCAGCTGGGGAACCCGCTGAGACTATTATGACACTTCAAGGCCTTGTGACACTGAAGGGCCATTGTGGAACTGCAGGGCCTCGTGGAACCAGTGAGACCATTGTGACATCACAGGGCCTCATGGGAGCCAGGGGCCATTGTGACACAGCCAGGCCTCACAGAAGCAAGGGGCCATTGTGACACTGCAAGGTCTCACGGAAGCAAAGGGCCAGTGTGCCACAGCCAGGCCTTGTGGAACCAAGGGGCCATTGTGATCCTGGGGAGCCCAATAGAACCAAGGAGCCATTGTGACCCTGCAGCACCTTACGGAATCATGGAGACCCTTGTGACCCTCTGTGACCTCATGGAACCAGTGGGCCATTGTGTTATTCTGCAGCCCCATGGAACCAAGGAAACCATTGTGACACAGCCAGGCCTCGTGGAAGCAAGGGGCCTTTGTGCCGCTCTAGAGCCAAGGAGACCACTGTGATATTGCTGGGCCTCAGGGGAACAAAATGGTGATGCTGCAGGGCCCCAAGGCTGCAAAGAGCGTGGAACAGGTGTGGTTGGCTTGGCCTCCTGGGGGCCACCTGCCTGGTCCAGCTGAGCTTGGCATGTTGAGGGGTGCTTCTCCTCTGGCCCTGAAACGCTGGAGTTCCTTGCTTTCCTTTCTGTGCGAAAGCACTGTCCTTCTCCTCCAGGGACCCATGGCTGAAATTAGGATTCTACCTCCAAATTGGATTCTGTCCGAGGATTGTTCCCATGTGAAACCTGCCAGGACAGACAGCTCAGGCTGGCCTTGGCCTCTTAGGGGCCACCTCGCATCTGCCTTCAAAACACGCGGGGGCTGTGCTTCTCTTCCCATGGAATAAAACCATCTTTCAAGTCCAGCCATCCATGGCCAAAATTGGGAATCCACCTCTGAAATTCCATATCTCCAAGGAAAAGCTCCCCGACAAAAGCTGCCAGGAATGTCCAGCTTCCCTTGGCTTCCTGAGGGCCAGCTCTCATCTGCCTTTGAAACACTGGGCCTCCTCACTTTGCTGCCAATGGAAAAGAACTGTCCTTCTGGGCCAGATGTCCATGGACAAAACTGGGATTTGGCCTCCCAAATTCCATCTAGCCAAGGATTGCTCCAAGACAAAAGCTGCCAAGACAAACAGGTCTGGCTGGCCTTGGCCTCCTTGAGGCACCACTAATCAGCCTTTGAAACACTGGGGCTCTGCCCTTTCCTTCCTGGGGAGAAGAAGTGTCATTCCCGTCCAGGCACCCACAGCTGAAATGGAACTCCACCTCCAAAACTCCCCGTATGTCCAAGGGTTGCTTTCAGACAGAAGCTGCAAGGACAGACAGGTCTGCCTTGCCTTGGCCTCTGGTGGCTGCCTCTCATCTGCCTTCAAAACACTGGGGTTCTGTGGTTTCCTTCCTGTAGAAAAGAACCGACCTTCTTGTCCAGGTGCCCGTGGCCTCGAGCACATGATCACTACCTAGGGACAAAGGAGCTCTGTGCTCAGTGGAGTGGAGAGTGAGGACAGTGGAGGAGAGTCCTGGGTGGGCTTGAAGGGTGGTTTCAGACATGGTGGATCCTTTCTAGCTAGTAGAGACCAGCTGGCAAAAGAAAGAATTAATGCCAAGGGCAGCTGGGCAGGTCCAGGCTGGACACAAGGAGAAAGGAATTTCTCTCCCAGGGCAGTGCAGTGGTGCAACGTGTCCCCCAGAAGGAGTCTGGAGCAGCCCAAGGCTTTGTGTGCCAAGGCAGAGCCAGGCAGGACGCAGAGCCATCAGCAAAGGAAGGGGCCCATTGTTACACAGCAGGGCCGCAGAACCAAGGAGATCATTGTGACACTGCACAACCTCATGCAATCAAGGCGTCCGTGTTACGCTACTGAACCTCACGGAGCCAAGGGTCCATTGTGACGCTGCGGAGCCAAGGAGACTGTTGCTGACAGTACCAAAGTTCATGGAACCAAAAGTCCATTGTGACATTGTGGCGCCTCACGGAACCGTGGAGAGCATTATGACACTTTGTTACTATCTGATTTACACCCAGAAGGGCAAAGAAAAGGAAATCTCTGAGTATAAAAAGGAAAGAACTTTGAAGGTTCAAAATATTCCCAAAGACCAGATTAAAACCAAACGAGATTAAATGTTGGTGCCAAACAAATGGGTATCTCTTTATCTAATGGTAAGAGAGGCAAAGAGAAAGAAGGAGAAAAGTAGAGAAAAGTTAGAAAAGACAAGGTTACTCTAACAAGCACTGCATAAGTCACCACCACACTGTGCTACCTTTGTTGCTGCTGAGACAGGGTGGGGGAAGTGGAGAAGTTTTTGCCTTTTTTTTCCTGCTGTTTGAAGCCTCTTATCTGCCTCTTCTGAAGTCTAGAGCAGTTTGGCTGGAAAGCGGCGGCCCATCCTCCGAGATGCAGGCTCGATGCTTGCAGCTGAACCTGGGTCCGCCTGGGACGAAGGAGCAGGGCTAGGGGTTGCACAACTCCCTCGGGATTTCAGTGCAGGGGTGAAGGATTGGGGGGTGCTCCCCAGGCGGGCGGCGTCGGCTCCCGGAGGCCTCAGGGTGCCTCACGGCAGGCGATGGTGGTGGTGGGGGGAAAGGCAAAGGGCGGGGATTCTACCTTTTGCTTTTGCCTCCACATTTTGCACCAGTTTTGCCTTCCTTTTTATGGGCCTCAAGGCGGGCTATGCACGGCCCGTACGGCACGTAGTTTGCAGGCGTTCAAAAGTGATTATGATAAGCAGCCATCATGACGAAGCACTTTTGAAGCCTTTCAGGTGTTGAGCAGTGATAATGGCGAAGCGTTTTTTGGCGCCTTTCTCTTACTATTAGGCTCTTGCACACTTCAGAAGCAAGGGGCCATTGTGACACAGCAGGGCCTTGTATAAGCAAGGGGTCATTGTAGCACGGCAGGGCCTCGTGGAATCAAGGGGATCGTAGTGACACTGTGGGGCTCCAGGAGGCCACGGGGCCATTCTGACTGTGTGGAAGCAAGGATACCGTTGTTACGCTACGGGGCATCATGGAACCAAGGAGGCCATTGTGAAGCAGCTGGGGAACCCGCTGAGACTATTATGACACTTCAAGGCCTTGTGACACTGAAGGGCCATTGTGGAACTGCAGGGCCTCGTGGAACCAGTGAGACCATTGTGACATCACAGGGCCTCATGGGAGCCAGGGGCCATTGTGACACAGCCAGGCCTCACAGAAGCAAGGGGCCATTGTGACACTGCAAGGTCTCACGGAAGCAAAGGGCCAGTGTGCCACAGCCAGGCCTTGTGGAACCAAGGGGCCATTGTGATCCTGGGGAGCCCAATAGAACCAAGGAGCCATTGTGACCCTGCAGCACCTTACGGAATCATGGAGACCCTTGTGACCCTCTGTGACCTCATGGAACCAGTGGGCCATTGTGTTATTCTGCAGCCCCATGGAACCAAGGAAACCATTGTGACACAGCCAGGCCTCGTGGAAGCAAGGGGCCTTTGTGCCGCTCTAGAGCCAAGGAGACCACTGTGATATTGCTGGGCCTCAGGGGAACAAAATGGTGATGCTGCAGGGCCCCAAGGCTGCAAAGAGCGTGGAACAGGTGTGGTTGGCTTGGCCTCCTGGGGGCCACCTGCCTGGTCCAGCTGAGCTTGGCATGTTGAGGGGTGCTTCTCCTCTGGCCCTGAAACGCTGGAGTTCCTTGCTTTCCTTTCTGTGCGAAAGCACTGTCCTTCTCCTCCAGGGACCCATGGCTGAAATTAGGATTCTACCTCCAAATTGGATTCTGTCCGAGGATTGTTCCCATGTGAAACCTGCCAGGACAGACAGCTCAGGCTGGCCTTGGCCTCTTAGGGGCCACCTCGCATCTGCCTTCAAAACACGCGGGGGCTGTGCTTCTCTTCCCATGGAATAAAACCATCTTTCAAGTCCAGCCATCCATGGCCAAAATTGGGAATCCACCTCTGAAATTCCATATCTCCAAGGAAAAGCTCCCCGACAAAAGCTGCCAGGAATGTCCAGCTTCCCTTGGCTTCCTGAGGGCCAGCTCTCATCTGCCTTTGAAACACTGGGCCTCCTCACTTTGCTGCCAATGGAAAAGAACTGTCCTTCTGGGCCAGATGTCCATGGACAAAACTGGGATTTGGCCTCCCAAATTCCATCTAGCCAAGGATTGCTCCAAGACAAAAGCTGCCAAGACAAACAGGTCTGGCTGGCCTTGGCCTCCTTGAGGCACCACTAATCAGCCTTTGAAACACTGGGGCTCTGCCCTTTCCTTCCTGGGGAGAAGAAGTGTCATTCCCGTCCAGGCACCCACAGCTGAAATGGAACTCCACCTCCAAAACTCCCCGTATGTCCAAGGGTTGCTTTCAGACAGAAGCTGCAAGGACAGACAGGTCTGCCTTGCCTTGGCCTCTGGTGGCTGCCTCTCATCTGCCTTCAAAACACTGGGGTTCTGTGGTTTCCTTCCTGTAGAAAAGAACCGACCTTCTTGTCCAGGTGCCCGTGGCCTCGAGCACATGATCACTACCTAGGGACAAAGGAGCTCTGTGCTCAGTGGAGTGGAGAGTGAGGACAGTGGAGGAGAGTCCTGGGTGGGCTTGAAGGGTGGTTTCAGACATGGTGGATCCTTTCTAGCTAGTAGAGACCAGCTGGCAAAAGAAAGAATTAATGCCAAGGGCAGCTGGGCAGGTCCAGGCTGGACACAAGGAGAAAGGAATTTCTCTCCCAGGGCAGTGCAGTGGTGCAACGTGTCCCCCAGAAGGAGTCTGGAGCAGCCCAAGGCTTTGTGTGCCAAGGCAGAGCCAGGCAGGACGCAGAGCCATCAGCAAAGGAAGGGGCCCATTGTTACACAGCAGGGCCGCAGAACCAAGGAGATCATTGTGACACTGCACAACCTCATGCAATCAAGGCGTCCGTGTTACGCTACTGAACCTCACGGAGCCAAGGGTCCATTGTGACGCTGCGGAGCCAAGGAGACTGTTGCTGACAGTACCAAAGTTCATGGAACCAAAAGTCCATTGTGACATTGTGGCGCCTCACGGAACCGTGGAGAGCATTATGACACTTTGTTACTATCTGATTTACACCCAGAAGGGCAAAGAAAAGGAAATCTCTGAGTATAAAAAGGAAAGAACTTTGAAGGTTCAAAATATTCCCAAAGACCAGATTAAAACCAAACGAGATTAAATGTTGGTGCCAAACAAATGGGTATCTCTTTATCTAATGGTAAGAGAGGCAAAGAGAAAGAAGGAGAAAAGTAGAGAAAAGTTAGAAAAGACAAGGTTACTCTAACAAGCACTGCATAAGTCACCACCACACTGTGCTACCTTTGTTGCTGCTGAGACAGGGTGGGGGAAGTGGAGAAGTTTTTGCCTTTTTTTTCCTGCTGTTTGAAGCCTCTTATCTGCCTCTTCTGAAGTCTAGAGCAGTTTGGCTGGAAAGCGGCGGCCCATCCTCCGAGATGCAGGCTCGATGCTTGCAGCTGAACCTGGGTCCGCCTGGGACGAAGGAGCAGGGCTAGGGGTTGCACAACTCCCTCGGGATTTCAGTGCAGGGGTGAAGGATTGGGGGGTGCTCCCCAGGCGGGCGGCGTCGGCTCCCGGAGGCCTCAGGGTGCCTCACGGCAGGCGATGGTGGTGGTGGGGGGAAAGGCAAAGGGCGGGGATTCTACCTTTTGCTTTTGCCTCCACATTTTGCACCAGTCTTGCCTTCCTTTTTATGGGCCTCAAGGCGGGCTATGCACGGCCCGTACGGCACGTAGTTTGCAGGCGTTCAAAAGTGATTATGATAAGCAGCCATCATGACGAAGCACTTTTGAAGCCTTTCAGGTGTTGAGCAGTGATAATGGCGAAGCGTTTTTTGGCGCCTTTCTCTTACTATTAGGCTCTTGCACACTTCAGAAGCAAGGGGCCATTGTGACACAGCAGGGCCTTGTATAAGCAAGGGGTCATTGTAGCACGGCAGGGCCTCGTGGAATCAAGGGGATCGTAGTGACACTGTGGGGCTCCAGGAGGCCACGGGGCCATTCTGACTGTGTGGAAGCAAGGATACCGTTGTTACGCTACGGGGCATCATGGAACCAAGGAGGCCATTGTGAAGCAGCTGGGGAACCCGCTGAGACTATTATGACACTTCAAGGCCTTGTGACACTGAAGGGCCATTGTGGAACTGCAGGGCCTCGTGGAACCAGTGAGACCATTGTGACATCACAGGGCCTCATGGGAGCCAGGGGCCATTGTGACACAGCCAGGCCTCACAGAAGCAAGGGGCCATTGTGACACTGCAAGGTCTCACGGAAGCAAAGGGCCAGTGTGCCACAGCCAGGCCTTGTGGAACCAAGGGGCCATTGTGATCCTGGGGAGCCCAATAGAACCAAGGAGCCATTGTGACCCTGCAGCACCTTACGGAATCATGGAGACCCTTGTGACCCTCTGTGACCTCATGGAACCAGTGGGCCATTGTGTTATTCTGCAGCCCCATGGAACCAAGGAAACCATTGTGACACAGCCAGGCCTCGTGGAAGCAAGGGGCCTTTGTGCCGCTCTAGAGCCAAGGAGACCACTGTGATATTGCTGGGCCTCAGGGGAACAAAATGGTGATGCTGCAGGGCCCCAAGGCTGCAAAGAGCGTGGAACAGGTGTGGTTGGCTTGGCCTCCTGGGGGCCACCTGCCTGGTCCAGCTGAGCTTGGCATGTTGAGGGGTGCTTCTCCTCTGGCCCTGAAACGCTGGAGTTCCTTGCTTTCCTTTCTGTGCGAAAGCACTGTCCTTCTCCTCCAGGGACCCATGGCTGAAATTAGGATTCTACCTCCAAATTGGATTCTGTCCGAGGATTGTTCCCATGTGAAACCTGCCAGGACAGACAGCTCAGGCTGGCCTTGGCCTCTTAGGGGCCACCTCGCATCTGCCTTCAAAACACGCGGGGGCTGTGCTTCTCTTCCCATGGAATAAAACCATCTTTCAAGTCCAGCCATCCATGGCCAAAATTGGGAATCCACCTCTGAAATTCCATATCTCCAAGGAAAAGCTCCCCGACAAAAGCTGCCAGGAATGTCCAGCTTCCCTTGGCTTCCTGAGGGCCAGCTCTCATCTGCCTTTGAAACACTGGGCCTCCTCACTTTGCTGCCAATGGAAAAGAACTGTCCTTCTGGGCCAGATGTCCATGGACAAAACTGGGATTTGGCCTCCCAAATTCCATCTAGCCAAGGATTGCTCCAAGACAAAAGCTGCCAAGACAAACAGGTCTGGCTGGCCTTGGCCTCCTTGAGGCACCACTAATCAGCCTTTGAAACACTGGGGCTCTGCCCTTTCCTTCCTGGGGAGAAGAAGTGTCATTCCCGTCCAGGCACCCACAGCTGAAATGGAATTCCACCTCCAAAACTCCCCGTATGTCCAAGGGTTGCTTTCAGACAGAAGCTGCAAGGACAGACAGGTCTGCCTTGCCTTGGCCTCTGGTGGCTGCCTCTCATCTGCCTTCAAAACACTGGGGTTCTGTGGTTTCCTTCCTGTAGAAAAGAACCGACCTTCTTGTCCAGGTGCCCGTGGCCTCGAGCACATGATCACTACCTAGGGACAAAGGAGATCTGTGCTCAGTGGAGTGGAGAGTGAGGACAGTGGAGGAGAGTCCTGGGTGGGCTTGAAGGGTGGTTTCAGACATGGTGGATCCTTTCTAGCTAGTAGAGACCAGCTGGCAAAAGAAAGAATTAATGCCAAGGGCAGCTGGGCAGGTCCAGGCTGGACACAAGGAGAAAGGAATTTCTCTCCCAGGGCAGTGCAGTGGTGCAACGTGTCCCCCAGAAGGAGTCTGGAGCAGCCCAAGGCTTTGTGTGCCAAGGCAGAGCCAGGCAGGACGCAGAGCCATCAGCAAAGGAAGGGGCCCATTGTTACACAGCAGGGCCGCAGAACCAAGGAGATCATTGTGACACTGCACAACCTCATGCAATCAAGGCGTCCGTGTTACGCTACTGAACCTCACGGAGCCAAGGGTCCATTGTGACGCTGCGGAGCCAAGGAGACTGTTGCTGACAGTACCAAAGTTCATGGAACCAAAAGTCCATTGTGACATTGTGGCGCCTCACGGAACCGTGGAGAGCATTATGACACTTTGTTACTATCTGATTTACACCCAGAAGGGCAAAGAAAAGGAAATCTCTGAGTATAAAAAGGAAAGAACTTTGAAGGTTCAAAATATTCCCAAAGACCAGATTAAAACCAAACGAGATTAAATGTTGGTGCCAAACAAATGGGTATCTCTTTATCTAATGGTAAGAGAGGCAAAGAGAAAGAAGGAGAAAAGTAGAGAAAAGTTAGAAAAGACAAGGTTACTCTAACAAGCACTGCATAAGTCACCACCACACTGTGCTACCTTTGTTGCTGCTGAGACAGGGTGGGGGAAGTGGAGAAGTTTTTGCCTTTTTTTTCCTGCTGTTTGAAGCCTCTTATCTGCCTCTTCTGAAGTCTAGAGCAGTTTGGCTGGAAAGCGGCGGCCCATCCTCCGAGATGCAGGCTCGATGCTTGCAGCTGAACCTGGGTCCGCCTGGGACGAAGGAGCAGGGCTAGGGGTTGCACAACTCCCTCGGGATTTCAGTGCAGGGGTGAAGGATTGGGGGGTGCTCCCCAGGCGGGCGGCGTCGGCTCCCGGAGGCCTCAGGGTGCCTCACGGCAGGCGATGGTGGTGGTGGGGGGAAAGGCAAAGGGCGGGGATTCTACCTTTTGCTTTTGCCTCCACATTTTGCA
Organism: Coloeus monedula; assembly: GCF_965178545.1. Taxonomy (NCBI): domain Eukaryota; kingdom Metazoa; phylum Chordata; class Aves; order Passeriformes; family Corvidae; genus Coloeus; species Coloeus monedula. The sequence goes on along the minus strand of NW_028120805.1, from coordinate 583,444 downwards.
CCAGTTTTGCCTTCCTTTTTATGGGCCTCAAGGCGGGCTATGCACGGCCCGTACGGCACGTAGTTTGCAGGCGTTCAAAAGTGATTATGATAAGCAGCCATCATGACGAAGCACTTTTGAAGCCTTTCAGGTGTTGAGCAGTGATAATGGCGAAGCGTTTTTTGGCGCCTTTCTCTTACTATTAGGCTCTTGCACACTTCAGAAGCAAGGGGCCATTGTGACACAGCAGGGCCTTGTATAAGCAAGGGGTCATTGTAGCACGGCAGGGCCTCGTGGAATCAAGGGGATCGTAGTGACACTGTGGGGCTCCAGGAGGCCACGGGGCCATTCTGACTGTGTGGAAGCAAGGATACCGTTGTTACGCTACGGGGCATCATGGAACCAAGGAGGCCATTGTGAAGCAGCTGGGGAACCCGCTGAGACTATTATGACACTTCAAGGCCTTGTGACACTGAAGGGCCATTGTGGAACTGCAGGGCCTCGTGGAACCAGTGAGACCATTGTGACATCACAGGGCCTCATGGGAGCCAGGGGCCATTGTGACACAGCCAGGCCTCACAGAAGCAAGGGGCCATTGTGACACTGCAAGGTCTCACGGAAGCAAAGGGCCAGTGTGCCACAGCCAGGCCTTGTGGAACCAAGGGGCCATTGTGATCCTGGGGAGCCCAATAGAACCAAGGAGCCATTGTGACCCTGCAGCACCTTACGGAATCATGGAGACCCTTGTGACCCTCTGTGACCTCATGGAACCAGTGGGCCATTGTGTTATTCTGCAGCCCCATGGAACCAAGGAAACCATCGTGACACAGCCAGGCCTCGTGGAAGCAAGGGGCCTTTGTGCCGCTCTAGAGCCAAGGAGACCACTGTGATATTGCTGGGCCTCAGGGGAACAAAATGGTGATGCTGCAGGGCCCCAAGGCTGCAAAGAGCGTGGAACAGGTGTGGTTGGCTTGGCCTCCTGGGGGCCACCTGCCTGGTCCAGCTGAGCTTGGCATGTTGAGGGGTGCTTCTCCTCTGGCCCTGAAACGCTGGAGTTCCTTGCTTTCCTTTCTGTGCGAAAGCACTGTCCTTCTCCTCCAGGGACCCATGGCTGAAATTAGGATTCTACCTCCAAATTGGATTCTGTCCGAGGATTCTTCCCATGTGAAACCTGCCAGGACAGACAGCTCAGGCTGGCCTTGGCCTCTTAGGGGCCACCTCGCATCTGCCTTCAAAACACGCGGGGGCTGTGCTTCTCTTCCCATGGAATAAAACCATCTTTCAAGTCCAGCCATCCATGGCCAAAATTGGGAATCCACCTCTGAAATTCCATATCTCCAAGGAAAAGCTCCCCGACAAAAGCTGCCAGGAATGTCCAGCTTCCCTTGGCTTCCTGAGGGCCAGCTCTCATCTGCCTTTGAAACACTGGGCCTCCTCACTTTGCTGCCAATGGAAAAGAACTGTCCTTCTGGGCCAGATGTCCATGGACAAAACTGGGATTTGGCCTCCCAAATTCCATCTAGCCAAGGATTGCTCCAAGACAAAAGCTGCCAAGACAAACAGGTCTGGCTGGCCTTGGCCTCCTTGAGGCACCACTAATCAGCCTTTGAAACACTGGGGCTCTGCCCTTTCCTTCCTGGGGAGAAGAAGTGTCATTCCCGTCCAGGCACCCACAGCTGAAATGGAACTCCACCTCCAAAACTCCCCGTATGTCCAAGGGTTGCTTTCAGACAGAAGCTGCAAGGACAGACAGGTCTGCCTTGCCTTGGCCTCTGGTGGCTGCCTCTCATCTGCCTTCAAAACACTGGGGTTCTGTGGTTTCCTTCCTGTAGAAAAGAACCGACCTTCTTGTCCAGGTGCCCGTGGCCTCGAGCACATGATCACTACCTAGGGACAAAGGAGCTCTGTGCTCAGTGGAGTGGAGACTGAGGACAGTGGAGGAGAGTCCTGGGTGGGCTTGAAGGGTGGTTTCAGACATGGTGGATCCTTTCTAGCTAGTAGAGACCAGCTGGCAAAAGAAAGAATTAATGCCAAGGGCAGCTGGGCAGGTCCAGGCTGGACACAAGGAGAAAGGAATTTCTCTCCCAGGGCAGTGCAGTGGTGCAACGTGTCCCCCAGAAGGAGTCTGGAGCAGCCCAAGGCTTTGTGTGCCAAGGCAGAGCCAGGCAGGACGCAGAGCCATCAGCAAAGGAAGGGGCCCATTGTTACACAGCAGGGCCGCAGAACCAAGGAGATCATTGTGACACTGCACAACCTCATGCAATCAAGGCGTCCGTGTTACGCTACTGAACCTCACGGAGCCAAGGGTCCATTGTGACGCTGCGGAGCCAAGGAGACTGTTGCTGACAGTACCAAAGTTCATGGAACCAAAAGTCCATTGTGACATTGTGGCGCCTCACGGAACCGTGGAGAGCATTATGACACTTTGTTACTATCTGATTTACACCCAGAAGGGCAAAGAAAAGGAAATCTCTGAGTATAAAAAGGAAAGAACTTTGAAGGTTCAAAATATTCCCAAAGACCAGATTAAAACCAAACGAGATTAAATGTTGGTGCCAAACAAATGGGTATCTCTTTATCTAATGGTAAGAGAGGCAAAGAGAAAGAAGGAGAAAAGTAGAGAAAAGTTAGAAAAGACAAGGTTACTCTAACAAGCACTGCATAAGTCACCACCACACTGTGCTACCTTTGTTGCTGCTGAGACAGGGTGGGGGAAGTGGAGAAGTTTTTGCCTTTTTTTTCCTGCTGTTTGAAGCCTCTTATCTGCCTCTTCTGAAGTCTAGAGCAGTTTGGCTGGAAAGCGGCGGCCCATCCTCCGAGATGCAGGCTCGATGCTTGCAGCTGAACCTGGGTCCGCCTGGGACGAAGGAGCAGGGCTAGGGGTTGCACAACTCCCTCGGGATTTCAGTGCAGGGGTGAAGGATTGGGGGGTGCTCCCCAGGCGGGCGGCGTCGGCTCCCGGAGGCCTCAGGGTGCCTCACGGCAGGCGATGGTGGTGGTGGGGGGAAAGGCAAAGGGCGGGGATTCTACCTTTTGCTTTTGCCTCCACATTTTGCACCAGTTTTGCCTTCCTTTTTATGGGCCTCAAGGCGGGCTATGCACGGCCCGTACGGCACGTAGTTTGCAGGCGTTCAAAAGTGATTATGATAAGCAGCCATCATGACGAAGCACTTTTGAAGCCTTTCAGGTGTTGAGCAGTGATAATGGCGAAGCGTTTTTTGGCGCCTTTCTCTTACTATTAGGCTCTTGCACACTTCAGAAGCAAGGGGCCATTGTGACACAGCAGGGCCTTGTATAAGCAAGGGGTCATTGTAGCACGGCAGGGCCTCGTGGAATCAAGGGGATCGTAGTGACACTGTGGGGCTCCAGGAGGCCACGGGGCCATTCTGACTGTGTGGAAGCAAGGATACCGTTGTTACGCTACGGGGCATCATGGAACCAAGGAGGCCATTGTGAAGCAGCTGGGGAACCCGCTGAGACTATTATGACACTTCAAGGCCTTGTGACACTGAAGGGCCATTGTGGAACTGCAGGGCCTCGTGGAACCAGTGAGACCATTGTGACATCACAGGGCCTCATGGGAGCCAGGGGCCATTGTGACACAGCCAGGCCTCACAGAAGCAAGGGGCCATTGTGACACTGCAAGGTCTCACGGAAGCAAAGGGCCAGTGTGCCACAGCCAGGCCTTGTGGAACCAAGGGGCCATTGTGATCCTGGGGAGCCCAATAGAACCAAGGAGCCATTGTGACCCTGCAGCACCTTACGGAATCATGGAGACCCTTGTGACCCTCTGTGACCTCATGGAACCAGTGGGCCATTGTGTTATTCTGCAGCCCCATGGAACCAAGGAAACCATTGTGACACAGCCAGGCCTCGTGGAAGCAAGGGGCCTTTGTGCCGCTCTAGAGCCAAGGAGACCACTGTGATATTGCTGGGCCTCAGGGGAACAAAATGGTGATGCTGCAGGGCCCCAAGGCTGCAAAGAGCGTGGAACAGGTGTGGTTGGCTTGGCCTCCTGGGGGCCACCTGCCTGGTCCAGCTGAGCTTGGCATGTTGAGGGGTGCTTCTCCTCTGGCCCTGAAACGCTGGAGTTCCTTGCTTTCCTTTCTGTGCGAAAGCACTGTCCTTCTCCTCCAGGGACCCATGGCTGAAATTAGGATTCTACCTCCAAATTGGATTCTGTCCGAGGATTGTTCCCATGTGAAACCTGCCAGGACAGACAGCTCAGGCTGGCCTTGGCCTCTTAGGGGCCACCTCGCATCTGCCTTCAAAACACGCGGGGGCTGTGCTTCTCTTCCCATGGAATAAAACCATCTTTCAAGTCCAGCCATCCATGGCCAAAATTGGGAATCCACCTCTGAAATTCCATATCTCCAAGGAAAAGCTCCCCGACAAAAGCTGCCAGGAATGTCCAGCTTCCCTTGGCTTCCTGAGGGCCAGCTCTCATCTGCCTTTGAAACACTGGGCCTCCTCACTTTGCTGCCAATGGAAAAGAACTGTCCTTCTGGGCCAGATGTCCATGGACAAAACTGGGATTTGGCCTCCCAAATTCCATCTAGCCAAGGATTGCTCCAAGACAAAAGCTGCCAAGACAAACAGGTCTGGCTGGCCTTGGCCTCCTTGAGGCACCACTAATCAGCCTTTGAAACACTGGGGCTCTGCCCTTTCCTTCCTGGGGAGAAGAAGTGTCATTCCCGTCCAGGCACCCACAGCTGAAATGGAACTCCACCTCCAAAACTCCCCGTATGTCCAAGGGTTGCTTTCAGACAGAAGCTGCAAGGACAGACAGGTCTGCCTTGCCTTGGCCTCTGGTGGCTGCCTCTCATCTGCCTTCAAAACACTGGGGTTCTGTGGTTTCCTTCCTGTAGAAAAGAACCGACCTTCTTGTCCAGGTGCCCGTGGCCTCGAGCACATGATCACTACCTAGGGACAAAGGAGCTCTGTGCTCAGTGGAGTGGAGAGTGAGGACAGTGGAGGAGAGTCCTGGGTGGGCTTGAAGGGTGGTTTCAGACATGGTGGATCCTTTCTAGCTAGTAGAGACCAGCTGGCAAAAGAAAGAATTAATGCCAAGGGCAGCTGGGCAGGTCCAGGCTGGACACAAGGAGAAAGGAATTTCTCTCCCAGGGCAGTGCAGTGGTGCAACGTGTCCCCCAGAAGGAGTCTGGAGCAGCCCAAGGCTTTGTGTGCCAAGGCAGAGCCAGGCAGGACGCAGAGCCATCAGCAAAGGAAGGGGCCCATTGTTACACAGCAGGGCCGCAGAACCAAGGAGATCATTGTGACACTGCACAACCTCATGCAATCAAGGCGTCCGTGTTACGCTACTGAACCTCACGGAGCCAAGGGTCCATTGTGACGCTGCGGAGCCAAGGAGACTGTTGCTGACAGTACCAAAGTTCATGGAACCAAAAGTCCATTGTGACATTGTGGCGCCTCACGGAACCGTGGAGAGCATTATGACACTTTGTTACTATCTGATTTACACCCAGAAGGGCAAAGAAAAGGAAATCTCTGAGTATAAAAAGGAAAGAACTTTGAAGGTTCAAAATATTCCCAAAGACCAGATTAAAACCAAACGAGATTAAATGTTGGTGCCAAACAAATGGGTATCTCTTTATCTAATGGTAAGAGAGGCAAAGAGAAAGAAGGAGAAAAGTAGAGAAAAGTTAGAAAAGACAAGGTTACTCTAACAAGCACTGCATAAGTCACCACCACACTGTGCTACCTTTGTTGCTGCTGAGACAGGGTGGGGGAAGTGGAGAAGTTTTTGCCTTTTTTTTCCTGCTGTTTGAAGCCTCTTATCTGCCTCTTCTGAAGTCTAGAGCAGTTTGGCTGGAAAGCGGCGGCCCATCCTCCGAGATGCAGGCTCGATGCTTGCAGCTGAACCTGGGTCCGCCTGGGACGAAGGAGCAGGGCTAGGGGTTGCACAACTCCCTCGGGATTTCAGTGCAGGGGTGAAGGATTGGGGGGTGCTCCCCAGGCGGGCGGCGTCGGCTCCCGGAGGCCTCAGGGTGCCTCACGGCAGGCGATGGTGGTGGTGGGGGGAAAGGCAAAGGGCGGGGATTCTACCTTTTGCTTTTGCCTCCACATTTTGCACCAGTTTTGCCTTCCTTTTTATGGGCCTCAAGGCGGGCTATGCACGGCCCGTACGGCACGTAGTTTGCAGGCGTTCAAAAGTGATTATGATAAGCAGCCATCATGACGAAGCACTTTTGAAGCCTTTCAGGTGTTGAGCAGTGATAATGGCGAAGCGTTTTTTGGCGCCTTTCTCTTACTATTAGGCTCTTGCACACTTCAGAAGCAAGGGGCCATTGTGACACAGCAGGGCCTTGTATAAGCAAGGGGTCATTGTAGCACGGCAGGGCCTCGTGGAATCAAGGGGATCGTAGTGACACTGTGGGGCTCCAGGAGGCCACGGGGCCATTCTGACTGTGTGGAAGCAAGGATACCGTTGTTACGCTACGGGGCATCATGGAACCAAGGAGGCCATTGTGAAGCAGCTGGGGAACCCGCTGAGACTATTATGACACTTCAAGGCCTTGTGACACTGAAGGGCCATTGTGGAACTGCAGGGCCTCGTGGAACCAGTGAGACCATTGTGACATCACAGGGCCTCATGGGAGCCAGGGGCCATTGTGACACAGCCAGGCCTCACAGAAGCAAGGGGCCATTGTGACACTGCAAGGTCTCACGGAAGCAAAGGGCCAGTGTGCCACAGCCAGGCCTTGTGGAACCAAGGGGCCATTGTGATCCTGGGGAGCCCAATAGAACCAAGGAGCCATTGTGACCCTGCAGCACCTTACGGAATCATGGAGACCCTTGTGACCCTCTGTGACCTCATGGAACCAGTGGGCCATTGTGTTATTCTGCAGCCCCATGGAACCAAGGAAACCATTGTGACACAGCCAGGCCTCGTGGAAGCAAGGGGCCTTTGTGCCGCTCTAGAGCCAAGGAGACCACTGTGATATTGCTGGGCCTCAGGGGAACAAAATGGTGATGCTGCAGGGCCCCAAGGCTGCAAAGAGCGTGGAACAGGTGTGGTTGGCTTGGCCTCCTGGGGGCCACCTGCCTGGTCCAGCTGAGCTTGGCATGTTGAGGGGTGCTTCTCCTCTGGCCCTGAAACGCTGGAGTTCCTTGCTTTCCTTTCTGTGCGAAAGCACTGTCCTTCTCCTCCAGGGACCCATGGCTGAAATTAGGATTCTACCTCCAAATTGGATTCTGTCCGAGGATTGTTCCCATGTGAAACCTGCCAGGACAGACAGCTCAGGCTGGCCTTGGCCTCTTAGGGGCCACCTCGCATCTGCCTTCAAAACACGCGGGGGCTGTGCTTCTCTTCCCATGGAATAAAACCATCTTTCAAGTCCAGCCATCCATGGCCAAAATTGGGAATCCACCTCTGAAATTCCATATCTCCAAGGAAAAGCTCCCCGACAAAAGCTGCCAGGAATGTCCAGCTTCCCTTGGCTTCCTGAGGGCCAGCTCTCATCTGCCTTTGAAACACTGGGCCTCCTCACTTTGCTGCCAATGGAAAAGAACTGTCCTTCTGGGCCAGATGTCCATGGACAAAACTGGGATTTGGCCTCCCAAATTCCATCTAGCCAAGGATTGCTCCAAGACAAAAGCTGCCAAGACAAACAGGTCTGGCTGGCCTTGGCCTCCTTGAGGCACCACTAATCAGCCTTTGAAACACTGGGGCTCTGCCCTTTCCTTCCTGGGGAGAAGAAGTGTCATTCCCGTCCAGGCACCCACAGCTGAAATGGAATTCCACCTCCAAAACTCCCCGTATGTCCAAGGGTTGCTTTCAGACAGAAGCTGCAAGGACAGACAGGTCTGCCTTGCCTTGGCCTCTGGTGGCTGCCTCTCATCTGCCTTCAAAACACTGGGGTTCTGTGGTTTCCTTCCTGTAGAAAAGAACCGACCTTCTTGTCCAGGTGCCCGTGGCCTCGAGCACATGATCACTACCTAGGGACAAAGGAGATCTGTGCTCAGTGGAGTGGAGACTGAGGACAGTGGAGGAGAGTCCTGGGTGGGCTTGAAGGGTGGTTTCAGACATGGTGGATCCTTTCTAGCTAGTAGAGACCAGCTGGCAAAAGAAAGAATTAATGCCAAGGGCAGCTGGGCAGGTCCAGGCTGGACACAAGGAGAAAGGAATTTCTCTCCCAGGGCAGTGCAGTGGTGCAACGTGTCCCCCAGAAGGAGTCTGGAGCAGCCCAAGGCTTTGTGTGCCAAGGCAGAGCCAGGCAGGACGCAGAGCCATCAGCAAAGGAAGGGGCCCATTGTTACACAGCAGGGCCGCAGAACCAAGGAGATCATTGTGACACTGCACAACCTCATGCAATCAAGGCGTCCGTGTTACGCTACTGAACCTCACGGAGCCAAGGGTCCATTGTGACGCTGCGGAGCCAAGGAGACTGTTGCTGACAGTACCAAAGTTCATGGAACCAAAAGTCCATTGTGACATTGTGGCGCCTCACGGAACCGTGGAGAGCATTATGACACTTTGTTACTATCTGATTTACACCCAGAAGGGCAAAGAAAAGGAAATCTCTGAGTATAAAAAGGAAAGAACTTTGAAGGTTCAAAATATTCCCAAAGACCAGATTAAAACCAAACGAGATTAAATGTTGGTGCCAAACAAATGGGTATCTCTTTATCTAATGGTAAGAGAGGCAAAGAGAAAGAAGGAGAAAAGTAGAGAAAAGTTAGAAAAGACAAGGTTACTCTAACAAGCACTGCATAAGTCACCACCACACTGTGCTACCTTTGTTGCTGCTGAGACAGGGTGGGGGAAGTGGAGAAGTTTTTGCCTTTTTTTTCCTGCTGTTTGAAGCCTCTTATCTGCCTCTTCTGAAGTCTAGAGCAGTTTGGCTGGAAAGCGGCGGCCCATCCTCCGAGATGCAGGCTCGATGCTTGCAGCTGAACCTGGGTCCGCCTGGGACGAAGGAGCAGGGCTAGGGGTTGCACAACTCCCTCGGGATTTCAGTGCAGGGGTGAAGGATTGGGGGGTGCTCCCCAGGCGGGCGGCGTCGGCTCCCGGAGGCCTCAGGGTGCCTCACGGCAGGCGATGGTGGTGGTGGGGGGAAAGGCAAAGGGCGGGGATTCTACCTTTTGCTTTTGCCTCCACATTTTGCACCAGTTTTGCCTTCCTTTTTATGGGCCTCAAGGCGGGCTATGCACGGCCCGTACGGCACGTAGTTTGCAGGCGTTCAAAAGTGATTATGATAAGCAGCCATCATGACGAAGCACTTTTGAAGCCTTTCAGGTGTTGAGCAGTGATAATGGCGAAGCGTTTTTTGGCGCCTTTCTCTTACTATTAGGCTCTTGCACACTTCAGAAGCAAGGGGCCATTGTGACACAGCAGGGCCTTGTATAAGCAAGGGGTCATTGTAGCACGGCAGGGCCTCGTGGAATCAAGGGGATCGTAGTGACACTGTGGGGCTCCAGGAGGCCACGGGGCCATTCTGACTGTGTGGAAGCAAGGATACCGTTGTTACGCTACGGGGCATCATGGAACCAAGGAGGCCATTGTGAAGCAGCTGGGGAACCCGCTGAGACTATTATGACACTTCAAGGCCTTGTGACACTGAAGGGCCATTGTGGAACTGCAGGGCCTCGTGGAACCAGTGAGACCATTGTGACATCACAGGGCCTCATGGGAGCCAGGGGCCATTGTGACACAGCCAGGCCTCACAGAAGCAAGGGGCCATTGTGACACTGCAAGGTCTCACGGAAGCAAAGGGCCAGTGTGCCACAGCCAGGCCTTGTGGAACCAAGGGGCCATTGTGATCCTGGGGAGCCCAATAGAACCAAGGAGCCATTGTGACCCTGCAGCACCTTACGGAATCATGGAGACCCTTGTGACCCTCTGTGACCTCATGGAACCAGTGGGCCATTGTGTTATTCTGCAGCCCCATGGAACCAAGGAAACCATCGTGACACAGCCAGGCCTCGTGGAAGCAAGGGGCCTTTGTGCCGCTCTAGAGCCAAGGAGACCACTGTGATATTGCTGGGCCTCAGGGGAACAAAATGGTGATGCTGCAGGGCCCCAAGGCTGCAAAGAGCGTGGAACAGGTGTGGTTGGCTTGGCCTCCTGGGGGCCACCTGCCTGGTCCAGCTGAGCTTGGCATGTTGAGGGGTGCTTCTCCTCTGGCCCTGAAACGCTGGAGTTCCTTGCTTTCCTTTCTGTGCGAAAGCACTGTCCTTCTCCTCCAGGGACCCATGGCTGAAATTAGGATTCTACCTCCAAATTGGATTCTGTCCGAGGATTGTTCCCATGTGAAACCTGCCAGGACAGACAGCTCAGGCTGGCCTTGGCCTCTTAGGGGCCACCTCGCATCTGCCTTCAAAACACGCGGGGGCTGTGCTTCTCTTCCCATGGAATAAAACCATCTTTCAAGTCCAGCCATCCATGGCCAAAATTGGGAATCCACCTCTGAAATTCCATATCTCCAAGGAAAAGCTCCCCGACAAAAGCTGCCAGGAATGTCCAGCTTCCCTTGGCTTCCTGAGGGCCAGCTCTCATCTGCCTTTGAAACACTGGGCCTCCTCACTTTGCTGCCAATGGAAAAGAACTGTCCTTCTGGGCCAGATGTCCATGGACAAAACTGGGATTTGGCCTCCCAAATTCCATCTAGCCAAGGATTGCTCCAAGACAAAAGCTGCCAAGACAAACAGGTCTGGCTGGCCTTGGCCTCCTTGAGGCACCACTAATCAGCCTTTGAAACACTGGGGCTCTGCCCTTTCCTTCCTGGGGAGAAGAAGTGTCATTCCCGTCCAGGCACCCACAGCTGAAATGGAACTCCACCTCCAAAACTCCCCGTATGTCCAAGGGTTGCTTTCAGACAGAAGCTGCAAGGACAGACAGGTCTGCCTTGCCTTGGCCTCTGGTGGCTGCCTCTCATCTGCCTTCAAAACACTGGGGTTCTGTGGTTTCCTTCCTGTAGAAAAGAACCGACCTTCTTGTCCAGGTGCCCGTGGCCTCGAGCACATGATCACTACCTAGGGACAAAGGAGCTCTGTGCTCAGTGGAGTGGAGACTGAGGACAGTGGAGGAGAGTCCTGGGTGGGCTTGAAGGGTGGTTTCAGACATGGTGGATCCTTTCTAGCTAGTAGAGACCAGCTGGCAAAAGAAAGAATTAATGCCAAGGGCAGCTGGGCAGGTCCAGGCTGGACACAAGGAGAAAGGAATTTCTCTCCCAGGGCAGTGCAGTGGTGCAACGTGTCCCCCAGAAGGAGTCTGGAGCAGCCCAAGGCTTTGTGTGCCAAGGCAGAGCCAGGCAGGACGCAGAGCCATCAGCAAAGGAAGGGGCCCATTGTTACACAGCAGGGCCGCAGAACCAAGGAGATCATTGTGACACTGCACAACCTCATGCAATCAAGGCGTCCGTGTTACGCTACTGAACCTCACGGAGCCAAGGGTCCATTGTGACGCTGCGGAGCCAAGGAGACTGTTGCTGACAGTACCAAAGTTCATGGAACCAAAAGTCCATTGTGACATTGTGGCGCCTCACGGAACCGTGGAGAGCATTATGACACTTTGTTACTATCTGATTTACACCCAGAAGGGCAAAGAAAAGGAAATCTCTGAGTATAAAAAGGAAAGAACTTTGAAGGTTCAAAATATTCCCAAAGACCAGATTAAAACCAAACGAGATTAAATGTTGGTGCCAAACAAATGGGTATCTCTTTATCTAATGGTAAGAGAGGCAAAGAGAAAGAAGGAGAAAAGTAGAGAAAAGTTAGAAAAGACAAGGTTACTCTAACAAGCACTGCATAAGTCACCACCACACTGTGCTACCTTTGTTGCTGCTGAGACAGGGTGGGGGAAGTGGAGAAGTTTTTGCCTTTTTTTTCCTGCTGTTTGAAGCCTCTTATCTGCCTCTTCTGAAGTCTAGAGCAGTTTGGCTGGAAAGCGGCGGCCCATCCTCCGAGATGCAGGCTCGATGCTTGCAGCTGAACCTGGGTCCGCCTGGGACGAAGGAGCAGGGCTAGGGGTTGCACAACTCCCTCGGGATTTCAGTGCAGGGGTGAAGGATTGGGGGGTGCTCCCCAGGCGGGCGGCGTCGGCTCCCGGAGGCCTCAGGGTGCCTCACGGCAGGCGATGGTGGTGGTGGGGGGAAAGGCAAAGGGCGGGGATTCTACCTTTTGCTTTTGCCTCCACATTTTGCACCAGTTTTGCCTTCCTTTTTATGGGCCTCAAGGCGGGCTATGCACGGCCCGTACGGCACGTAGTTTGCAGGCGTTCAAAAGTGATTATGATAAGCAGCCATCATGACGAAGCACTTTTGAAGCCTTTCAGGTGTTGAGCAGTGATAATGGCGAAGCGTTTTTTGGCGCCTTTCTCTTACTATTAGGCTCTTGCACACTTCAGAAGCAAGGGGCCATTGTGACACAGCAGGGCCTTGTATAAGCAAGGGGTCATTGTAGCACGGCAGGGCCTCGTGGAATCAAGGGGATCGTAGTGACACTGTGGGGCTCCAGGAGGCCACGGGGCCATTCTGACTGTGTGGAAGCAAGGATACCGTTGTTACGCTACGGGGCATCATGGAACCAAGGAGGCCATTGTGAAGCAGCTGGGGAACCCGCTGAGACTATTATGACACTTCAAGGCCTTGTGACACTGAAGGGCCATTGTGGAACTGCAGGGCCTCGTGGAACCAGTGAGACCATTGTGACATCACAGGGCCTCATGGGAGCCAGGGGCCATTGTGACACAGCCAGGCCTCACAGAAGCAAGGGGCCATTGTGACACTGCAAGGTCTCACGGAAGCAAAGGGCCAGTGTGCCACAGCCAGGCCTTGTGGAACCAAGGGGCCATTGTGATCCTGGGGAGCCCAATAGAACCAAGGAGCCATTGTGACCCTGCAGCACCTTACGGAATCATGGAGACCCTTGTGACCCTCTGTGACCTCATGGAACCAGTGGGCCATTGTGTTATTCTGCAGCCCCATGGAACCAAGGAAACCATTGTGACACAGCCAGGCCTCGTGGAAGCAAGGGGCCTTTGTGCCGCTCTAGAGCCAAGGAGACCACTGTGATATTGCTGGGCCTCAGGGGAACAAAATGGTGATGCTGCAGGGCCCCAAGGCTGCAAAGAGCGTGGAACAGGTGTGGTTGGCTTGGCCTCCTGGGGGCCACCTGCCTGGTCCAGCTGAGCTTGGCATGTTGAGGGGTGCTTCTCCTCTGGCCCTGAAACGCTGGAGTTCCTTGCTTTCCTTTCTGTGCGAAAGCACTGTCCTTCTCCTCCAGGGACCCATGGCTGAAATTAGGATTCTACCTCCAAATTGGATTCTGTCCGAGGATTGTTCCCATGTGAAACCTGCCAGGACAGACAGCTCAGGCTGGCCTTGGCCTCTTAGGGGCCACCTCGCATCTGCCTTCAAAACACGCGGGGGCTGTGCTTCTCTTCCCATGGAATAAAACCATCTTTCAAGTCCAGCCATCCATGGCCAAAATTGGGAATCCACCTCTGAAATTCCATATCTCCAAGGAAAAGCTCCCCGACAAAAGCTGCCAGGAATGTCCAGCTTCCCTTGGCTTCCTGAGGGCCAGCTCTCATCTGCCTTTGAAACACTGGGCCTCCTCACTTTGCTGCCAATGGAAAAGAACTGTCCTTCTGGGCCAGATGTCCATGGACAAAACTGGGATTTGGCCTCCCAAATTCCATCTAGCCAAGGATTGCTCCAAGACAAAAGCTGCCAAGACAAACAGGTCTGGCTGGCCTTGGCCTCCTTGAGGCACCACTAATCAGCCTTTGAAACACTGGGGCTCTGCCCTTTCCTTCCTGGGGAGAAGAAGTGTCATTCCCGTCCAGGCACCCACAGCTGAAATGGAATTCCACCTCCAAAACTCCCCGTATGTCCAAGGGTTGCTTTCAGACAGAAGCTGCAAGGACAGACAGGTCTGCCTTGCCTTGGCCTCTGGTGGCTGCCTCTCATCTGCCTTCAAAACACTGGGGTTCTGTGGTTTCCTTCCTGTAGAAAAGAACCGACCTTCTTGTCCAGGTGCCCGTGGCCTCGAGCACATGATCACTACCTAGGGACAAAGGAGATCTGTGCTCAGTGGAGTGGAGAGTGAGGACAGTGGAGGAGAGTCCTGGGTGGGCTTGAAGGGTGGTTTCAGACATGGTGGATCCTTTCTAGCTAGTAGAGACCAGCTGGCAAAAGAAAGAATTAATGCCAAGGGCAGCTGGGCAGGTCCAGGCTGGACACAAGGAGAAAGGAATTTCTCTCCCAGGGCAGTGCAGTGGTGCAACGTGTCCCCCAGAAGGAGTCTGGAGCAGCCCAAGGCTTTGTGTGCCAAGGCAGAGCCAGGCAGGACGCAGAGCCATCAGCAAAGGAAGGGGCCCATTGTTACACAGCAGGGCCGCAGAACCAAGGAGATCATTGTGACACTGCACAACCTCATGCAATCAAGGCGTCCGTGTTACGCTACTGAACCTCACGGAGCCAAGGGTCCATTGTGATGCTGCGGAGCCAAGGAGACTGTTGCTGACAGTACCAAAGTTCATGGAACCAAAAGTCCATTGTGACATTGTGGCGCCTCACGGAACCGTGGAGAGCATTATGACACTTTGTTACTATCTGATTTACACCCAGAAGGGCAAAGAAAAGGAAATCTCTGAGTATAAAAAGGAAAGAACTTTGAAGGTTCAAAATATTCCCAAAGACCAGATTAAAACCAAACGAGATTAAATGTTGGTGCCAAACAAATGGGTATCTCTTTATCTAATGGTAAGAGAGGCAAAGAGAAAGAAGGAGAAAAGTAGAGAAAAGTTAGAAAAGACAAGGTTACTCTAACAAGCACTGCATAAGTCACCACCACACTGTGCTACCTTTGTTGCTGCTGAGACAGGGTGGGGGAAGTGGAGAAGTTTTTGCCTTTTTTTTCCTGCTGTTTGAAGCCTCTTATCTGCCTCTTCTGAAGTCTAGAGCAGTTTGGCTGGAAAGCGGCGGCCCATCCTCCGAGATGCAGGCTCGATGCTTGCAGCTGAACCTGGGTCCGCCTGGGACGAAGGAGCAGGGCTAGGGGTTGCACAACTCCCTCGGGATTTCAGTGCAGGGGTGAAGGATTGGGGGGTGCTCCCCAGGCGGGCGGCGTCGGCTCCCGGAGGCCTCAGGGTGCCTCACGGCAGGCGATGGTGGTGGTGGGGGGAAAGGCAAAGGGCGGGGATTCTACCTTTTGCTTTTGCCTCCACATTTTGCACCAGTTTTGCCTTCCTTTTTATGGGCCTCAAGGCGGGCTATGCACGGCCCGTACGGCACGTAGTTTGCAGGCGTTCAAAAGTGATTATGATAAGCAGCCATCATGACGAAGCACTTTTGAAGCCTTTCAGGTGTTGAGCAGTGATAATGGCGAAGCGTTTTTTGGCGCCTTTCTCTTACTATTAGGCTCTTGCACACTTCAGAAGCAAGGGGCCATTGTGACACAGCAGGGCCTTGTATAAGCAAGGGGTCATTGTAGCACGGCAGGGCCTCGTGGAATCAAGGGGATCGTAGTGACACTGTGGGGCTCCAGGAGGCCACGGGGCCATTCTGACTGTGTGGAAGCAAGGATACCGTTGTTACGCTACGGGGCATCATGGAACCAAGGAGGCCATTGTGAAGCAGCTGGGGAACCCGCTGAGACTATTATGACACTTCAAGGCCTTGTGACACTGAAGGGCCATTGTGGAACTGCAGGGCCTCGTGGAACCAGTGAGACCATTGTGACATCACAGGGCCTCATGGGAGCCAGGGGCCATTGTGACACAGCCAGGCCTCACAGAAGCAAGGGGCCATTGTGACACTGCAAGGTCTCACGGAAGCAAAGGGCCAGTGTGCCACAGCCAGGCCTTGTGGAACCAAGGGGCCATTGTGATCCTGGGGAGCCCAATAGAACCAAGGAGCCATTGTGACCCTGCAGCACCTTACGGAATCATGGAGACCCTTGTGACCCTCTGTGACCTCATGGAACCAGTGGGCCATTGTGTTATTCTGCAGCCCCATGGAACCAAGGAAACCATCGTGACACAGCCAGGCCTCGTGGAAGCAAGGGGCCTTTGTGCCGCTCTAGAGCCAAGGAGACCACTGTGATATTGCTGGGCCTCAGGGGAACAAAATGGTGATGCTGCAGGGCCCCAAGGCTGCAAAGAGCGTGGAACAGGTGTGGTTGGCTTGGCCTCCTGGGGGCCACCTGCCTGGTCCAGCTGAGCTTGGCATGTTGAGGGGTGCTTCTCCTCTGGCCCTGAAACGCTGGAGTTCCTTGCTTTCCTTTCTGTGCGAAAGCACTGTCCTTCTCCTCCAGGGACCCATGGCTGAAATTAGGATTCTACCTCCAAATTGGATTCTGTCCGAGGATTGTTCCCATGTGAAACCTGCCAGGACAGACAGCTCAGGCTGGCCTTGGCCTCTTAGGGGCCACCTCGCATCTGCCTTCAAAACACGCGGGGGCTGTGCTTCTCTTCCCATGGAATAAAACCATCTTTCAAGTCCAGCCATCCATGGCCAAAATTGGGAATCCACCTCTGAAATTCCATATCTCCAAGGAAAAGCTCCCCGACAAAAGCTGCCAGGAATGTCCAGCTTCCCTTGGCTTCCTGAGGGCCAGCTCTCATCTGCCTTTGAAACACTGGGCCTCCTCACTTTGCTGCCAATGGAAAAGAACTGTCCTTCTGGGCCAGATGTCCATGGACAAAACTGGGATTTGGCCTCCCAAATTCCATCTAGCCAAGGATTGCTCCAAGACAAAAGCTGCCAAGACAAACAGGTCTGGCTGGCCTTGGCCTCCTTGAGGCACCACTAATCAGCCTTTGAAACACTGGGGCTCTGCCCTTTCCTTCCTGGGGAGAAGAAGTGTCATTCCCGTCCAGGCACCCACAGCTGAAATGGAACTCCACCTCCAAAACTCCCCGTATGTCCAAGGGTTGCTTTCAGACAGAAGCTGCAAGGACAGACAGGTCTGCCTTGCCTTGGCCTCTGGTGGCTGCCTCTCATCTGCCTTCAAAACACTGGGGTTCTGTGGTTTCCTTCCTGTAGAAAAGAACCGACCTTCTTGTCCAGGTGCCCGTGGCCTCGAGCACATGATCACTACCTAGGGACAAAGGAGCTCTGTGCTCAGTGGAGTGGAGACTGAGGACAGTGGAGGAGAGTCCTGGGTGGGCTTGAAGGGTGGTTTCAGACATGGTGGATCCTTTCTAGCTAGTAGAGACCAGCTGGCAAAAGAAAGAATTAATGCCAAGGGCAGCTGGGCAGGTCCAGGCTGGACACAAGGAGAAAGGAATTTCTCTCCCAGGGCAGTGCAGTGGTGCAACGTGTCCCCCAGAAGGAGTCTGGAGCAGCCCAAGGCTTTGTGTGCCAAGGCAGAGCCAGGCAGGACGCAGAGCCATCAGCAAAGGAAGGGGCCCATTGTTACACAGCAGGGCCGCAGAACCAAGGAGATCATTGTGACACTGCACAACCTCATGCAATCAAGGCGTCCGTGTTACGCTACTGAACCTCACGGAGCCAAGGGTCCATTGTGACGCTGCGGAGCCAAGGAGACTGTTGCTGACAGTACCAAAGTTCATGGAACCAAAAGTCCATTGTGACATTGTGGCGCCTCACGGAACCGTGGAGAGCATTATGACACTTTGTTACTATCTGATTTACACCCAGAAGGGCAAAGAAAAGGAAATCTCTGAGTATAAAAAGGAAAGAACTTTGAAGGTTCAAAATATTCCCAAAGACCAGATTAAAACCAAACGAGATTAAATGTTGGTGCCAAACAAATGGGTATCTCTTTATCTAATGGTAAGAGAGGCAAAGAGAAAGAAGGAGAAAAGTAGAGAAAAGTTAGAAAAGACAAGGTTACTCTAACAAGCACTGCATAAGTCACCACCACACTGTGCTACCTTTGTTGCTGCTGAGACAGGGTGGGGGAAGTGGAGAAGTTTTTGCCTTTTTTTTCCTGCTGTTTGAAGCCTCTTATCTGCCTCTTCTGAAGTCTAGAGCAGTTTGGCTGGAAAGCGGCGGCCCATCCTCCGAGATGCAGGCTCGATGCTTGCAGCTGAACCTGGGTCCGCCTGGGACGAAGGAGCAGGGCTAGGGGTTGCACAACTCCCTCGGGATTTCAGTGCAGGGGTGAAGGATTGGGGGGTGCTCCCCAGGCGGGCGGCGTCGGCTCCCGGAGGCCTCAGGGTGCCTCACGGCAGGCGATGGTGGTGGTGGGGGGAAAGGCAAAGGGCGGGGATTCTACCTTTTGCTTTTGCCTCCACATTTTGCACCAGTCTTGCCTTCCTTTTTATGGGCCTCAAGGCGGGCTATGCACGGCCCGTACGGCACGTAGTTTGCAGGCGTTCAAAAGTGATTATGATAAGCAGCCATCATGACGAAGCACTTTTGAAGCCTTTCAGGTGTTGAGCAGTGATAATGGCGAAGCGTTTTTTGGCGCCTTTCTCTTACTATTAGGCTCTTGCACACTTCAGAAGCAAGGGGCCATTGTGACACAGCAGGGCCTTGTATAAGCAAGGGGTCATTGTAGCACGGCAGGGCCTCGTGGAATCAAGGGGATCGTAGTGACACTGTGGGGCTCCAGGAGGCCACGGGGCCATTCTGACTGTGTGGAAGCAAGGATACCGTTGTTACGCTACGGGGCATCATGGAACCAAGGAGGCCATTGTGAAGCAGCTGGGGAACCCGCTGAGACTATTATGACACTTCAAGGCCTTGTGACACTGAAGGGCCATTGTGGAACTGCAGGGCCTCGTGGAACCAGTGAGACCATTGTGACATCACAGGGCCTCATGGGAGCCAGGGGCCATTGTGACACAGCCAGGCCTCACAGAAGCAAGGGGCCATTGTGACACTGCAAGGTCTCACGGAAGCAAAGGGCCAGTGTGCCACAGCCAGGCCTTGTGGAACCAAGGGGCCATTGTGATCCTGGGGAGCCCAATAGAACCAAGGAGCCATTGTGACCCTGCAGCACCTTACGGAATCATGGAGACCCTTGTGACCCTCTGTGACCTCATGGAACCAGTGGGCCATTGTGTTATTCTGCAGCCCCATGGAACCAAGGAAACCATCGTGACACAGCCAGGCCTCGTGGAAGCAAGGGGCCTTTGTGCCGCTCTAGAGCCAAGGAGACCACTGTGATATTGCTGGGCCTCAGGGGAACAAAATGGTGATGCTGCAGGGCCCCAAGGCTGCAAAGAGCGTGGAACAGGTGTGGTTGGCTTGGCCTCCTGGGGGCCACCTGCCTGGTCCAGCTGAGCTTGGCATGTTGAGGGGTGCTTCTCCTCTGGCCCTGAAACGCTGGAGTTCCTTGCTTTCCTTTCTGTGCGAAAGCACTGTCCTTCTCCTCCAGGGACCCATGGCTGAAATTAGGATTCTACCTCCAAATTGGATTCTGTCCGAGGATTGTTCCCATGTGAAACCTGCCAGGACAGACAGCTCAGGCTGGCCTTGGCCTCTTAGGGGCCACCTCGCATCTGCCTTCAAAACACGCGGGGGCTGTGCTTCTCTTCCCATGGAATAAAACCATCTTTCAAGTCCAGCCATCCATGGCCAAAATTGGGAATCCACCTCTGAAATTCCATATCTCCAAGGAAAAGCTCCCCGACAAAAGCTGCCAGGAATGTCCAGCTTCCCTTGGCTTCCTGAGGGCCAGCTCTCATCTGCCTTTGAAACACTGGGCCTCCTCACTTTGCTGCCAATGGAAAAGAACTGTCCTTCTGGGCCAGATGTCCATGGACAAAACTGGGATTTGGCCTCCCAAATTCCATCTAGCCAAGGATTGCTCCAAGACAAAAGCTGCCAAGACAAACAGGTCTGGCTGGCCTTGGCCTCCTTGAGGCACCACTAATCAGCCTTTGAAACACTGCGGCTCTGCCCTTTCCTTCCTGGGGAGAAGAAGTGTCATTCCCGTCCAGGCACCCACAGCTGAAATGGAACTCCACCTCCAAAACTCCCCGTATGTCCAAGGGTTGCTTTCAGACAGAAGCTGCAAGGACAGACAGGTCTGCCTTGCCTTGGCCTCTGGTGGCTGCCTCTCATCTGCCTTCAAAACACTGGGGTTCTGTGGTTTCCTTCCTGTAGAAAAGAACCGACCTTCTTGTCCAGGTGCCCGTGGCCTCGAGCACATGATCACTACCTAGGGACAAAGGAGCTCTGTGCTCAGTGGAGTGGAGACTGAGGACAGTGGAGGAGAGTCCTGGGTGGGCTTGAAGGGTGGTTTCAGACATGGTGGATCCTTTCTAGCTAGTAGAGACCAGCTGGCAAAAGAAAGAATTAATGCCAAGGGCAGCTGGGCAGGTCCAGGCTGGACACAAGGAGAAAGGAATTTCTCTCCCAGGGCAGTGCAGTGGTGCAACGTGTCCCCCAGAAGGAGTCTGGAGCAGCCCAAGGCTTTGTGTGCCAAGGCAGAGCCAGGCAGGACGCAGAGCCATCAGCAAAGGAAGGGGCCCATTGTTACACAGCAGGGCCGCAGAACCAAGGAGATCATTGTGACACTGCACAACCTCATGCAATCAAGGCGTCCGTGTTACGCTACTGAACCTCACGGAGCCAAGGGTCCATTGTGACGCTGCGGAGCCAAGGAGACTGTTGCTGACAGTACCAAAGTTCATGGAACCAAAAGTCCATTGTGACATTGTGGCGCCTCACGGAACCGTGGAGAGCATTATGACACTTTGTTACTATCTGATTTACACCCAGAAGGGCAAAGAAAAGGAAATCTCTGAGTATAAAAAGGAAAGAACTTTGAAGGTTCAAAATATTCCCAAAGACCAGATTAAAACCAAACGAGATTAAATGTTGGTGCCAAACAAATGGGTATCTCTTTATCTAATGGTAAGAGAGGCAAAGAGAAAGAAGGAGAAAAGTAGAGAAAAGTTAGAAAAGACAAGGTTACTCTAACAAGCACTGCATAAGTCACCACCACACTGTGCTACCTTTGTTGCTGCTGAGACAGGGTGGGGGAAGTGGAGAAGTTTTTGCCTTTTTTTTCCTGCTGTTTGAAGCCTCTTATCTGCCTCTTCTGAAGTCTAGAGCAGTTTGGCTGGAAAGCGGCGGCCCATCCTCCGAGATGCAGGCTCGATGCTTGCAGCTGAACCTGGGTCCGCCTGGGACGAAGGAGCAGGGCTAGGGGTTGCACAACTCCCTCGGGATTTCAGTGCAGGGGTGAAGGATTGGGGGGTGCTCCCCAGGCGGGCGGCGTCGGCTCCCGGAGGCCTCAGGGTGCCTCACGGCAGGCGATGGTGGTGGTGGGGGGAAAGGCAAAGGGCGGGGATTCTACCTTTTGCTTTTGCCTCCACATTTTGCACCAGTCTTGCCTTCCTTTTTATGGGCCTCAAGGCGGGCTATGCACGGCCCGTACGGCACGTAGTTTGCAGGCGTTCAAAAGTGATTATGATAAGCAGCCATCATGACGAAGCACTTTTGAAGCCTTTCAGGTGTTGAGCAGTGATAATGGCGAAGCGTTTTTTGGCGCCTTTCTCTTACTATTAGGCTCTTGCACACTTCAGAAGCAAGGGGCCATTGTGACACAGCAGGGCCTTGTATAAGCAAGGGGTCATTGTAGCACGGCAGGGCCTCGTGGAATCAAGGGGATCGTAGTGACACTGTGGGGCTCCAGGAGGCCACGGGGCCATTCTGACTGTGTGGAAGCAAGGATACCGTTGTTACGCTACGGGGCATCATGGAACCAAGGAGGCCATTGTGAAGCAGCTGGGGAACCCGCTGAGACTATTATGACACTTCAAGGCCTTGTGACACTGAAGGGCCATTGTGGAACTGCAGGGCCTCGTGGAACCAGTGAGACCATTGTGACATCACAGGGCCTCATGGGAGCCAGGGGCCATTGTGACACAGCCAGGCCTCACAGAAGCAAGGGGCCATTGTGACACTGCAAGGTCTCACGGAAGCAAAGGGCCAGTGTGCCACAGCCAGGCCTTGTGGAACCAAGGGGCCATTGTGATCCTGGGGAGCCCAATAGAACCAAGGAGCCATTGTGACCCTGCAGCACCTTACGGAATCATGGAGACCCTTGTGACCCTCTGTGACCTCATGGAACCAGTGGGCCATTGTGTTATTCTGCAGCCCCATGGAACCAAGGAAACCATCGTGACACAGCCAGGCCTCGTGGAAGCAAGGGGCCTTTGTGCCGCTCTAGAGCCAAGGAGACCACTGTGATATTGCTGGGCCTCAGGGGAACAAAATGGTGATGCTGCAGGGCCCCAAGGCTGCAAAGAGCGTGGAACAGGTGTGGTTGGCTTGGCCTCCTGGGGGCCACCTGCCTGGTCCAGCTGAGCTTGGCATGTTGAGGGGTGCTTCTCCTCTGGCCCTGAAACGCTGGAGTTCCTTGCTTTCCTTTCTGTGCGAAAGCACTGTCCTTCTCCTCCAGGGACCCATGGCTGAAATTAGGATTCTACCTCCAAATTGGATTCTGTCCGAGGATTCTTCCCATGTGAAACCTGCCAGGACAGACAGCTCAGGCTGGCCTTGGCCTCTTAGGGGCCACCTCGCATCTGCCTTCAAAACACGCGGGGGCTGTGCTTCTCTTCCCATGGAATAAAACCATCTTTCAAGTCCAGCCATCCATGGCCAAAATTGGGAATCCACCTCTGAAATTCCATATCTCCAAGGAAAAGCTCCCCGACAAAAGCTGCCAGGAATGTCCAGCTTCCCTTGGCTTCCTGAGGGCCAGCTCTCATCTGCCTTTGAAACACTGGGCCTCCTCACTTTGCTGCCAATGGAAAAGAACTGTCCTTCTGGGCCAGATGTCCATGGACAAAACTGGGATTTGGCCTCCCAAATTCCATCTAGCCAAGGATTGCTCCAAGACAAAAGCTGCCAAGACAAACAGGTCTGGCTGGCCTTGGCCTCCTTGAGGCACCACTAATCAGCCTTTGAAACACTGCGGCTCTGCCCTTTCCTTCCTGGGGAGAAGAAGTGTCATTCCCGTCCAGGCACCCACAGCTGAAATGGAACTCCACCTCCAAAACTCCCCGTATGTCCAAGGGTTGCTTTCAGACAGAAGCTGCAAGGACAGACAGGTCTGCCTTGCCTTGGCCTCTGGTGGCTGCCTCTCATCTGCCTTCAAAACACTGGGGTTCTGTGGTTTCCTTCCTGTAGAAAAGAACCGACCTTCTTGTCCAGGTGCCCGTGGCCTCGAGCACATGATCACTACCTAGGGACAAAGGAGCTCTGTGCTCAGTGGAGTGGAGACTGAGGACAGTGGAGGAGAGTCCTGGGTGGGCTTGAAGGGTGGTTTCAGACATGGTGGATCCTTTCTAGCTAGTAGAGACCAGCTGGCAAAAGAAAGAATTAATGCCAAGGGCAGCTGGGCAGGTCCAGGCTGGACACAAGGAGAAAGGAATTTCTCTCCCAGGGCAGTGCAGTGGTGCAACGTGTCCCCCAGAAGGAGTCTGGAGCAGCCCAAGGCTTTGTGTGCCAAGGCAGAGCCAGGCAGGACGCAGAGCCATCAGCAAAGGAAGGGGCCCATTGTTACACAGCAGGGCCGCAGAACCAAGGAGATCATTGTGACACTGCACAACCTCATGCAATCAAGGCGTCCGTGTTACGCTACTGAACCTCACGGAGCCAAGGGTCCATTGTGACGCTGCGGAGCCAAGGAGACTGTTGCTGACAGTACCAAAGTTCATGGAACCAAAAGTCCATTGTGACATTGTGGCGCCTCACGGAACCGTGGAGAGCATTATGACACTTTGTTACTATCTGATTTACACCCAGAAGGGCAAAGAAAAGGAAATCTCTGAGTATAAAAAGGAAAGAACTTTGAAGGTTCAAAATATTCCCAAAGACCAGATTAAAACCAAACGAGATTAAATGTTGGTGCCAAACAAATGGGTATCTCTTTATCTAATGGTAAGAGAGGCAAAGAGAAAGAAGGAGAAAAGTAGAGAAAAGTTAGAAAAGACAAGGTTACTCTAACAAGCACTGCATAAGTCACCACCACACTGTGCTACCTTTGTTGCTGCTGAGACAGGGTGGGGGAAGTGGAGAAGTTTTTGCCTTTTTTTTCCTGCTGTTTGAAGCCTCTTATCTGCCTCTTCTGAAGTCTAGAGCAGTTTGGCTGGAAAGCGGCGGCCCATCCTCCGAGATGCAGGCTCGATGCTTGCAGCTGAACCTGGGTCCGCCTGGGACGAAGGAGCAGGGCTAGGGGTTGCACAACTCCCTCGGGATTTCAGTGCAGGGGTGAAGGATTGGGGGGTGCTCCCCAGGCGGGCGGCGTCGGCTCCCGGAGGCCTCAGGGTGCCTCACGGCAGGCGATGGTGGTGGTGGGGGGAAAGGCAAAGGGCGGGGATTCTACCTTTTGCTTTTGCCTCCACATTTTGCACCAGTTTTGCCTTCCTTTTTATGGGCCTCAAGGCGGGCTATGCACGGCCCGTACGGCACGTAGTTTGCAGGCGTTCAAAAGTGATTATGATAAGCAGCCATCATGACGAAGCACTTTTGAAGCCTTTCAGGTGTTGAGCAGTGATAATGGCGAAGCGTTTTTTGGCGCCTTTCTCTTACTATTAGGCTCTTGCACACTTCAGAAGCAAGGGGCCATTGTGACACAGCAGGGCCTTGTATAAGCAAGGGGTCATTGTAGCACGGCAGGGCCTCGTGGAATCAAGGGGATCGTAGTGACACTGTGGGGCTCCAGGAGGCCACGGGGCCATTCTGACTGTGTGGAAGCAAGGATACCGTTGTTACGCTACGGGGCATCATGGAACCAAGGAGGCCATTGTGAAGCAGCTGGGGAACCCGCTGAGACTATTATGACACTTCAAGGCCTTGTGACACTGAAGGGCCATTGTGGAACTGCAGGGCCTCGTGGAACCAGTGAGACCATTGTGACATCACAGGGCCTCATGGGAGCCAGGGGCCATTGTGACACAGCCAGGCCTCACAGAAGCAAGGGGCCATTGTGACACTGCAAGGTCTCACGGAAGCAAAGGGCCAGTGTGCCACAGCCAGGCCTTGTGGAACCAAGGGGCCATTGTGATCCTGGGGAGCCCAATAGAACCAAGGAGCCATTGTGACCCTGCAGCACCTTACGGAATCATGGAGACCCTTGTGACCCTCTGTGACCTCATGGAACCAGTGGGCCATTGTGTTATTCTGCAGCCCCATGGAACCAAGGAAACCATTGTGACACAGCCAGGCCTCGTGGAAGCAAGGGGCCTTTGTGCCGCTCTAGAGCCAAGGAGACCACTGTGATATTGCTGGGCCTCAGGGGAACAAAATGGTGATGCTGCAGGGCCCCAAGGCTGCAAAGAGCGTGGAACAGGTGTGGTTGGCTTGGCCTCCTGGGGGCCACCTGCCTGGTCCAGCTGAGCTTGGCATGTTGAGGGGTGCTTCTCCTCTGGCCCTGAAACGCTGGAGTTCCTTGCTTTCCTTTCTGTGCGAAAGCACTGTCCTTCTCCTCCAGGGACCCATGGCTGAAATTAGGATTCTACCTCCAAATTGGATTCTGTCCGAGGATTGTTCCCATGTGAAACCTGCCAGGACAGACAGCTCAGGCTGGCCTTGGCCTCTTAGGGGCCACCTCGCATCTGCCTTCAAAACACGCGGGGGCTGTGCTTCTCTTCCCATGGAATAAAACCATCTTTCAAGTCCAGCCATCCATGGCCAAAATTGGGAATCCACCTCTGAAATTCCATATCTCCAAGGAAAAGCTCCCCGACAAAAGCTGCCAGGAATGTCCAGCTTCCCTTGGCTTCCTGAGGGCCAGCTCTCATCTGCCTTTGAAACACTGGGCCTCCTCACTTTGCTGCCAATGGAAAAGAACTGTCCTTCTGGGCCAGATGTCCATGGACAAAACTGGGATTTGGCCTCCCAAATTCCATCTAGCCAAGGATTGCTCCAAGACAAAAGCTGCCAAGACAAACAGGTCTGGCTGGCCTTGGCCTCCTTGAGGCACCACTAATCAGCCTTTGAAACACTGGGGCTCTGCCCTTTCCTTCCTGGGGAGAAGAAGTGTCATTCCCGTCCAGGCACCCACAGCTGAAATGGAACTCCACCTCCAAAACTCCCCATATGTCCAAGGGTTGCTTTCAGACAGAAGCTGCAAGGACAGACAGGTCTGCCTTGCCTTGGCCTCTGGTGGCTGCCTCTCATCTGCCTTCAAAACACTGGGGTTCTGTGGTTTCCTTCCTGTAGAAAAGAACCGACCTTCTTGTCCAGGTGCCCGTGGCCTCGAGCACATGATCACTACCTAGGGACAAAGGAGCTCTGTGCTCAGTGGAGTGGAGACTGAGGACAGTGGAGGAGAGTCCTGGGTGGGCTTGAAGGGTGGTTTCAGACATGGTGGATCCTTTCTAGCTAGTAGAGACCAGCTGGCAAAAGAAAGAATTAATGCCAAGGGCAGCTGGGCAGGTCCAGGCTGGACACAAGGAGAAAGGAATTTCTCTCCCAGGGCAGTGCAGTGGTGCAACGTGTCCCCCAGAAGGAGTCTGGAGCAGCCCAAGGCTTTGTGTGCCAAGGCAGAGCCAGGCAGGACGCAGAGCCATCAGCAAAGGAAGGGGCCCATTGTTACACAGCAGGGCCGCAGAACCAAGGAGATCATTGTGACACTGCACAACCTCATGCAATCAAGGCGTCCGTGTTACGCTACTGAACCTCACGGAGCCAAGGGTCCATTGTGACGCTGCGGAGCCAAGGAGACTGTTGCTGACAGTACCAAAGTTCATGGAACCAAAAGTCCATTGTGACATTGTGGCGCCTCACGGAACCGTGGAGAGCATTATGACACTTTGTTACTATCTGATTTACACCCAGAAGGGCAAAGAAAAGGAAATCTCTGAGTATAAAAAGGAAAGAACTTTGAAGGTTCAAAATATTCCCAAAGACCAGATTAAAACCAAACGAGATTAAATGTTGGTGCCAAACAAATGGGTATCTCTTTATCTAATGGTAAGAGAGGCAAAGAGAAAGAAGGAGAAAAGTAGAGAAAAGTTAGAAAAGACAAGGTTACTCTAACAAGCACTGCATAAGTCACCACCACACTGTGCTACCTTTGTTGCTGCTGAGACAGGGTGGGGGAAGTGGAGAAGTTTTTGCCTTTTTTTTCCTGCTGTTTGAAGCCTCTTATCTGCCTCTTCTGAAGTCTAGAGCAGTTTGGCTGGAAAGCGGCGGCCCATCCTCCGAGATGCAGGCTCGATGCTTGCAGCTGAACCTGGGTCCGCCTGGGACGAAGGAGCAGGGCTAGGGGTTGCACAACTCCCTCGGGATTTCAGTGCAGGGGTGAAGGATTGGGGGGTGCTCCCCAGGCGGGCGGCGTCGGCTCCCGGAGGCCTCAGGGTGCCTCACGGCAGGCGATGGTGGTGGTGGGGGGAAAGGCAAAGGGCGGGGATTCTACCTTTTGCTTTTGCCTCCACATTTTGCACCAGTTTTGCCTTCCTTTTTATGGGCCTCAAGGCGGGCTATGCACGGCCCGTACGGCACGTAGTTTGCAGGCGTTCAAAAGTGATTATGATAAGCAGCCATCATGACGAAGCACTTTTGAAGCCTTTCAGGTGTTGAGCAGTGATAATGGCGAAGCGTTTTTTGGCGCCTTTCTCTTACTATTAGGCTCTTGCACACTTCAGAAGCAAGGGGCCATTGTGACACAGCAGGGCCTTGTATAAGCAAGGGGTCATTGTAGCACGGCAGGGCCTCGTGGAATCAAGGGGATCGTAGTGACACTGTGGGGCTCCAGGAGGCCACGGGGCCATTCTGACTGTGTGGAAGCAAGGATACCGTTGTTACGCTACGGGGCATCATGGAACCAAGGAGGCCATTGTGAAGCAGCTGGGGAACCCGCTGAGACTATTATGACACTTCAAGGCCTTGTGACACTGAAGGGCCATTGTGGAACTGCAGGGCCTCGTGGAACCAGTGAGACCATTGTGACATCACAGGGCCTCATGGGAGCCAGGGGCCATTGTGACACAGCCAGGCCTCACAGAAGCAAGGGGCCATTGTGACACTGCAAGGTCTCACGGAAGCAAAGGGCCAGTGTGCCACAGCCAGGCCTTGTGGAACCAAGGGGCCATTGTGATCCTGGGGAGCCCAATAGAACCAAGGAGCCATTGTGACCCTGCAGCACCTTACGGAATCATGGAGACCCTTGTGACCCTCTGTGACCTCATGGAACCAGTGGGCCATTGTGTTATTCTGCAGCCCCATGGAACCAAGGAAACCATCGTGACACAGCCAGGCCTCGTGGAAGCAAGGGGCCTTTGTGCCGCTCTAGAGCCAAGGAGACCACTGTGATATTGCTGGGCCTCAGGGGAACAAAATGGTGATGCTGCAGGGCCCCAAGGCTGCAAAGAGCGTGGAACAGGTGTGGTTGGCTTGGCCTCCTGGGGGCCACCTGCCTGGTCCAGCTGAGCTTGGCATGTTGAGGGGTGCTTCTCCTCTGGCCCTGAAACGCTGGAGTTCCTTGCTTTCCTTTCTGTGCGAAAGCACTGTCCTTCTCCTCCAGGGACCCATGGCTGAAATTAGGATTCTACCTCCAAATTGGATTCTGTCCGAGGATTGTTCCCATGTGAAACCTGCCAGGACAGACAGCTCAGGCTGGCCTTGGCCTCTTAGGGGCCACCTCGCATCTGCCTTCAAAACACGCGGGGGCTGTGCTTCTCTTCCCATGGAATAAAACCATCTTTCAAGTCCAGCCATCCATGGCCAAAATTGGGAATCCACCTCTGAAATTCCATATCTCCAAGGAAAAGCTCCCCGACAAAAGCTGCCAGGAATGTCCAGCTTCCCTTGGCTTCCTGAGGGCCAGCTCTCATCTGCCTTTGAAACACTGGGCCTCCTCACTTTGCTGCCAATGGAAAAGAACTGTCCTTCTGGGCCAGATGTCCATGGACAAAACTGGGATTTGGCCTCCCAAATTCCATCTAGCCAAGGATTGCTCCAAGACAAAAGCTGCCAAGACAAACAGGTCTGGCTGGCCTTGGCCTCCTTGAGGCACCACTAATCAGCCTTTGAAACACTGGGGCTCTGCCCTTTCCTTCCTGGGGAGAAGAAGTGTCATTCCCGTCCAGGCACCCACAGCTGAAATGGAACTCCACCTCCAAAACTCCCCGTATGTCCAAGGGTTGCTTTCAGACAGAAGCTGCAAGGACAGACAGGTCTGCCTTGCCTTGGCCTCTGGTGGCTGCCTCTCATCTGCCTTCAAAACACTGGGGTTCTGTGGTTTCCTTCCTGTAGAAAAGAACCGACCTTCTTGTCCAGGTGCCCGTGGCCTCGAGCACATGATCACTACCTAGGGACAAAGGAGCTCTGTGCTCAGTGGAGTGGAGACTGAGGACAGTGGAGGAGAGTCCTGGGTGGGCTTGAAGGGTGGTTTCAGACATGGTGGATCCTTTCTAGCTAGTAGAGACCAGCTGGCAAAAGAAAGAATTAATGCCAAGGGCAGCTGGGCAGGTCCAGGCTGGACACAAGGAGAAAGGAATTTCTCTCCCAGGGCAGTGCAGTGGTGCAACGTGTCCCCCAGAAGGAGTCTGGAGCAGCCCAAGGCTTTGTGTGCCAAGGCAGAGCCAGGCAGGACGCAGAGCCATCAGCAAAGGAAGGGGCCCATTGTTACACAGCAGGGCCGCAGAACCAAGGAGATCATTGTGACACTGCACAACCTCATGCAATCAAGGCGTCCGTGTTACGCTACTGAACCTCACGGAGCCAAGGGTCCATTGTGACGCTGCGGAGCCAAGGAGACTGTTGCTGACAGTACCAAAGTTCATGGAACCAAAAGTCCATTGTGACATTGTGGCGCCTCACGGAACCGTGGAGAGCATTATGACACTTTGTTACTATCTGATTTACACCCAGAAGGGCAAAGAAAAGGAAATCTCTGAGTATAAAAAGGAAAGAACTTTGAAGGTTCAAAATATTCCCAAAGACCAGATTAAAACCAAACGAGATTAAATGTTGGTGCCAAACAAATGGGTATCTCTTTATCTAATGGTAAGAGAGGCAAAGAGAAAGAAGGAGAAAAGTAGAGAAAAGTTAGAAAAGACAAGGTTACTCTAACAAGCACTGCATAAGTCACCACCACACTGTGCTACCTTTGTTGCTGCTGAGACAGGGTGGGGGAAGTGGAGAAGTTTTTGCCTTTTTTTTCCTGCTGTTTGAAGCCTCTTATCTGCCTCTTCTGAAGTCTAGAGCAGTTTGGCTGGAAAGCGGCGGCCCATCCTCCGAGATGCAGGCTCGATGCTTGCAGCTGAACCTGGGTCCGCCTGGGACGAAGGAGCAGGGCTAGGGGTTGCACAACTCCCTCGGGATTTCAGTGCAGGGGTGAAGGATTGGGGGGTGCTCCCCAGGCGGGCGGCGTCGGCTCCCGGAGGCCTCAGGGTGCCTCACGGCAGGCGATGGTGGTGGTGGGGGGAAAGGCAAAGGGCGGGGATTCTACCTTTTGCTTTTGCCTCCACATTTTGCACCAGTCTTGCCTTCCTTTTTATGGGCCTCAAGGCGGGCTATGCACGGCCCGTACGGCACGTAGTTTGCAGGCGTTCAAAAGTGATTATGATAAGCAGCCATCATGACGAAGCACTTTTGAAGCCTTTCAGGTGTTGAGCAGTGATAATGGCGAAGCGTTTTTTGGCGCCTTTCTCTTACTATTAGGCTCTTGCACACTTCAGAAGCAAGGGGCCATTGTGACACAGCAGGGCCTTGTATAAGCAAGGGGTCATTGTAGCACGGCAGGGCCTCGTGGAATCAAGGGGATCGTAGTGACACTGTGGGGCTCCAGGAGGCCACGGGGCCATTCTGACTGTGTGGAAGCAAGGATACCGTTGTTACGCTACGGGGCATCATGGAACCAAGGAGGCCATTGTGAAGCAGCTGGGGAACCCGCTGAGACTATTATGACACTTCAAGGCCTTGTGACACTGAAGGGCCATTGTGGAACTGCAGGGCCTCGTGGAACCAGTGAGACCATTGTGACATCACAGGGCCTCATGGGAGCCAGGGGCCATTGTGACACAGCCAGGCCTCACAGAAGCAAGGGGCCATTGTGACACTGCAAGGTCTCACGGAAGCAAAGGGCCAGTGTGCCACAGCCAGGCCTTGTGGAACCAAGGGGCCATTGTGATCCTGGGGAGCCCAATAGAACCAAGGAGCCATTGTGACCCTGCAGCACCTTACGGAATCATGGAGACCCTTGTGACCCTCTGTGACCTCATGGAACCAGTGGGCCATTGTGTTATTCTGCAGCCCCATGGAACCAAGGAAACCATCGTGACACAGCCAGGCCTCGTGGAAGCAAGGGGCCTTTGTGCCGCTCTAGAGCCAAGGAGACCACTGTGATATTGCTGGGCCTCAGGGGAACAAAATGGTGATGCTGCAGGGCCCCAAGGCTGCAAAGAGCGTGGAACAGGTGTGGTTGGCTTGGCCTCCTGGGGGCCACCTGCCTGGTCCAGCTGAGCTTGGCATGTTGAGGGGTGCTTCTCCTCTGGCCCTGAAACGCTGGAGTTCCTTGCTTTCCTTTCTGTGCGAAAGCACTGTCCTTCTCCTCCAGGGACCCATGGCTGAAATTAGGATTCTACCTCCAAATTGGATTCTGTCCGAGGATTGTTCCCATGTGAAACCTGCCAGGACAGACAGCTCAGGCTGGCCTTGGCCTCTTAGGGGCCACCTCGCATCTGCCTTCAAAACACGCGGGGGCTGTGCTTCTCTTCCCATGGAATAAAACCATCTTTCAAGTCCAGCCATCCATGGCCAAAATTGGGAATCCACCTCTGAAATTCCATATCTCCAAGGAAAAGCTCCCCGACAAAAGCTGCCAGGAATGTCCAGCTTCCCTTGGCTTCCTGAGGGCCAGCTCTCATCTGCCTTTGAAACACTGGGCCTCCTCACTTTGCTGCCAATGGAAAAGAACTGTCCTTCTGGGCCAGATGTCCATGGACAAAACTGGGATTTGGCCTCCCAAATTCCATCTAGCCAAGGATTGCTCCAAGACAAAAGCTGCCAAGACAAACAGGTCTGGCTGGCCTTGGCCTCCTTGAGGCACCACTAATCAGCCTTTGAAACACTGGGGCTCTGCCCTTTCCTTCCTGGGGAGAAGAAGTGTCATTCCCGTCCAGGCACCCACAGCTGAAATGGAATTCCACCTCCAAAACTCCCCGTATGTCCAAGGGTTGCTTTCAGACAGAAGCTGCAAGGACAGACAGGTCTGCCTTGCCTTGGCCTCTGGTGGCTGCCTCTCATCTGCCTTCAAAACACTGGGGTTCTGTGGTTTCCTTCCTGTAGAAAAGAACCGACCTTCTTGTCCAGGTGCCCGTGGCCTCGAGCACATGATCACTACCTAGGGACAAAGGAGCTCTGTGCTCAGTGGAGTGGAGACTGAGGACAGTGGAGGAGAGTCCTGGGTGGGCTTGAAGGGTGGTTTCAGACATGGTGGATCCTTTCTAGCTAGTAGAGACCAGCTGGCAAAAGAAAGAATTAATGCCAAGGGCAGCTGGGCAGGTCCAGGCTGGACACAAGGAGAAAGGAATTTCTCTCCCAGGGCAGTGCAGTGGTGCAACGTGTCCCCCAGAAGGAGTCTGGAGCAGCCCAAGGCTTTGTGTGCCAAGGCAGAGCCAGGCAGGACGCAGAGCCATCAGCAAAGGAAGGGGCCCATTGTTACACAGCAGGGCCGCAGAACCAAGGAGATCATTGTGACACTGCACAACCTCATGCAATCAAGGCGTCCGTGTTACGCTACTGAACCTCACGGAGCCAAGGGTCCATTGTGACGCTGCGGAGCCAAGGAGACTGTTGCTGACAGTACCAAAGTTCATGGAACCAAAAGTCCATTGTGACATTGTGGCGCCTCACGGAACCGTGGAGAGCATTATGACACTTTGTTACTATCTGATTTACACCCAGAAGGGCAAAGAAAAGGAAATCTCTGAGTATAAAAAGGAAAGAACTTTGAAGGTTCAAAATATTCCCAAAGACCAGATTAAAACCAAACGAGATTAAATGTTGGTGCCAAACAAATGGGTATCTCTTTATCTAATGGTAAGAGAGGCAAAGAGAAAGAAGGAGAAAAGTAGAGAAAAGTTAGAAAAGACAAGGTTACTCTAACAAGCACTGCATAAGTCACCACCACACTGTGCTACCTTTGTTGCTGCTGAGACAGGGTGGGGGAAGTGGAGAAGTTTTTGCCTTTTTTTTCCTGCTGTTTGAAGCCTCTTATCTGCCTCTTCTGAAGTCTAGAGCAGTTTGGCTGGAAAGCGGCGGCCCATCCTCCGAGATGCAGGCTCGATGCTTGCAGCTGAACCTGGGTCCGCCTGGGACGAAGGAGCAGGGCTAGGGGTTGCACAACTCCCTCGGGATTTCAGTGCAGGGGTGAAGGATTGGGGGGTGCTCCCCAGGCGGGCGGCGTCGGCTCCCGGAGGCCTCAGGGTGCCTCACGGCAGGCGATGGTGGTGGTGGGGGGAAAGGCAAAGGGCGGGGATTCTACCTTTTGCTTTTGCCTCCACATTTTGCACCAGTTTTGCCTTCCTTTTTATGGGCCTCAAGGCGGGCTATGCACGGCCCGTACGGCACGTAGTTTGCAGGCGTTCAAAAGTGATTATGATAAGCAGCCATCATGACGAAGCACTTTTGAAGCCTTTCAGGTGTTGAGCAGTGATAATGGCGAAGCGTTTTTTGGCGCCTTTCTCTTACTATTAGGCTCTTGCACACTTCAGAAGCAAGGGGCCATTGTGACACAGCAGGGCCTTGTATAAGCAAGGGGTCATTGTAGCACGGCAGGGCCTCGTGGAATCAAGGGGATCGTAGTGACACTGTGGGGCTCCAGGAGGCCACGGGGCCATTCTGACTGTGTGGAAGCAAGGATACCGTTGTTACGCTACGGGGCATCATGGAACCAAGGAGGCCATTGTGAAGCAGCTGGGGAACCCGCTGAGACTATTATGACACTTCAAGGCCTTGTGACACTGAAGGGCCATTGTGGAACTGCAGGGCCTCGTGGAACCAGTGAGACCATTGTGACATCACAGGGCCTCATGGGAGCCAGGGGCCATTGTGACACAGCCAGGCCTCACAGAAGCAAGGGGCCATTGTGACACTGCAAGGTCTCACGGAAGCAAAGGGCCAGTGTGCCACAGCCAGGCCTTGTGGAACCAAGGGGCCATTGTGATCCTGGGGAGCCCAATAGAACCAAGGAGCCATTGTGACCCTGCAGCACCTTACGGAATCATGGAGACCCTTGTGACCCTCTGTGACCTCATGGAACCAGTGGGCCATTGTGTTATTCTGCAGCCCCATGGAACCAAGGAAACCATCGTGACACAGCCAGGCCTCGTGGAAGCAAGGGGCCTTTGTGCCGCTCTAGAGCCAAGGAGACCACTGTGATATTGCTGGGCCTCAGGGGAACAAAATGGTGATGCTGCAGGGCCCCAAGGCTGCAAAGAGCGTGGAACAGGTGTGGTTGGCTTGGCCTCCTGGGGGCCACCTGCCTGGTCCAGCTGAGCTTGGCATGTTGAGGGGTGCTTCTCCTCTGGCCCTGAAACGCTGGAGTTCCTTGCTTTCCTTTCTGTGCGAAAGCACTGTCCTTCTCCTCCAGGGACCCATGGCTGAAATTAGGATTCTACCTCCAAATTGGATTCTGTCCGAGGATTCTTCCCATGTGAAACCTGCCAGGACAGACAGCTCAGGCTGGCCTTGGCCTCTTAGGGGCCACCTCGCATCTGCCTTCAAAACACGCGGGGGCTGTGCTTCTCTTCCCATGGAATAAAACCATCTTTCAAGTCCAGCCATCCATGGCCAAAATTGGGAATCCACCTCTGAAATTCCATATCTCCAAGGAAAAGCTCCCCGACAAAAGCTGCCAGGAATGTCCAGCTTCCCTTGGCTTCCTGAGGGCCAGCTCTCATCTGCCTTTGAAACACTGGGCCTCCTCACTTTGCTGCCAATGGAAAAGAACTGTCCTTCTGGGCCAGATGTCCATGGACAAAACTGGGATTTGGCCTCCCAAATTCCATCTAGCCAAGGATTGCTCCAAGACAAAAGCTGCCAAGACAAACAGGTCTGGCTGGCCTTGGCCTCCTTGAGGCACCACTAATCAGCCTTTGAAACACTGGGGCTCTGCCCTTTCCTTCCTGGGGAGAAGAAGTGTCATTCCCGTCCAGGCACCCACAGCTGAAATGGAACTCCACCTCCAAAACTCCCCGTATGTCCAAGGGTTGCTTTCAGACAGAAGCTGCAAGGACAGACAGGTCTGCCTTGCCTTGGCCTCTGGTGGCTGCCTCTCATCTGCCTTCAAAACACTGGGGTTCTGTGGTTTCCTTCCTGTAGAAAAGAACCGACCTTCTTGTCCAGGTGCCCGTGGCCTCGAGCACATGATCACTACCTAGGGACAAAGGAGCTCTGTGCTCAGTGGAGTGGAGACTGAGGACAGTGGAGGAGAGTCCTGGGTGGGCTTGAAGGGTGGTTTCAGACATGGTGGATCCTTTCTAGCTAGTAGAGACCAGCTGGCAAAAGAAAGAATTAATGCCAAGGGCAGCTGGGCAGGTCCAGGCTGGACACAAGGAGAAAGGAATTTCTCTCCCAGGGCAGTGCAGTGGTGCAACGTGTCCCCCAGAAGGAGTCTGGAGCAGCCCAAGGCTTTGTGTGCCAAGGCAGAGCCAGGCAGGACGCAGAGCCATCAGCAAAGGAAGGGGCCCATTGTTACACAGCAGGGCCGCAGAACCAAGGAGATCATTGTGACACTGCACAACCTCATGCAATCAAGGCGTCCGTGTTACGCTACTGAACCTCACGGAGCCAAGGGTCCATTGTGACGCTGCGGAGCCAAGGAGACTGTTGCTGACAGTACCAAAGTTCATGGAACCAAAAGTCCATTGTGACATTGTGGCGCCTCACGGAACCGTGGAGAGCATTATGACACTTTGTTACTATCTGATTTACACCCAGAAGGGCAAAGAAAAGGAAATCTCTGAGTATAAAAAGGAAAGAACTTTGAAGGTTCAAAATATTCCCAAAGACCAGATTAAAACCAAACGAGATTAAATGTTGGTGCCAAACAAATGGGTATCTCTTTATCTAATGGTAAGAGAGGCAAAGAGAAAGAAGGAGAAAAGTAGAGAAAAGTTAGAAAAGACAAGGTTACTCTAACAAGCACTGCATAAGTCACCACCACACTGTGCTACCTTTGTTGCTGCTGAGACAGGGTGGGGGAAGTGGAGAAGTTTTTGCCTTTTTTTTCCTGCTGTTTGAAGCCTCTTATCTGCCTCTTCTGAAGTCTAGAGCAGTTTGGCTGGAAAGCGGCGGCCCATCCTCCGAGATGCAGGCTCGATGCTTGCAGCTGAACCTGGGTCCGCCTGGGACGAAGGAGCAGGGCTAGGGGTTGCACAACTCCCTCGGGATTTCAGTGCAGGGGTGAAGGATTGGGGGGTGCTCCCCAGGCGGGCGGCGTCGGCTCCCGGAGGCCTCAGGGTGCCTCACGGCAGGCGATGGTGGTGGTGGGGGGAAAGGCAAAGGGCGGGGATTCTACCTTTTGCTTTTGCCTCCACATTTTGCACCAGTCTTGCCTTCCTTTTTATGGGCCTCAAGGCGGGCTATGCACGGCCCGTACGGCACGTAGTTTGCAGGCGTTCAAAAGTGATTATGATAAGCAGCCATCATGACGAAGCACTTTTGAAGCCTTTCAGGTGTTGAGCAGTGATAATGGCGAAGCGTTTTTTGGCGCCTTTCTCTTACTATTAGGCTCTTGCACACTTCAGAAGCAAGGGGCCATTGTGACACAGCAGGGCCTTGTATAAGCAAGGGGTCATTGTAGCACGGCAGGGCCTCGTGGAATCAAGGGGATCGTAGTGACACTGTGGGGCTCCAGGAGGCCACGGGGCCATTCTGACTGTGTGGAAGCAAGGATACCGTTGTTACACTACGGGGCATCATGGAACCAAGGAGGCCATTGTGAAGCAGCTGGGGAACCCGCTGAGACTATTATGACACTTCAAGGCCTTGTGACACTGAAGGGCCATTGTGGAACTGCAGGGCCTCGTGGAACCAGTGAGACCATTGTGACATCACAGGGCCTCATGGGAGCCAGGGGCCATTGTGACACAGCCAGGCCTCACAGAAGCAAGGGGCCATTGTGACACTGCAAGGTCTCACGGAAGCAAAGGGCCAGTGTGCCACAGCCAGGCCTTGTGGAACCAAGGGGCCATTGTGATCCTGGGGAGCCCAATAGAACCAAGGAGCCATTGTGACCCTGCAGCACCTTACGGAATCATGGAGACCCTTGTGACCCTCTGTGACCTCATGGAACCAGTGGGCCATTGTGTTATTCTGCAGCCCCATGGAACCAAGGAAACCATCGTGACACAGCCAGGCCTCGTGGAAGCAAGGGGCCTTTGTGCCGCTCTAGAGCCAAGGAGACCACTGTGATATTGCTGGGCCTCAGGGGAACAAAATGGTGATGCTGCAGGGCCCCAAGGCTGCAAAGAGCGTGGAACAGGTGTGGTTGGCTTGGCCTCCTGGGGGCCACCTGCCTGGTCCAGCTGAGCTTGGCATGTTGAGGGGTGCTTCTCCTCTGGCCCTGAAACGCTGGAGTTCCTTGCTTTCCTTTCTGTGCGAAAGCACTGTCCTTCTCCTCCAGGGACCCATGGCTGAAATTAGGATTCTACCTCCAAATTGGATTCTGTCCGAGGATTGTTCCCATGTGAAACCTGCCAGGACAGACAGCTCAGGCTGGCCTTGGCCTCTTAGGGGCCACCTCGCATCTGCCTTCAAAACACGCGGGGGCTGTGCTTCTCTTCCCATGGAATAAAACCATCTTTCAAGTCCAGCCATCCATGGCCAAAATTGGGAATCCACCTCTGAAATTCCATATCTCCAAGGAAAAGCTCCCCGACAAAAGCTGCCAGGAATGTCCAGCTTCCCTTGGCTTCCTGAGGGCCAGCTCTCATCTGCCTTTGAAACACTGGGCCTCCTCACTTTGCTGCCAATGGAAAAGAACTGTCCTTCTGGGCCAGATGTCCATGGACAAAACTGGGATTTGGCCTCCCAAATTCCATCTAGCCAAGGATTGCTCCAAGACAAAAGCTGCCAAGACAAACAGGTCTGGCTGGCCTTGGCCTCCTTGAGGCACCACTAATCAGCCTTTGAAACACTGGGGCTCTGCCCTTTCCTTCCTGGGGAGAAGAAGTGTCATTCCCGTCCAGGCACCCACAGCTGAAATGGAATTCCACCTCCAAAACTCCCCGTATGTCCAAGGGTTGCTTTCAGACAGAAGCTGCAAGGACAGACAGGTCTGCCTTGCCTTGGCCTCTGGTGGCTGCCTCTCATCTGCCTTCAAAACACTGGGGTTCTGTGGTTTCCTTCCTGTAGAAAAGAACCGACCTTCTTGTCCAGGTGCCCGTGGCCTCGAGCACATGATCACTACCTAGGGACAAAGGAGATCTGTGCTCAGTGGAGTGGAGACTGAGGACAGTGGAGGAGAGTCCTGGGTGGGCTTGAAGGGTGGTTTCAGACATGGTGGATCCTTTCTAGCTAGTAGAGACCAGCTGGCAAAAGAAAGAATTAATGCCAAGGGCAGCTGGGCAGGTCCAGGCTGGACACAAGGAGAAAGGAATTTCTCTCCCAGGGCAGTGCAGTGGTGCAACGTGTCCCCCAGAAGGAGTCTGGAGCAGCCCAAGGCTTTGTGTGCCAAGGCAGAGCCAGGCAGGACGCAGAGCCATCAGCAAAGGAAGGGGCCCATTGTTACACAGCAGGGCCGCAGAACCAAGGAGATCATTGTGACACTGCACAACCTCATGCAATCAAGGCGTCCGTGTTACGCTACTGAACCTCACGGAGCCAAGGGTCCATTGTGACGCTGCGGAGCCAAGGAGACTGTTGCTGACAGTACCAAAGTTCATGGAACCAAAAGTCCATTGTGACATTGTGGCGCCTCACGGAACCGTGGAGAGCATTATGACACTTTGTTACTATCTGATTTACACCCAGAAGGGCAAAGAAAAGGAAATCTCTGAGTATAAAAAGGAAAGAACTTTGAAGGTTCAAAATATTCCCAAAGACCAGATTAAAACCAAACGAGATTAAATGTTGGTGCCAAACAAATGGGTATCTCTTTATCTAATGGTAAGAGAGGCAAAGAGAAAGAAGGAGAAAAGTAGAGAAAAGTTAGAAAAGACAAGGTTACTCTAACAAGCACTGCATAAGTCACCACCACACTGTGCTACCTTTGTTGCT
Organism: Coloeus monedula; assembly: GCF_965178545.1. NCBI lineage: Eukaryota > Metazoa > Chordata > Aves > Passeriformes > Corvidae > Coloeus > Coloeus monedula. The sequence goes on along the minus strand of NW_028120805.1, from coordinate 544,337 downwards.
GCTGAGACAGGGTGGGGGAAGTGGAGAAGTTTTTGCCTTTTTTTTCCTGCTGTTTGAAGCCTCTTATCTGCCTCTTCTGAAGTCTAGAGCAGTTTGGCTGGAAAGCGGCGGCCCATCCTCCGAGATGCAGGCTCGATGCTTGCAGCTGAACCTGGGTCCGCCTGGGACGAAGGAGCAGGGCTAGGGGTTGCACAACTCCCTCGGGATTTCAGTGCAGGGGTGAAGGATTGGGGGGTGCTCCCCAGGCGGGCGGCGTCGGCTCCCGGAGGCCTCAGGGTGCCTCACGGCAGGCGATGGTGGTGGTGGGGGGAAAGGCAAAGGGCGGGGATTCTACCTTTTGCTTTTGCCTCCACATTTTGCACCAGTTTTGCCTTCCTTTTTATGGGCCTCAAGGCGGGCTATGCACGGCCCGTACGGCACGTAGTTTGCAGGCGTTCAAAAGTGATTATGATAAGCAGCCATCATGACGAAGCACTTTTGAAGCCTTTCAGGTGTTGAGCAGTGATAATGGCGAAGCGTTTTTTGGCGCCTTTCTCTTACTATTAGGCTCTTGCACACTTCAGAAGCAAGGGGCCATTGTGACACAGCAGGGCCTTGTATAAGCAAGGGGTCATTGTAGCACGGCAGGGCCTCGTGGAATCAAGGGGATCGTAGTGACACTGTGGGGCTCCAGGAGGCCACGGGGCCATTCTGACTGTGTGGAAGCAAGGATACCGTTGTTACGCTACGGGGCATCATGGAACCAAGGAGGCCATTGTGAAGCAGCTGGGGAACCCGCTGAGACTATTATGACACTTCAAGGCCTTGTGACACTGAAGGGCCATTGTGGAACTGCAGGGCCTCGTGGAACCAGTGAGACCATTGTGACATCACAGGGCCTCATGGGAGCCAGGGGCCATTGTGACACAGCCAGGCCTCACAGAAGCAAGGGGCCATTGTGACACTGCAAGGTCTCACGGAAGCAAAGGGCCAGTGTGCCACAGCCAGGCCTTGTGGAACCAAGGGGCCATTGTGATCCTGGGGAGCCCAATAGAACCAAGGAGCCATTGTGACCCTGCAGCACCTTACGGAATCATGGAGACCCTTGTGACCCTCTGTGACCTCATGGAACCAGTGGGCCATTGTGTTATTCTGCAGCCCCATGGAACCAAGGAAACCATCGTGACACAGCCAGGCCTCGTGGAAGCAAGGGGCCTTTGTGCCGCTCTAGAGCCAAGGAGACCACTGTGATATTGCTGGGCCTCAGGGGAACAAAATGGTGATGCTGCAGGGCCCCAAGGCTGCAAAGAGCGTGGAACAGGTGTGGTTGGCTTGGCCTCCTGGGGGCCACCTGCCTGGTCCAGCTGAGCTTGGCATGTTGAGGGGTGCTTCTCCTCTGGCCCTGAAACGCTGGAGTTCCTTGCTTTCCTTTCTGTGCGAAAGCACTGTCCTTCTCCTCCAGGGACCCATGGCTGAAATTAGGATTCTACCTCCAAATTGGATTCTGTCCGAGGATTCTTCCCATGTGAAACCTGCCAGGACAGACAGCTCAGGCTGGCCTTGGCCTCTTAGGGGCCACCTCGCATCTGCCTTCAAAACACGCGGGGGCTGTGCTTCTCTTCCCATGGAATAAAACCATCTTTCAAGTCCAGCCATCCATGGCCAAAATTGGGAATCCACCTCTGAAATTCCATATCTCCAAGGAAAAGCTCCCCGACAAAAGCTGCCAGGAATGTCCAGCTTCCCTTGGCTTCCTGAGGGCCAGCTCTCATCTGCCTTTGAAACACTGGGCCTCCTCACTTTGCTGCCAATGGAAAAGAACTGTCCTTCTGGGCCAGATGTCCATGGACAAAACTGGGATTTGGCCTCCCAAATTCCATCTAGCCAAGGATTGCTCCAAGACAAAAGCTGCCAAGACAAACAGGTCTGGCTGGCCTTGGCCTCCTTGAGGCACCACTAATCAGCCTTTGAAACACTGCGGCTCTGCCCTTTCCTTCCTGGGGAGAAGAAGTGTCATTCCCGTCCAGGCACCCACAGCTGAAATGGAACTCCACCTCCAAAACTCCCCGTATGTCCAAGGGTTGCTTTCAGACAGAAGCTGCAAGGACAGACAGGTCTGCCTTGCCTTGGCCTCTGGTGGCTGCCTCTCATCTGCCTTCAAAACACTGGGGTTCTGTGGTTTCCTTCCTGTAGAAAAGAACCGACCTTCTTGTCCAGGTGCCCGTGGCCTCGAGCACATGATCACTACCTAGGGACAAAGGAGCTCTGTGCTCAGTGGAGTGGAGACTGAGGACAGTGGAGGAGAGTCCTGGGTGGGCTTGAAGGGTGGTTTCAGACATGGTGGATCCTTTCTAGCTAGTAGAGACCAGCTGGCAAAAGAAAGAATTAATGCCAAGGGCAGCTGGGCAGGTCCAGGCTGGACACAAGGAGAAAGGAATTTCTCTCCCAGGGCAGTGCAGTGGTGCAACGTGTCCCCCAGAAGGAGTCTGGAGCAGCCCAAGGCTTTGTGTGCCAAGGCAGAGCCAGGCAGGACGCAGAGCCATCAGCAAAGGAAGGGGCCCATTGTTACACAGCAGGGCCGCAGAACCAAGGAGATCATTGTGACACTGCACAACCTCATGCAATCAAGGCGTCCGTGTTACGCTACTGAACCTCACGGAGCCAAGGGTCCATTGTGACGCTGCGGAGCCAAGGAGACTGTTGCTGACAGTACCAAAGTTCATGGAACCAAAAGTCCATTGTGACATTGTGGCGCCTCACGGAACCGTGGAGAGCATTATGACACTTTGTTACTATCTGATTTACACCCAGAAGGGCAAAGAAAAGGAAATCTCTGAGTATAAAAAGGAAAGAACTTTGAAGGTTCAAAATATTCCCAAAGACCAGATTAAAACCAAACGAGATTAAATGTTGGTGCCAAACAAATGGGTATCTCTTTATCTAATGGTAAGAGAGGCAAAGAGAAAGAAGGAGAAAAGTAGAGAAAAGTTAGAAAAGACAAGGTTACTCTAACAAGCACTGCATAAGTCACCACCACACTGTGCTACCTTTGTTGCTGCTGAGACAGGGTGGGGGAAGTGGAGAAGTTTTTGCCTTTTTTTTCCTGCTGTTTGAAGCCTCTTATCTGCCTCTTCTGAAGTCTAGAGCAGTTTGGCTGGAAAGCGGCGGCCCATCCTCCGAGATGCAGGCTCGATGCTTGCAGCTGAACCTGGGTCCGCCTGGGACGAAGGAGCAGGGCTAGGGGTTGCACAACTCCCTCGGGATTTCAGTGCAGGGGTGAAGGATTGGGGGGTGCTCCCCAGGCGGGCGGCGTCGGCTCCCGGAGGCCTCAGGGTGCCTCACGGCAGGCGATGGTGGTGGTGGGGGGAAAGGCAAAGGGCGGGGATTCTACCTTTTGCTTTTGCCTCCACATTTTGCACCAGTCTTGCCTTCCTTTTTATGGGCCTCAAGGCGGGCTATGCACGGCCCGTACGGCACGTAGTTTGCAGGCGTTCAAAAGTGATTATGATAAGCAGCCATCATGACGAAGCACTTTTGAAGCCTTTCAGGTGTTGAGCAGTGATAATGGCGAAGCGTTTTTTGGCGCCTTTCTCTTACTATTAGGCTCTTGCACACTTCAGAAGCAAGGGGCCATTGTGACACAGCAGGGCCTTGTATAAGCAAGGGGTCATTGTAGCACGGCAGGGCCTCGTGGAATCAAGGGGATCGTAGTGACACTGTGGGGCTCCAGGAGGCCACGGGGCCATTCTGACTGTGTGGAAGCAAGGATACCGTTGTTACGCTACGGGGCATCATGGAACCAAGGAGGCCATTGTGAAGCAGCTGGGGAACCCGCTGAGACTATTATGACACTTCAAGGCCTTGTGACACTGAAGGGCCATTGTGGAACTGCAGGGCCTCGTGGAACCAGTGAGACCATTGTGACATCACAGGGCCTCATGGGAGCCAGGGGCCATTGTGACACAGCCAGGCCTCACAGAAGCAAGGGGCCATTGTGACACTGCAAGGTCTCACGGAAGCAAAGGGCCAGTGTGCCACAGCCAGGCCTTGTGGAACCAAGGGGCCATTGTGATCCTGGGGAGCCCAATAGAACCAAGGAGCCATTGTGACCCTGCAGCACCTTACGGAATCATGGAGACCCTTGTGACCCTCTGTGACCTCATGGAACCAGTGGGCCATTGTGTTATTCTGCAGCCCCATGGAACCAAGGAAACCATCGTGACACAGCCAGGCCTCGTGGAAGCAAGGGGCCTTTGTGCCGCTCTAGAGCCAAGGAGACCACTGTGATATTGCTGGGCCTCAGGGGAACAAAATGGTGATGCTGCAGGGCCCCAAGGCTGCAAAGAGCGTGGAACAGGTGTGGTTGGCTTGGCCTCCTGGGGGCCACCTGCCTGGTCCAGCTGAGCTTGGCATGTTGAGGGGTGCTTCTCCTCTGGCCCTGAAACGCTGGAGTTCCTTGCTTTCCTTTCTGTGCGAAAGCACTGTCCTTCTCCTCCAGGGACCCATGGCTGAAATTAGGATTCTACCTCCAAATTGGATTCTGTCCGAGGATTGTTCCCATGTGAAACCTGCCAGGACAGACAGCTCAGGCTGGCCTTGGCCTCTTAGGGGCCACCTCGCATCTGCCTTCAAAACACGCGGGGGCTGTGCTTCTCTTCCCATGGAATAAAACCATCTTTCAAGTCCAGCCATCCATGGCCAAAATTGGGAATCCACCTCTGAAATTCCATATCTCCAAGGAAAAGCTCCCCGACAAAAGCTGCCAGGAATGTCCAGCTTCCCTTGGCTTCCTGAGGGCCAGCTCTCATCTGCCTTTGAAACACTGGGCCTCCTCACTTTGCTGCCAATGGAAAAGAACTGTCCTTCTGGGCCAGATGTCCATGGACAAAACTGGGATTTGGCCTCCCAAATTCCATCTAGCCAAGGATTGCTCCAAGACAAAAGCTGCCAAGACAAACAGGTCTGGCTGGCCTTGGCCTCCTTGAGGCACCACTAATCAGCCTTTGAAACACTGGGGCTCTGCCCTTTCCTTCCTGGGGAGAAGAAGTGTCATTCCCGTCCAGGCACCCACAGCTGAAATGGAACTCCACCTCCAAAACTCCCCGTATGTCCAAGGGTTGCTTTCAGACAGAAGCTGCAAGGACAGACAGGTCTGCCTTGCCTTGGCCTCTGGTGGCTGCCTCTCATCTGCCTTCAAAACACTGGGGTTCTGTGGTTTCCTTCCTGTAGAAAAGAACCGACCTTCTTGTCCAGGTGCCCGTGGCCTCGAGCACATGATCACTACCTAGGGACAAAGGAGCTCTGTGCTCAGTGGAGTGGAGACTGAGGACAGTGGAGGAGAGTCCTGGGTGGGCTTGAAGGGTGGTTTCAGACATGGTGGATCCTTTCTAGCTAGTAGAGACCAGCTGGCAAAAGAAAGAATTAATGCCAAGGGCAGCTGGGCAGGTCCAGGCTGGACACAAGGAGAAAGGAATTTCTCTCCCAGGGCAGTGCAGTGGTGCAACGTGTCCCCCAGAAGGAGTCTGGAGCAGCCCAAGGCTTTGTGTGCCAAGGCAGAGCCAGGCAGGACGCAGAGCCATCAGCAAAGGAAGGGGCCCATTGTTACACAGCAGGGCCGCAGAACCAAGGAGATCATTGTGACACTGCACAACCTCATGCAATCAAGGCGTCCGTGTTACGCTACTGAACCTCACGGAGCCAAGGGTCCATTGTGACGCTGCGGAGCCAAGGAGACTGTTGCTGACAGTACCAAAGTTCATGGAACCAAAAGTCCATTGTGACATTGTGGCGCCTCACGGAACCGTGGAGAGCATTATGACACTTTGTTACTATCTGATTTACACCCAGAAGGGCAAAGAAAAGGAAATCTCTGAGTATAAAAAGGAAAGAACTTTGAAGGTTCAAAATATTCCCAAAGACCAGATTAAAACCAAACGAGATTAAATGTTGGTGCCAAACAAATGGGTATCTCTTTATCTAATGGTAAGAGAGGCAAAGAGAAAGAAGGAGAAAAGTAGAGAAAAGTTAGAAAAGACAAGGTTACTCTAACAAGCACTGCATAAGTCACCACCACACTGTGCTACCTTTGTTGCTGCTGAGACAGGGTGGGGGAAGTGGAGAAGTTTTTGCCTTTTTTTTCCTGCTGTTTGAAGCCTCTTATCTGCCTCTTCTGAAGTCTAGAGCAGTTTGGCTGGAAAGCGGCGGCCCATCCTCCGAGATGCAGGCTCGATGCTTGCAGCTGAACCTGGGTCCGCCTGGGACGAAGGAGCAGGGCTAGGGGTTGCACAACTCCCTCGGGATTTCAGTGCAGGGGTGAAGGATTGGGGGGTGCTCCCCAGGCGGGCGGCGTCGGCTCCCGGAGGCCTCAGGGTGCCTCACGGCAGGCGATGGTGGTGGTGGGGGGAAAGGCAAAGGGCGGGGATTCTACCTTTTGCTTTTGCCTCCACATTTTGCACCAGTCTTGCCTTCCTTTTTATGGGCCTCAAGGCGGGCTATGCACGGCCCGTACGGCACGTAGTTTGCAGGCGTTCAAAAGTGATTATGATAAGCAGCCATCATGACGAAGCACTTTTGAAGCCTTTCAGGTGTTGAGCAGTGATAATGGCGAAGCGTTTTTTGGCGCCTTTCTCTTACTATTAGGCTCTTGCACACTTCAGAAGCAAGGGGCCATTGTGACACAGCAGGGCCTTGTATAAGCAAGGGGTCATTGTAGCACGGCAGGGCCTCGTGGAATCAAGGGGATCGTAGTGACACTGTGGGGCTCCAGGAGGCCACGGGGCCATTCTGACTGTGTGGAAGCAAGGATACCGTTGTTACACTACGGGGCATCATGGAACCAAGGAGGCCATTGTGAAGCAGCTGGGGAACCCGCTGAGACTATTATGACACTTCAAGGCCTTGTGACACTGAAGGGCCATTGTGGAACTGCAGGGCCTCGTGGAACCAGTGAGACCATTGTGACATCACAGGGCCTCATGGGAGCCAGGGGCCATTGTGACACAGCCAGGCCTCACAGAAGCAAGGGGCCATTGTGACACTGCAAGGTCTCACGGAAGCAAAGGGCCAGTGTGCCACAGCCAGGCCTTGTGGAACCAAGGGGCCATTGTGATCCTGGGGAGCCCAATAGAACCAAGGAGCCATTGTGACCCTGCAGCACCTTACGGAATCATGGAGACCCTTGTGACCCTCTGTGACCTCATGGAACCAGTGGGCCATTGTGTTATTCTGCAGCCCCATGGAACCAAGGAAACCATCGTGACACAGCCAGGCCTCGTGGAAGCAAGGGGCCTTTGTGCCGCTCTAGAGCCAAGGAGACCACTGTGATATTGCTGGGCCTCAGGGGAACAAAATGGTGATGCTGCAGGGCCCCAAGGCTGCAAAGAGCGTGGAACAGGTGTGGTTGGCTTGGCCTCCTGGGGGCCACCTGCCTGGTCCAGCTGAGCTTGGCATGTTGAGGGGTGCTTCTCCTCTGGCCCTGAAACGCTGGAGTTCCTTGCTTTCCTTTCTGTGCGAAAGCACTGTCCTTCTCCTCCAGGGACCCATGGCTGAAATTAGGATTCTACCTCCAAATTGGATTCTGTCCGAGGATTGTTCCCATGTGAAACCTGCCAGGACAGACAGCTCAGGCTGGCCTTGGCCTCTTAGGGGCCACCTCGCATCTGCCTTCAAAACACGCGGGGGCTGTGCTTCTCTTCCCATGGAATAAAACCATCTTTCAAGTCCAGCCATCCATGGCCAAAATTGGGAATCCACCTCTGAAATTCCATATCTCCAAGGAAAAGCTCCCCGACAAAAGCTGCCAGGAATGTCCAGCTTCCCTTGGCTTCCTGAGGGCCAGCTCTCATCTGCCTTTGAAACACTGGGCCTCCTCACTTTGCTGCCAATGGAAAAGAACTGTCCTTCTGGGCCAGATGTCCATGGACAAAACTGGGATTTGGCCTCCCAAATTCCATCTAGCCAAGGATTGCTCCAAGACAAAAGCTGCCAAGACAAACAGGTCTGGCTGGCCTTGGCCTCCTTGAGGCACCACTAATCAGCCTTTGAAACACTGGGGCTCTGCCCTTTCCTTCCTGGGGAGAAGAAGTGTCATTCCCGTCCAGGCACCCACAGCTGAAATGGAATTCCACCTCCAAAACTCCCCGTATGTCCAAGGGTTGCTTTCAGACAGAAGCTGCAAGGACAGACAGGTCTGCCTTGCCTTGGCCTCTGGTGGCTGCCTCTCATCTGCCTTCAAAACACTGGGGTTCTGTGGTTTCCTTCCTGTAGAAAAGAACCGACCTTCTTGTCCAGGTGCCCGTGGCCTCGAGCACATGATCACTACCTAGGGACAAAGGAGATCTGTGCTCAGTGGAGTGGAGACTGAGGACAGTGGAGGAGAGTCCTGGGTGGGCTTGAAGGGTGGTTTCAGACATGGTGGATCCTTTCTAGCTAGTAGAGACCAGCTGGCAAAAGAAAGAATTAATGCCAAGGGCAGCTGGGCAGGTCCAGGCTGGACACAAGGAGAAAGGAATTTCTCTCCCAGGGCAGTGCAGTGGTGCAACGTGTCCCCCAGAAGGAGTCTGGAGCAGCCCAAGGCTTTGTGTGCCAAGGCAGAGCCAGGCAGGACGCAGAGCCATCAGCAAAGGAAGGGGCCCATTGTTACACAGCAGGGCCGCAGAACCAAGGAGATCATTGTGACACTGCACAACCTCATGCAATCAAGGCGTCCGTGTTACGCTACTGAACCTCACGGAGCCAAGGGTCCATTGTGACGCTGCGGAGCCAAGGAGACTGTTGCTGACAGTACCAAAGTTCATGGAACCAAAAGTCCATTGTGACATTGTGGCGCCTCACGGAACCGTGGAGAGCATTATGACACTTTGTTACTATCTGATTTACACCCAGAAGGGCAAAGAAAAGGAAATCTCTGAGTATAAAAAGGAAAGAACTTTGAAGGTTCAAAATATTCCCAAAGACCAGATTAAAACCAAACGAGATTAAATGTTGGTGCCAAACAAATGGGTATCTCTTTATCTAATGGTAAGAGAGGCAAAGAGAAAGAAGGAGAAAAGTAGAGAAAAGTTAGAAAAGACAAGGTTACTCTAACAAGCACTGCATAAGTCACCACCACACTGTGCTACCTTTGTTGCTGCTGAGACAGGGTGGGGGAAGTGGAGAAGTTTTTGCCTTTTTTTTCCTGCTGTTTGAAGCCTCTTATCTGCCTCTTCTGAAGTCTAGAGCAGTTTGGCTGGAAAGCGGCGGCCCATCCTCCGAGATGCAGGCTCGATGCTTGCAGCTGAACCTGGGTCCGCCTGGGACGAAGGAGCAGGGCTAGGGGTTGCACAACTCCCTCGGGATTTCAGTGCAGGGGTGAAGGATTGGGGGGTGCTCCCCAGGCGGGCGGCGTCGGCTCCCGGAGGCCTCAGGGTGCCTCACGGCAGGCGATGGTGGTGGTGGGGGGAAAGGCAAAGGGCGGGGATTCTACCTTTTGCTTTTGCCTCCACATTTTGCACCAGTTTTGCCTTCCTTTTTATGGGCCTCAAGGCGGGCTATGCACGGCCCGTACGGCACGTAGTTTGCAGGCGTTCAAAAGTGATTATGATAAGCAGCCATCATGACGAAGCACTTTTGAAGCCTTTCAGGTGTTGAGCAGTGATAATGGCGAAGCGTTTTTTGGCGCCTTTCTCTTACTATTAGGCTCTTGCACACTTCAGAAGCAAGGGGCCATTGTGACACAGCAGGGCCTTGTATAAGCAAGGGGTCATTGTAGCACGGCAGGGCCTCGTGGAATCAAGGGGATCGTAGTGACACTGTGGGGCTCCAGGAGGCCACGGGGCCATTCTGACTGTGTGGAAGCAAGGATACCGTTGTTACGCTACGGGGCATCATGGAACCAAGGAGGCCATTGTGAAGCAGCTGGGGAACCCGCTGAGACTATTATGACACTTCAAGGCCTTGTGACACTGAAGGGCCATTGTGGAACTGCAGGGCCTCGTGGAACCAGTGAGACCATTGTGACATCACAGGGCCTCATGGGAGCCAGGGGCCATTGTGACACAGCCAGGCCTCACAGAAGCAAGGGGCCATTGTGACACTGCAAGGTCTCACGGAAGCAAAGGGCCAGTGTGCCACAGCCAGGCCTTGTGGAACCAAGGGGCCATTGTGATCCTGGGGAGCCCAATAGAACCAAGGAGCCATTGTGACCCTGCAGCACCTTACGGAATCATGGAGACCCTTGTGACCCTCTGTGACCTCATGGAACCAGTGGGCCATTGTGTTATTCTGCAGCCCCATGGAACCAAGGAAACCATCGTGACACAGCCAGGCCTCGTGGAAGCAAGGGGCCTTTGTGCCGCTCTAGAGCCAAGGAGACCACTGTGATATTGCTGGGCCTCAGGGGAACAAAATGGTGATGCTGCAGGGCCCCAAGGCTGCAAAGAGCGTGGAACAGGTGTGGTTGGCTTGGCCTCCTGGGGGCCACCTGCCTGGTCCAGCTGAGCTTGGCATGTTGAGGGGTGCTTCTCCTCTGGCCCTGAAACGCTGGAGTTCCTTGCTTTCCTTTCTGTGCGAAAGCACTGTCCTTCTCCTCCAGGGACCCATGGCTGAAATTAGGATTCTACCTCCAAATTGGATTCTGTCCGAGGATTGTTCCCATGTGAAACCTGCCAGGACAGACAGCTCAGGCTGGCCTTGGCCTCTTAGGGGCCACCTCGCATCTGCCTTCAAAACACGCGGGGGCTGTGCTTCTCTTCCCATGGAATAAAACCATCTTTCAAGTCCAGCCATCCATGGCCAAAATTGGGAATCCACCTCTGAAATTCCATATCTCCAAGGAAAAGCTCCCCGACAAAAGCTGCCAGGAATGTCCAGCTTCCCTTGGCTTCCTGAGGGCCAGCTCTCATCTGCCTTTGAAACACTGGGCCTCCTCACTTTGCTGCCAATGGAAAAGAACTGTCCTTCTGGGCCAGATGTCCACGGACAAAACTGGGATTTGGCCTCCCAAATTCCATCTAGCCAAGGATTGCTCCAAGACAAAAGCTGCCAAGACAAACAGGTCTGGCTGGCCTTGGCCTCCTTGAGGCACCACTAATCAGCCTTTGAAACACTGGGGCTCTGCCCTTTCCTTCCTGGGGAGAAGAAGTGTCATTCCCGTCCAGGCACCCACAGCTGAAATGGAACTCCACCTCCAAAACTCCCCGTATGTCCAAGGGTTGCTTTCAGACAGAAGCTGCAAGGACAGACAGGTCTGCCTTGCCTTGGCCTCTGGTGGCTGCCTCTCATCTGCCTTCAAAACACTGGGGTTCTGTGGTTTCCTTCCTGTAGAAAAGAACCGACCTTCTTGTCCAGGTGCCCGTGGCCTCGAGCACATGATCACTACCTAGGGACAAAGGAGCTCTGTGCTCAGTGGAGTGGAGACTGAGGACAGTGGAGGAGAGTCCTGGGTGGGCTTGAAGGGTGGTTTCAGACATGGTGGATCCTTTCTAGCTAGTAGAGACCAGCTGGCAAAAGAAAGAATTAATGCCAAGGGCAGCTGGGCAGGTCCAGGCTGGACACAAGGAGAAAGGAATTTCTCTCCCAGGGCAGTGCAGTGGTGCAACGTGTCCCCCAGAAGGAGTCTGGAGCAGCCCAAGGCTTTGTGTGCCAAGGCAGAGCCAGGCAGGACGCAGAGCCATCAGCAAAGGAAGGGGCCCATTGTTACACAGCAGGGCCGCAGAACCAAGGAGATCATTGTGACACTGCACAACCTCATGCAATCAAGGCGTCCGTGTTACGCTACTGAACCTCACGGAGCCAAGGGTCCATTGTGACGCTGCGGAGCCAAGGAGACTGTTGCTGACAGTACCAAAGTTCATGGAACCAAAAGTCCATTGTGACATTGTGGCGCCTCACGGAACCGTGGAGAGCATTATGACACTTTGTTACTATCTGATTTACACCCAGAAGGGCAAAGAAAAGGAAATCTCTGAGTATAAAAAGGAAAGAACTTTGAAGGTTCAAAATATTCCCAAAGACCAGATTAAAACCAAACGAGATTAAATGTTGGTGCCAAACAAATGGGTATCTCTTTATCTAATGGTAAGAGAGGCAAAGAGAAAGAAGGAGAAAAGTAGAGAAAAGTTAGAAAAGACAAGGTTACTCTAACAAGCACTGCATAAGTCACCACCACACTGTGCTACCTTTGTTGCTGCTGAGACAGGGTGGGGGAAGTGGAGAAGTTTTTGCCTTTTTTTTCCTGCTGTTTGAAGCCTCTTATCTGCCTCTTCTGAAGTCTAGAGCAGTTTGGCTGGAAAGCGGCGGCCCATCCTCCGAGATGCAGGCTCGATGCTTGCAGCTGAACCTGGGTCCGCCTGGGACGAAGGAGCAGGGCTAGGGGTTGCACAACTCCCTCGGGATTTCAGTGCAGGGGTGAAGGATTGGGGGGTGCTCCCCAGGCGGGCGGCGTCGGCTCCCGGAGGCCTCAGGGTGCCTCACGGCAGGCGATGGTGGTGGTGGGGGGAAAGGCAAAGGGCGGGGATTCTACCTTTTGCTTTTGCCTCCACATTTTGCACCAGTCTTGCCTTCCTTTTTATGGGCCTCAAGGCGGGCTATGCACGGCCCGTACGGCACGTAGTTTGCAGGCGTTCAAAAGTGATTATGATAAGCAGCCATCATGACGAAGCACTTTTGAAGCCTTTCAGGTGTTGAGCAGTGATAATGGCGAAGCGTTTTTTGGCGCCTTTCTCTTACTATTAGGCTCTTGCACACTTCAGAAGCAAGGGGCCATTGTGACACAGCAGGGCCTTGTATAAGCAAGGGGTCATTGTAGCACGGCAGGGCCTCGTGGAATCAAGGGGATCGTAGTGACACTGTGGGGCTCCAGGAGGCCACGGGGCCATTCTGACTGTGTGGAAGCAAGGATACCGTTGTTACGCTACGGGGCATCATGGAACCAAGGAGGCCATTGTGAAGCAGCTGGGGAACCCGCTGAGACTATTATGACACTTCAAGGCCTTGTGACACTGAAGGGCCATTGTGGAACTGCAGGGCCTCGTGGAACCAGTGAGACCATTGTGACATCACAGGGCCTCATGGGAGCCAGGGGCCATTGTGACACAGCCAGGCCTCACAGAAGCAAGGGGCCATTGTGACACTGCAAGGTCTCACGGAAGCAAAGGGCCAGTGTGCCACAGCCAGGCCTTGTGGAACCAAGGGGCCATTGTGATCCTGGGGAGCCCAATAGAACCAAGGAGCCATTGTGACCCTGCAGCACCTTACGGAATCATGGAGACCCTTGTGACCCTCTGTGACCTCATGGAACCAGTGGGCCATTGTGTTATTCTGCAGCCCCATGGAACCAAGGAAACCATCGTGACACAGCCAGGCCTCGTGGAAGCAAGGGGCCTTTGTGCCGCTCTAGAGCCAAGGAGACCACTGTGATATTGCTGGGCCTCAGGGGAACAAAATGGTGATGCTGCAGGGCCCCAAGGCTGCAAAGAGCGTGGAACAGGTGTGGTTGGCTTGGCCTCCTGGGGGCCACCTGCCTGGTCCAGCTGAGCTTGGCATGTTGAGGGGTGCTTCTCCTCTGGCCCTGAAACGCTGGAGTTCCTTGCTTTCCTTTCTGTGCGAAAGCACTGTCCTTCTCCTCCAGGGACCCATGGCTGAAATTAGGATTCTACCTCCAAATTGGATTCTGTCCGAGGATTGTTCCCATGTGAAACCTGCCAGGACAGACAGCTCAGGCTGGCCTTGGCCTCTTAGGGGCCACCTCGCATCTGCCTTCAAAACACGCGGGGGCTGTGCTTCTCTTCCCATGGAATAAAACCATCTTTCAAGTCCAGCCATCCATGGCCAAAATTGGGAATCCACCTCTGAAATTCCATATCTCCAAGGAAAAGCTCCCCGACAAAAGCTGCCAGGAATGTCCAGCTTCCCTTGGCTTCCTGAGGGCCAGCTCTCATCTGCCTTTGAAACACTGGGCCTCCTCACTTTGCTGCCAATGGAAAAGAACTGTCCTTCTGGGCCAGATGTCCATGGACAAAACTGGGATTTGGCCTCCCAAATTCCATCTAGCCAAGGATTGCTCCAAGACAAAAGCTGCCAAGACAAACAGGTCTGGCTGGCCTTGGCCTCCTTGAGGCACCACTAATCAGCCTTTGAAACACTGGGGCTCTGCCCTTTCCTTCCTGGGGAGAAGAAGTGTCATTCCCGTCCAGGCACCCACAGCTGAAATGGAATTCCACCTCCAAAACTCCCCGTATGTCCAAGGGTTGCTTTCAGACAGAAGCTGCAAGGACAGACAGGTCTGCCTTGCCTTGGCCTCTGGTGGCTGCCTCTCATCTGCCTTCAAAACACTGGGGTTCTGTGGTTTCCTTCCTGTAGAAAAGAACCGACCTTCTTGTCCAGGTGCCCGTGGCCTCGAGCACATGATCACTACCTAGGGACAAAGGAGCTCTGTGCTCAGTGGAGTGGAGAGTGAGGACAGTGGAGGAGAGTCCTGGGTGGGCTTGAAGGGTGGTTTCAGACATGGTGGATCCTTTCTAGCTAGTAGAGACCAGCTGGCAAAAGAAAGAATTAATGCCAAGGGCAGCTGGGCAGGTCCAGGCTGGACACAAGGAGAAAGGAATTTCTCTCCCAGGGCAGTGCAGTGGTGCAACGTGTCCCCCAGAAGGAGTCTGGAGCAGCCCAAGGCTTTGTGTGCCAAGGCAGAGCCAGGCAGGACGCAGAGCCATCAGCAAAGGAAGGGGCCCATTGTTACACAGCAGGGCCGCAGAACCAAGGAGATCATTGTGACACTGCACAACCTCATGCAATCAAGGCGTCCGTGTTACGCTACTGAACCTCACGGAGCCAAGGGTCCATTGTGACGCTGCGGAGCCAAGGAGACTGTTGCTGACAGTACCAAAGTTCATGGAACCAAAAGTCCATTGTGACATTGTGGCGCCTCACGGAACCGTGGAGAGCATTATGACACTTTGTTACTATCTGATTTACACCCAGAAGGGCAAAGAAAAGGAAATCTCTGAGTATAAAAAGGAAAGAACTTTGAAGGTTCAAAATATTCCCAAAGACCAGATTAAAACCAAACGAGATTAAATGTTGGTGCCAAACAAATGGGTATCTCTTTATCTAATGGTAAGAGAGGCAAAGAGAAAGAAGGAGAAAAGTAGAGAAAAGTTAGAAAAGACAAGGTTACTCTAACAAGCACTGCATAAGTCACCACCACACTGTGCTACCTTTGTTGCTGCTGAGACAGGGTGGGGGAAGTGGAGAAGTTTTTGCCTTTTTTTTCCTGCTGTTTGAAGCCTCTTATCTGCCTCTTCTGAAGTCTAGAGCAGTTTGGCTGGAAAGCGGCGGCCCATCCTCCGAGATGCAGGCTCGATGCTTGCAGCTGAACCTGGGTCCGCCTGGGACGAAGGAGCAGGGCTAGGGGTTGCACAACTCCCTCGGGATTTCAGTGCAGGGGTGAAGGATTGGGGGGTGCTCCCCAGGCGGGCGGCGTCGGCTCCCGGAGGCCTCAGGGTGCCTCACGGCAGGCGATGGTGGTGGTGGGGGGAAAGGCAAAGGGCGGGGATTCTACCTTTTGCTTTTGCCTCCACATTTTGCACCAGTTTTGCCTTCCTTTTTATGGGCCTCAAGGCGGGCTATGCACGGCCCGTACGGCACGTAGTTTGCAGGCGTTCAAAAGTGATTATGATAAGCAGCCATCATGACGAAGCACTTTTGAAGCCTTTCAGGTGTTGAGCAGTGATAATGGCGAAGCGTTTTTTGGCGCCTTTCTCTTACTATTAGGCTCTTGCACACTTCAGAAGCAAGGGGCCATTGTGACACAGCAGGGCCTTGTATAAGCAAGGGGTCATTGTAGCACGGCAGGGCCTCGTGGAATCAAGGGGATCGTAGTGACACTGTGGGGCTCCAGGAGGCCACGGGGCCATTCTGACTGTGTGGAAGCAAGGATACCGTTGTTACGCTACGGGGCATCATGGAACCAAGGAGGCCATTGTGAAGCAGCTGGGGAACCCGCTGAGACTATTATGACACTTCAAGGCCTTGTGACACTGAAGGGCCATTGTGGAACTGCAGGGCCTCGTGGAACCAGTGAGACCATTGTGACATCACAGGGCCTCATGGGAGCCAGGGGCCATTGTGACACAGCCAGGCCTCACAGAAGCAAGGGGCCATTGTGACACTGCAAGGTCTCACGGAAGCAAAGGGCCAGTGTGCCACAGCCAGGCCTTGTGGAACCAAGGGGCCATTGTGATCCTGGGGAGCCCAATAGAACCAAGGAGCCATTGTGACCCTGCAGCACCTTACGGAATCATGGAGACCCTTGTGACCCTCTGTGACCTCATGGAACCAGTGGGCCATTGTGTTATTCTGCAGCCCCATGGAACCAAGGAAACCATCGTGACACAGCCAGGCCTCGTGGAAGCAAGGGGCCTTTGTGCCGCTCTAGAGCCAAGGAGACCACTGTGATATTGCTGGGCCTCAGGGGAACAAAATGGTGATGCTGCAGGGCCCCAAGGCTGCAAAGAGCGTGGAACAGGTGTGGTTGGCTTGGCCTCCTGGGGGCCACCTGCCTGGTCCAGCTGAGCTTGGCATGTTGAGGGGTGCTTCTCCTCTGGCCCTGAAACGCTGGAGTTCCTTGCTTTCCTTTCTGTGCGAAAGCACTGTCCTTCTCCTCCAGGGACCCATGGCTGAAATTAGGATTCTACCTCCAAATTGGATTCTGTCCGAGGATTGTTCCCATGTGAAACCTGCCAGGACAGACAGCTCAGGCTGGCCTTGGCCTCTTAGGGGCCACCTCGCATCTGCCTTCAAAACACGCGGGGGCTGTGCTTCTCTTCCCATGGAATAAAACCATCTTTCAAGTCCAGCCATCCATGGCCAAAATTGGGAATCCACCTCTGAAATTCCATATCTCCAAGGAAAAGCTCCCCGACAAAAGCTGCCAGGAATGTCCAGCTTCCCTTGGCTTCCTGAGGGCCAGCTCTCATCTGCCTTTGAAACACTGGGCCTCCTCACTTTGCTGCCAATGGAAAAGAACTGTCCTTCTGGGCCAGATGTCCATGGACAAAACTGGGATTTGGCCTCCCAAATTCCATCTAGCCAAGGATTGCTCCAAGACAAAAGCTGCCAAGACAAACAGGTCTGGCTGGCCTTGGCCTCCTTGAGGCACCACTAATCAGCCTTTGAAACACTGGGGCTCTGCCCTTTCCTTCCTGGGGAGAAGAAGTGTCATTCCCGTCCAGGCACCCACAGCTGAAATGGAACTCCACCTCCAAAACTCCCCATATGTCCAAGGGTTGCTTTCAGACAGAAGCTGCAAGGACAGACAGGTCTGCCTTGCCTTGGCCTCTGGTGGCTGCCTCTCATCTGCCTTCAAAACACTGGGGTTCTGTGGTTTCCTTCCTGTAGAAAAGAACCGACCTTCCTGTCCAGGTGCCCGTGGCCTCGAGCACATGATCACTACCTAGGGACAAAGGAGCTCTGTGCTCAGTGGAGTGGAGACTGAGGACAGTGGAGGAGAGTCCTGGGTGGGCTTGAAGGGTGGTTTCAGACATGGTGGATCCTTTCTAGCTAGTAGAGACCAGCTGGCAAAAGAAAGAATTAATGCCAAGGGCAGCTGGGCAGGTCCAGGCTGGACACAAGGAGAAAGGAATTTCTCTCCCAGGGCAGTGCAGTGGTGCAACGTGTCCCCCAGAAGGAGTCTGGAGCAGCCCAAGGCTTTGTGTGCCAAGGCAGAGCCAGGCAGGACGCAGAGCCATCAGCAAAGGAAGGGGCCCATTGTTACACAGCAGGGCCGCAGAACCAAGGAGATCATTGTGACACTGCACAACCTCATGCAATCAAGGCGTCCGTGTTACGCTACTGAACCTCACGGAGCCAAGGGTCCATTGTGACGCTGCGGAGCCAAGGAGACTGTTGCTGACAGTACCAAAGTTCATGGAACCAAAAGTCCATTGTGACATTGTGGCGCCTCACGGAACCGTGGAGAGCATTATGACACTTTGTTACTATCTGATTTACACCCAGAAGGGCAAAGAAAAGGAAATCTCTGAGTATAAAAAGGAAAGAACTTTGAAGGTTCAAAATATTCCCAAAGACCAGATTAAAACCAAACGAGATTAAATGTTGGTGCCAAACAAATGGGTATCTCTTTATCTAATGGTAAGAGAGGCAAAGAGAAAGAAGGAGAAAAGTAGAGAAAAGTTAGAAAAGACAAGGTTACTCTAACAAGCACTGCATAAGTCACCACCACACTGTGCTACCTTTGTTGCTGCTGAGACAGGGTGGGGGAAGTGGAGAAGTTTTTGCCTTTTTTTTCCTGCTGTTTGAAGCCTCTTATCTGCCTCTTCTGAAGTCTAGAGCAGTTTGGCTGGAAAGCGGCGGCCCATCCTCCGAGATGCAGGCTCGATGCTTGCAGCTGAACCTGGGTCCGCCTGGGACGAAGGAGCAGGGCTAGGGGTTGCACAACTCCCTCGGGATTTCAGTGCAGGGGTGAAGGATTGGGGGGTGCTCCCCAGGCGGGCGGCGTCGGCTCCCGGAGGCCTCAGGGTGCCTCACGGCAGGCGATGGTGGTGGTGGGGGGAAAGGCAAAGGGCGGGGATTCTACCTTTTGCTTTTGCCTCCACATTTTGCACCAGTCTTGCCTTCCTTTTTATGGGCCTCAAGGCGGGCTATGCACGGCCCGTACGGCACGTAGTTTGCAGGCGTTCAAAAGTGATTATGATAAGCAGCCATCATGACGAAGCACTTTTGAAGCCTTTCAGGTGTTGAGCAGTGATAATGGCGAAGCGTTTTTTGGCGCCTTTCTCTTACTATTAGGCTCTTGCACACTTCAGAAGCAAGGGGCCATTGTGACACAGCAGGGCCTTGTATAAGCAAGGGGTCATTGTAGCACGGCAGGGCCTCGTGGAATCAAGGGGATCGTAGTGACACTGTGGGGCTCCAGGAGGCCACGGGGCCATTCTGACTGTGTGGAAGCAAGGATACCGTTGTTACGCTACGGGGCATCATGGAACCAAGGAGGCCATTGTGAAGCAGCTGGGGAACCCGCTGAGACTATTATGACACTTCAAGGCCTTGTGACACTGAAGGGCCATTGTGGAACTGCAGGGCCTCGTGGAACCAGTGAGACCATTGTGACATCACAGGGCCTCATGGGAGCCAGGGGCCATTGTGACACAGCCAGGCCTCACAGAAGCAAGGGGCCATTGTGACACTGCAAGGTCTCACGGAAGCAAAGGGCCAGTGTGCCACAGCCAGGCCTTGTGGAACCAAGGGGCCATTGTGATCCTGGGGAGCCCAATAGAACCAAGGAGCCATTGTGACCCTGCAGCACCTTACGGAATCATGGAGACCCTTGTGACCCTCTGTGACCTCATGGAACCAGTGGGCCATTGTGTTATTCTGCAGCCCCATGGAACCAAGGAAACCATCGTGACACAGCCAGGCCTCGTGGAAGCAAGGGGCCTTTGTGCCGCTCTAGAGCCAAGGAGACCACTGTGATATTGCTGGGCCTCAGGGGAACAAAATGGTGATGCTGCAGGGCCCCAAGGCTGCAAAGAGCGTGGAACAGGTGTGGTTGGCTTGGCCTCCTGGGGGCCACCTGCCTGGTCCAGCTGAGCTTGGCATGTTGAGGGGTGCTTCTCCTCTGGCCCTGAAACGCTGGAGTTCCTTGCTTTCCTTTCTGTGCGAAAGCACTGTCCTTCTCCTCCAGGGACCCATGGCTGAAATTAGGATTCTACCTCCAAATTGGATTCTGTCCGAGGATTCTTCCCATGTGAAACCTGCCAGGACAGACAGCTCAGGCTGGCCTTGGCCTCTTAGGGGCCACCTCGCATCTGCCTTCAAAACACGCGGGGGCTGTGCTTCTCTTCCCATGGAATAAAACCATCTTTCAAGTCCAGCCATCCATGGCCAAAATTGGGAATCCACCTCTGAAATTCCATATCTCCAAGGAAAAGCTCCCCGACAAAAGCTGCCAGGAATGTCCAGCTTCCCTTGGCTTCCTGAGGGCCAGCTCTCATCTGCCTTTGAAACACTGGGCCTCCTCACTTTGCTGCCAATGGAAAAGAACTGTCCTTCTGGGCCAGATGTCCATGGACAAAACTGGGATTTGGCCTCCCAAATTCCATCTAGCCAAGGATTGCTCCAAGACAAAAGCTGCCAAGACAAACAGGTCTGGCTGGCCTTGGCCTCCTTGAGGCACCACTAATCAGCCTTTGAAACACTGGGGCTCTGCCCTTTCCTTCCTGGGGAGAAGAAGTGTCATTCCCGTCCAGGCACCCACAGCTGAAATGGAATTCCACCTCCAAAACTCCCCGTATGTCCAAGGGTTGCTTTCAGACAGAAGCTGCAAGGACAGACAGGTCTGCCTTGCCTTGGCCTCTGGTGGCTGCCTCTCATCTGCCTTCAAAACACTGGGGTTCTGTGGTTTCCTTCCTGTAGAAAAGAACCGACCTTCTTGTCCAGGTGCCCGTGGCCTCGAGCACATGATCACTACCTAGGGACAAAGGAGCTCTGTGCTCAGTGGAGTGGAGACTGAGGACAGTGGAGGAGAGTCCTGGGTGGGCTTGAAGGGTGGTTTCAGACATGGTGGATCCTTTCTAGCTAGTAGAGACCAGCTGGCAAAAGAAAGAATTAATGCCAAGGGCAGCTGGGCAGGTCCAGGCTGGACACAAGGAGAAAGGAATTTCTCTCCCAGGGCAGTGCAGTGGTGCAACGTGTCCCCCAGAAGGAGTCTGGAGCAGCCCAAGGCTTTGTGTGCCAAGGCAGAGCCAGGCAGGACGCAGAGCCATCAGCAAAGGAAGGGGCCCATTGTTACACAGCAGGGCCGCAGAACCAAGGAGATCATTGTGACACTGCACAACCTCATGCAATCAAGGCGTCCGTGTTACGCTACTGAACCTCACGGAGCCAAGGGTCCATTGTGACGCTGCGGAGCCAAGGAGACTGTTGCTGACAGTACCAAAGTTCATGGAACCAAAAGTCCATTGTGACATTGTGGCGCCTCACGGAACCGTGGAGAGCATTATGACACTTTGTTACTATCTGATTTACACCCAGAAGGGCAAAGAAAAGGAAATCTCTGAGTATAAAAAGGAAAGAACTTTGAAGGTTCAAAATATTCCCAAAGACCAGATTAAAACCAAACGAGATTAAATGTTGGTGCCAAACAAATGGGTATCTCTTTATCTAATGGTAAGAGAGGCAAAGAGAAAGAAGGAGAAAAGTAGAGAAAAGTTAGAAAAGACAAGGTTACTCTAACAAGCACTGCATAAGTCACCACCACACTGTGCTACCTTTGTTGCTGCTGAGACAGGGTGGGGGAAGTGGAGAAGTTTTTGCCTTTTTTTTCCTGCTGTTTGAAGCCTCTTATCTGCCTCTTCTGAAGTCTAGAGCAGTTTGGCTGGAAAGCGGCGGCCCATCCTCCGAGATGCAGGCTCGATGCTTGCAGCTGAACCTGGGTCCGCCTGGGACGAAGGAGCAGGGCTAGGGGTTGCACAACTCCCTCGGGATTTCAGTGCAGGGGTGAAGGATTGGGGGGTGCTCCCCAGGCGGGCGGCGTCGGCTCCCGGAGGCCTCAGGGTGCCTCACGGCAGGCGATGGTGGTGGTGGGGGGAAAGGCAAAGGGCGGGGATTCTACCTTTTGCTTTTGCCTCCACATTTTGCACCAGTTTTGCCTTCCTTTTTATGGGCCTCAAGGCGGGCTATGCACGGCCCGTACGGCACGTAGTTTGCAGGCGTTCAAAAGTGATTATGATAAGCAGCCATCATGACGAAGCACTTTTGAAGCCTTTCAGGTGTTGAGCAGTGATAATGGCGAAGCGTTTTTTGGCGCCTTTCTCTTACTATTAGGCTCTTGCACACTTCAGAAGCAAGGGGCCATTGTGACACAGCAGGGCCTTGTATAAGCAAGGGGTCATTGTAGCACGGCAGGGCCTCGTGGAATCAAGGGGATCGTAGTGACACTGTGGGGCTCCAGGAGGCCACGGGGCCATTCTGACTGTGTGGAAGCAAGGATACCGTTGTTACGCTACGGGGCATCATGGAACCAAGGAGGCCATTGTGAAGCAGCTGGGGAACCCGCTGAGACTATTATGACACTTCAAGGCCTTGTGACACTGAAGGGCCATTGTGGAACTGCAGGGCCTCGTGGAACCAGTGAGACCATTGTGACATCACAGGGCCTCATGGGAGCCAGGGGCCATTGTGACACAGCCAGGCCTCACAGAAGCAAGGGGCCATTGTGACACTGCAAGGTCTCACGGAAGCAAAGGGCCAGTGTGCCACAGCCAGGCCTTGTGGAACCAAGGGGCCATTGTGATCCTGGGGAGCCCAATAGAACCAAGGAGCCATTGTGACCCTGCAGCACCTTACGGAATCATGGAGACCCTTGTGACCCTCTGTGACCTCATGGAACCAGTGGGCCATTGTGTTATTCTGCAGCCCCATGGAACCAAGGAAACCATTGTGACACAGCCAGGCCTCGTGGAAGCAAGGGGCCTTTGTGCCGCTCTAGAGCCAAGGAGACCACTGTGATATTGCTGGGCCTCAGGGGAACAAAATGGTGATGCTGCAGGGCCCCAAGGCTGCAAAGAGCGTGGAACAGGTGTGGTTGGCTTGGCCTCCTGGGGGCCACCTGCCTGGTCCAGCTGAGCTTGGCATGTTGAGGGGTGCTTCTCCTCTGGCCCTGAAACGCTGGAGTTCCTTGCTTTCCTTTCTGTGCGAAAGCACTGTCCTTCTCCTCCAGGGACCCATGGCTGAAATTAGGATTCTACCTCCAAATTGGATTCTGTCCGAGGATTGTTCCCATGTGAAACCTGCCAGGACAGACAGCTCAGGCTGGCCTTGGCCTCTTAGGGGCCACCTCGCATCTGCCTTCAAAACACGCGGGGGCTGTGCTTCTCTTCCCATGGAATAAAACCATCTTTCAAGTCCAGCCATCCATGGCCAAAATTGGGAATCCACCTCTGAAATTCCATATCTCCAAGGAAAAGCTCCCCGACAAAAGCTGCCAGGAATGTCCAGCTTCCCTTGGCTTCCTGAGGGCCAGCTCTCATCTGCCTTTGAAACACTGGGCCTCCTCACTTTGCTGCCAATGGAAAAGAACTGTCCTTCTGGGCCAGATGTCCATGGACAAAACTGGGATTTGGCCTCCCAAATTCCATCTAGCCAAGGATTGCTCCAAGACAAAAGCTGCCAAGACAAACAGGTCTGGCTGGCCTTGGCCTCCTTGAGGCACCACTAATCAGCCTTTGAAACACTGGGGCTCTGCCCTTTCCTTCCTGGGGAGAAGAAGTGTCATTCCCGTCCAGGCACCCACAGCTGAAATGGAACTCCACCTCCAAAACTCCCCGTATGTCCAAGGGTTGCTTTCAGACAGAAGCTGCAAGGACAGACAGGTCTGCCTTGCCTTGGCCTCTGGTGGCTGCCTCTCATCTGCCTTCAAAACACTGGGGTTCTGTGGTTTCCTTCCTGTAGAAAAGAACCGACCTTCTTGTCCAGGTGCCCGTGGCCTCGAGCACATGATCACTACCTAGGGACAAAGGAGCTCTGTGCTCAGTGGAGTGGAGACTGAGGACAGTGGAGGAGAGTCCTGGGTGGGCTTGAAGGGTGGTTTCAGACATGGTGGATCCTTTCTAGCTAGTAGAGACCAGCTGGCAAAAGAAAGAATTAATGCCAAGGGCAGCTGGGCAGGTCCAGGCTGGACACAAGGAGAAAGGAATTTCTCTCCCAGGGCAGTGCAGTGGTGCAACGTGTCCCCCAGAAGGAGTCTGGAGCAGCCCAAGGCTTTGTGTGCCAAGGCAGAGCCAGGCAGGACGCAGAGCCATCAGCAAAGGAAGGGGCCCATTGTTACACAGCAGGGCCGCAGAACCAAGGAGATCATTGTGACACTGCACAACCTCATGCAATCAAGGCGTCCGTGTTACGCTACTGAACCTCACGGAGCCAAGGGTCCATTGTGACGCTGCGGAGCCAAGGAGACTGTTGCTGACAGTACCAAAGTTCATGGAACCAAAAGTCCATTGTGACATTGTGGCGCCTCACGGAACCGTGGAGAGCATTATGACACTTTGTTACTATCTGATTTACACCCAGAAGGGCAAAGAAAAGGAAATCTCTGAGTATAAAAAGGAAAGAACTTTGAAGGTTCAAAATATTCCCAAAGACCAGATTAAAACCAAACGAGATTAAATGTTGGTGCCAAACAAATGGGTATCTCTTTATCTAATGGTAAGAGAGGCAAAGAGAAAGAAGGAGAAAAGTAGAGAAAAGTTAGAAAAGACAAGGTTACTCTAACAAGCACTGCATAAGTCACCACCACACTGTGCTACCTTTGTTGCTGCTGAGACAGGGTGGGGGAAGTGGAGAAGTTTTTGCCTTTTTTTTCCTGCTGTTTGAAGCCTCTTATCTGCCTCTTCTGAAGTCTAGAGCAGTTTGGCTGGAAAGCGGCGGCCCATCCTCCGAGATGCAGGCTCGATGCTTGCAGCTGAACCTGGGTCCGCCTGGGACGAAGGAGCAGGGCTAGGGGTTGCACAACTCCCTCGGGATTTCAGTGCAGGGGTGAAGGATTGGGGGGTGCTCCCCAGGCGGGCGGCGTCGGCTCCCGGAGGCCTCAGGGTGCCTCACGGCAGGCGATGGTGGTGGTGGGGGGAAAGGCAAAGGGCGGGGATTCTACCTTTTGCTTTTGCCTCCACATTTTGCACCAGTCTTGCCTTCCTTTTTATGGGCCTCAAGGCGGGCTATGCACGGCCCGTACGGCACGTAGTTTGCAGGCGTTCAAAAGTGATTATGATAAGCAGCCATCATGACGAAGCACTTTTGAAGCCTTTCAGGTGTTGAGCAGTGATAATGGCGAAGCGTTTTTTGGCGCCTTTCTCTTACTATTAGGCTCTTGCACACTTCAGAAGCAAGGGGCCATTGTGACACAGCAGGGCCTTGTATAAGCAAGGGGTCATTGTAGCACGGCAGGGCCTCGTGGAATCAAGGGGATCGTAGTGACACTGTGGGGCTCCAGGAGGCCACGGGGCCATTCTGACTGTGTGGAAGCAAGGATACCGTTGTTACGCTACGGGGCATCATGGAACCAAGGAGGCCATTGTGAAGCAGCTGGGGAACCCGCTGAGACTATTATGACACTTCAAGGCCTTGTGACACTGAAGGGCCATTGTGGAACTGCAGGGCCTCGTGGAACCAGTGAGACCATTGTGACATCACAGGGCCTCATGGGAGCCAGGGGCCATTGTGACACAGCCAGGCCTCACAGAAGCAAGGGGCCATTGTGACACTGCAAGGTCTCACGGAAGCAAAGGGCCAGTGTGCCACAGCCAGGCCTTGTGGAACCAAGGGGCCATTGTGATCCTGGGGAGCCCAATAGAACCAAGGAGCCATTGTGACCCTGCAGCACCTTACGGAATCATGGAGACCCTTGTGACCCTCTGTGACCTCATGGAACCAGTGGGCCATTGTGTTATTCTGCAGCCCCATGGAACCAAGGAAACCATTGTGACACAGCCAGGCCTCGTGGAAGCAAGGGGCCTTTGTGCCGCTCTAGAGCCAAGGAGACCACTGTGATATTGCTGGGCCTCAGGGGAACAAAATGGTGATGCTGCAGGGCCCCAAGGCTGCAAAGAGCGTGGAACAGGTGTGGTTGGCTTGGCCTCCTGGGGGCCACCTGCCTGGTCCAGCTGAGCTTGGCATGTTGAGGGGTGCTTCTCCTCTGGCCCTGAAACGCTGGAGTTCCTTGCTTTCCTTTCTGTGCGAAAGCACTGTCCTTCTCCTCCAGGGACCCATGGCTGAAATTAGGATTCTACCTCCAAATTGGATTCTGTCCGAGGATTGTTCCCATGTGAAACCTGCCAGGACAGACAGCTCAGGCTGGCCTTGGCCTCTTAGGGGCCACCTCGCATCTGCCTTCAAAACACGCGGGGGCTGTGCTTCTCTTCCCATGGAATAAAACCATCTTTCAAGTCCAGCCATCCATGGCCAAAATTGGGAATCCACCTCTGAAATTCCATATCTCCAAGGAAAAGCTCCCCGACAAAAGCTGCCAGGAATGTCCAGCTTCCCTTGGCTTCCTGAGGGCCAGCTCTCATCTGCCTTTGAAACACTGGGCCTCCTCACTTTGCTGCCAATGGAAAAGAACTGTCCTTCTGGGCCAGATGTCCATGGACAAAACTGGGATTTGGCCTCCCAAATTCCATCTAGCCAAGGATTGCTCCAAGACAAAAGCTGCCAAGACAAACAGGTCTGGCTGGCCTTGGCCTCCTTGAGGCACCACTAATCAGCCTTTGAAACACTGGGGCTCTGCCCTTTCCTTCCTGGGGAGAAGAAGTGTCATTCCCGTCCAGGCACCCACAGCTGAAATGGAACTCCACCTCCAAAACTCCCCATATGTCCAAGGGTTGCTTTCAGACAGAAGCTGCAAGGACAGACAGGTCTGCCTTGCCTTGGCCTCTGGTGGCTGCCTCTCATCTGCCTTCAAAACACTGGGGTTCTGTGGTTTCCTTCCTGTAGAAAAGAACCGACCTTCTTGTCCAGGTGCCCGTGGCCTCGAGCACATGATCACTACCTAGGGACAAAGGAGCTCTGTGCTCAGTGGAGTGGAGACTGAGGACAGTGGAGGAGAGTCCTGGGTGGGCTTGAAGGGTGGTTTCAGACATGGTGGATCCTTTCTACCTAGTAGAGACCAGCTGGCAAAAGAAAGAATTAATGCCAAGGGCAGCTGGGCAGGTCCAGGCTGGACACAAGGAGAAAGGAATTTCTCTCCCAGGGCAGTGCAGTGGTGCAACGTGTCCCCCAGAAGGAGTCTGGAGCAGCCCAAGGCTTTGTGTGCCAAGGCAGAGCCAGGCAGGACGCAGAGCCATCAGCAAAGGAAGGGGCCCATTGTTACACAGCAGGGCCGCAGAACCAAGGAGATCATTGTGACACTGCACAACCTCATGCAATCAAGGCGTCCGTGTTACGCTACTGAACCTCACGGAGCCAAGGGTCCATTGTGACGCTGCGGAGCCAAGGAGACTGTTGCTGACAGTACCAAAGTTCATGGAACCAAAAGTCCATTGTGACATTGTGGCGCCTCACGGAACCGTGGAGAGCATTATGACACTTTGTTACTATCTGATTTACACCCAGAAGGGCAAAGAAAAGGAAATCTCTGAGTATAAAAAGGAAAGAACTTTGAAGGTTCAAAATATTCCCAAAGACCAGATTAAAACCAAACGAGATTAAATGTTGGTGCCAAACAAATGGGTATCTCTTTATCTAATGGTAAGAGAGGCAAAGAGAAAGAAGGAGAAAAGTAGAGAAAAGTTAGAAAAGACAAGGTTACTCTAACAAGCACTGCATAAGTCACCACCACACTGTGCTACCTTTGTTGCTGCTGAGACAGGGTGGGGGAAGTGGAGAAGTTTTTGCCTTTTTTTTCCTGCTGTTTGAAGCCTCTTATCTGCCTCTTCTGAAGTCTAGAGCAGTTTGGCTGGAAAGCGGCGGCCCATCCTCCGAGATGCAGGCTCGATGCTTGCAGCTGAACCTGGGTCCGCCTGGGACGAAGGAGCAGGGCTAGGGGTTGCACAACTCCCTCGGGATTTCAGTGCAGGGGTGAAGGATTGGGGGGTGCTCCCCAGGCGGGCGGCGTCGGCTCCCGGAGGCCTCAGGGTGCCTCACGGCAGGCGATGGTGGTGGTGGGGGGAAAGGCAAAGGGCGGGGATTCTACCTTTTGCTTTTGCCTCCACATTTTGCACCAGTCTTGCCTTCCTTTTTATGGGCCTCAAGGCGGGCTATGCACGGCCCGTACGGCACGTAGTTTGCAGGCGTTCAAAAGTGATTATGATAAGCAGCCATCATGACGAAGCACTTTTGAAGCCTTTCAGGTGTTGAGCAGTGATAATGGCGAAGCGTTTTTTGGCGCCTTTCTCTTACTATTAGGCTCTTGCACACTTCAGAAGCAAGGGGCCATTGTGACACAGCAGGGCCTTGTATAAGCAAGGGGTCATTGTAGCACGGCAGGGCCTCGTGGAATCAAGGGGATCGTAGTGACACTGTGGGGCTCCAGGAGGCCACGGGGCCATTCTGACTGTGTGGAAGCAAGGATACCGTTGTTACGCTACGGGGCATCATGGAACCAAGGAGGCCATTGTGAAGCAGCTGGGGAACCCGCTGAGACTATTATGACACTTCAAGGCCTTGTGACACTGAAGGGCCATTGTGGAACTGCAGGGCCTCGTGGAACCAGTGAGACCATTGTGACATCACAGGGCCTCATGGGAGCCAGGGGCCATTGTGACACAGCCAGGCCTCACAGAAGCAAGGGGCCATTGTGACACTGCAAGGTCTCACGGAAGCAAAGGGCCAGTGTGCCACAGCCAGGCCTTGTGGAACCAAGGGGCCATTGTGATCCTGGGGAGCCCAATAGAACCAAGGAGCCATTGTGACCCTGCAGCACCTTACGGAATCATGGAGACCCTTGTGACCCTCTGTGACCTCATGGAACCAGTGGGCCATTGTGTTATTCTGCAGCCCCATGGAACCAAGGAAACCATCGTGACACAGCCAGGCCTCGTGGAAGCAAGGGGCCTTTGTGCCGCTCTAGAGCCAAGGAGACCACTGTGATATTGCTGGGCCTCAGGGGAACAAAATGGTGATGCTGCAGGGCCCCAAGGCTGCAAAGAGCGTGGAACAGGTGTGGTTGGCTTGGCCTCCTGGGGGCCACCTGCCTGGTCCAGCTGAGCTTGGCATGTTGAGGGGTGCTTCTCCTCTGGCCCTGAAACGCTGGAGTTCCTTGCTTTCCTTTCTGTGCGAAAGCACTGTCCTTCTCCTCCAGGGACCCATGGCTGAAATTAGGATTCTACCTCCAAATTGGATTCTGTCCGAGGATTCTTCCCATGTGAAACCTGCCAGGACAGACAGCTCAGGCTGGCCTTGGCCTCTTAGGGGCCACCTCGCATCTGCCTTCAAAACACGCGGGGGCTGTGCTTCTCTTCCCATGGAATAAAACCATCTTTCAAGTCCAGCCATCCATGGCCAAAATTGGGAATCCACCTCTGAAATTCCATATCTCCAAGGAAAAGCTCCCCGACAAAAGCTGCCAGGAATGTCCAGCTTCCCTTGGCTTCCTGAGGGCCAGCTCTCATCTGCCTTTGAAACACTGGGCCTCCTCACTTTGCTGCCAATGGAAAAGAACTGTCCTTCTGGGCCAGATGTCCATGGACAAAACTGGGATTTGGCCTCCCAAATTCCATCTAGCCAAGGATTGCTCCAAGACAAAAGCTGCCAAGACAAACAGGTCTGGCTGGCCTTGGCCTCCTTGAGGCACCACTAATCAGCCTTTGAAACACTGGGGCTCTGCCCTTTCCTTCCTGGGGAGAAGAAGTGTCATTCCCGTCCAGGCACCCACAGCTGAAATGGAATTCCACCTCCAAAACTCCCCGTATGTCCAAGGGTTGCTTTCAGACAGAAGCTGCAAGGACAGACAGGTCTGCCTTGCCTTGGCCTCTGGTGGCTGCCTCTCATCTGCCTTCAAAACACTGGGGTTCTGTGGTTTCCTTCCTGTAGAAAAGAACCGACCTTCTTGTCCAGGTGCCCGTGGCCTCGAGCACATGATCACTACCTAGGGACAAAGGAGCTCTGTGCTCAGTGGAGTGGAGAGTGAGGACAGTGGAGGAGAGTCCTGGGTGGGCTTGAAGGGTGGTTTCAGACATGGTGGATCCTTTCTAGCTAGTAGAGACCAGCTGGCAAAAGAAAGAATTAATGCCAAGGGCAGCTGGGCAGGTCCAGGCTGGACACAAGGAGAAAGGAATTTCTCTCCCAGGGCAGTGCAGTGGTGCAACGTGTCCCCCAGAAGGAGTCTGGAGCAGCCCAAGGCTTTGTGTGCCAAGGCAGAGCCAGGCAGGACGCAGAGCCATCAGCAAAGGAAGGGGCCCATTGTTACACAGCAGGGCCGCAGAACCAAGGAGATCATTGTGACACTGCACAACCTCATGCAATCAAGGCGTCCGTGTTACGCTACTGAACCTCACGGAGCCAAGGGTCCATTGTGACGCTGCGGAGCCAAGGAGACTGTTGCTGACAGTACCAAAGTTCATGGAACCAAAAGTCCATTGTGACATTGTGGCGCCTCACGGAACCGTGGAGAGCATTATGACACTTTGTTACTATCTGATTTACACCCAGAAGGGCAAAGAAAAGGAAATCTCTGAGTATAAAAAGGAAAGAACTTTGAAGGTTCAAAATATTCCCAAAGACCAGATTAAAACCAAACGAGATTAAATGTTGGTGCCAAACAAATGGGTATCTCTTTATCTAATGGTAAGAGAGGCAAAGAGAAAGAAGGAGAAAAGTAGAGAAAAGTTAGAAAAGACAAGGTTACTCTAACAAGCACTGCATAAGTCACCACCACACTGTGCTACCTTTGTTGCTGCTGAGACAGGGTGGGGGAAGTGGAGAAGTTTTTGCCTTTTTTTTCCTGCTGTTTGAAGCCTCTTATCTGCCTCTTCTGAAGTCTAGAGCAGTTTGGCTGGAAAGCGGCGGCCCATCCTCCGAGATGCAGGCTCGATGCTTGCAGCTGAACCTGGGTCCGCCTGGGACGAAGGAGCAGGGCTAGGGGTTGCACAACTCCCTCGGGATTTCAGTGCAGGGGTGAAGGATTGGGGGGTGCTCCCCAGGCGGGCGGCGTCGGCTCCCGGAGGCCTCAGGGTGCCTCACGGCAGGCGATGGTGGTGGTGGGGGGAAAGGCAAAGGGCGGGGATTCTACCTTTTGCTTTTGCCTCCACATTTTGCACCAGTTTTGCCTTCCTTTTTATGGGCCTCAAGGCGGGCTATGCACGGCCCGTACGGCACGTAGTTTGCAGGCGTTCAAAAGTGATTATGATAAGCAGCCATCATGACGAAGCACTTTTGAAGCCTTTCAGGTGTTGAGCAGTGATAATGGCGAAGCGTTTTTTGGCGCCTTTCTCTTACTATTAGGCTCTTGCACACTTCAGAAGCAAGGGGCCATTGTGACACAGCAGGGCCTTGTATAAGCAAGGGGTCATTGTAGCACGGCAGGGCCTCGTGGAATCAAGGGGATCGTAGTGACACTGTGGGGCTCCAGGAGGCCACGGGGCCATTCTGACTGTGTGGAAGCAAGGATACCGTTGTTACGCTACGGGGCATCATGGAACCAAGGAGGCCATTGTGAAGCAGCTGGGGAACCCGCTGAGACTATTATGACACTTCAAGGCCTTGTGACACTGAAGGGCCATTGTGGAACTGCAGGGCCTCGTGGAACCAGTGAGACCATTGTGACATCACAGGGCCTCATGGGAGCCAGGGGCCATTGTGACACAGCCAGGCCTCACAGAAGCAAGGGGCCATTGTGACACTGCAAGGTCTCACGGAAGCAAAGGGCCAGTGTGCCACAGCCAGGCCTTGTGGAACCAAGGGGCCATTGTGATCCTGGGGAGCCCAATAGAACCAAGGAGCCATTGTGACCCTGCAGCACCTTACGGAATCATGGAGACCCTTGTGACCCTCTGTGACCTCATGGAACCAGTGGGCCATTGTGTTATTCTGCAGCCCCATGGAACCAAGGAAACCATTGTGACACAGCCAGGCCTCGTGGAAGCAAGGGGCCTTTGTGCCGCTCTAGAGCCAAGGAGACCACTGTGATATTGCTGGGCCTCAGGGGAACAAAATGGTGATGCTGCAGGGCCCCAAGGCTGCAAAGAGCGTGGAACAGGTGTGGTTGGCTTGGCCTCCTGGGGGCCACCTGCCTGGTCCAGCTGAGCTTGGCATGTTGAGGGGTGCTTCTCCTCTGGCCCTGAAACGCTGGAGTTCCTTGCTTTCCTTTCTGTGCGAAAGCACTGTCCTTCTCCTCCAGGGACCCATGGCTGAAATTAGGATTCTACCTCCAAATTGGATTCTGTCCGAGGATTGTTCCCATGTGAAACCTGCCAGGACAGACAGCTCAGGCTGGCCTTGGCCTCTTAGGGGCCACCTCGCATCTGCCTTCAAAACACGCGGGGGCTGTGCTTCTCTTCCCATGGAATAAAACCATCTTTCAAGTCCAGCCATCCATGGCCAAAATTGGGAATCCACCTCTGAAATTCCATATCTCCAAGGAAAAGCTCCCCGACAAAAGCTGCCAGGAATGTCCAGCTTCCCTTGGCTTCCTGAGGGCCAGCTCTCATCTGCCTTTGAAACACTGGGCCTCCTCACTTTGCTGCCAATGGAAAAGAACTGTCCTTCTGGGCCAGATGTCCATGGACAAAACTGGGATTTGGCCTCCCAAATTCCATCTAGCCAAGGATTGCTCCAAGACAAAAGCTGCCAAGACAAACAGGTCTGGCTGGCCTTGGCCTCCTTGAGGCACCACTAATCAGCCTTTGAAACACTGGGGCTCTGCCCTTTCCTTCCTGGGGAGAAGAAGTGTCATTCCCGTCCAGGCACCCACAGCTGAAATGGAACTCCACCTCCAAAACTCCCCGTATGTCCAAGGGTTGCTTTCAGACAGAAGCTGCAAGGACAGACAGGTCTGCCTTGCCTTGGCCTCTGGTGGCTGCCTCTCATCTGCCTTCAAAACACTGGGGTTCTGTGGTTTCCTTCCTGTAGAAAAGAACCGACCTTCTTGTCCAGGTGCCCGTGGCCTCGAGCACATGATCACTACCTAGGGACAAAGGAGCTCTGTGCTCAGTGGAGTGGAGACTGAGGACAGTGGAGGAGAGTCCTGGGTGGGCTTGAAGGGTGGTTTCAGACATGGTGGATCCTTTCTAGCTAGTAGAGACCAGCTGGCAAAAGAAAGAATTAATGCCAAGGGCAGCTGGGCAGGTCCAGGCTGGACACAAGGAGAAAGGAATTTCTCTCCCAGGGCAGTGCAGTGGTGCAACGTGTCCCCCAGAAGGAGTCTGGAGCAGCCCAAGGCTTTGTGTGCCAAGGCAGAGCCAGGCAGGACGCAGAGCCATCAGCAAAGGAAGGGGCCCATTGTTACACAGCAGGGCCGCAGAACCAAGGAGATCATTGTGACACTGCACAACCTCATGCAATCAAGGCGTCCGTGTTACGCTACTGAACCTCACGGAGCCAAGGGTCCATTGTGACGCTGCGGAGCCAAGGAGACTGTTGCTGACAGTACCAAAGTTCATGGAACCAAAAGTCCATTGTGACATTGTGGCGCCTCACGGAACCGTGGAGAGCATTATGACACTTTGTTACTATCTGATTTACACCCAGAAGGGCAAAGAAAAGGAAATCTCTGAGTATAAAAAGGAAAGAACTTTGAAGGTTCAAAATATTCCCAAAGACCAGATTAAAACCAAACGAGATTAAATGTTGGTGCCAAACAAATGGGTATCTCTTTATCTAATGGTAAGAGAGGCAAAGAGAAAGAAGGAGAAAAGTAGAGAAAAGTTAGAAAAGACAAGGTTACTCTAACAAGCACTGCATAAGTCACCACCACACTGTGCTACCTTTGTTGCTGCTGAGACAGGGTGGGGGAAGTGGAGAAGTTTTTGCCTTTTTTTTCCTGCTGTTTGAAGCCTCTTATCTGCCTCTTCTGAAGTCTAGAGCAGTTTGGCTGGAAAGCGGCGGCCCATCCTCCGAGATGCAGGCTCGATGCTTGCAGCTGAACCTGGGTCCGCCTGGGACGAAGGAGCAGGGCTAGGGGTTGCACAACTCCCTCGGGATTTCAGTGCAGGGGTGAAGGATTGGGGGGTGCTCCCCAGGCGGGCGGCGTCGGCTCCCGGAGGCCTCAGGGTGCCTCACGGCAGGCGATGGTGGTGGTGGGGGGAAAGGCAAAGGGCGGGGATTCTACCTTTTGCTTTTGCCTCCACATTTTGCACCAGTCTTGCCTTCCTTTTTATGGGCCTCAAGGCGGGCTATGCACGGCCCGTACGGCACGTAGTTTGCAGGCGTTCAAAAGTGATTATGATAAGCAGCCATCATGACGAAGCACTTTTGAAGCCTTTCAGGTGTTGAGCAGTGATAATGGCGAAGCGTTTTTTGGCGCCTTTCTCTTACTATTAGGCTCTTGCACACTTCAGAAGCAAGGGGCCATTGTGACACAGCAGGGCCTTGTATAAGCAAGGGGTCATTGTAGCACGGCAGGGCCTCGTGGAATCAAGGGGATCGTAGTGACACTGTGGGGCTCCAGGAGGCCACGGGGCCATTCTGACTGTGTGGAAGCAAGGATACCGTTGTTACGCTACGGGGCATCATGGAACCAAGGAGGCCATTGTGAAGCAGCTGGGGAACCCGCTGAGACTATTATGACACTTCAAGGCCTTGTGACACTGAAGGGCCATTGTGGAACTGCAGGGCCTCGTGGAACCAGTGAGACCATTGTGACATCACAGGGCCTCATGGGAGCCAGGGGCCATTGTGACACAGCCAGGCCTCACAGAAGCAAGGGGCCATTGTGACACTGCAAGGTCTCACGGAAGCAAAGGGCCAGTGTGCCACAGCCAGGCCTTGTGGAACCAAGGGGCCATTGTGATCCTGGGGAGCCCAATAGAACCAAGGAGCCATTGTGACCCTGCAGCACCTTACGGAATCATGGAGACCCTTGTGACCCTCTGTGACCTCATGGAACCAGTGGGCCATTGTGTTATTCTGCAGCCCCATGGAACCAAGGAAACCATCGTGACACAGCCAGGCCTCGTGGAAGCAAGGGGCCTTTGTGCCGCTCTAGAGCCAAGGAGACCACTGTGATATTGCTGGGCCTCAGGGGAACAAAATGGTGATGCTGCAGGGCCCCAAGGCTGCAAAGAGCGTGGAACAGGTGTGGTTGGCTTGGCCTCCTGGGGGCCACCTGCCTGGTCCAGCTGAGCTTGGCATGTTGAGGGGTGCTTCTCCTCTGGCCCTGAAACGCTGGAGTTCCTTGCTTTCCTTTCTGTGCGAAAGCACTGTCCTTCTCCTCCAGGGACCCATGGCTGAAATTAGGATTCTACCTCCAAATTGGATTCTGTCCGAGGATTGTTCCCATGTGAAACCTGCCAGGACAGACAGCTCAGGCTGGCCTTGGCCTCTTAGGGGCCACCTCGCATCTGCCTTCAAAACACGCGGGGGCTGTGCTTCTCTTCCCATGGAATAAAACCATCTTTCAAGTCCAGCCATCCATGGCCAAAATTGGGAATC
The DNA here is from genome assembly GCF_965178545.1 of Coloeus monedula. Taxonomy (NCBI): domain Eukaryota; kingdom Metazoa; phylum Chordata; class Aves; order Passeriformes; family Corvidae; genus Coloeus; species Coloeus monedula. Next base: position 509,285 of record NW_028120805.1, on the reverse strand, counting down.
CACCTCTGAAATTCCATATCTCCAAGGAAAAGCTCCCCGACAAAAGCTGCCAGGAATGTCCAGCTTCCCTTGGCTTCCTGAGGGCCAGCTCTCATCTGCCTTTGAAACACTGGGCCTCCTCACTTTGCTGCCAATGGAAAAGAACTGTCCTTCTGGGCCAGATGTCCATGGACAAAACTGGGATTTGGCCTCCCAAATTCCATCTAGCCAAGGATTGCTCCAAGACAAAAGCTGCCAAGACAAACAGGTCTGGCTGGCCTTGGCCTCCTTGAGGCACCACTAATCAGCCTTTGAAACACTGGGGCTCTGCCCTTTCCTTCCTGGGGAGAAGAAGTGTCATTCCCGTCCAGGCACCCACAGCTGAAATGGAACTCCACCTCCAAAACTCCCCGTATGTCCAAGGGTTGCTTTCAGACAGAAGCTGCAAGGACAGACAGGTCTGCCTTGCCTTGGCCTCTGGTGGCTGCCTCTCATCTGCCTTCAAAACACTGGGGTTCTGTGGTTTCCTTCCTGTAGAAAAGAACCGACCTTCTTGTCCAGGTGCCCGTGGCCTCGAGCACATGATCACTACCTAGGGACAAAGGAGCTCTGTGCTCAGTGGAGTGGAGAGTGAGGACAGTGGAGGAGAGTCCTGGGTGGGCTTGAAGGGTGGTTTCAGACATGGTGGATCCTTTCTAGCTAGTAGAGACCAGCTGGCAAAAGAAAGAATTAATGCCAAGGGCAGCTGGGCAGGTCCAGGCTGGACACAAGGAGAAAGGAATTTCTCTCCCAGGGCAGTGCAGTGGTGCAACGTGTCCCCCAGAAGGAGTCTGGAGCAGCCCAAGGCTTTGTGTGCCAAGGCAGAGCCAGGCAGGACGCAGAGCCATCAGCAAAGGAAGGGGCCCATTGTTACACAGCAGGGCCGCAGAACCAAGGAGATCATTGTGACACTGCACAACCTCATGCAATCAAGGCGTCCGTGTTACGCTACTGAACCTCACGGAGCCAAGGGTCCATTGTGACGCTGCGGAGCCAAGGAGACTGTTGCTGACAGTACCAAAGTTCATGGAACCAAAAGTCCATTGTGACATTGTGGCGCCTCACGGAACCGTGGAGAGCATTATGACACTTTGTTACTATCTGATTTACACCCAGAAGGGCAAAGAAAAGGAAATCTCTGAGTATAAAAAGGAAAGAACTTTGAAGGTTCAAAATATTCCCAAAGACCAGATTAAAACCAAACGAGATTAAATGTTGGTGCCAAACAAATGGGTATCTCTTTATCTAATGGTAAGAGAGGCAAAGAGAAAGAAGGAGAAAAGTAGAGAAAAGTTAGAAAAGACAAGGTTACTCTAACAAGCACTGCATAAGTCACCACCACACTGTGCTACCTTTGTTGCTGCTGAGACAGGGTGGGGGAAGTGGAGAAGTTTTTGCCTTTTTTTTCCTGCTGTTTGAAGCCTCTTATCTGCCTCTTCTGAAGTCTAGAGCAGTTTGGCTGGAAAGCGGCGGCCCATCCTCCGAGATGCAGGCTCGATGCTTGCAGCTGAACCTGGGTCCGCCTGGGACGAAGGAGCAGGGCTAGGGGTTGCACAACTCCCTCGGGATTTCAGTGCAGGGGTGAAGGATTGGGGGGTGCTCCCCAGGCGGGCGGCGTCGGCTCCCGGAGGCCTCAGGGTGCCTCACGGCAGGCGATGGTGGTGGTGGGGGGAAAGGCAAAGGGCGGGGATTCTACCTTTTGCTTTTGCCTCCACATTTTGCACCAGTCTTGCCTTCCTTTTTATGGGCCTCAAGGCGGGCTATGCACGGCCCGTACGGCACGTAGTTTGCAGGCGTTCAAAAGTGATTATGATAAGCAGCCATCATGACGAAGCACTTTTGAAGCCTTTCAGGTGTTGAGCAGTGATAATGGCGAAGCGTTTTTTGGCGCCTTTCTCTTACTATTAGGCTCTTGCACACTTCAGAAGCAAGGGGCCATTGTGACACAGCAGGGCCTTGTATAAGCAAGGGGTCATTGTAGCACGGCAGGGCCTCGTGGAATCAAGGGGATCGTAGTGACACTGTGGGGCTCCAGGAGGCCACGGGGCCATTCTGACTGTGTGGAAGCAAGGATACCGTTGTTACGCTACGGGGCATCATGGAACCAAGGAGGCCATTGTGAAGCAGCTGGGGAACCCGCTGAGACTATTATGACACTTCAAGGCCTTGTGACACTGAAGGGCCATTGTGGAACTGCAGGGCCTCGTGGAACCAGTGAGACCATTGTGACATCACAGGGCCTCATGGGAGCCAGGGGCCATTGTGACACAGCCAGGCCTCACAGAAGCAAGGGGCCATTGTGACACTGCAAGGTCTCACGGAAGCAAAGGGCCAGTGTGCCACAGCCAGGCCTTGTGGAACCAAGGGGCCATTGTGATCCTGGGGAGCCCAATAGAACCAAGGAGCCATTGTGACCCTGCAGCACCTTACGGAATCATGGAGACCCTTGTGACCCTCTGTGACCTCATGGAACCAGTGGGCCATTGTGTTATTCTGCAGCCCCATGGAACCAAGGAAACCATTGTGACACAGCCAGGCCTCGTGGAAGCAAGGGGCCTTTGTGCCGCTCTAGAGCCAAGGAGACCACTGTGATATTGCTGGGCCTCAGGGGAACAAAATGGTGATGCTGCAGGGCCCCAAGGCTGCAAAGAGCGTGGAACAGGTGTGGTTGGCTTGGCCTCCTGGGGGCCACCTGCCTGGTCCAGCTGAGCTTGGCATGTTGAGGGGTGCTTCTCCTCTGGCCCTGAAACGCTGGAGTTCCTTGCTTTCCTTTCTGTGCGAAAGCACTGTCCTTCTCCTCCAGGGACCCATGGCTGAAATTAGGATTCTACCTCCAAATTGGATTCTGTCCGAGGATTGTTCCCATGTGAAACCTGCCAGGACAGACAGCTCAGGCTGGCCTTGGCCTCTTAGGGGCCACCTCGCATCTGCCTTCAAAACACGCGGGGGCTGTGCTTCTCTTCCCATGGAATAAAACCATCTTTCAAGTCCAGCCATCCATGGCCAAAATTGGGAATCCACCTCTGAAATTCCATATCTCCAAGGAAAAGCTCCCCGACAAAAGCTGCCAGGAATGTCCAGCTTCCCTTGGCTTCCTGAGGGCCAGCTCTCATCTGCCTTTGAAACACTGGGCCTCCTCACTTTGCTGCCAATGGAAAAGAACTGTCCTTCTGGGCCAGATGTCCATGGACAAAACTGGGATTTGGCCTCCCAAATTCCATCTAGCCAAGGATTGCTCCAAGACAAAAGCTGCCAAGACAAACAGGTCTGGCTGGCCTTGGCCTCCTTGAGGCACCACTAATCAGCCTTTGAAACACTGGGGCTCTGCCCTTTCCTTCCTGGGGAGAAGAAGTGTCATTCCCGTCCAGGCACCCACAGCTGAAATGGAACTCCACCTCCAAAACTCCCCGTATGTCCAAGGGTTGCTTTCAGACAGAAGCTGCAAGGACAGACAGGTCTGCCTTGCCTTGGCCTCTGGTGGCTGCCTCTCATCTGCCTTCAAAACACTGGGGTTCTGTGGTTTCCTTCCTGTAGAAAAGAACCGACCTTCTTGTCCAGGTGCCCGTGGCCTCGAGCACATGATCACTACCTAGGGACAAAGGAGCTCTGTGCTCAGTGGAGTGGAGACTGAGGACAGTGGAGGAGAGTCCTGGGTGGGCTTGAAGGGTGGTTTCAGACATGGTGGATCCTTTCTAGCTAGTAGAGACCAGCTGGCAAAAGAAAGAATTAATGCCAAGGGCAGCTGGGCAGGTCCAGGCTGGACACAAGGAGAAAGGAATTTCTCTCCCAGGGCAGTGCAGTGGTGCAACGTGTCCCCCAGAAGGAGTCTGGAGCAGCCCAAGGCTTTGTGTGCCAAGGCAGAGCCAGGCAGGACGCAGAGCCATCAGCAAAGGAAGGGGCCCATTGTTACACAGCAGGGCCGCAGAACCAAGGAGATCATTGTGACACTGCACAACCTCATGCAATCAAGGCGTCCGTGTTACGCTACTGAACCTCACGGAGCCAAGGGTCCATTGTGACGCTGCGGAGCCAAGGAGACTGTTGCTGACAGTACCAAAGTTCATGGAACCAAAAGTCCATTGTGACATTGTGGCGCCTCACGGAACCGTGGAGAGCATTATGACACTTTGTTACTATCTGATTTACACCCAGAAGGGCAAAGAAAAGGAAATCTCTGAGTATAAAAAGGAAAGAACTTTGAAGGTTCAAAATATTCCCAAAGACCAGATTAAAACCAAACGAGATTAAATGTTGGTGCCAAACAAATGGGTATCTCTTTATCTAATGGTAAGAGAGGCAAAGAGAAAGAAGGAGAAAAGTAGAGAAAAGTTAGAAAAGACAAGGTTACTCTAACAAGCACTGCATAAGTCACCACCACACTGTGCTACCTTTGTTGCTGCTGAGACAGGGTGGGGGAAGTGGAGAAGTTTTTGCCTTTTTTTTCCTGCTGTTTGAAGCCTCTTATCTGCCTCTTCTGAAGTCTAGAGCAGTTTGGCTGGAAAGCGGCGGCCCATCCTCCGAGATGCAGGCTCGATGCTTGCAGCTGAACCTGGGTCCGCCTGGGACGAAGGAGCAGGGCTAGGGGTTGCACAACTCCCTCGGGATTTCAGTGCAGGGGTGAAGGATTGGGGGGTGCTCCCCAGGCGGGCGGCGTCGGCTCCCGGAGGCCTCAGGGTGCCTCACGGCAGGCGATGGTGGTGGTGGGGGGAAAGGCAAAGGGCGGGGATTCTACCTTTTGCTTTTGCCTCCACATTTTGCACCAGTCTTGCCTTCCTTTTTATGGGCCTCAAGGCGGGCTATGCACGGCCCGTACGGCACGTAGTTTGCAGGCGTTCAAAAGTGATTATGATAAGCAGCCATCATGACGAAGCACTTTTGAAGCCTTTCAGGTGTTGAGCAGTGATAATGGCGAAGCGTTTTTTGGCGCCTTTCTCTTACTATTAGGCTCTTGCACACTTCAGAAGCAAGGGGCCATTGTGACACAGCAGGGCCTTGTATAAGCAAGGGGTCATTGTAGCACGGCAGGGCCTCGTGGAATCAAGGGGATCGTAGTGACACTGTGGGGCTCCAGGAGGCCACGGGGCCATTCTGACTGTGTGGAAGCAAGGATACCGTTGTTACGCTACGGGGCATCATGGAACCAAGGAGGCCATTGTGAAGCAGCTGGGGAACCCGCTGAGACTATTATGACACTTCAAGGCCTTGTGACACTGAAGGGCCATTGTGGAACTGCAGGGCCTCGTGGAACCAGTGAGACCATTGTGACATCACAGGGCCTCATGGGAGCCAGGGGCCATTGTGACACAGCCAGGCCTCACAGAAGCAAGGGGCCATTGTGACACTGCAAGGTCTCACGGAAGCAAAGGGCCAGTGTGCCACAGCCAGGCCTTGTGGAACCAAGGGGCCATTGTGATCCTGGGGAGCCCAATAGAACCAAGGAGCCATTGTGACCCTGCAGCACCTTACGGAATCATGGAGACCCTTGTGACCCTCTGTGACCTCATGGAACCAGTGGGCCATTGTGTTATTCTGCAGCCCCATGGAACCAAGGAAACCATCGTGACACAGCCAGGCCTCGTGGAAGCAAGGGGCCTTTGTGCCGCTCTAGAGCCAAGGAGACCACTGTGATATTGCTGGGCCTCAGGGGAACAAAATGGTGATGCTGCAGGGCCCCAAGGCTGCAAAGAGCGTGGAACAGGTGTGGTTGGCTTGGCCTCCTGGGGGCCACCTGCCTGGTCCAGCTGAGCTTGGCATGTTGAGGGGTGCTTCTCCTCTGGCCCTGAAACGCTGGAGTTCCTTGCTTTCCTTTCTGTGCGAAAGCACTGTCCTTCTCCTCCAGGGACCCATGGCTGAAATTAGGATTCTACCTCCAAATTGGATTCTGTCCGAGGATTGTTCCCATGTGAAACCTGCCAGGACAGACAGCTCAGGCTGGCCTTGGCCTCTTAGGGGCCACCTCGCATCTGCCTTCAAAACACGCGGGGGCTGTGCTTCTCTTCCCATGGAATAAAACCATCTTTCAAGTCCAGCCATCCATGGCCAAAATTGGGAATCCACCTCTGAAATTCCATATCTCCAAGGAAAAGCTCCCCGACAAAAGCTGCCAGGAATGTCCAGCTTCCCTTGGCTTCCTGAGGGCCAGCTCTCATCTGCCTTTGAAACACTGGGCCTCCTCACTTTGCTGCCAATGGAAAAGAACTGTCCTTCTGGGCCAGATGTCCATGGACAAAACTGGGATTTGGCCTCCCAAATTCCATCTAGCCAAGGATTGCTCCAAGACAAAAGCTGCCAAGACAAACAGGTCTGGCTGGCCTTGGCCTCCTTGAGGCACCACTAATCAGCCTTTGAAACACTGGGGCTCTGCCCTTTCCTTCCTGGGGAGAAGAAGTGTCATTCCCGTCCAGGCACCCACAGCTGAAATGGAATTCCACCTCCAAAACTCCCCGTATGTCCAAGGGTTGCTTTCAGACAGAAGCTGCAAGGACAGACAGGTCTGCCTTGCCTTGGCCTCTGGTGGCTGCCTCTCATCTGCCTTCAAAACACTGGGGTTCTGTGGTTTCCTTCCTGTAGAAAAGAACCGACCTTCTTGTCCAGGTGCCCGTGGCCTCGAGCACATGATCACTACCTAGGGACAAAGGAGCTCTGTGCTCAGTGGAGTGGAGACTGAGGACAGTGGAGGAGAGTCCTGGGTGGGCTTGAAGGGTGGTTTCAGACATGGTGGATCCTTTCTACCTAGTAGAGACCAGCTGGCAAAAGAAAGAATTAATGCCAAGGGCAGCTGGGCAGGTCCAGGCTGGACACAAGGAGAAAGGAATTTCTCTCCCAGGGCAGTGCAGTGGTGCAACGTGTCCCCCAGAAGGAGTCTGGAGCAGCCCAAGGCTTTGTGTGCCAAGGCAGAGCCAGGCAGGACGCAGAGCCATCAGCAAAGGAAGGGGCCCATTGTTACACAGCAGGGCCGCAGAACCAAGGAGATCATTGTGACACTGCACAACCTCATGCAATCAAGGCGTCCGTGTTACGCTACTGAACCTCACGGAGCCAAGGGTCCATTGTGACGCTGCGGAGCCAAGGAGACTGTTGCTGACAGTACCAAAGTTCATGGAACCAAAAGTCCATTGTGACATTGTGGCGCCTCACGGAACCGTGGAGAGCATTATGACACTTTGTTACTATCTGATTTACACCCAGAAGGGCAAAGAAAAGGAAATCTCTGAGTATAAAAAGGAAAGAACTTTGAAGGTTCAAAATATTCCCAAAGACCAGATTAAAACCAAACGAGATTAAATGTTGGTGCCAAACAAATGGGTATCTCTTTATCTAATGGTAAGAGAGGCAAAGAGAAAGAAGGAGAAAAGTAGAGAAAAGTTAGAAAAGACAAGGTTACTCTAACAAGCACTGCATAAGTCACCACCACACTGTGCTACCTTTGTTGCTGCTGAGACAGGGTGGGGGAAGTGGAGAAGTTTTTGCCTTTTTTTTCCTGCTGTTTGAAGCCTCTTATCTGCCTCTTCTGAAGTCTAGAGCAGTTTGGCTGGAAAGCGGCGGCCCATCCTCCGAGATGCAGGCTCGATGCTTGCAGCTGAACCTGGGTCCGCCTGGGACGAAGGAGCAGGGCTAGGGGTTGCACAACTCCCTCGGGATTTCAGTGCAGGGGTGAAGGATTGGGGGGTGCTCCCCAGGCGGGCGGCGTCGGCTCCCGGAGGCCTCAGGGTGCCTCACGGCAGGCGATGGTGGTGGTGGGGGGAAAGGCAAAGGGCGGGGATTCTACCTTTTGCTTTTGCCTCCACATTTTGCACCAGTTTTGCCTTCCTTTTTATGGGCCTCAAGGCGGGCTATGCACGGCCCGTACGGCACGTAGTTTGCAGGCGTTCAAAAGTGATTATGATAAGCAGCCATCATGACGAAGCACTTTTGAAGCCTTTCAGGTGTTGAGCAGTGATAATGGCGAAGCGTTTTTTGGCGCCTTTCTCTTACTATTAGGCTCTTGCACACTTCAGAAGCAAGGGGCCATTGTGACACAGCAGGGCCTTGTATAAGCAAGGGGTCATTGTAGCACGGCAGGGCCTCGTGGAATCAAGGGGATCGTAGTGACACTGTGGGGCTCCAGGAGGCCACGGGGCCATTCTGACTGTGTGGAAGCAAGGATACCGTTGTTACGCTACGGGGCATCATGGAACCAAGGAGGCCATTGTGAAGCAGCTGGGGAACCCGCTGAGACTATTATGACACTTCAAGGCCTTGTGACACTGAAGGGCCATTGTGGAACTGCAGGGCCTCGTGGAACCAGTGAGACCATTGTGACATCACAGGGCCTCATGGGAGCCAGGGGCCATTGTGACACAGCCAGGCCTCACAGAAGCAAGGGGCCATTGTGACACTGCAAGGTCTCACGGAAGCAAAGGGCCAGTGTGCCACAGCCAGGCCTTGTGGAACCAAGGGGCCATTGTGATCCTGGGGAGCCCAATAGAACCAAGGAGCCATTGTGACCCTGCAGCACCTTACGGAATCATGGAGACCCTTGTGACCCTCTGTGACCTCATGGAACCAGTGGGCCATTGTGTTATTCTGCAGCCCCATGGAACCAAGGAAACCATTGTGACACAGCCAGGCCTCGTGGAAGCAAGGGGCCTTTGTGCCGCTCTAGAGCCAAGGAGACCACTGTGATATTGCTGGGCCTCAGGGGAACAAAATGGTGATGCTGCAGGGCCCCAAGGCTGCAAAGAGCGTGGAACAGGTGTGGTTGGCTTGGCCTCCTGGGGGCCACCTGCCTGGTCCAGCTGAGCTTGGCATGTTGAGGGGTGCTTCTCCTCTGGCCCTGAAACGCTGGAGTTCCTTGCTTTCCTTTCTGTGCGAAAGCACTGTCCTTCTCCTCCAGGGACCCATGGCTGAAATTAGGATTCTACCTCCAAATTGGATTCTGTCCGAGGATTGTTCCCATGTGAAACCTGCCAGGACAGACAGCTCAGGCTGGCCTTGGCCTCTTAGGGGCCACCTCGCATCTGCCTTCAAAACACGCGGGGGCTGTGCTTCTCTTCCCATGGAATAAAACCATCTTTCAAGTCCAGCCATCCATGGCCAAAATTGGGAATCCACCTCTGAAATTCCATATCTCCAAGGAAAAGCTCCCCGACAAAAGCTGCCAGGAATGTCCAGCTTCCCTTGGCTTCCTGAGGGCCAGCTCTCATCTGCCTTTGAAACACTGGGCCTCCTCACTTTGCTGCCAATGGAAAAGAACTGTCCTTCTGGGCCAGATGTCCATGGACAAAACTGGGATTTGGCCTCCCAAATTCCATCTAGCCAAGGATTGCTCCAAGACAAAAGCTGCCAAGACAAACAGGTCTGGCTGGCCTTGGCCTCCTTGAGGCACCACTAATCAGCCTTTGAAACACTGGGGCTCTGCCCTTTCCTTCCTGGGGAGAAGAAGTGTCATTCCCGTCCAGGCACCCACAGCTGAAATGGAACTCCACCTCCAAAACTCCCCGTATGTCCAAGGGTTGCTTTCAGACAGAAGCTGCAAGGACAGACAGGTCTGCCTTGCCTTGGCCTCTGGTGGCTGCCTCTCATCTGCCTTCAAAACACTGGGGTTCTGTGGTTTCCTTCCTGTAGAAAAGAACCGACCTTCTTGTCCAGGTGCCCGTGGCCTCGAGCACATGATCACTACCTAGGGACAAAGGAGCTCTGTGCTCAGTGGAGTGGAGAGTGAGGACAGTGGAGGAGAGTCCTGGGTGGGCTTGAAGGGTGGTTTCAGACATGGTGGATCCTTTCTAGCTAGTAGAGACCAGCTGGCAAAAGAAAGAATTAATGCCAAGGGCAGCTGGGCAGGTCCAGGCTGGACACAAGGAGAAAGGAATTTCTCTCCCAGGGCAGTGCAGTGGTGCAACGTGTCCCCCAGAAGGAGTCTGGAGCAGCCCAAGGCTTTGTGTGCCAAGGCAGAGCCAGGCAGGACGCAGAGCCATCAGCAAAGGAAGGGGCCCATTGTTACACAGCAGGGCCGCAGAACCAAGGAGATCATTGTGACACTGCACAACCTCATGCAATCAAGGCGTCCGTGTTACGCTACTGAACCTCACGGAGCCAAGGGTCCATTGTGACGCTGCGGAGCCAAGGAGACTGTTGCTGACAGTACCAAAGTTCATGGAACCAAAAGTCCATTGTGACATTGTGGCGCCTCACGGAACCGTGGAGAGCATTATGACACTTTGTTACTATCTGATTTACACCCAGAAGGGCAAAGAAAAGGAAATCTCTGAGTATAAAAAGGAAAGAACTTTGAAGGTTCAAAATATTCCCAAAGACCAGATTAAAACCAAACGAGATTAAATGTTGGTGCCAAACAAATGGGTATCTCTTTATCTAATGGTAAGAGAGGCAAAGAGAAAGAAGGAGAAAAGTAGAGAAAAGTTAGAAAAGACAAGGTTACTCTAACAAGCACTGCATAAGTCACCACCACACTGTGCTACCTTTGTTGCTGCTGAGACAGGGTGGGGGAAGTGGAGAAGTTTTTGCCTTTTTTTTCCTGCTGTTTGAAGCCTCTTATCTGCCTCTTCTGAAGTCTAGAGCAGTTTGGCTGGAAAGCGGCGGCCCATCCTCCGAGATGCAGGCTCGATGCTTGCAGCTGAACCTGGGTCCGCCTGGGACGAAGGAGCAGGGCTAGGGGTTGCACAACTCCCTCGGGATTTCAGTGCAGGGGTGAAGGATTGGGGGGTGCTCCCCAGGCGGGCGGCGTCGGCTCCCGGAGGCCTCAGGGTGCCTCACGGCAGGCGATGGTGGTGGTGGGGGGAAAGGCAAAGGGCGGGGATTCTACCTTTTGCTTTTGCCTCCACATTTTGCACCAGTCTTGCCTTCCTTTTTATGGGCCTCAAGGCGGGCTATGCACGGCCCGTACGGCACGTAGTTTGCAGGCGTTCAAAAGTGATTATGATAAGCAGCCATCATGACGAAGCACTTTTGAAGCCTTTCAGGTGTTGAGCAGTGATAATGGCGAAGCGTTTTTTGGCGCCTTTCTCTTACTATTAGGCTCTTGCACACTTCAGAAGCAAGGGGCCATTGTGACACAGCAGGGCCTTGTATAAGCAAGGGGTCATTGTAGCACGGCAGGGCCTCGTGGAATCAAGGGGATCGTAGTGACACTGTGGGGCTCCAGGAGGCCACGGGGCCATTCTGACTGTGTGGAAGCAAGGATACCGTTGTTACGCTACGGGGCATCATGGAACCAAGGAGGCCATTGTGAAGCAGCTGGGGAACCCGCTGAGACTATTATGACACTTCAAGGCCTTGTGACACTGAAGGGCCATTGTGGAACTGCAGGGCCTCGTGGAACCAGTGAGACCATTGTGACATCACAGGGCCTCATGGGAGCCAGGGGCCATTGTGACACAGCCAGGCCTCACAGAAGCAAGGGGCCATTGTGACACTGCAAGGTCTCACGGAAGCAAAGGGCCAGTGTGCCACAGCCAGGCCTTGTGGAACCAAGGGGCCATTGTGATCCTGGGGAGCCCAATAGAACCAAGGAGCCATTGTGACCCTGCAGCACCTTACGGAATCATGGAGACCCTTGTGACCCTCTGTGACCTCATGGAACCAGTGGGCCATTGTGTTATTCTGCAGCCCCATGGAACCAAGGAAACCATCGTGACACAGCCAGGCCTCGTGGAAGCAAGGGGCCTTTGTGCCGCTCTAGAGCCAAGGAGACCACTGTGATATTGCTGGGCCTCAGGGGAACAAAATGGTGATGCTGCAGGGCCCCAAGGCTGCAAAGAGCGTGGAACAGGTGTGGTTGGCTTGGCCTCCTGGGGGCCACCTGCCTGGTCCAGCTGAGCTTGGCATGTTGAGGGGTGCTTCTCCTCTGGCCCTGAAACGCTGGAGTTCCTTGCTTTCCTTTCTGTGCGAAAGCACTGTCCTTCTCCTCCAGGGACCCATGGCTGAAATTAGGATTCTACCTCCAAATTGGATTCTGTCCGAGGATTGTTCCCATGTGAAACCTGCCAGGACAGACAGCTCAGGCTGGCCTTGGCCTCTTAGGGGCCACCTCGCATCTGCCTTCAAAACACGCGGGGGCTGTGCTTCTCTTCCCATGGAATAAAACCATCTTTCAAGTCCAGCCATCCATGGCCAAAATTGGGAATCCACCTCTGAAATTCCATATCTCCAAGGAAAAGCTCCCCGACAAAAGCTGCCAGGAATGTCCAGCTTCCCTTGGCTTCCTGAGGGCCAGCTCTCATCTGCCTTTGAAACACTGGGCCTCCTCACTTTGCTGCCAATGGAAAAGAACTGTCCTTCTGGGCCAGATGTCCATGGACAAAACTGGGATTTGGCCTCCCAAATTCCATCTAGCCAAGGATTGCTCCAAGACAAAAGCTGCCAAGACAAACAGGTCTGGCTGGCCTTGGCCTCCTTGAGGCACCACTAATCAGCCTTTGAAACACTGGGGCTCTGCCCTTTCCTTCCTGGGGAGAAGAAGTGTCATTCCCGTCCAGGCACCCACAGCTGAAATGGAACTCCACCTCCAAAACTCCCCGTATGTCCAAGGGTTGCTTTCAGACAGAAGCTGCAAGGACAGACAGGTCTGCCTTGCCTTGGCCTCTGGTGGCTGCCTCTCATCTGCCTTCAAAACACTGGGGTTCTGTGGTTTCCTTCCTGTAGAAAAGAACCGACCTTCTTGTCCAGGTGCCCGTGGCCTCGAGCACATGATCACTACCTAGGGACAAAGGAGCTCTGTGCTCAGTGGAGTGGAGAGTGAGGACAGTGGAGGAGAGTCCTGGGTGGGCTTGAAGGGTGGTTTCAGACATGGTGGATCCTTTCTAGCTAGTAGAGACCAGCTGGCAAAAGAAAGAATTAATGCCAAGGGCAGCTGGGCAGGTCCAGGCTGGACACAAGGAGAAAGGAATTTCTCTCCCAGGGCAGTGCAGTGGTGCAACGTGTCCCCCAGAAGGAGTCTGGAGCAGCCCAAGGCTTTGTGTGCCAAGGCAGAGCCAGGCAGGACGCAGAGCCATCAGCAAAGGAAGGGGCCCATTGTTACACAGCAGGGCCGCAGAACCAAGGAGATCATTGTGACACTGCACAACCTCATGCAATCAAGGCGTCCGTGTTACGCTACTGAACCTCACGGAGCCAAGGGTCCATTGTGACGCTGCGGAGCCAAGGAGACTGTTGCTGACAGTACCAAAGTTCATGGAACCAAAAGTCCATTGTGACATTGTGGCGCCTCACGGAACCGTGGAGAGCATTATGACACTTTGTTACTATCTGATTTACACCCAGAAGGGCAAAGAAAAGGAAATCTCTGAGTATAAAAAGGAAAGAACTTTGAAGGTTCAAAATATTCCCAAAGACCAGATTAAAACCAAACGAGATTAAATGTTGGTGCCAAACAAATGGGTATCTCTTTATCTAATGGTAAGAGAGGCAAAGAGAAAGAAGGAGAAAAGTAGAGAAAAGTTAGAAAAGACAAGGTTACTCTAACAAGCACTGCATAAGTCACCACCACACTGTGCTACCTTTGTTGCTGCTGAGACAGGGTGGGGGAAGTGGAGAAGTTTTTGCCTTTTTTTTCCTGCTGTTTGAAGCCTCTTATCTGCCTCTTCTGAAGTCTAGAGCAGTTTGGCTGGAAAGCGGCGGCCCATCCTCCGAGATGCAGGCTCGATGCTTGCAGCTGAACCTGGGTCCGCCTGGGACGAAGGAGCAGGGCTAGGGGTTGCACAACTCCCTCGGGATTTCAGTGCAGGGGTGAAGGATTGGGGGGTGCTCCCCAGGCGGGCGGCGTCGGCTCCCGGAGGCCTCAGGGTGCCTCACGGCAGGCGATGGTGGTGGTGGGGGGAAAGGCAAAGGGCGGGGATTCTACCTTTTGCTTTTGCCTCCACATTTTGCACCAGTTTTGCCTTCCTTTTTATGGGCCTCAAGGCGGGCTATGCACGGCCCGTACGGCACGTAGTTTGCAGGCGTTCAAAAGTGATTATGATAAGCAGCCATCATGACGAAGCACTTTTGAAGCCTTTCAGGTGTTGAGCAGTGATAATGGCGAAGCGTTTTTTGGCGCCTTTCTCTTACTATTAGGCTCTTGCACACTTCAGAAGCAAGGGGCCATTGTGACACAGCAGGGCCTTGTATAAGCAAGGGGTCATTGTAGCACGGCAGGGCCTCGTGGAATCAAGGGGATCGTAGTGACACTGTGGGGCTCCAGGAGGCCACGGGGCCATTCTGACTGTGTGGAAGCAAGGATACCGTTGTTACGCTACGGGGCATCATGGAACCAAGGAGGCCATTGTGAAGCAGCTGGGGAACCCGCTGAGACTATTATGACACTTCAAGGCCTTGTGACACTGAAGGGCCATTGTGGAACTGCAGGGCCTCGTGGAACCAGTGAGACCATTGTGACATCACAGGGCCTCATGGGAGCCAGGGGCCATTGTGACACAGCCAGGCCTCACAGAAGCAAGGGGCCATTGTGACACTGCAAGGTCTCACGGAAGCAAAGGGCCAGTGTGCCACAGCCAGGCCTTGTGGAACCAAGGGGCCATTGTGATCCTGGGGAGCCCAATAGAACCAAGGAGCCATTGTGACCCTGCAGCACCTTACGGAATCATGGAGACCCTTGTGACCCTCTGTGACCTCATGGAACCAGTGGGCCATTGTGTTATTCTGCAGCCCCATGGAACCAAGGAAACCATTGTGACACAGCCAGGCCTCGTGGAAGCAAGGGGCCTTTGTGCCGCTCTAGAGCCAAGGAGACCACTGTGATATTGCTGGGCCTCAGGGGAACAAAATGGTGATGCTGCAGGGCCCCAAGGCTGCAAAGAGCGTGGAACAGGTGTGGTTGGCTTGGCCTCCTGGGGGCCACCTGCCTGGTCCAGCTGAGCTTGGCATGTTGAGGGGTGCTTCTCCTCTGGCCCTGAAACGCTGGAGTTCCTTGCTTTCCTTTCTGTGCGAAAGCACTGTCCTTCTCCTCCAGGGACCCATGGCTGAAATTAGGATTCTACCTCCAAATTGGATTCTGTCCGAGGATTGTTCCCATGTGAAACCTGCCAGGACAGACAGCTCAGGCTGGCCTTGGCCTCTTAGGGGCCACCTCGCATCTGCCTTCAAAACACGCGGGGGCTGTGCTTCTCTTCCCATGGAATAAAACCATCTTTCAAGTCCAGCCATCCATGGCCAAAATTGGGAATCCACCTCTGAAATTCCATATCTCCAAGGAAAAGCTCCCCGACAAAAGCTGCCAGGAATGTCCAGCTTCCCTTGGCTTCCTGAGGGCCAGCTCTCATCTGCCTTTGAAACACTGGGCCTCCTCACTTTGCTGCCAATGGAAAAGAACTGTCCTTCTGGGCCAGATGTCCATGGACAAAACTGGGATTTGGCCTCCCAAATTCCATCTAGCCAAGGATTGCTCCAAGACAAAAGCTGCCAAGACAAACAGGTCTGGCTGGCCTTGGCCTCCTTGAGGCACCACTAATCAGCCTTTGAAACACTGCGGCTCTGCCCTTTCCTTCCTGGGGAGAAGAAGTGTCATTCCCGTCCAGGCACCCACAGCTGAAATGGAACTCCACCTCCAAAACTCCCCGTATGTCCAAGGGTTGCTTTCAGACAGAAGCTGCAAGGACAGACAGGTCTGCCTTGCCTTGGCCTCTGGTGGCTGCCTCTCATCTGCCTTCAAAACACTGGGGTTCTGTGGTTTCCTTCCTGTAGAAAAGAACCGACCTTCTTGTCCAGGTGCCCGTGGCCTCGAGCACATGATCACTACCTAGGGACAAAGGAGCTCTGTGCTCAGTGGAGTGGAGACTGAGGACAGTGGAGGAGAGTCCTGGGTGGGCTTGAAGGGTGGTTTCAGACATGGTGGATCCTTTCTAGCTAGTAGAGACCAGCTGGCAAAAGAAAGAATTAATGCCAAGGGCAGCTGGGCAGGTCCAGGCTGGACACAAGGAGAAAGGAATTTCTCTCCCAGGGCAGTGCAGTGGTGCAACGTGTCCCCCAGAAGGAGTCTGGAGCAGCCCAAGGCTTTGTGTGCCAAGGCAGAGCCAGGCAGGACGCAGAGCCATCAGCAAAGGAAGGGGCCCATTGTTACACAGCAGGGCCGCAGAACCAAGGAGATCATTGTGACACTGCACAACCTCATGCAATCAAGGCGTCCGTGTTACGCTACTGAACCTCACGGAGCCAAGGGTCCATTGTGACGCTGCGGAGCCAAGGAGACTGTTGCTGACAGTACCAAAGTTCATGGAACCAAAAGTCCATTGTGACATTGTGGCGCCTCACGGAACCGTGGAGAGCATTATGACACTTTGTTACTATCTGATTTACACCCAGAAGGGCAAAGAAAAGGAAATCTCTGAGTATAAAAAGGAAAGAACTTTGAAGGTTCAAAATATTCCCAAAGACCAGATTAAAACCAAACGAGATTAAATGTTGGTGCCAAACAAATGGGTATCTCTTTATCTAATGGTAAGAGAGGCAAAGAGAAAGAAGGAGAAAAGTAGAGAAAAGTTAGAAAAGACAAGGTTACTCTAACAAGCACTGCATAAGTCACCACCACACTGTGCTACCTTTGTTGCTGCTGAGACAGGGTGGGGGAAGTGGAGAAGTTTTTGCCTTTTTTTTCCTGCTGTTTGAAGCCTCTTATCTGCCTCTTCTGAAGTCTAGAGCAGTTTGGCTGGAAAGCGGCGGCCCATCCTCCGAGATGCAGGCTCGATGCTTGCAGCTGAACCTGGGTCCGCCTGGGACGAAGGAGCAGGGCTAGGGGTTGCACAACTCCCTCGGGATTTCAGTGCAGGGGTGAAGGATTGGGGGGTGCTCCCCAGGCGGGCGGCGTCGGCTCCCGGAGGCCTCAGGGTGCCTCACGGCAGGCGATGGTGGTGGTGGGGGGAAAGGCAAAGGGCAGGGATTCTACCTTTTGCTTTTGCCTCCACATTTTGCACCAGTCTTGCCTTCCTTTTTATGGGCCTCAAGGCGGGCTATGCACGGCCCGTACGGCACGTAGTTTGCAGGCGTTCAAAAGTGATTATGATAAGCAGCCATCATGACGAAGCACTTTTGAAGCCTTTCAGGTGTTGAGCAGTGATAATGGCGAAGCGTTTTTTGGCGCCTTTCTCTTACTATTAGGCTCTTGCACACTTCAGAAGCAAGGGGCCATTGTGACACAGCAGGGCCTTGTATAAGCAAGGGGTCATTGTAGCACGGCAGGGCCTCGTGGAATCAAGGGGATCGTAGTGACACTGTGGGGCTCCAGGAGGCCACGGGGCCATTCTGACTGTGTGGAAGCAAGGATACCGTTGTTACGCTACGGGGCATCATGGAACCAAGGAGGCCATTGTGAAGCAGCTGGGGAACCCGCTGAGACTATTATGACACTTCAAGGCCTTGTGACACTGAAGGGCCATTGTGGAACTGCAGGGCCTCGTGGAACCAGTGAGACCATTGTGACATCACAGGGCCTCATGGGAGCCAGGGGCCATTGTGACACAGCCAGGCCTCACAGAAGCAAGGGGCCATTGTGACACTGCAAGGTCTCACGGAAGCAAAGGGCCAGTGTGCCACAGCCAGGCCTTGTGGAACCAAGGGGCCATTGTGATCCTGGGGAGCCCAATAGAACCAAGGAGCCATTGTGACCCTGCAGCACCTTACGGAATCATGGAGACCCTTGTGACCCTCTGTGACCTCATGGAACCAGTGGGCCATTGTGTTATTCTGCAGCCCCATGGAACCAAGGAAACCATCGTGACACAGCCAGGCCTCGTGGAAGCAAGGGGCCTTTGTGCCGCTCTAGAGCCAAGGAGACCACTGTGATATTGCTGGGCCTCAGGGGAACAAAATGGTGATGCTGCAGGGCCCCAAGGCTGCAAAGAGCGTGGAACAGGTGTGGTTGGCTTGGCCTCCTGGGGGCCACCTGCCTGGTCCAGCTGAGCTTGGCATGTTGAGGGGTGCTTCTCCTCTGGCCCTGAAACGCTGGAGTTCCTTGCTTTCCTTTCTGTGCGAAAGCACTGTCCTTCTCCTCCAGGGACCCATGGCTGAAATTAGGATTCTACCTCCAAATTGGATTCTGTCCGAGGATTGTTCCCATGTGAAACCTGCCAGGACAGACAGCTCAGGCTGGCCTTGGCCTCTTAGGGGCCACCTCGCATCTGCCTTCAAAACACGCGGGGGCTGTGCTTCTCTTCCCATGGAATAAAACCATCTTTCAAGTCCAGCCATCCATGGCCAAAATTGGGAATCCACCTCTGAAATTCCATATCTCCAAGGAAAAGCTCCCCGACAAAAGCTGCCAGGAATGTCCAGCTTCCCTTGGCTTCCTGAGGGCCAGCTCTCATCTGCCTTTGAAACACTGGGCCTCCTCACTTTGCTGCCAATGGAAAAGAACTGTCCTTCTGGGCCAGATGTCCATGGACAAAACTGGGATTTGGCCTCCCAAATTCCATCTAGCCAAGGATTGCTCCAAGACAAAAGCTGCCAAGACAAACAGGTCTGGCTGGCCTTGGCCTCCTTGAGGCACCACTAATCAGCCTTTGAAACACTGCGGCTCTGCCCTTTCCTTCCTGGGGAGAAGAAGTGTCATTCCCGTCCAGGCACCCACAGCTGAAATGGAACTCCACCTCCAAAACTCCCCGTATGTCCAAGGGTTGCTTTCAGACAGAAGCTGCAAGGACAGACAGGTCTGCCTTGCCTTGGCCTCTGGTGGCTGCCTCTCATCTGCCTTCAAAACACTGGGGTTCTGTGGTTTCCTTCCTGTAGAAAAGAACCGACCTTCTTGTCCAGGTGCCCGTGGCCTCGAGCACATGATCACTACCTAGGGACAAAGGAGCTCTGTGCTCAGTGGAGTGGAGACTGAGGACAGTGGAGGAGAGTCCTGGGTGGGCTTGAAGGGTGGTTTCAGACATGGTGGATCCTTTCTAGCTAGTAGAGACCAGCTGGCAAAAGAAAGAATTAATGCCAAGGGCAGCTGGGCAGGTCCAGGCTGGACACAAGGAGAAAGGAATTTCTCTCCCAGGGCAGTGCAGTGGTGCAACGTGTCCCCCAGAAGGAGTCTGGAGCAGCCCAAGGCTTTGTGTGCCAAGGCAGAGCCAGGCAGGACGCAGAGCCATCAGCAAAGGAAGGGGCCCATTGTTACACAGCAGGGCCGCAGAACCAAGGAGATCATTGTGACACTGCACAACCTCATGCAATCAAGGCGTCCGTGTTACGCTACTGAACCTCACGGAGCCAAGGGTCCATTGTGACGCTGCGGAGCCAAGGAGACTGTTGCTGACAGTACCAAAGTTCATGGAACCAAAAGTCCATTGTGACATTGTGGCGCCTCACGGAACCGTGGAGAGCATTATGACACTTTGTTACTATCTGATTTACACCCAGAAGGGCAAAGAAAAGGAAATCTCTGAGTATAAAAAGGAAAGAACTTTGAAGGTTCAAAATATTCCCAAAGACCAGATTAAAACCAAACGAGATTAAATGTTGGTGCCAAACAAATGGGTATCTCTTTATCTAATGGTAAGAGAGGCAAAGAGAAAGAAGGAGAAAAGTAGAGAAAAGTTAGAAAAGACAAGGTTACTCTAACAAGCACTGCATAAGTCACCACCACACTGTGCTACCTTTGTTGCTGCTGAGACAGGGTGGGGGAAGTGGAGAAGTTTTTGCCTTTTTTTTCCTGCTGTTTGAAGCCTCTTATCTGCCTCTTCTGAAGTCTAGAGCAGTTTGGCTGGAAAGCGGCGGCCCATCCTCCGAGATGCAGGCTCGATGCTTGCAGCTGAACCTGGGTCCGCCTGGGACGAAGGAGCAGGGCTAGGGGTTGCACAACTCCCTCGGGATTTCAGTGCAGGGGTGAAGGATTGGGGGGTGCTCCCCAGGCGGGCGGCGTCGGCTCCCGGAGGCCTCAGGGTGCCTCACGGCAGGCGATGGTGGTGGTGGGGGGAAAGGCAAAGGGCGGGGATTCTACCTTTTGCTTTTGCCTCCACATTTTGCACCAGTCTTGCCTTCCTTTTTATGGGCCTCAAGGCGGGCTATGCACGGCCCGTACGGCACGTAGTTTGCAGGCGTTCAAAAGTGATTATGATAAGCAGCCATCATGACGAAGCACTTTTGAAGCCTTTCAGGTGTTGAGCAGTGATAATGGCGAAGCGTTTTTTGGCGCCTTTCTCTTACTATTAGGCTCTTGCACACTTCAGAAGCAAGGGGCCATTGTGACACAGCAGGGCCTTGTATAAGCAAGGGGTCATTGTAGCACGGCAGGGCCTCGTGGAATCAAGGGGATCGTAGTGACACTGTGGGGCTCCAGGAGGCCACGGGGCCATTCTGACTGTGTGGAAGCAAGGATACCGTTGTTACGCTACGGGGCATCATGGAACCAAGGAGGCCATTGTGAAGCAGC
This sequence comes from Coloeus monedula, assembly GCF_965178545.1. Classification (NCBI taxonomy): domain Eukaryota; kingdom Metazoa; phylum Chordata; class Aves; order Passeriformes; family Corvidae; genus Coloeus; species Coloeus monedula. Next base: position 488,923 of record NW_028120805.1, on the reverse strand, counting down.
TGGGGAACCCGCTGAGACTATTATGACACTTCAAGGCCTTGTGACACTGAAGGGCCATTGTGGAACTGCAGGGCCTCGTGGAACCAGTGAGACCATTGTGACATCACAGGGCCTCATGGGAGCCAGGGGCCATTGTGACACAGCCAGGCCTCACAGAAGCAAGGGGCCATTGTGACACTGCAAGGTCTCACGGAAGCAAAGGGCCAGTGTGCCACAGCCAGGCCTTGTGGAACCAAGGGGCCATTGTGATCCTGGGGAGCCCAATAGAACCAAGGAGCCATTGTGACCCTGCAGCACCTTACGGAATCATGGAGACCCTTGTGACCCTCTGTGACCTCATGGAACCAGTGGGCCATTGTGTTATTCTGCAGCCCCATGGAACCAAGGAAACCATTGTGACACAGCCAGGCCTCGTGGAAGCAAGGGGCCTTTGTGCCGCTCTAGAGCCAAGGAGACCACTGTGATATTGCTGGGCCTCAGGGGAACAAAATGGTGATGCTGCAGGGCCCCAAGGCTGCAAAGAGCGTGGAACAGGTGTGGTTGGCTTGGCCTCCTGGGGGCCACCTGCCTGGTCCAGCTGAGCTTGGCATGTTGAGGGGTGCTTCTCCTCTGGCCCTGAAACGCTGGAGTTCCTTGCTTTCCTTTCTGTGCGAAAGCACTGTCCTTCTCCTCCAGGGACCCATGGCTGAAATTAGGATTCTACCTCCAAATTGGATTCTGTCCGAGGATTGTTCCCATGTGAAACCTGCCAGGACAGACAGCTCAGGCTGGCCTTGGCCTCTTAGGGGCCACCTCGCATCTGCCTTCAAAACACGCGGGGGCTGTGCTTCTCTTCCCATGGAATAAAACCATCTTTCAAGTCCAGCCATCCATGGCCAAAATTGGGAATCCACCTCTGAAATTCCATATCTCCAAGGAAAAGCTCCCCGACAAAAGCTGCCAGGAATGTCCAGCTTCCCTTGGCTTCCTGAGGGCCAGCTCTCATCTGCCTTTGAAACACTGGGCCTCCTCACTTTGCTGCCAATGGAAAAGAACTGTCCTTCTGGGCCAGATGTCCATGGACAAAACTGGGATTTGGCCTCCCAAATTCCATCTAGCCAAGGATTGCTCCAAGACAAAAGCTGCCAAGACAAACAGGTCTGGCTGGCCTTGGCCTCCTTGAGGCACCACTAATCAGCCTTTGAAACACTGCGGCTCTGCCCTTTCCTTCCTGGGGAGAAGAAGTGTCATTCCCGTCCAGGCACCCACAGCTGAAATGGAACTCCACCTCCAAAACTCCCCGTATGTCCAAGGGTTGCTTTCAGACAGAAGCTGCAAGGACAGACAGGTCTGCCTTGCCTTGGCCTCTGGTGGCTGCCTCTCATCTGCCTTCAAAACACTGGGGTTCTGTGGTTTCCTTCCTGTAGAAAAGAACCGACCTTCTTGTCCAGGTGCCCGTGGCCTCGAGCACATGATCACTACCTAGGGACAAAGGAGCTCTGTGCTCAGTGGAGTGGAGAGTGAGGACAGTGGAGGAGAGTCCTGGGTGGGCTTGAAGGGTGGTTTCAGACATGGTGGATCCTTTCTAGCTAGTAGAGACCAGCTGGCAAAAGAAAGAATTAATGCCAAGGGCAGCTGGGCAGGTCCAGGCTGGACACAAGGAGAAAGGAATTTCTCTCCCAGGGCAGTGCAGTGGTGCAACGTGTCCCCCAGAAGGAGTCTGGAGCAGCCCAAGGCTTTGTGTGCCAAGGCAGAGCCAGGCAGGACGCAGAGCCATCAGCAAAGGAAGGGGCCCATTGTTACACAGCAGGGCCGCAGAACCAAGGAGATCATTGTGACACTGCACAACCTCATGCAATCAAGGCGTCCGTGTTACGCTACTGAACCTCACGGAGCCAAGGGTCCATTGTGACGCTGCGGAGCCAAGGAGACTGTTGCTGACAGTACCAAAGTTCATGGAACCAAAAGTCCATTGTGACATTGTGGCGCCTCACGGAACCGTGGAGAGCATTATGACACTTTGTTACTATCTGATTTACACCCAGAAGGGCAAAGAAAAGGAAATCTCTGAGTATAAAAAGGAAAGAACTTTGAAGGTTCAAAATATTCCCAAAGACCAGATTAAAACCAAACGAGATTAAATGTTGGTGCCAAACAAATGGGTATCTCTTTATCTAATGGTAAGAGAGGCAAAGAGAAAGAAGGAGAAAAGTAGAGAAAAGTTAGAAAAGACAAGGTTACTCTAACAAGCACTGCATAAGTCACCACCACACTGTGCTACCTTTGTTGCTGCTGAGACAGGGTGGGGGAAGTGGAGAAGTTTTTGCCTTTTTTTTCCTGCTGTTTGAAGCCTCTTATCTGCCTCTTCTGAAGTCTAGAGCAGTTTGGCTGGAAAGCGGCGGCCCATCCTCCGAGATGCAGGCTCGATGCTTGCAGCTGAACCTGGGTCCGCCTGGGACGAAGGAGCAGGGCTAGGGGTTGCACAACTCCCTCGGGATTTCAGTGCAGGGGTGAAGGATTGGGGGGTGCTCCCCAGGCGGGCGGCGTCGGCTCCCGGAGGCCTCAGGGTGCCTCACGGCAGGCGATGGTGGTGGTGGGGGGAAAGGCAAAGGGCGGGGATTCTACCTTTTGCTTTTGCCTCCACATTTTGCACCAGTTTTGCCTTCCTTTTTATGGGCCTCAAGGCGGGCTATGCACGGCCCGTACGGCACGTAGTTTGCAGGCGTTCAAAAGTGATTATGATAAGCAGCCATCATGACGAAGCACTTTTGAAGCCTTTCAGGTGTTGAGCAGTGATAATGGCGAAGCGTTTTTTGGCGCCTTTCTCTTACTATTAGGCTCTTGCACACTTCAGAAGCAAGGGGCCATTGTGACACAGCAGGGCCTTGTATAAGCAAGGGGTCATTGTAGCACGGCAGGGCCTCGTGGAATCAAGGGGATCGTAGTGACACTGTGGGGCTCCAGGAGGCCACGGGGCCATTCTGACTGTGTGGAAGCAAGGATACCGTTGTTACGCTACGGGGCATCATGGAACCAAGGAGGCCATTGTGAAGCAGCTGGGGAACCCGCTGAGACTATTATGACACTTCAAGGCCTTGTGACACTGAAGGGCCATTGTGGAACTGCAGGGCCTCGTGGAACCAGTGAGACCATTGTGACATCACAGGGCCTCATGGGAGCCAGGGGCCATTGTGACACAGCCAGGCCTCACAGAAGCAAGGGGCCATTGTGACACTGCAAGGTCTCACGGAAGCAAAGGGCCAGTGTGCCACAGCCAGGCCTTGTGGAACCAAGGGGCCATTGTGATCCTGGGGAGCCCAATAGAACCAAGGAGCCATTGTGACCCTGCAGCACCTTACGGAATCATGGAGACCCTTGTGACCCTCTGTGACCTCATGGAACCAGTGGGCCATTGTGTTATTCTGCAGCCCCATGGAACCAAGGAAACCATTGTGACACAGCCAGGCCTCGTGGAAGCAAGGGGCCTTTGTGCCGCTCTAGAGCCAAGGAGACCACTGTGATATTGCTGGGCCTCAGGGGAACAAAATGGTGATGCTGCAGGGCCCCAAGGCTGCAAAGAGCGTGGAACAGGTGTGGTTGGCTTGGCCTCCTGGGGGCCACCTGCCTGGTCCAGCTGAGCTTGGCATGTTGAGGGGTGCTTCTCCTCTGGCCCTGAAACGCTGGAGTTCCTTGCTTTCCTTTCTGTGCGAAAGCACTGTCCTTCTCCTCCAGGGACCCATGGCTGAAATTAGGATTCTACCTCCAAATTGGATTCTGTCCGAGGATTGTTCCCATGTGAAACCTGCCAGGACAGACAGCTCAGGCTGGCCTTGGCCTCTTAGGGGCCACCTCGCATCTGCCTTCAAAACACGCGGGGGCTGTGCTTCTCTTCCCATGGAATAAAACCATCTTTCAAGTCCAGCCATCCATGGCCAAAATTGGGAATCCACCTCTGAAATTCCATATCTCCAAGGAAAAGCTCCCCGACAAAAGCTGCCAGGAATGTCCAGCTTCCCTTGGCTTCCTGAGGGCCAGCTCTCATCTGCCTTTGAAACACTGGGCCTCCTCACTTTGCTGCCAATGGAAAAGAACTGTCCTTCTGGGCCAGATGTCCATGGACAAAACTGGGATTTGGCCTCCCAAATTCCATCTAGCCAAGGATTGCTCCAAGACAAAAGCTGCCAAGACAAACAGGTCTGGCTGGCCTTGGCCTCCTTGAGGCACCACTAATCAGCCTTTGAAACACTGGGGCTCTGCCCTTTCCTTCCTGGGGAGAAGAAGTGTCATTCCCGTCCAGGCACCCACAGCTGAAATGGAACTCCACCTCCAAAACTCCCCGTATGTCCAAGGGTTGCTTTCAGACAGAAGCTGCAAGGACAGACAGGTCTGCCTTGCCTTGGCCTCTGGTGGCTGCCTCTCATCTGCCTTCAAAACACTGGGGTTCTGTGGTTTCCTTCCTGTAGAAAAGAACCGACCTTCTTGTCCAGGTGCCCGTGGCCTCGAGCACATGATCACTACCTAGGGACAAAGGAGCTCTGTGCTCAGTGGAGTGGAGACTGAGGACAGTGGAGGAGAGTCCTGGGTGGGCTTGAAGGGTGGTTTCAGACATGGTGGATCCTTTCTAGCTAGTAGAGACCAGCTGGCAAAAGAAAGAATTAATGCCAAGGGCAGCTGGGCAGGTCCAGGCTGGACACAAGGAGAAAGGAATTTCTCTCCCAGGGCAGTGCAGTGGTGCAACGTGTCCCCCAGAAGGAGTCTGGAGCAGCCCAAGGCTTTGTGTGCCAAGGCAGAGCCAGGCAGGACGCAGAGCCATCAGCAAAGGAAGGGGCCCATTGTTACACAGCAGGGCCGCAGAACCAAGGAGATCATTGTGACACTGCACAACCTCATGCAATCAAGGCGTCCGTGTTACGCTACTGAACCTCACGGAGCCAAGGGTCCATTGTGACGCTGCGGAGCCAAGGAGACTGTTGCTGACAGTACCAAAGTTCATGGAACCAAAAGTCCATTGTGACATTGTGGCGCCTCACGGAACCGTGGAGAGCATTATGACACTTTGTTACTATCTGATTTACACCCAGAAGGGCAAAGAAAAGGAAATCTCTGAGTATAAAAAGGAAAGAACTTTGAAGGTTCAAAATATTCCCAAAGACCAGATTAAAACCAAACGAGATTAAATGTTGGTGCCAAACAAATGGGTATCTCTTTATCTAATGGTAAGAGAGGCAAAGAGAAAGAAGGAGAAAAGTAGAGAAAAGTTAGAAAAGACAAGGTTACTCTAACAAGCACTGCATAAGTCACCACCACACTGTGCTACCTTTGTTGCTGCTGAGACAGGGTGGGGGAAGTGGAGAAGTTTTTGCCTTTTTTTTCCTGCTGTTTGAAGCCTCTTATCTGCCTCTTCTGAAGTCTAGAGCAGTTTGGCTGGAAAGCGGCGGCCCATCCTCCGAGATGCAGGCTCGATGCTTGCAGCTGAACCTGGGTCCGCCTGGGACGAAGGAGCAGGGCTAGGGGTTGCACAACTCCCTCGGGATTTCAGTGCAGGGGTGAAGGATTGGGGGGTGCTCCCCAGGCGGGCGGCGTCGGCTCCCGGAGGCCTCAGGGTGCCTCACGGCAGGCGATGGTGGTGGTGGGGGGAAAGGCAAAGGGCGGGGATTCTACCTTTTGCTTTTGCCTCCACATTTTGCACCAGTTTTGCCTTCCTTTTTATGGGCCTCAAGGCGGGCTATGCACGGCCCGTACGGCACGTAGTTTGCAGGCGTTCAAAAGTGATTATGATAAGCAGCCATCATGACGAAGCACTTTTGAAGCCTTTCAGGTGTTGAGCAGTGATAATGGCGAAGCGTTTTTTGGCGCCTTTCTCTTACTATTAGGCTCTTGCACACTTCAGAAGCAAGGGGCCATTGTGACACAGCAGGGCCTTGTATAAGCAAGGGGTCATTGTAGCACGGCAGGGCCTCGTGGAATCAAGGGGATCGTAGTGACACTGTGGGGCTCCAGGAGGCCACGGGGCCATTCTGACTGTGTGGAAGCAAGGATACCGTTGTTACGCTACGGGGCATCATGGAACCAAGGAGGCCATTGTGAAGCAGCTGGGGAACCCGCTGAGACTATTATGACACTTCAAGGCCTTGTGACACTGAAGGGCCATTGTGGAACTGCAGGGCCTCGTGGAACCAGTGAGACCATTGTGACATCACAGGGCCTCATGGGAGCCAGGGGCCATTGTGACACAGCCAGGCCTCACAGAAGCAAGGGGCCATTGTGACACTGCAAGGTCTCACGGAAGCAAAGGGCCAGTGTGCCACAGCCAGGCCTTGTGGAACCAAGGGGCCATTGTGATCCTGGGGAGCCCAATAGAACCAAGGAGCCATTGTGACCCTGCAGCACCTTACGGAATCATGGAGACCCTTGTGACCCTCTGTGACCTCATGGAACCAGTGGGCCATTGTGTTATTCTGCAGCCCCATGGAACCAAGGAAACCATCGTGACACAGCCAGGCCTCGTGGAAGCAAGGGGCCTTTGTGCCGCTCTAGAGCCAAGGAGACCACTGTGATATTGCTGGGCCTCAGGGGAACAAAATGGTGATGCTGCAGGGCCCCAAGGCTGCAAAGAGCGTGGAACAGGTGTGGTTGGCTTGGCCTCCTGGGGGCCACCTGCCTGGTCCAGCTGAGCTTGGCATGTTGAGGGGTGCTTCTCCTCTGGCCCTGAAACGCTGGAGTTCCTTGCTTTCCTTTCTGTGCGAAAGCACTGTCCTTCTCCTCCAGGGACCCATGGCTGAAATTAGGATTCTACCTCCAAATTGGATTCTGTCCGAGGATTGTTCCCATGTGAAACCTGCCAGGACAGACAGCTCAGGCTGGCCTTGGCCTCTTAGGGGCCACCTCGCATCTGCCTTCAAAACACGCGGGGGCTGTGCTTCTCTTCCCATGGAATAAAACCATCTTTCAAGTCCAGCCATCCATGGCCAAAATTGGGAATCCACCTCTGAAATTCCATATCTCCAAGGAAAAGCTCCCCGACAAAAGCTGCCAGGAATGTCCAGCTTCCCTTGGCTTCCTGAGGGCCAGCTCTCATCTGCCTTTGAAACACTGGGCCTCCTCACTTTGCTGCCAATGGAAAAGAACTGTCCTTCTGGGCCAGATGTCCATGGACAAAACTGGGATTTGGCCTCCCAAATTCCATCTAGCCAAGGATTGCTCCAAGACAAAAGCTGCCAAGACAAACAGGTCTGGCTGGCCTTGGCCTCCTTGAGGCACCACTAATCAGCCTTTGAAACACTGCGGCTCTGCCCTTTCCTTCCTGGGGAGAAGAAGTGTCATTCCCGTCCAGGCACCCACAGCTGAAATGGAACTCCACCTCCAAAACTCCCCGTATGTCCAAGGGTTGCTTTCAGACAGAAGCTGCAAGGACAGACAGGTCTGCCTTGCCTTGGCCTCTGGTGGCTGCCTCTCATCTGCCTTCAAAACACTGGGGTTCTGTGGTTTCCTTCCTGTAGAAAAGAACCGACCTTCTTGTCCAGGTGCCCGTGGCCTCGAGCACATGATCACTACCTAGGGACAAAGGAGCTCTGTGCTCAGTGGAGTGGAGACTGAGGACAGTGGAGGAGAGTCCTGGGTGGGCTTGAAGGGTGGTTTCAGACATGGTGGATCCTTTCTAGCTAGTAGAGACCAGCTGGCAAAAGAAAGAATTAATGCCAAGGGCAGCTGGGCAGGTCCAGGCTGGACACAAGGAGAAAGGAATTTCTCTCCCAGGGCAGTGCAGTGGTGCAACGTGTCCCCCAGAAGGAGTCTGGAGCAGCCCAAGGCTTTGTGTGCCAAGGCAGAGCCAGGCAGGACGCAGAGCCATCAGCAAAGGAAGGGGCCCATTGTTACACAGCAGGGCCGCAGAACCAAGGAGATCATTGTGACACTGCACAACCTCATGCAATCAAGGCGTCCGTGTTACGCTACTGAACCTCACGGAGCCAAGGGTCCATTGTGACGCTGCGGAGCCAAGGAGACTGTTGCTGACAGTACCAAAGTTCATGGAACCAAAAGTCCATTGTGACATTGTGGCGCCTCACGGAACCGTGGAGAGCATTATGACACTTTGTTACTATCTGATTTACACCCAGAAGGGCAAAGAAAAGGAAATCTCTGAGTATAAAAAGGAAAGAACTTTGAAGGTTCAAAATATTCCCAAAGACCAGATTAAAACCAAACGAGATTAAATGTTGGTGCCAAACAAATGGGTATCTCTTTATCTAATGGTAAGAGAGGCAAAGAGAAAGAAGGAGAAAAGTAGAGAAAAGTTAGAAAAGACAAGGTTACTCTAACAAGCACTGCATAAGTCACCACCACACTGTGCTACCTTTGTTGCTGCTGAGACAGGGTGGGGGAAGTGGAGAAGTTTTTGCCTTTTTTTTCCTGCTGTTTGAAGCCTCTTATCTGCCTCTTCTGAAGTCTAGAGCAGTTTGGCTGGAAAGCGGCGGCCCATCCTCCGAGATGCAGGCTCGATGCTTGCAGCTGAACCTGGGTCCGCCTGGGACGAAGGAGCAGGGCTAGGGGTTGCACAACTCCCTCGGGATTTCAGTGCAGGGGTGAAGGATTGGGGGGTGCTCCCCAGGCGGGCGGCGTCGGCTCCCGGAGGCCTCAGGGTGCCTCACGGCAGGCGATGGTGGTGGTGGGGGGAAAGGCAAAGGGCGGGGATTCTACCTTTTGCTTTTGCCTCCACATTTTGCACCAGTCTTGCCTTCCTTTTTATGGGCCTCAAGGCGGGCTATGCACGGCCCGTACGGCACGTAGTTTGCAGGCGTTCAAAAGTGATTATGATAAGCAGCCATCATGACGAAGCACTTTTGAAGCCTTTCAGGTGTTGAGCAGTGATAATGGCGAAGCGTTTTTTGGCGCCTTTCTCTTACTATTAGGCTCTTGCACACTTCAGAAGCAAGGGGCCATTGTGACACAGCAGGGCCTTGTATAAGCAAGGGGTCATTGTAGCACGGCAGGGCCTCGTGGAATCAAGGGGATCGTAGTGACACTGTGGGGCTCCAGGAGGCCACGGGGCCATTCTGACTGTGTGGAAGCAAGGATACCGTTGTTACGCTACGGGGCATCATGGAACCAAGGAGGCCATTGTGAAGCAGCTGGGGAACCCGCTGAGACTATTATGACACTTCAAGGCCTTGTGACACTGAAGGGCCATTGTGGAACTGCAGGGCCTCGTGGAACCAGTGAGACCATTGTGACATCACAGGGCCTCATGGGAGCCAGGGGCCATTGTGACACAGCCAGGCCTCACAGAAGCAAGGGGCCATTGTGACACTGCAAGGTCTCACGGAAGCAAAGGGCCAGTGTGCCACAGCCAGGCCTTGTGGAACCAAGGGGCCATTGTGATCCTGGGGAGCCCAATAGAACCAAGGAGCCATTGTGACCCTGCAGCACCTTACGGAATCATGGAGACCCTTGTGACCCTCTGTGACCTCATGGAACCAGTGGGCCATTGTGTTATTCTGCAGCCCCATGGAACCAAGGAAACCATCGTGACACAGCCAGGCCTCGTGGAAGCAAGGGGCCTTTGTGCCGCTCTAGAGCCAAGGAGACCACTGTGATATTGCTGGGCCTCAGGGGAACAAAATGGTGATGCTGCAGGGCCCCAAGGCTGCAAAGAGCGTGGAACAGGTGTGGTTGGCTTGGCCTCCTGGGGGCCACCTGCCTGGTCCAGCTGAGCTTGGCATGTTGAGGGGTGCTTCTCCTCTGGCCCTGAAACGCTGGAGTTCCTTGCTTTCCTTTCTGTGCGAAAGCACTGTCCTTCTCCTCCAGGGACCCATGGCTGAAATTAGGATTCTACCTCCAAATTGGATTCTGTCCGAGGATTGTTCCCATGTGAAACCTGCCAGGACAGACAGCTCAGGCTGGCCTTGGCCTCTTAGGGGCCACCTCGCATCTGCCTTCAAAACACGCGGGGGCTGTGCTTCTCTTCCCATGGAATAAAACCATCTTTCAAGTCCAGCCATCCATGGCCAAAATTGGGAATCCACCTCTGAAATTCCATATCTCCAAGGAAAAGCTCCCCGACAAAAGCTGCCAGGAATGTCCAGCTTCCCTTGGCTTCCTGAGGGCCAGCTCTCATCTGCCTTTGAAACACTGGGCCTCCTCACTTTGCTGCCAATGGAAAAGAACTGTCCTTCTGGGCCAGATGTCCATGGACAAAACTGGGATTTGGCCTCCCAAATTCCATCTAGCCAAGGATTGCTCCAAGACAAAAGCTGCCAAGACAAACAGGTCTGGCTGGCCTTGGCCTCCTTGAGGCACCACTAATCAGCCTTTGAAACACTGCGGCTCTGCCCTTTCCTTCCTGGGGAGAAGAAGTGTCATTCCCGTCCAGGCACCCACAGCTGAAATGGAACTCCACCTCCAAAACTCCCCGTATGTCCAAGGGTTGCTTTCAGACAGAAGCTGCAAGGACAGACAGGTCTGCCTTGCCTTGGCCTCTGGTGGCTGCCTCTCATCTGCCTTCAAAACACTGGGGTTCTGTGGTTTCCTTCCTGTAGAAAAGAACCGACCTTCTTGTCCAGGTGCCCGTGGCCTCGAGCACATGATCACTACCTAGGGACAAAGGAGCTCTGTGCTCAGTGGAGTGGAGACTGAGGACAGTGGAGGAGAGTCCTGGGTGGGCTTGAAGGGTGGTTTCAGACATGGTGGATCCTTTCTAGCTAGTAGAGACCAGCTGGCAAAAGAAAGAATTAATGCCAAGGGCAGCTGGGCAGGTCCAGGCTGGACACAAGGAGAAAGGAATTTCTCTCCCAGGGCAGTGCAGTGGTGCAACGTGTCCCCCAGAAGGAGTCTGGAGCAGCCCAAGGCTTTGTGTGCCAAGGCAGAGCCAGGCAGGATGCAGAGCCATCAGCAAAGGAAGGGGCCCATTGTTACACAGCAGGGCCGCAGAACCAAGGAGATCATTGTGACACTGCACAACCTCATGCAATCAAGGCGTCCGTGTTACGCTACTGAACCTCACGGAGCCAAGGGTCCATTGTGACGCTGCGGAGCCAAGGAGACTGTTGCTGACAGTACCAAAGTTCATGGAACCAAAAGTCCATTGTGACATTGTGGCGCCTCACGGAACCGTGGAGAGCATTATGACACTTTGTTACTATCTGATTTACACCCAGAAGGGCAAAGAAAAGGAAATCTCTGAGTATAAAAAGGAAAGAACTTTGAAGGTTCAAAATATTCCCAAAGACCAGATTAAAACCAAACGAGATTAAATGTTGGTGCCAAACAAATGGGTATCTCTTTATCTAATGGTAAGAGAGGCAAAGAGAAAGAAGGAGAAAAGTAGAGAAAAGTTAGAAAAGACAAGGTTACTCTAACAAGCACTGCATAAGTCACCACCACACTGTGCTACCTTTGTTGCTGCTGAGACAGGGTGGGGGAAGTGGAGAAGTTTTTGCCTTTTTTTTCCTGCTGTTTGAAGCCTCTTATCTGCCTCTTCTGAAGTCTAGAGCAGTTTGGCTGGAAAGCGGCGGCCCATCCTCCGAGATGCAGGCTCGATGCTTGCAGCTGAACCTGGGTCCGCCTGGGACGAAGGAGCAGGGCTAGGGGTTGCACAACTCCCTCGGGATTTCAGTGCAGGGGTGAAGGATTGGGGGGTGCTCCCCAGGCGGGCGGCGTCGGCTCCCGGAGGCCTCAGGGTGCCTCACGGCAGGCGATGGTGGTGGTGGGGGGAAAGGCAAAGGGCGGGGATTCTACCTTTTGCTTTTGCCTCCACATTTTGCACCAGTCTTGCCTTCCTTTTTATGGGCCTCAAGGCGGGCTATGCACGGCCCGTACGGCACGTAGTTTGCAGGCGTTCAAAAGTGATTATGATAAGCAGCCATCATGACGAAGCACTTTTGAAGCCTTTCAGGTGTTGAGCAGTGATAATGGCGAAGCGTTTTTTGGCGCCTTTCTCTTACTATTAGGCTCTTGCACACTTCAGAAGCAAGGGGCCATTGTGACACAGCAGGGCCTTGTATAAGCAAGGGGTCATTGTAGCACGGCAGGGCCTCGTGGAATCAAGGGGATCGTAGTGACACTGTGGGGCTCCAGGAGGCCACGGGGCCATTCTGACTGTGTGGAAGCAAGGATACCGTTGTTACGCTACGGGGCATCATGGAACCAAGGAGGCCATTGTGAAGCAGCTGGGGAACCCGCTGAGACTATTATGACACTTCAAGGCCTTGTGACACTGAAGGGCCATTGTGGAACTGCAGGGCCTCGTGGAACCAGTGAGACCATTGTGACATCACAGGGCCTCATGGGAGCCAGGGGCCATTGTGACACAGCCAGGCCTCACAGAAGCAAGGGGCCATTGTGACACTGCAAGGTCTCACGGAAGCAAAGGGCCAGTGTGCCACAGCCAGGCCTTGTGGAACCAAGGGGCCATTGTGATCCTGGGGAGCCCAATAGAACCAAGGAGCCATTGTGACCCTGCAGCACCTTACGGAATCATGGAGACCCTTGTGACCCTCTGTGACCTCATGGAACCAGTGGGCCATTGTGTTATTCTGCAGCCCCATGGAACCAAGGAAACCATCGTGACACAGCCAGGCCTCGTGGAAGCAAGGGGCCTTTGTGCCGCTCTAGAGCCAAGGAGACCACTGTGATATTGCTGGGCCTCAGGGGAACAAAATGGTGATGCTGCAGGGCCCCAAGGCTGCAAAGAGCGTGGAACAGGTGTGGTTGGCTTGGCCTCCTGGGGGCCACCTGCCTGGTCCAGCTGAGCTTGGCATGTTGAGGGGTGCTTCTCCTCTGGCCCTGAAACGCTGGAGTTCCTTGCTTTCCTTTCTGTGCGAAAGCACTGTCCTTCTCCTCCAGGGACCCATGGCTGAAATTAGGATTCTACCTCCAAATTGGATTCTGTCCGAGGATTGTTCCCATGTGAAACCTGCCAGGACAGACAGCTCAGGCTGGCCTTGGCCTCTTAGGGGCCACCTCGCATCTGCCTTCAAAACACGCGGGGGCTGTGCTTCTCTTCCCATGGAATAAAACCATCTTTCAAGTCCAGCCATCCATGGCCAAAATTGGGAATCCACCTCTGAAATTCCATATCTCCAAGGAAAAGCTCCCCGACAAAAGCTGCCAGGAATGTCCAGCTTCCCTTGGCTTCCTGAGGGCCAGCTCTCATCTGCCTTTGAAACACTGGGCCTCCTCACTTTGCTGCCAATGGAAAAGAACTGTCCTTCTGGGCCAGATGTCCATGGACAAAACTGGGATTTGGCCTCCCAAATTCCATCTAGCCAAGGATTGCTCCAAGACAAAAGCTGCCAAGACAAACAGGTCTGGCTGGCCTTGGCCTCCTTGAGGCACCACTAATCAGCCTTTGAAACACTGCGGCTCTGCCCTTTCCTTCCTGGGGAGAAGAAGTGTCATTCCCGTCCAGGCACCCACAGCTGAAATGGAACTCCACCTCCAAAACTCCCCGTATGTCCAAGGGTTGCTTTCAGACAGAAGCTGCAAGGACAGACAGGTCTGCCTTGCCTTGGCCTCTGGTGGCTGCCTCTCATCTGCCTTCAAAACACTGGGGTTCTGTGGTTTCCTTCCTGTAGAAAAGAACCGACCTTCTTGTCCAGGTGCCCGTGGCCTCGAGCACATGATCACTACCTAGGGACAAAGGAGCTCTGTGCTCAGTGGAGTGGAGACTGAGGACAGTGGAGGAGAGTCCTGGGTGGGCTTGAAGGGTGGTTTCAGACATGGTGGATCCTTTCTAGCTAGTAGAGACCAGCTGGCAAAAGAAAGAATTAATGCCAAGGGCAGCTGGGCAGGTCCAGGCTGGACACAAGGAGAAAGGAATTTCTCTCCCAGGGCAGTGCAGTGGTGCAACGTGTCCCCCAGAAGGAGTCTGGAGCAGCCCAAGGCTTTGTGTGCCAAGGCAGAGCCAGGCAGGACGCAGAGCCATCAGCAAAGGAAGGGGCCCATTGTTACACAGCAGGGCCGCAGAACCAAGGAGATCATTGTGACACTGCACAACCTCATGCAATCAAGGCGTCCGTGTTACGCTACTGAACCTCACGGAGCCAAGGGTCCATTGTGACGCTGCGGAGCCAAGGAGACTGTTGCTGACAGTACCAAAGTTCATGGAACCAAAAGTCCATTGTGACATTGTGGCGCCTCACGGAACCGTGGAGAGCATTATGACACTTTGTTACTATCTGATTTACACCCAGAAGGGCAAAGAAAAGGAAATCTCTGAGTATAAAAAGGAAAGAACTTTGAAGGTTCAAAATATTCCCAAAGACCAGATTAAAACCAAACGAGATTAAATGTTGGTGCCAAACAAATGGGTATCTCTTTATCTAATGGTAAGAGAGGCAAAGAGAAAGAAGGAGAAAAGTAGAGAAAAGTTAGAAAAGACAAGGTTACTCTAACAAGCACTGCATAAGTCACCACCACACTGTGCTACCTTTGTTGCTGCTGAGACAGGGTGGGGGAAGTGGAGAAGTTTTTGCCTTTTTTTTCCTGCTGTTTGAAGCCTCTTATCTGCCTCTTCTGAAGTCTAGAGCAGTTTGGCTGGAAAGCGGCGGCCCATCCTCCGAGATGCAGGCTCGATGCTTGCAGCTGAACCTGGGTCCGCCTGGGACGAAGGAGCAGGGCTAGGGGTTGCACAACTCCCTCGGGATTTCAGTGCAGGGGTGAAGGATTGGGGGGTGCTCCCCAGGCGGGCGGCGTCGGCTCCCGGAGGCCTCAGGGTGCCTCACGGCAGGCGATGGTGGTGGTGGGGGGAAAGGCAAAGGGCGGGGATTCTACCTTTTGCTTTTGCCTCCACATTTTGCACCAGTTTTGCCTTCCTTTTTATGGGCCTCAAGGCGGGCTATGCACGGCCCGTACGGCACGTAGTTTGCAGGCGTTCAAAAGTGATTATGATAAGCAGCCATCATGACGAAGCACTTTTGAAGCCTTTCAGGTGTTGAGCAGTGATAATGGCGAAGCGTTTTTTGGCGCCTTTCTCTTACTATTAGGCTCTTGCACACTTCAGAAGCAAGGGGCCATTGTGACACAGCAGGGCCTTGTATAAGCAAGGGGTCATTGTAGCACGGCAGGGCCTCGTGGAATCAAGGGGATCGTAGTGACACTGTGGGGCTCCAGGAGGCCACGGGGCCATTCTGACTGTGTGGAAGCAAGGATACCGTTGTTACGCTACGGGGCATCATGGAACCAAGGAGGCCATTGTGAAGCAGCTGGGGAACCCGCTGAGACTATTATGACACTTCAAGGCCTTGTGACACTGAAGGGCCATTGTGGAACTGCAGGGCCTCGTGGAACCAGTGAGACCATTGTGACATCACAGGGCCTCATGGGAGCCAGGGGCCATTGTGACACAGCCAGGCCTCACAGAAGCAAGGGGCCATTGTGACACTGCAAGGTCTCACGGAAGCAAAGGGCCAGTGTGCCACAGCCAGGCCTTGTGGAACCAAGGGGCCATTGTGATCCTGGGGAGCCCAATAGAACCAAGGAGCCATTGTGACCCTGCAGCACCTTACGGAATCATGGAGACCCTTGTGACCCTCTGTGACCTCATGGAACCAGTGGGCCATTGTGTTATTCTGCAGCCCCATGGAACCAAGGAAACCATCGTGACACAGCCAGGCCTCGTGGAAGCAAGGGGCCTTTGTGCCGCTCTAGAGCCAAGGAGACCACTGTGATATTGCTGGGCCTCAGGGGAACAAAATGGTGATGCTGCAGGGCCCCAAGGCTGCAAAGAGCGTGGAACAGGTGTGGTTGGCTTGGCCTCCTGGGGGCCACCTGCCTGGTCCAGCTGAGCTTGGCATGTTGAGGGGTGCTTCTCCTCTGGCCCTGAAACGCTGGAGTTCCTTGCTTTCCTTTCTGTGCGAAAGCACTGTCCTTCTCCTCCAGGGACCCATGGCTGAAATTAGGATTCTACCTCCAAATTGGATTCTGTCCGAGGATTGTTCCCATGTGAAACCTGCCAGGACAGACAGCTCAGGCTGGCCTTGGCCTCTTAGGGGCCACCTCGCATCTGCCTTCAAAACACGCGGGGGCTGTGCTTCTCTTCCCATGGAATAAAACCATCTTTCAAGTCCAGCCATCCATGGCCAAAATTGGGAATCCACCTCTGAAATTCCATATCTCCAAGGAAAAGCTCCCCGACAAAAGCTGCCAGGAATGTCCAGCTTCCCTTGGCTTCCTGAGGGCCAGCTCTCATCTGCCTTTGAAACACTGGGCCTCCTCACTTTGCTGCCAATGGAAAAGAACTGTCCTTCTGGGCCAGATGTCCATGGACAAAACTGGGATTTGGCCTCCCAAATTCCATCTAGCCAAGGATTGCTCCAAGACAAAAGCTGCCAAGACAAACAGGTCTGGCTGGCCTTGGCCTCCTTGAGGCACCACTAATCAGCCTTTGAAACACTGGGGCTCTGCCCTTTCCTTCCTGGGGAGAAGAAGTGTCATTCCCGTCCAGGCACCCACAGCTGAAATGGAATTCCACCTCCAAAACTCCCCGTATGTCCAAGGGTTGCTTTCAGACAGAAGCTGCAAGGACAGACAGGTCTGCCTTGCCTTGGCCTCTGGTGGCTGCCTCTCATCTGCCTTCAAAACACTGGGGTTCTGTGGTTTCCTTCCTGTAGAAAAGAACCGACCTTCTTGTCCAGGTGCCCGTGGCCTCGAGCACATGATCACTACCTAGGGACAAAGGAGATCTGTGCTCAGTGGAGTGGAGACTGAGGACAGTGGAGGAGAGTCCTGGGTGGGCTTGAAGGGTGGTTTCAGACATGGTGGATCCTTTCTAGCTAGTAGAGACCAGCTGGCAAAAGAAAGAATTAATGCCAAGGGCAGCTGGGCAGGTCCAGGCTGGACACAAGGAGAAAGGAATTTCTCTCCCAGGGCAGTGCAGTGGTGCAACGTGTCCCCCAGAAGGAGTCTGGAGCAGCCCAAGGCTTTGTGTGCCAAGGCAGAGCCAGGCAGGACGCAGAGCCATCAGCAAAGGAAGGGGCCCATTGTTACACAGCAGGGCCGCAGAACCAAGGAGATCATTGTGACACTGCACAACCTCATGCAATCAAGGCGTCCGTGTTACGCTACTGAACCTCACGGAGCCAAGGGTCCATTGTGACGCTGCGGAGCCAAGGAGACTGTTGCTGACAGTACCAAAGTTCATGGAACCAAAAGTCCATTGTGACATTGTGGCGCCTCACGGAACCGTGGAGAGCATTATGACACTTTGTTACTATCTGATTTACACCCAGAAGGGCAAAGAAAAGGAAATCTCTGAGTATAAAAAGGAAAGAACTTTGAAGGTTCAAAATATTCCCAAAGACCAGATTAAAACCAAACGAGATTAAATGTTGGTGCCAAACAAATGGGTATCTCTTTATCTAATGGTAAGAGAGGCAAAGAGAAAGAAGGAGAAAAGTAGAGAAAAGTTAGAAAAGACAAGGTTACTCTAACAAGCACTGCATAAGTCACCACCACACTGTGCTACCTTTGTTGCTGCTGAGACAGGGTGGGGGAAGTGGAGAAGTTTTTGCCTTTTTTTTCCTGCTGTTTGAAGCCTCTTATCTGCCTCTTCTGAAGTCTAGAGCAGTTTGGCTGGAAAGCGGCGGCCCATCCTCCGAGATGCAGGCTCGATGCTTGCAGCTGAACCTGGGTCCGCCTGGGACGAAGGAGCAGGGCTAGGGGTTGCACAACTCCCTCGGGATTTCAGTGCAGGGGTGAAGGATTGGGGGGTGCTCCCCAGGCGGGCGGCGTCGGCTCCCGGAGGCCTCAGGGTGCCTCACGGCAGGCGATGGTGGTGGTGGGGGGAAAGGCAAAGGGCGGGGATTCTACCTTTTGCTTTTGCCTCCACATTTTGCACCAGTTTTGCCTTCCTTTTTATGGGCCTCAAGGCGGGCTATGCACGGCCCGTACGGCACGTAGTTTGCAGGCGTTCAAAAGTGATTATGATAAGCAGCCATCATGACGAAGCACTTTTGAAGCCTTTCAGGTGTTGAGCAGTGATAATGGCGAAGCGTTTTTTGGCGCCTTTCTCTTACTATTAGGCTCTTGCACACTTCAGAAGCAAGGGGCCATTGTGACACAGCAGGGCCTTGTATAAGCAAGGGGTCATTGTAGCACGGCAGGGCCTCGTGGAATCAAGGGGATCGTAGTGACACTGTGGGGCTCCAGGAGGCCACGGGGCCATTCTGACTGTGTGGAAGCAAGGATACCGTTGTTACGCTACGGGGCATCATGGAACCAAGGAGGCCATTGTGAAGCAGCTGGGGAACCCGCTGAGACTATTATGACACTTCAAGGCCTTGTGACACTGAAGGGCCATTGTGGAACTGCAGGGCCTCGTGGAACCAGTGAGACCATTGTGACATCACAGGGCCTCATGGGAGCCAGGGGCCATTGTGACACAGCCAGGCCTCACAGAAGCAAGGGGCCATTGTGACACTGCAAGGTCTCACGGAAGCAAAGGGCCAGTGTGCCACAGCCAGGCCTTGTGGAACCAAGGGGCCATTGTGATCCTGGGGAGCCCAATAGAACCAAGGAGCCATTGTGACCCTGCAGCACCTTACGGAATCATGGAGACCCTTGTGACCCTCTGTGACCTCATGGAACCAGTGGGCCATTGTGTTATTCTGCAGCCCCATGGAACCAAGGAAACCATTGTGACACAGCCAGGCCTCGTGGAAGCAAGGGGCCTTTGTGCCGCTCTAGAGCCAAGGAGACCACTGTGATATTGCTGGGCCTCAGGGGAACAAAATGGTGATGCTGCAGGGCCCCAAGGCTGCAAAGAGCGTGGAACAGGTGTGGTTGGCTTGGCCTCCTGGGGGCCACCTGCCTGGTCCAGCTGAGCTTGGCATGTTGAGGGGTGCTTCTCCTCTGGCCCTGAAACGCTGGAGTTCCTTGCTTTCCTTTCTGTGCGAAAGCACTGTCCTTCTCCTCCAGGGACCCATGGCTGAAATTAGGATTCTACCTCCAAATTGGATTCTGTCCGAGGATTCTTCCCATGTGAAACCTGCCAGGACAGACAGCTCAGGCTGGCCTTGGCCTCTTAGGGGCCACCTCGCATCTGCCTTCAAAACACGCGGGGGCTGTGCTTCTCTTCCCATGGAATAAAACCATCTTTCAAGTCCAGCCATCCATGGCCAAAATTGGGAATCCACCTCTGAAATTCCATATCTCCAAGGAAAAGCTCCCCGACAAAAGCTGCCAGGAATGTCCAGCTTCCCTTGGCTTCCTGAGGGCCAGCTCTCATCTGCCTTTGAAACACTGGGCCTCCTCACTTTGCTGCCAATGGAAAAGAACTGTCCTTCTGGGCCAGATGTCCATGGACAAAACTGGGATTTGGCCTCCCAAATTCCATCTAGCCAAGGATTGCTCCAAGACAAAAGCTGCCAAGACAAACAGGTCTGGCTGGCCTTGGCCTCCTTGAGGCACCACTAATCAGCCTTTGAAACACTGGGGCTCTGCCCTTTCCTTCCTGGGGAGAAGAAGTGTCATTCCCGTCCAGGCACCCACAGCTGAAATGGAACTCCACCTCCAAAACTCCCCGTATGTCCAAGGGTTGCTTTCAGACAGAAGCTGCAAGGACAGACAGGTCTGCCTTGCCTTGGCCTCTGGTGGCTGCCTCTCATCTGCCTTCAAAACACTGGGGTTCTGTGGTTTCCTTCCTGTAGAAAAGAACCGACCTTCTTGTCCAGGTGCCCGTGGCCTCGAGCACATGATCACTACCTAGGGACAAAGGAGCTCTGTGCTCAGTGGAGTGGAGACTGAGGACAGTGGAGGAGAGTCCTGGGTGGGCTTGAAGGGTGGTTTCAGACATGGTGGATCCTTTCTAGCTAGTAGAGACCAGCTGGCAAAAGAAAGAATTAATGCCAAGGGCAGCTGGGCAGGTCCAGGCTGGACACAAGGAGAAAGGAATTTCTCTCCCAGGGCAGTGCAGTGGTGCAACGTGTCCCCCAGAAGGAGTCTGGAGCAGCCCAAGGCTTTGTGTGCCAAGGCAGAGCCAGGCAGGACGCAGAGCCATCAGCAAAGGAAGGGGCCCATTGTTACACAGCAGGGCCGCAGAACCAAGGAGATCATTGTGACACTGCACAACCTCATGCAATCAAGGCGTCCGTGTTACGCTACTGAACCTCACGGAGCCAAGGGTCCATTGTGACGCTGCGGAGCCAAGGAGACTGTTGCTGACAGTACCAAAGTTCATGGAACCAAAAGTCCATTGTGACATTGTGGCGCCTCACGGAACCGTGGAGAGCATTATGACACTTTGTTACTATCTGATTTACACCCAGAAGGGCAAAGAAAAGGAAATCTCTGAGTATAAAAAGGAAAGAACTTTGAAGGTTCAAAATATTCCCAAAGACCAGATTAAAACCAAACGAGATTAAATGTTGGTGCCAAACAAATGGGTATCTCTTTATCTAATGGTAAGAGAGGCAAAGAGAAAGAAGGAGAAAAGTAGAGAAAAGTTAGAAAAGACAAGGTTACTCTAACAAGCACTGCATAAGTCACCACCACACTGTGCTACCTTTGTTGCTGCTGAGACAGGGTGGGGGAAGTGGAGAAGTTTTTGCCTTTTTTTTCCTGCTGTTTGAAGCCTCTTATCTGCCTCTTCTGAAGTCTAGAGCAGTTTGGCTGGAAAGCGGCGGCCCATCCTCCGAGATGCAGGCTCGATGCTTGCAGCTGAACCTGGGTCCGCCTGGGACGAAGGAGCAGGGCTAGGGGTTGCACAACTCCCTCGGGATTTCAGTGCAGGGGTGAAGGATTGGGGGGTGCTCCCCAGGCGGGCGGCGTCGGCTCCCGGAGGCCTCAGGGTGCCTCACGGCAGGCGATGGTGGTGGTGGGGGGAAAGGCAAAGGGCGGGGATTCTACCTTTTGCTTTTGCCTCCACATTTTGCACCAGTTTTGCCTTCCTTTTTATGGGCCTCAAGGCGGGCTATGCACGGCCCGTACGGCACGTAGTTTGCAGGCGTTCAAAAGTGATTATGATAAGCAGCCATCATGACGAAGCACTTTTGAAGCCTTTCAGGTGTTGAGCAGTGATAATGGCGAAGCGTTTTTTGGCGCCTTTCTCTTACTATTAGGCTCTTGCACACTTCAGAAGCAAGGGGCCATTGTGACACAGCAGGGCCTTGTATAAGCAAGGGGTCATTGTAGCACGGCAGGGCCTCGTGGAATCAAGGGGATCGTAGTGACACTGTGGGGCTCCAGGAGGCCACGGGGCCATTCTGACTGTGTGGAAGCAAGGATACCGTTGTTACGCTACGGGGCATCATGGAACCAAGGAGGCCATTGTGAAGCAGCTGGGGAACCCGCTGAGACTATTATGACACTTCAAGGCCTTGTGACACTGAAGGGCCATTGTGGAACTGCAGGGCCTCGTGGAACCAGTGAGACCATTGTGACATCACAGGGCCTCATGGGAGCCAGGGGCCATTGTGACACAGCCAGGCCTCACAGAAGCAAGGGGCCATTGTGACACTGCAAGGTCTCACGGAAGCAAAGGGCCAGTGTGCCACAGCCAGGCCTTGTGGAACCAAGGGGCCATTGTGATCCTGGGGAGCCCAATAGAACCAAGGAGCCATTGTGACCCTGCAGCACCTTACGGAATCATGGAGACCCTTGTGACCCTCTGTGACCTCATGGAACCAGTGGGCCATTGTGTTATTCTGCAGCCCCATGGAACCAAGGAAACCATCGTGACACAGCCAGGCCTCGTGGAAGCAAGGGGCCTTTGTGCCGCTCTAGAGCCAAGGAGACCACTGTGATATTGCTGGGCCTCAGGGGAACAAAATGGTGATGCTGCAGGGCCCCAAGGCTGCAAAGAGCGTGGAACAGGTGTGGTTGGCTTGGCCTCCTGGGGGCCACCTGCCTGGTCCAGCTGAGCTTGGCATGTTGAGGGGTGCTTCTCCTCTGGCCCTGAAACGCTGGAGTTCCTTGCTTTCCTTTCTGTGCGAAAGCACTGTCCTTCTCCTCCAGGGACCCATGGCTGAAATTAGGATTCTACCTCCAAATTGGATTCTGTCCGAGGATTGTTCCCATGTGAAACCTGCCAGGACAGACAGCTCAGGCTGGCCTTGGCCTCTTAGGGGCCACCTCGCATCTGCCTTCAAAACACGCGGGGGCTGTGCTTCTCTTCCCATGGAATAAAACCATCTTTCAAGTCCAGCCATCCATGGCCAAAATTGGGAATCCACCTCTGAAATTCCATATCTCCAAGGAAAAGCTCCCCGACAAAAGCTGCCAGGAATGTCCAGCTTCCCTTGGCTTCCTGAGGGCCAGCTCTCATCTGCCTTTGAAACACTGGGCCTCCTCACTTTGCTGCCAATGGAAAAGAACTGTCCTTCTGGGCCAGATGTCCATGGACAAAACTGGGATTTGGCCTCCCAAATTCCATCTAGCCAAGGATTGCTCCAAGACAAAAGCTGCCAAGACAAACAGGTCTGGCTGGCCTTGGCCTCCTTGAGGCACCACTAATCAGCCTTTGAAACACTGGGGCTCTGCCCTTTCCTTCCTGGGGAGAAGAAGTGTCATTCCCGTCCAGGCACCCACAGCTGAAATGGAACTCCACCTCCAAAACTCCCCGTATGTCCAAGGGTTGCTTTCAGACAGAAGCTGCAAGGACAGACAGGTCTGCCTTGCCTTGGCCTCTGGTGGCTGCCTCTCATCTGCCTTCAAAACACTGGGGTTCTGTGGTTTCCTTCCTGTAGAAAAGAACCGACCTTCTTGTCCAGGTGCCCGTGGCCTCGAGCACATGATCACTACCTAGGGACAAAGGAGCTCTGTGCTCAGTGGAGTGGAGACTGAGGACAGTGGAGGAGAGTCCTGGGTGGGCTTGAAGGGTGGTTTCAGACATGGTGGATCCTTTCTAGCTAGTAGAGACCAGCTGGCAAAAGAAAGAATTAATGCCAAGGGCAGCTGGGCAGGTCCAGGCTGGACACAAGGAGAAAGGAATTTCTCTCCCAGGGCAGTGCAGTGGTGCAACGTGTCCCCCAGAAGGAGTCTGGAGCAGCCCAAGGCTTTGTGTGCCAAGGCAGAGCCAGGCAGGACGCAGAGCCATCAGCAAAGGAAGGGGCCCATTGTTACACAGCAGGGCCGCAGAACCAAGGAGATCATTGTGACACTGCACAACCTCATGCAATCAAGGCGTCCGTGTTACGCTACTGAACCTCACGGAGCCAAGGGTCCATTGTGACGCTGCGGAGCCAAGGAGACTGTTGCTGACAGTACCAAAGTTCATGGAACCAAAAGTCCATTGTGACATTGTGGCGCCTCACGGAACCGTGGAGAGCATTATGACACTTTGTTACTATCTGATTTACACCCAGAAGGGCAAAGAAAAGGAAATCTCTGAGTATAAAAAGGAAAGAACTTTGAAGGTTCAAAATATTCCCAAAGACCAGATTAAAACCAAACGAGATTAAATGTTGGTGCCAAACAAATGGGTATCTCTTTATCTAATGGTAAGAGAGGCAAAGAGAAAGAAGGAGAAAAGTAGAGAAAAGTTAGAAAAGACAAGGTTACTCTAACAAGCACTGCATAAGTCACCACCACACTGTGCTACCTTTGTTGCTGCTGAGACAGGGTGGGGGAAGTGGAGAAGTTTTTGCCTTTTTTTTCCTGCTGTTTGAAGCCTCTTATCTGCCTCTTCTGAAGTCTAGAGCAGTTTGGCTGGAAAGCGGCGGCCCATCCTCCGAGATGCAGGCTCGATGCTTGCAGCTGAACCTGGGTCCGCCTGGGACGAAGGAGCAGGGCTAGGGGTTGCACAACTCCCTCGGGATTTCAGTGCAGGGGTGAAGGATTGGGGGGTGCTCCCCAGGCGGGCGGCGTCGGCTCCCGGAGGCCTCAGGGTGCCTCACGGCAGGCGATGGTGGTGGTGGGGGGAAAGGCAAAGGGCGGGGATTCTACCTTTTGCTTTTGCCTCCACATTTTGCACCAGTTTTGCCTTCCTTTTTATGGGCCTCAAGGCGGGCTATGCACGGCCCGTACGGCACGTAGTTTGCAGGCGTTCAAAAGTGATTATGATAAGCAGCCATCATGACGAAGCACTTTTGAAGCCTTTCAGGTGTTGAGCAGTGATAATGGCGAAGCGTTTTTTGGCGCCTTTCTCTTACTATTAGGCTCTTGCACACTTCAGAAGCAAGGGGCCATTGTGACACAGCAGGGCCTTGTATAAGCAAGGGGTCATTGTAGCACGGCAGGGCCTCGTGGAATCAAGGGGATCGTAGTGACACTGTGGGGCTCCAGGAGGCCACGGGGCCATTCTGACTGTGTGGAAGCAAGGATACCGTTGTTACGCTACGGGGCATCATGGAACCAAGGAGGCCATTGTGAAGCAGCTGGGGAACCCGCTGAGACTATTATGACACTTCAAGGCCTTGTGACACTGAAGGGCCATTGTGGAACTGCAGGGCCTCGTGGAACCAGTGAGACCATTGTGACATCACAGGGCCTCATGGGAGCCAGGGGCCATTGTGACACAGCCAGGCCTCACAGAAGCAAGGGGCCATTGTGACACTGCAAGGTCTCACGGAAGCAAAGGGCCAGTGTGCCACAGCCAGGCCTTGTGGAACCAAGGGGCCATTGTGATCCTGGGGAGCCCAATAGAACCAAGGAGCCATTGTGACCCTGCAGCACCTTACGGAATCATGGAGACCCTTGTGACCCTCTGTGACCTCATGGAACCAGTGGGCCATTGTGTTATTCTGCAGCCCCATGGAACCAAGGAAACCATTGTGACACAGCCAGGCCTCGTGGAAGCAAGGGGCCTTTGTGCCGCTCTAGAGCCAAGGAGACCACTGTGATATTGCTGGGCCTCAGGGGAACAAAATGGTGATGCTGCAGGGCCCCAAGGCTGCAAAGAGCGTGGAACAGGTGTGGTTGGCTTGGCCTCCTGGGGGCCACCTGCCTGGTCCAGCTGAGCTTGGCATGTTGAGGGGTGCTTCTCCTCTGGCCCTGAAACGCTGGAGTTCCTTGCTTTCCTTTCTGTGCGAAAGCACTGTCCTTCTCCTCCAGGGACCCATGGCTGAAATTAGGATTCTACCTCCAAATTGGATTCTGTCCGAGGATTGTTCCCATGTGAAACCTGCCAGGACAGACAGCTCAGGCTGGCCTTGGCCTCTTAGGGGCCACCTCGCATCTGCCTTCAAAACACGCGGGGGCTGTGCTTCTCTTCCCATGGAATAAAACCATCTTTCAAGTCCAGCCATCCATGGCCAAAATTGGGAATCCACCTCTGAAATTCCATATCTCCAAGGAAAAGCTCCCCGACAAAAGCTGCCAGGAATGTCCAGCTTCCCTTGGCTTCCTGAGGGCCAGCTCTCATCTGCCTTTGAAACACTGGGCCTCCTCACTTTGCTGCCAATGGAAAAGAACTGTCCTTCTGGGCCAGATGTCCATGGACAAAACTGGGATTTGGCCTCCCAAATTCCATCTAGCCAAGGATTGCTCCAAGACAAAAGCTGCCAAGACAAACAGGTCTGGCTGGCCTTGGCCTCCTTGAGGCACCACTAATCAGCCTTTGAAACACTGGGGCTCTGCCCTTTCCTTCCTGGGGAGAAGAAGTGTCATTCCCGTCCAGGCACCCACAGCTGAAATGGAACTCCACCTCCAAAACTCCCCGTATGTCCAAGGGTTGCTTTCAGACAGAAGCTGCAAGGACAGACAGGTCTGCCTTGCCTTGGCCTCTGGTGGCTGCCTCTCATCTGCCTTCAAAACACTGGGGTTCTGTGGTTTCCTTCCTGTAGAAAAGAACCGACCTTCTTGTCCAGGTGCCCGTGGCCTCGAGCACATGATCACTACCTAGGGACAAAGGAGCTCTGTGCTCAGTGG
The DNA here is from genome assembly GCF_965178545.1 of Coloeus monedula. Taxonomy (NCBI): domain Eukaryota; kingdom Metazoa; phylum Chordata; class Aves; order Passeriformes; family Corvidae; genus Coloeus; species Coloeus monedula. Next base: position 463,144 of record NW_028120805.1, on the reverse strand, counting down.
AGTGGAGACTGAGGACAGTGGAGGAGAGTCCTGGGTGGGCTTGAAGGGTGGTTTCAGACATGGTGGATCCTTTCTAGCTAGTAGAGACCAGCTGGCAAAAGAAAGAATTAATGCCAAGGGCAGCTGGGCAGGTCCAGGCTGGACACAAGGAGAAAGGAATTTCTCTCCCAGGGCAGTGCAGTGGTGCAACGTGTCCCCCAGAAGGAGTCTGGAGCAGCCCAAGGCTTTGTGTGCCAAGGCAGAGCCAGGCAGGACGCAGAGCCATCAGCAAAGGAAGGGGCCCATTGTTACACAGCAGGGCCGCAGAACCAAGGAGATCATTGTGACACTGCACAACCTCATGCAATCAAGGCGTCCGTGTTACGCTACTGAACCTCACGGAGCCAAGGGTCCATTGTGACGCTGCGGAGCCAAGGAGACTGTTGCTGACAGTACCAAAGTTCATGGAACCAAAAGTCCATTGTGACATTGTGGCGCCTCACGGAACCGTGGAGAGCATTATGACACTTTGTTACTATCTGATTTACACCCAGAAGGGCAAAGAAAAGGAAATCTCTGAGTATAAAAAGGAAAGAACTTTGAAGGTTCAAAATATTCCCAAAGACCAGATTAAAACCAAACGAGATTAAATGTTGGTGCCAAACAAATGGGTATCTCTTTATCTAATGGTAAGAGAGGCAAAGAGAAAGAAGGAGAAAAGTAGAGAAAAGTTAGAAAAGACAAGGTTACTCTAACAAGCACTGCATAAGTCACCACCACACTGTGCTACCTTTGTTGCTGCTGAGACAGGGTGGGGGAAGTGGAGAAGTTTTTGCCTTTTTTTTCCTGCTGTTTGAAGCCTCTTATCTGCCTCTTCTGAAGTCTAGAGCAGTTTGGCTGGAAAGCGGCGGCCCATCCTCCGAGATGCAGGCTCGATGCTTGCAGCTGAACCTGGGTCCGCCTGGGACGAAGGAGCAGGGCTAGGGGTTGCACAACTCCCTCGGGATTTCAGTGCAGGGGTGAAGGATTGGGGGGTGCTCCCCAGGCGGGCGGCGTCGGCTCCCGGAGGCCTCAGGGTGCCTCACGGCAGGCGATGGTGGTGGTGGGGGGAAAGGCAAAGGGCGGGGATTCTACCTTTTGCTTTTGCCTCCACATTTTGCACCAGTTTTGCCTTCCTTTTTATGGGCCTCAAGGCGGGCTATGCACGGCCCGTACGGCACGTAGTTTGCAGGCGTTCAAAAGTGATTATGATAAGCAGCCATCATGACGAAGCACTTTTGAAGCCTTTCAGGTGTTGAGCAGTGATAATGGCGAAGCGTTTTTTGGCGCCTTTCTCTTACTATTAGGCTCTTGCACACTTCAGAAGCAAGGGGCCATTGTGACACAGCAGGGCCTTGTATAAGCAAGGGGTCATTGTAGCACGGCAGGGCCTCGTGGAATCAAGGGGATCGTAGTGACACTGTGGGGCTCCAGGAGGCCACGGGGCCATTCTGACTGTGTGGAAGCAAGGATACCGTTGTTACGCTACGGGGCATCATGGAACCAAGGAGGCCATTGTGAAGCAGCTGGGGAACCCGCTGAGACTATTATGACACTTCAAGGCCTTGTGACACTGAAGGGCCATTGTGGAACTGCAGGGCCTCGTGGAACCAGTGAGACCATTGTGACATCACAGGGCCTCATGGGAGCCAGGGGCCATTGTGACACAGCCAGGCCTCACAGAAGCAAGGGGCCATTGTGACACTGCAAGGTCTCACGGAAGCAAAGGGCCAGTGTGCCACAGCCAGGCCTTGTGGAACCAAGGGGCCATTGTGATCCTGGGGAGCCCAATAGAACCAAGGAGCCATTGTGACCCTGCAGCACCTTACGGAATCATGGAGACCCTTGTGACCCTCTGTGACCTCATGGAACCAGTGGGCCATTGTGTTATTCTGCAGCCCCATGGAACCAAGGAAACCATCGTGACACAGCCAGGCCTCGTGGAAGCAAGGGGCCTTTGTGCCGCTCTAGAGCCAAGGAGACCACTGTGATATTGCTGGGCCTCAGGGGAACAAAATGGTGATGCTGCAGGGCCCCAAGGCTGCAAAGAGCGTGGAACAGGTGTGGTTGGCTTGGCCTCCTGGGGGCCACCTGCCTGGTCCAGCTGAGCTTGGCATGTTGAGGGGTGCTTCTCCTCTGGCCCTGAAACGCTGGAGTTCCTTGCTTTCCTTTCTGTGCGAAAGCACTGTCCTTCTCCTCCAGGGACCCATGGCTGAAATTAGGATTCTACCTCCAAATTGGATTCTGTCCGAGGATTGTTCCCATGTGAAACCTGCCAGGACAGACAGCTCAGGCTGGCCTTGGCCTCTTAGGGGCCACCTCGCATCTGCCTTCAAAACACGCGGGGGCTGTGCTTCTCTTCCCATGGAATAAAACCATCTTTCAAGTCCAGCCATCCATGGCCAAAATTGGGAATCCACCTCTGAAATTCCATATCTCCAAGGAAAAGCTCCCCGACAAAAGCTGCCAGGAATGTCCAGCTTCCCTTGGCTTCCTGAGGGCCAGCTCTCATCTGCCTTTGAAACACTGGGCCTCCTCACTTTGCTGCCAATGGAAAAGAACTGTCCTTCTGGGCCAGATGTCCATGGACAAAACTGGGATTTGGCCTCCCAAATTCCATCTAGCCAAGGATTGCTCCAAGACAAAAGCTGCCAAGACAAACAGGTCTGGCTGGCCTTGGCCTCCTTGAGGCACCACTAATCAGCCTTTGAAACACTGCGGCTCTGCCCTTTCCTTCCTGGGGAGAAGAAGTGTCATTCCCGTCCAGGCACCCACAGCTGAAATGGAACTCCACCTCCAAAACTCCCCGTATGTCCAAGGGTTGCTTTCAGACAGAAGCTGCAAGGACAGACAGGTCTGCCTTGCCTTGGCCTCTGGTGGCTGCCTCTCATCTGCCTTCAAAACACTGGGGTTCTGTGGTTTCCTTCCTGTAGAAAAGAACCGACCTTCTTGTCCAGGTGCCCGTGGCCTCGAGCACATGATCACTACCTAGGGACAAAGGAGCTCTGTGCTCAGTGGAGTGGAGACTGAGGACAGTGGAGGAGAGTCCTGGGTGGGCTTGAAGGGTGGTTTCAGACATGGTGGATCCTTTCTAGCTAGTAGAGACCAGCTGGCAAAAGAAAGAATTAATGCCAAGGGCAGCTGGGCAGGTCCAGGCTGGACACAAGGAGAAAGGAATTTCTCTCCCAGGGCAGTGCAGTGGTGCAACGTGTCCCCCAGAAGGAGTCTGGAGCAGCCCAAGGCTTTGTGTGCCAAGGCAGAGCCAGGCAGGACGCAGAGCCATCAGCAAAGGAAGGGGCCCATTGTTACACAGCAGGGCCGCAGAACCAAGGAGATCATTGTGACACTGCACAACCTCATGCAATCAAGGCGTCCGTGTTACGCTACTGAACCTCACGGAGCCAAGGGTCCATTGTGACGCTGCGGAGCCAAGGAGACTGTTGCTGACAGTACCAAAGTTCATGGAACCAAAAGTCCATTGTGACATTGTGGCGCCTCACGGAACCGTGGAGAGCATTATGACACTTTGTTACTATCTGATTTACACCCAGAAGGGCAAAGAAAAGGAAATCTCTGAGTATAAAAAGGAAAGAACTTTGAAGGTTCAAAATATTCCCAAAGACCAGATTAAAACCAAACGAGATTAAATGTTGGTGCCAAACAAATGGGTATCTCTTTATCTAATGGTAAGAGAGGCAAAGAGAAAGAAGGAGAAAAGTAGAGAAAAGTTAGAAAAGACAAGGTTACTCTAACAAGCACTGCATAAGTCACCACCACACTGTGCTACCTTTGTTGCTGCTGAGACAGGGTGGGGGAAGTGGAGAAGTTTTTGCCTTTTTTTTCCTGCTGTTTGAAGCCTCTTATCTGCCTCTTCTGAAGTCTAGAGCAGTTTGGCTGGAAAGCGGCGGCCCATCCTCCGAGATGCAGGCTCGATGCTTGCAGCTGAACCTGGGTCCGCCTGGGACGAAGGAGCAGGGCTAGGGGTTGCACAACTCCCTCGGGATTTCAGTGCAGGGGTGAAGGATTGGGGGGTGCTCCCCAGGCGGGCGGCGTCGGCTCCCGGAGGCCTCAGGGTGCCTCACGGCAGGCGATGGTGGTGGTGGGGGGAAAGGCAAAGGGCGGGGATTCTACCTTTTGCTTTTGCCTCCACATTTTGCACCAGTTTTGCCTTCCTTTTTATGGGCCTCAAGGCGGGCTATGCACGGCCCGTACGGCACGTAGTTTGCAGGCGTTCAAAAGTGATTATGATAAGCAGCCATCATGACGAAGCACTTTTGAAGCCTTTCAGGTGTTGAGCAGTGATAATGGCGAAGCGTTTTTTGGCGCCTTTCTCTTACTATTAGGCTCTTGCACACTTCAGAAGCAAGGGGCCATTGTGACACAGCAGGGCCTTGTATAAGCAAGGGGTCATTGTAGCACGGCAGGGCCTCGTGGAATCAAGGGGATCGTAGTGACACTGTGGGGCTCCAGGAGGCCACGGGGCCATTCTGACTGTGTGGAAGCAAGGATACCGTTGTTACGCTACGGGGCATCATGGAACCAAGGAGGCCATTGTGAAGCAGCTGGGGAACCCGCTGAGACTATTATGACACTTCAAGGCCTTGTGACACTGAAGGGCCATTGTGGAACTGCAGGGCCTCGTGGAACCAGTGAGACCATTGTGACATCACAGGGCCTCATGGGAGCCAGGGGCCATTGTGACACAGCCAGGCCTCACAGAAGCAAGGGGCCATTGTGACACTGCAAGGTCTCACGGAAGCAAAGGGCCAGTGTGCCACAGCCAGGCCTTGTGGAACCAAGGGGCCATTGTGATCCTGGGGAGCCCAATAGAACCAAGGAGCCATTGTGACCCTGCAGCACCTTACGGAATCATGGAGACCCTTGTGACCCTCTGTGACCTCATGGAACCAGTGGGCCATTGTGTTATTCTGCAGCCCCATGGAACCAAGGAAACCATCGTGACACAGCCAGGCCTCGTGGAAGCAAGGGGCCTTTGTGCCGCTCTAGAGCCAAGGAGACCACTGTGATATTGCTGGGCCTCAGGGGAACAAAATGGTGATGCTGCAGGGCCCCAAGGCTGCAAAGAGCGTGGAACAGGTGTGGTTGGCTTGGCCTCCTGGGGGCCACCTGCCTGGTCCAGCTGAGCTTGGCATGTTGAGGGGTGCTTCTCCTCTGGCCCTGAAACGCTGGAGTTCCTTGCTTTCCTTTCTGTGCGAAAGCACTGTCCTTCTCCTCCAGGGACCCATGGCTGAAATTAGGATTCTACCTCCAAATTGGATTCTGTCCGAGGATTGTTCCCATGTGAAACCTGCCAGGACAGACAGCTCAGGCTGGCCTTGGCCTCTTAGGGGCCACCTCGCATCTGCCTTCAAAACACGCGGGGGCTGTGCTTCTCTTCCCATGGAATAAAACCATCTTTCAAGTCCAGCCATCCATGGCCAAAATTGGGAATCCACCTCTGAAATTCCATATCTCCAAGGAAAAGCTCCCCGACAAAAGCTGCCAGGAATGTCCAGCTTCCCTTGGCTTCCTGAGGGCCAGCTCTCATCTGCCTTTGAAACACTGGGCCTCCTCACTTTGCTGCCAATGGAAAAGAACTGTCCTTCTGGGCCAGATGTCCATGGACAAAACTGGGATTTGGCCTCCCAAATTCCATCTAGCCAAGGATTGCTCCAAGACAAAAGCTGCCAAGACAAACAGGTCTGGCTGGCCTTGGCCTCCTTGAGGCACCACTAATCAGCCTTTGAAACACTGCGGCTCTGCCCTTTCCTTCCTGGGGAGAAGAAGTGTCATTCCCGTCCAGGCACCCACAGCTGAAATGGAACTCCACCTCCAAAACTCCCCGTATGTCCAAGGGTTGCTTTCAGACAGAAGCTGCAAGGACAGACAGGTCTGCCTTGCCTTGGCCTCTGGTGGCTGCCTCTCATCTGCCTTCAAAACACTGGGGTTCTGTGGTTTCCTTCCTGTAGAAAAGAACCGACCTTCTTGTCCAGGTGCCCGTGGCCTCGAGCACATGATCACTACCTAGGGACAAAGGAGCTCTGTGCTCAGTGGAGTGGAGACTGAGGACAGTGGAGGAGAGTCCTGGGTGGGCTTGAAGGGTGGTTTCAGACATGGTGGATCCTTTCTAGCTAGTAGAGACCAGCTGGCAAAAGAAAGAATTAATGCCAAGGGCAGCTGGGCAGGTCCAGGCTGGACACAAGGAGAAAGGAATTTCTCTCCCAGGGCAGTGCAGTGGTGCAACGTGTCCCCCAGAAGGAGTCTGGAGCAGCCCAAGGCTTTGTGTGCCAAGGCAGAGCCAGGCAGGACGCAGAGCCATCAGCAAAGGAAGGGGCCCATTGTTACACAGCAGGGCCGCAGAACCAAGGAGATCATTGTGACACTGCACAACCTCATGCAATCAAGGCGTCCGTGTTACGCTACTGAACCTCACTGAGCCAAGGGTCCATTGTGACACTGCGGAGCCAAGGAGACTGTTGCTGACAGTACCAAAGTTCATGGAACCAAAAGTCCATTGTGACATTGTGGCGCCTCACGGAACCGTGGAGAGCATTATGACACTTTGTTACTATCTGATTTACACCCAGAAGGGCAAAGAAAAGGAAATCTCTGAGTATAAAAAGGAAAGAACTTTGAAGGTTCAAAATATTCCCAAAGACCAGATTAAAACCAAACGAGATTAAATGTTGGTGCCAAACAAATGGGTATCTCTTTATCTAATGGTAAGAGAGGCAAAGAGAAAGAAGGAGAAAAGTAGAGAAAAGTTAGAAAAGACAAGGTTACTCTAACAAGCACTGCATAAGTCACCACCACACTGTGCTACCTTTGTTGCTGCTGAGACAGGGTGGGGGAAGTGGAGAAGTTTTTGCCTTTTTTTTCCTGCTGTTTGAAGCCTCTTATCTGCCTCTTCTGAAGTCTAGAGCAGTTTGGCTGGAAAGCGGCGGCCCATCCTCCGAGATGCAGGCTCGATGCTTGCAGCTGAACCTGGGTCCGCCTGGGACGAAGGAGCAGGGCTAGGGGTTGCACAACTCCCTCGGGATTTCAGTGCAGGGGTGAAGGATTGGGGGGTGCTCCCCAGGCGGGCGGCGTCGGCTCCCGGAGGCCTCAGGGTGCCTCACGGCAGGCGATGGTGGTGGTGGGGGGAAAGGCAAAGGGCGGGGATTCTACCTTTTGCTTTTGCCTCCACATTTTGCACCAGTCTTGCCTTCCTTTTTATGGGCCTCAAGGCGGGCTATGCACGGCCCGTACGGCACGTAGTTTGCAGGCGTTCAAAAGTGATTATGATAAGCAGCCATCATGACGAAGCACTTTTGAAGCCTTTCAGGTGTTGAGCAGTGATAATGGCGAAGCGTTTTTTGGCGCCTTTCTCTTACTATTAGGCTCTTGCACACTTCAGAAGCAAGGGGCCATTGTGACACAGCAGGGCCTTGTATAAGCAAGGGGTCATTGTAGCACGGCAGGGCCTCGTGGAATCAAGGGGATCGTAGTGACACTGTGGGGCTCCAGGAGGCCACGGGGCCATTCTGACTGTGTGGAAGCAAGGATACCGTTGTTACGCTACGGGGCATCATGGAACCAAGGAGGCCATTGTGAAGCAGCTGGGGAACCCGCTGAGACTATTATGACACTTCAAGGCCTTGTGACACTGAAGGGCCATTGTGGAACTGCAGGGCCTCGTGGAACCAGTGAGACCATTGTGACATCACAGGGCCTCATGGGAGCCAGGGGCCATTGTGACACAGCCAGGCCTCACAGAAGCAAGGGGCCATTGTGACACTGCAAGGTCTCACGGAAGCAAAGGGCCAGTGTGCCACAGCCAGGCCTTGTGGAACCAAGGGGCCATTGTGATCCTGGGGAGCCCAATAGAACCAAGGAGCCATTGTGACCCTGCAGCACCTTACGGAATCATGGAGACCCTTGTGACCCTCTGTGACCTCATGGAACCAGTGGGCCATTGTGTTATTCTGCAGCCCCATGGAACCAAGGAAACCATCGTGACACAGCCAGGCCTCGTGGAAGCAAGGGGCCTTTGTGCCGCTCTAGAGCCAAGGAGACCACTGTGATATTGCTGGGCCTCAGGGGAACAAAATGGTGATGCTGCAGGGCCCCAAGGCTGCAAAGAGCGTGGAACAGGTGTGGTTGGCTTGGCCTCCTGGGGGCCACCTGCCTGGTCCAGCTGAGCTTGGCATGTTGAGGGGTGCTTCTCCTCTGGCCCTGAAACGCTGGAGTTCCTTGCTTTCCTTTCTGTGCGAAAGCACTGTCCTTCTCCTCCAGGGACCCATGGCTGAAATTAGGATTCTACCTCCAAATTGGATTCTGTCCGAGGATTGTTCCCATGTGAAACCTGCCAGGACAGACAGCTCAGGCTGGCCTTGGCCTCTTAGGGGCCACCTCGCATCTGCCTTCAAAACACGCGGGGGCTGTGCTTCTCTTCCCATGGAATAAAACCATCTTTCAAGTCCAGCCATCCATGGCCAAAATTGGGAATCCACCTCTGAAATTCCATATCTCCAAGGAAAAGCTCCCCGACAAAAGCTGCCAGGAATGTCCAGCTTCCCTTGGCTTCCTGAGGGCCAGCTCTCATCTGCCTTTGAAACACTGGGCCTCCTCACTTTGCTGCCAATGGAAAAGAACTGTCCTTCTGGGCCAGATGTCCATGGACAAAACTGGGATTTGGCCTCCCAAATTCCATCTAGCCAAGGATTGCTCCAAGACAAAAGCTGCCAAGACAAACAGGTCTGGCTGGCCTTGGCCTCCTTGAGGCACCACTAATCAGCCTTTGAAACACTGCGGCTCTGCCCTTTCCTTCCTGGGGAGAAGAAGTGTCATTCCCGTCCAGGCACCCACAGCTGAAATGGAACTCCACCTCCAAAACTCCCCGTATGTCCAAGGGTTGCTTTCAGACAGAAGCTGCAAGGACAGACAGGTCTGCCTTGCCTTGGCCTCTGGTGGCTGCCTCTCATCTGCCTTCAAAACACTGGGGTTCTGTGGTTTCCTTCCTGTAGAAAAGAACCGACCTTCTTGTCCAGGTGCCCGTGGCCTCGAGCACATGATCACTACCTAGGGACAAAGGAGCTCTGTGCTCAGTGGAGTGGAGACTGAGGACAGTGGAGGAGAGTCCTGGGTGGGCTTGAAGGGTGGTTTCAGACATGGTGGATCCTTTCTAGCTAGTAGAGACCAGCTGGCAAAAGAAAGAATTAATGCCAAGGGCAGCTGGGCAGGTCCAGGCTGGACACAAGGAGAAAGGAATTTCTCTCCCAGGGCAGTGCAGTGGTGCAACGTGTCCCCCAGAAGGAGTCTGGAGCAGCCCAAGGCTTTGTGTGCCAAGGCAGAGCCAGGCAGGACGCAGAGCCATCAGCAAAGGAAGGGGCCCATTGTTACACAGCAGGGCCGCAGAACCAAGGAGATCATTGTGACACTGCACAACCTCATGCAATCAAGGCGTCCGTGTTACGCTACTGAACCTCACGGAGCCAAGGGTCCATTGTGACGCTGCGGAGCCAAGGAGACTGTTGCTGACAGTACCAAAGTTCATGGAACCAAAAGTCCATTGTGACATTGTGGCGCCTCACGGAACCGTGGAGAGCATTATGACACTTTGTTACTATCTGATTTACACCCAGAAGGGCAAAGAAAAGGAAATCTCTGAGTATAAAAAGGAAAGAACTTTGAAGGTTCAAAATATTCCCAAAGACCAGATTAAAACCAAACGAGATTAAATGTTGGTGCCAAACAAATGGGTATCTCTTTATCTAATGGTAAGAGAGGCAAAGAGAAAGAAGGAGAAAAGTAGAGAAAAGTTAGAAAAGACAAGGTTACTCTAACAAGCACTGCATAAGTCACCACCACACTGTGCTACCTTTGTTGCTGCTGAGACAGGGTGGGGGAAGTGGAGAAGTTTTTGCCTTTTTTTTCCTGCTGTTTGAAGCCTCTTATCTGCCTCTTCTGAAGTCTAGAGCAGTTTGGCTGGAAAGCGGCGGCCCATCCTCCGAGATGCAGGCTCGATGCTTGCAGCTGAACCTGGGTCCGCCTGGGACGAAGGAGCAGGGCTAGGGGTTGCACAACTCCCTCGGGATTTCAGTGCAGGGGTGAAGGATTGGGGGGTGCTCCCCAGGCGGGCGGCGTCGGCTCCCGGAGGCCTCAGGGTGCCTCACGGCAGGCGATGGTGGTGGTGGGGGGAAAGGCAAAGGGCGGGGATTCTACCTTTTGCTTTTGCCTCCACATTTTGCACCAGTTTTGCCTTCCTTTTTATGGGCCTCAAGGCGGGCTATGCACGGCCCGTACGGCACGTAGTTTGCAGGCGTTCAAAAGTGATTATGATAAGCAGCCATCATGACGAAGCACTTTTGAAGCCTTTCAGGTGTTGAGCAGTGATAATGGCGAAGCGTTTTTTGGCGCCTTTCTCTTACTATTAGGCTCTTGCACACTTCAGAAGCAAGGGGCCATTGTGACACAGCAGGGCCTTGTATAAGCAAGGGGTCATTGTAGCACGGCAGGGCCTCGTGGAATCAAGGGGATCGTAGTGACACTGTGGGGCTCCAGGAGGCCACGGGGCCATTCTGACTGTGTGGAAGCAAGGATACCGTTGTTACGCTACGGGGCATCATGGAACCAAGGAGGCCATTGTGAAGCAGCTGGGGAACCCGCTGAGACTATTATGACACTTCAAGGCCTTGTGACACTGAAGGGCCATTGTGGAACTGCAGGGCCTCGTGGAACCAGTGAGACCATTGTGACATCACAGGGCCTCATGGGAGCCAGGGGCCATTGTGACACAGCCAGGCCTCACAGAAGCAAGGGGCCATTGTGACACTGCAAGGTCTCACGGAAGCAAAGGGCCAGTGTGCCACAGCCAGGCCTTGTGGAACCAAGGGGCCATTGTGATCCTGGGGAGCCCAATAGAACCAAGGAGCCATTGTGACCCTGCAGCACCTTACGGAATCATGGAGACCCTTGTGACCCTCTGTGACCTCATGGAACCAGTGGGCCATTGTGTTATTCTGCAGCCCCATGGAACCAAGGAAACCATCGTGACACAGCCAGGCCTCGTGGAAGCAAGGGGCCTTTGTGCCGCTCTAGAGCCAAGGAGACCACTGTGATATTGCTGGGCCTCAGGGGAACAAAATGGTGATGCTGCAGGGCCCCAAGGCTGCAAAGAGCGTGGAACAGGTGTGGTTGGCTTGGCCTCCTGGGGGCCACCTGCCTGGTCCAGCTGAGCTTGGCATGTTGAGGGGTGCTTCTCCTCTGGCCCTGAAACGCTGGAGTTCCTTGCTTTCCTTTCTGTGCGAAAGCACTGTCCTTCTCCTCCAGGGACCCATGGCTGAAATTAGGATTCTACCTCCAAATTGGATTCTGTCCGAGGATTGTTCCCATGTGAAACCTGCCAGGACAGACAGCTCAGGCTGGCCTTGGCCTCTTAGGGGCCACCTCGCATCTGCCTTCAAAACACGCGGGGGCTGTGCTTCTCTTCCCATGGAATAAAACCATCTTTCAAGTCCAGCCATCCATGGCCAAAATTGGGAATCCACCTCTGAAATTCCATATCTCCAAGGAAAAGCTCCCCGACAAAAGCTGCCAGGAATGTCCAGCTTCCCTTGGCTTCCTGAGGGCCAGCTCTCATCTGCCTTTGAAACACTGGGCCTCCTCACTTTGCTGCCAATGGAAAAGAACTGTCCTTCTGGGCCAGATGTCCATGGACAAAACTGGGATTTGGCCTCCCAAATTCCATCTAGCCAAGGATTGCTCCAAGACAAAAGCTGCCAAGACAAACAGGTCTGGCTGGCCTTGGCCTCCTTGAGGCACCACTAATCAGCCTTTGAAACACTGCGGCTCTGCCCTTTCCTTCCTGGGGAGAAGAAGTGTCATTCCCGTCCAGGCACCCACAGCTGAAATGGAACTCCACCTCCAAAACTCCCCGTATGTCCAAGGGTTGCTTTCAGACAGAAGCTGCAAGGACAGACAGGTCTGCCTTGCCTTGGCCTCTGGTGGCTGCCTCTCATCTGCCTTCAAAACACTGGGGTTCTGTGGTTTCCTTCCTGTAGAAAAGAACCGACCTTCTTGTCCAGGTGCCCGTGGCCTCGAGCACATGATCACTACCTAGGGACAAAGGAGCTCTGTGCTCAGTGGAGTGGAGACTGAGGACAGTGGAGGAGAGTCCTGGGTGGGCTTGAAGGGTGGTTTCAGACATGGTGGATCCTTTCTAGCTAGTAGAGACCAGCTGGCAAAAGAAAGAATTAATGCCAAGGGCAGCTGGGCAGGTCCAGGCTGGACACAAGGAGAAAGGAATTTCTCTCCCAGGGCAGTGCAGTGGTGCAACGTGTCCCCCAGAAGGAGTCTGGAGCAGCCCAAGGCTTTGTGTGCCAAGGCAGAGCCAGGCAGGACGCAGAGCCATCAGCAAAGGAAGGGGCCCATTGTTACACAGCAGGGCCGCAGAACCAAGGAGATCATTGTGACACTGCACAACCTCATGCAATCAAGGCGTCCGTGTTACGCTACTGAACCTCACGGAGCCAAGGGTCCATTGTGACGCTGCGGAGCCAAGGAGACTGTTGCTGACAGTACCAAAGTTCATGGAACCAAAAGTCCATTGTGACATTGTGGCGCCTCACGGAACCGTGGAGAGCATTATGACACTTTGTTACTATCTGATTTACACCCAGAAGGGCAAAGAAAAGGAAATCTCTGAGTATAAAAAGGAAAGAACTTTGAAGGTTCAAAATATTCCCAAAGACCAGATTAAAACCAAACGAGATTAAATGTTGGTGCCAAACAAATGGGTATCTCTTTATCTAATGGTAAGAGAGGCAAAGAGAAAGAAGGAGAAAAGTAGAGAAAAGTTAGAAAAGACAAGGTTACTCTAACAAGCACTGCATAAGTCACCACCACACTGTGCTACCTTTGTTGCTGCTGAGACAGGGTGGGGGAAGTGGAGAAGTTTTTGCCTTTTTTTTCCTGCTGTTTGAAGCCTCTTATCTGCCTCTTCTGAAGTCTAGAGCAGTTTGGCTGGAAAGCGGCGGCCCATCCTCCGAGATGCAGGCTCGATGCTTGCAGCTGAACCTGGGTCCGCCTGGGACGAAGGAGCAGGGCTAGGGGTTGCACAACTCCCTCGGGATTTCAGTGCAGGGGTGAAGGATTGGGGGGTGCTCCCCAGGCGGGCGGCGTCGGCTCCCGGAGGCCTCAGGGTGCCTCACGGCAGGCGATGGTGGTGGTGGGGGGAAAGGCAAAGGGCGGGGATTCTACCTTTTGCTTTTGCCTCCACATTTTGCACCAGTTTTGCCTTCCTTTTTATGGGCCTCAAGGCGGGCTATGCACGGCCCGTACGGCACGTAGTTTGCAGGCGTTCAAAAGTGATTATGATAAGCAGCCATCATGACGAAGCACTTTTGAAGCCTTTCAGGTGTTGAGCAGTGATAATGGCGAAGCGTTTTTTGGCGCCTTTCTCTTACTATTAGGCTCTTGCACACTTCAGAAGCAAGGGGCCATTGTGACACAGCAGGGCCTTGTATAAGCAAGGGGTCATTGTAGCACGGCAGGGCCTCGTGGAATCAAGGGGATCGTAGTGACACTGTGGGGCTCCAGGAGGCCACGGGGCCATTCTGACTGTGTGGAAGCAAGGATACCGTTGTTACGCTACGGGGCATCATGGAACCAAGGAGGCCATTGTGAAGCAGCTGGGGAACCCGCTGAGACTATTATGACACTTCAAGGCCTTGTGACACTGAAGGGCCATTGTGGAACTGCAGGGCCTCGTGGAACCAGTGAGACCATTGTGACATCACAGGGCCTCATGGGAGCCAGGGGCCATTGTGACACAGCCAGGCCTCACAGAAGCAAGGGGCCATTGTGACACTGCAAGGTCTCACGGAAGCAAAGGGCCAGTGTGCCACAGCCAGGCCTTGTGGAACCAAGGGGCCATTGTGATCCTGGGGAGCCCAATAGAACCAAGGAGCCATTGTGACCCTGCAGCACCTTACGGAATCATGGAGACCCTTGTGACCCTCTGTGACCTCATGGAACCAGTGGGCCATTGTGTTATTCTGCAGCCCCATGGAACCAAGGAAACCATCGTGACACAGCCAGGCCTCGTGGAAGCAAGGGGCCTTTGTGCCGCTCTAGAGCCAAGGAGACCACTGTGATATTGCTGGGCCTCAGGGGAACAAAATGGTGATGCTGCAGGGCCCCAAGGCTGCAAAGAGCGTGGAACAGGTGTGGTTGGCTTGGCCTCCTGGGGGCCACCTGCCTGGTCCAGCTGAGCTTGGCATGTTGAGGGGTGCTTCTCCTCTGGCCCTGAAACGCTGGAGTTCCTTGCTTTCCTTTCTGTGCGAAAGCACTGTCCTTCTCCTCCAGGGACCCATGGCTGAAATTAGGATTCTACCTCCAAATTGGATTCTGTCCGAGGATTGTTCCCATGTGAAACCTGCCAGGACAGACAGCTCAGGCTGGCCTTGGCCTCTTAGGGGCCACCTCGCATCTGCCTTCAAAACACGCGGGGGCTGTGCTTCTCTTCCCATGGAATAAAACCATCTTTCAAGTCCAGCCATCCATGGCCAAAATTGGGAATCCACCTCTGAAATTCCATATCTCCAAGGAAAAGCTCCCCGACAAAAGCTGCCAGGAATGTCCAGCTTCCCTTGGCTTCCTGAGGGCCAGCTCTCATCTGCCTTTGAAACACTGGGCCTCCTCACTTTGCTGCCAATGGAAAAGAACTGTCCTTCTGGGCCAGATGTCCATGGACAAAACTGGGATTTGGCCTCCCAAATTCCATCTAGCCAAGGATTGCTCCAAGACAAAAGCTGCCAAGACAAACAGGTCTGGCTGGCCTTGGCCTCCTTGAGGCACCACTAATCAGCCTTTGAAACACTGGGGCTCTGCCCTTTCCTTCCTGGGGAGAAGAAGTGTCATTCCCGTCCAGGCACCCACAGCTGAAATGGAATTCCACCTCCAAAACTCCCCGTATGTCCAAGGGTTGCTTTCAGACAGAAGCTGCAAGGACAGACAGGTCTGCCTTGCCTTGGCCTCTGGTGGCTGCCTCTCATCTGCCTTCAAAACACTGGGGTTCTGTGGTTTCCTTCCTGTAGAAAAGAACCGACCTTCTTGTCCAGGTGCCCGTGGCCTCGAGCACATGATCACTACCTAGGGACAAAGGAGCTCTGTGCTCAGTGGAGTGGAGACTGAGGACAGTGGAGGAGAGTCCTGGGTGGGCTTGAAGGGTGGTTTCAGACATGGTGGATCCTTTCTAGCTAGTAGAGACCAGCTGGCAAAAGAAAGAATTAATGCCAAGGGCAGCTGGGCAGGTCCAGGCTGGACACAAGGAGAAAGGAATTTCTCTCCCAGGGCAGTGCAGTGGTGCAACGTGTCCCCCAGAAGGAGTCTGGAGCAGCCCAAGGCTTTGTGTGCCAAGGCAGAGCCAGGCAGGACGCAGAGCCATCAGCAAAGGAAGGGGCCCATTGTTACACAGCAGGGCCGCAGAACCAAGGAGATCATTGTGACACTGCACAACCTCATGCAATCAAGGCGTCCGTGTTACGCTACTGAACCTCACGGAGCCAAGGGTCCATTGTGACGCTGCGGAGCCAAGGAGACTGTTGCTGACAGTACCAAAGTTCATGGAACCAAAAGTCCATTGTGACATTGTGGCGCCTCACGGAACCGTGGAGAGCATTATGACACTTTGTTACTATCTGATTTACACCCAGAAGGGCAAAGAAAAGGAAATCTCTGAGTATAAAAAGGAAAGAACTTTGAAGGTTCAAAATATTCCCAAAGACCAGATTAAAACCAAACGAGATTAAATGTTGGTGCCAAACAAATGGGTATCTCTTTATCTAATGGTAAGAGAGGCAAAGAGAAAGAAGGAGAAAAGTAGAGAAAAGTTAGAAAAGACAAGGTTACTCTAACAAGCACTGCATAAGTCACCACCACACTGTGCTACCTTTGTTGCTGCTGAGACAGGGTGGGGGAAGTGGAGAAGTTTTTGCCTTTTTTTTCCTGCTGTTTGAAGCCTCTTATCTGCCTCTTCTGAAGTCTAGAGCAGTTTGGCTGGAAAGCGGCGGCCCATCCTCCGAGATGCAGGCTCGATGCTTGCAGCTGAACCTGGGTCCGCCTGGGACGAAGGAGCAGGGCTAGGGGTTGCACAACTCCCTCGGGATTTCAGTGCAGGGGTGAAGGATTGGGGGGTGCTCCCCAGGCGGGCGGCGTCGGCTCCCGGAGGCCTCAGGGTGCCTCACGGCAGGCGATGGTGGTGGTGGGGGGAAAGGCAAAGGGCGGGGATTCTACCTTTTGCTTTTGCCTCCACATTTTGCACCAGTTTTGCCTTCCTTTTTATGGGCCTCAAGGCGGGCTATGCACGGCCCGTACGGCACGTAGTTTGCAGGCGTTCAAAAGTGATTATGATAAGCAGCCATCATGACGAAGCACTTTTGAAGCCTTTCAGGTGTTGAGCAGTGATAATGGCGAAGCGTTTTTTGGCGCCTTTCTCTTACTATTAGGCTCTTGCACACTTCAGAAGCAAGGGGCCATTGTGACACAGCAGGGCCTTGTATAAGCAAGGGGTCATTGTAGCACGGCAGGGCCTCGTGGAATCAAGGGGATCGTAGTGACACTGTGGGGCTCCAGGAGGCCACGGGGCCATTCTGACTGTGTGGAAGCAAGGATACCGTTGTTACGCTACGGGGCATCATGGAACCAAGGAGGCCATTGTGAAGCAGCTGGGGAACCCGCTGAGACTATTATGACACTTCAAGGCCTTGTGACACTGAAGGGCCATTGTGGAACTGCAGGGCCTCGTGGAACCAGTGAGACCATTGTGACATCACAGGGCCTCATGGGAGCCAGGGGCCATTGTGACACAGCCAGGCCTCACAGAAGCAAGGGGCCATTGTGACACTGCAAGGTCTCACGGAAGCAAAGGGCCAGTGTGCCACAGCCAGGCCTTGTGGAACCAAGGGGCCATTGTGATCCTGGGGAGCCCAATAGAACCAAGGAGCCATTGTGACCCTGCAGCACCTTACGGAATCATGGAGACCCTTGTGACCCTCTGTGACCTCATGGAACCAGTGGGCCATTGTGTTATTCTGCAGCCCCATGGAACCAAGGAAACCATTGTGACACAGCCAGGCCTCGTGGAAGCAAGGGGCCTTTGTGCCGCTCTAGAGCCAAGGAGACCACTGTGATATTGCTGGGCCTCAGGGGAACAAAATGGTGATGCTGCAGGGCCCCAAGGCTGCAAAGAGCGTGGAACAGGTGTGGTTGGCTTGGCCTCCTGGGGGCCACCTGCCTGGTCCAGCTGAGCTTGGCATGTTGAGGGGTGCTTCTCCTCTGGCCCTGAAACGCTGGAGTTCCTTGCTTTCCTTTCTGTGCGAAAGCACTGTCCTTCTCCTCCAGGGACCCATGGCTGAAATTAGGATTCTACCTCCAAATTGGATTCTGTCCGAGGATTCTTCCCATGTGAAACCTGCCAGGACAGACAGCTCAGGCTGGCCTTGGCCTCTTAGGGGCCACCTCGCATCTGCCTTCAAAACACGCGGGGGCTGTGCTTCTCTTCCCATGGAATAAAACCATCTTTCAAGTCCAGCCATCCATGGCCAAAATTGGGAATCCACCTCTGAAATTCCATATCTCCAAGGAAAAGCTCCCCGACAAAAGCTGCCAGGAATGTCCAGCTTCCCTTGGCTTCCTGAGGGCCAGCTCTCATCTGCCTTTGAAACACTGGGCCTCCTCACTTTGCTGCCAATGGAAAAGAACTGTCCTTCTGGGCCAGATGTCCATGGACAAAACTGGGATTTGGCCTCCCAAATTCCATCTAGCCAAGGATTGCTCCAAGACAAAAGCTGCCAAGACAAACAGGTCTGGCTGGCCTTGGCCTCCTTGAGGCACCACTAATCAGCCTTTGAAACACTGGGGCTCTGCCCTTTCCTTCCTGGGGAGAAGAAGTGTCATTCCCGTCCAGGCACCCACAGCTGAAATGGAACTCCACCTCCAAAACTCCCCGTATGTCCAAGGGTTGCTTTCAGACAGAAGCTGCAAGGACAGACAGGTCTGCCTTGCCTTGGCCTCTGGTGGCTGCCTCTCATCTGCCTTCAAAACACTGGGGTTCTGTGGTTTCCTTCCTGTAGAAAAGAACCGACCTTCTTGTCCAGGTGCCCGTGGCCTCGAGCACATGATCACTACCTAGGGACAAAGGAGCTCTGTGCTCAGTGGAGTGGAGACTGAGGACAGTGGAGGAGAGTCCTGGGTGGGCTTGAAGGGTGGTTTCAGACATGGTGGATCCTTTCTAGCTAGTAGAGACCAGCTGGCAAAAGAAAGAATTAATGCCAAGGGCAGCTGGGCAGGTCCAGGCTGGACACAAGGAGAAAGGAATTTCTCTCCCAGGGCAGTGCAGTGGTGCAACGTGTCCCCCAGAAGGAGTCTGGAGCAGCCCAAGGCTTTGTGTGCCAAGGCAGAGCCAGGCAGGACGCAGAGCCATCAGCAAAGGAAGGGGCCCATTGTTACACAGCAGGGCCGCAGAACCAAGGAGATCATTGTGACACTGCACAACCTCATGCAATCAAGGCGTCCGTGTTACGCTACTGAACCTCACGGAGCCAAGGGTCCATTGTGACGCTGCGGAGCCAAGGAGACTGTTGCTGACAGTACCAAAGTTCATGGAACCAAAAGTCCATTGTGACATTGTGGCGCCTCACGGAACCGTGGAGAGCATTATGACACTTTGTTACTATCTGATTTACACCCAGAAGGGCAAAGAAAAGGAAATCTCTGAGTATAAAAAGGAAAGAACTTTGAAGGTTCAAAATATTCCCAAAGACCAGATTAAAACCAAACGAGATTAAATGTTGGTGCCAAACAAATGGGTATCTCTTTATCTAATGGTAAGAGAGGCAAAGAGAAAGAAGGAGAAAAGTAGAGAAAAGTTAGAAAAGACAAGGTTACTCTAACAAGCACTGCATAAGTCACCACCACACTGTGCTACCTTTGTTGCTGCTGAGACAGGGTGGGGGAAGTGGAGAAGTTTTTGCCTTTTTTTTCCTGCTGTTTGAAGCCTCTTATCTGCCTCTTCTGAAGTCTAGAGCAGTTTGGCTGGAAAGCGGCGGCCCATCCTCCGAGATGCAGGCTCGATGCTTGCAGCTGAACCTGGGTCCGCCTGGGACGAAGGAGCAGGGCTAGGGGTTGCACAACTCCCTCGGGATTTCAGTGCAGGGGTGAAGGATTGGGGGGTGCTCCCCAGGCGGGCGGCGTCGGCTCCCGGAGGCCTCAGGGTGCCTCACGGCAGGCGATGGTGGTGGTGGGGGGAAAGGCAAAGGGCGGGGATTCTACCTTTTGCTTTTGCCTCCACATTTTGCACCAGTTTTGCCTTCCTTTTTATGGGCCTCAAGGCGGGCTATGCACGGCCCGTACGGCACGTAGTTTGCAGGCGTTCAAAAGTGATTATGATAAGCAGCCATCATGACGAAGCACTTTTGAAGCCTTTCAGGTGTTGAGCAGTGATAATGGCGAAGCGTTTTTTGGCGCCTTTCTCTTACTATTAGGCTCTTGCACACTTCAGAAGCAAGGGGCCATTGTGACACAGCAGGGCCTTGTATAAGCAAGGGGTCATTGTAGCACGGCAGGGCCTCGTGGAATCAAGGGGATCGTAGTGACACTGTGGGGCTCCAGGAGGCCACGGGGCCATTCTGACTGTGTGGAAGCAAGGATACCGTTGTTACGCTACGGGGCATCATGGAACCAAGGAGGCCATTGTGAAGCAGCTGGGGAACCCGCTGAGACTATTATGACACTTCAAGGCCTTGTGACACTGAAGGGCCATTGTGGAACTGCAGGGCCTCGTGGAACCAGTGAGACCATTGTGACATCACAGGGCCTCATGGGAGCCAGGGGCCATTGTGACACAGCCAGGCCTCACAGAAGCAAGGGGCCATTGTGACACTGCAAGGTCTCACGGAAGCAAAGGGCCAGTGTGCCACAGCCAGGCCTTGTGGAACCAAGGGGCCATTGTGATCCTGGGGAGCCCAATAGAACCAAGGAGCCATTGTGACCCTGCAGCACCTTACGGAATCATGGAGACCCTTGTGACCCTCTGTGACCTCATGGAACCAGTGGGCCATTGTGTTATTCTGCAGCCCCATGGAACCAAGGAAACCATCGTGACACAGCCAGGCCTCGTGGAAGCAAGGGGCCTTTGTGCCGCTCTAGAGCCAAGGAGACCACTGTGATATTGCTGGGCCTCAGGGGAACAAAATGGTGATGCTGCAGGGCCCCAAGGCTGCAAAGAGCGTGGAACAGGTGTGGTTGGCTTGGCCTCCTGGGGGCCACCTGCCTGGTCCAGCTGAGCTTGGCATGTTGAGGGGTGCTTCTCCTCTGGCCCTGAAACGCTGGAGTTCCTTGCTTTCCTTTCTGTGCGAAAGCACTGTCCTTCTCCTCCAGGGACCCATGGCTGAAATTAGGATTCTACCTCCAAATTGGATTCTGTCCGAGGATTGTTCCCATGTGAAACCTGCCAGGACAGACAGCTCAGGCTGGCCTTGGCCTCTTAGGGGCCACCTCGCATCTGCCTTCAAAACACGCGGGGGCTGTGCTTCTCTTCCCATGGAATAAAACCATCTTTCAAGTCCAGCCATCCATGGCCAAAATTGGGAATCCACCTCTGAAATTCCATATCTCCAAGGAAAAGCTCCCCGACAAAAGCTGCCAGGAATGTCCAGCTTCCCTTGGCTTCCTGAGGGCCAGCTCTCATCTGCCTTTGAAACACTGGGCCTCCTCACTTTGCTGCCAATGGAAAAGAACTGTCCTTCTGGGCCAGATGTCCATGGACAAAACTGGGATTTGGCCTCCCAAATTCCATCTAGCCAAGGATTGCTCCAAGACAAAAGCTGCCAAGACAAACAGGTCTGGCTGGCCTTGGCCTCCTTGAGGCACCACTAATCAGCCTTTGAAACACTGGGGCTCTGCCCTTTCCTTCCTGGGGAGAAGAAGTGTCATTCCCGTCCAGGCACCCACAGCTGAAATGGAACTCCACCTCCAAAACTCCCCGTATGTCCAAGGGTTGCTTTCAGACAGAAGCTGCAAGGACAGACAGGTCTGCCTTGCCTTGGCCTCTGGTGGCTGCCTCTCATCTGCCTTCAAAACACTGGGGTTCTGTGGTTTCCTTCCTGTAGAAAAGAACCGACCTTCTTGTCCAGGTGCCCGTGGCCTCGAGCACATGATCACTACCTAGGGACAAAGGAGCTCTGTGCTCAGTGGAGTGGAGACTGAGGACAGTGGAGGAGAGTCCTGGGTGGGCTTGAAGGGTGGTTTCAGACATGGTGGATCCTTTCTAGCTAGTAGAGACCAGCTGGCAAAAGAAAGAATTAATGCCAAGGGCAGCTGGGCAGGTCCAGGCTGGACACAAGGAGAAAGGAATTTCTCTCCCAGGGCAGTGCAGTGGTGCAACGTGTCCCCCAGAAGGAGTCTGGAGCAGCCCAAGGCTTTGTGTGCCAAGGCAGAGCCAGGCAGGACGCAGAGCCATCAGCAAAGGAAGGGGCCCATTGTTACACAGCAGGGCCGCAGAACCAAGGAGATCATTGTGACACTGCACAACCTCATGCAATCAAGGCGTCCGTGTTACGCTACTGAACCTCACGGAGCCAAGGGTCCATTGTGACACTGCGGAGCCAAGGAGACTGTTGCTGACAGTACCAAAGTTCATGGAACCAAAAGTCCATTGTGACATTGTGGCGCCTCACGGAACCGTGGAGAGCATTATGACACTTTGTTACTATCTGATTTACACCCAGAAGGGCAAAGAAAAGGAAATCTCTGAGTATAAAAAGGAAAGAACTTTGAAGGTTCAAAATATTCCCAAAGACCAGATTAAAACCAAACGAGATTAAATGTTGGTGCCAAACAAATGGGTATCTCTTTATCTAATGGTAAGAGAGGCAAAGAGAAAGAAGGAGAAAAGTAGAGAAAAGTTAGAAAAGACAAGGTTACTCTAACAAGCACTGCATAAGTCACCACCACACTGTGCTACCTTTGTTGCTGCTGAGACAGGGTGGGGGAAGTGGAGAAGTTTTTGCCTTTTTTTTCCTGCTGTTTGAAGCCTCTTATCTGCCTCTTCTGAAGTCTAGAGCAGTTTGGCTGGAAAGCGGCGGCCCATCCTCCGAGATGCAGGCTCGATGCTTGCAGCTGAACCTGGGTCCGCCTGGGACGAAGGAGCAGGGCTAGGGGTTGCACAACTCCCTCGGGATTTCAGTGCAGGGGTGAAGGATTGGGGGGTGCTCCCCAGGCGGGCGGCGTCGGCTCCCGGAGGCCTCAGGGTGCCTCACGGCAGGCGATGGTGGTGGTGGGGGGAAAGGCAAAGGGCGGGGATTCTACCTTTTGCTTTTGCCTCCACATTTTGCACCAGTTTTGCCTTCCTTTTTATGGGCCTCAAGGCGGGCTATGCACGGCCCGTACGGCACGTAGTTTGCAGGCGTTCAAAAGTGATTATGATAAGCAGCCATCATGACGAAGCACTTTTGAAGCCTTTCAGGTGTTGAGCAGTGATAATGGCGAAGCGTTTTTTGGCGCCTTTCTCTTACTATTAGGCTCTTGCACACTTCAGAAGCAAGGGGCCATTGTGACACAGCAGGGCCTTGTATAAGCAAGGGGTCATTGTAGCACGGCAGGGCCTCGTGGAATCAAGGGGATCGTAGTGACACTGTGGGGCTCCAGGAGGCCACGGGGCCATTCTGACTGTGTGGAAGCAAGGATACCGTTGTTACGCTACGGGGCATCATGGAACCAAGGAGGCCATTGTGAAGCAGCTGGGGAACCCGCTGAGACTATTATGACACTTCAAGGCCTTGTGACACTGAAGGGCCATTGTGGAACTGCAGGGCCTCGTGGAACCAGTGAGACCATTGTGACATCACAGGGCCTCATGGGAGCCAGGGGCCATTGTGACACAGCCAGGCCTCACAGAAGCAAGGGGCCATTGTGACACTGCAAGGTCTCACGGAAGCAAAGGGCCAGTGTGCCACAGCCAGGCCTTGTGGAACCAAGGGGCCATTGTGATCCTGGGGAGCCCAATAGAACCAAGGAGCCATTGTGACCCTGCAGCACCTTACGGAATCATGGAGACCCTTGTGACCCTCTGTGACCTCATGGAACCAGTGGGCCATTGTGTTATTCTGCAGCCCCATGGAACCAAGGAAACCATCGTGACACAGCCAGGCCTCGTGGAAGCAAGGGGCCTTTGTGCCGCTCTAGAGCCAAGGAGACCACTGTGATATTGCTGGGCCTCAGGGGAACAAAATGGTGATGCTGCAGGGCCCCAAGGCTGCAAAGAGCGTGGAACAGGTGTGGTTGGCTTGGCCTCCTGGGGGCCACCTGCCTGGTCCAGCTGAGCTTGGCATGTTGAGGGGTGCTTCTCCTCTGGCCCTGAAACGCTGGAGTTCCTTGCTTTCCTTTCTGTGCGAAAGCACTGTCCTTCTCCTCCAGGGACCCATGGCTGAAATTAGGATTCTACCTCCAAATTGGATTCTGTCCGAGGATTGTTCCCATGTGAAACCTGCCAGGACAGACAGCTCAGGCTGGCCTTGGCCTCTTAGGGGCCACCTCGCATCTGCCTTCAAAACACGCGGGGGCTGTGCTTCTCTTCCCATGGAATAAAACCATCTTTCAAGTCCAGCCATCCATGGCCAAAATTGGGAATCCACCTCTGAAATTCCATATCTCCAAGGAAAAGCTCCCCGACAAAAGCTGCCAGGAATGTCCAGCTTCCCTTGGCTTCCTGAGGGCCAGCTCTCATCTGCCTTTGAAACACTGGGCCTCCTCACTTTGCTGCCAATGGAAAAGAACTGTCCTTCTGGGCCAGATGTCCATGGACAAAACTGGGATTTGGCCTCCCAAATTCCATCTAGCCAAGGATTGCTCCAAGACAAAAGCTGCCAAGACAAACAGGTCTGGCTGGCCTTGGCCTCCTTGAGGCACCACTAATCAGCCTTTGAAACACTGGGGCTCTGCCCTTTCCTTCCTGGGGAGAAGAAGTGTCATTCCCGTCCAGGCACCCACAGCTGAAATGGAACTCCACCTCCAAAACTCCCCGTATGTCCAAGGGTTGCTTTCAGACAGAAGCTGCAAGGACAGACAGGTCTGCCTTGCCTTGGCCTCTGGTGGCTGCCTCTCATCTGCCTTCAAAACACTGGGGTTCTGTGGTTTCCTTCCTGTAGAAAAGAACCGACCTTCTTGTCCAGGTGCCCGTGGCCTCGAGCACATGATCACTACCTAGGGACAAAGGAGCTCTGTGCTCAGTGGAGTGGAGACTGAGGACAGTGGAGGAGAGTCCTGGGTGGGCTTGAAGGGTGGTTTCAGACATGGTGGATCCTTTCTAGCTAGTAGAGACCAGCTGGCAAAAGAAAGAATTAATGCCAAGGGCAGCTGGGCAGGTCCAGGCTGGACACAAGGAGAAAGGAATTTCTCTCCCAGGGCAGTGCAGTGGTGCAACGTGTCCCCCAGAAGGAGTCTGGAGCAGCCCAAGGCTTTGTGTGCCAAGGCAGAGCCAGGCAGGACGCAGAGCCATCAGCAAAGGAAGGGGCCCATTGTTACACAGCAGGGCCGCAGAACCAAGGAGATCATTGTGACACTGCACAACCTCATGCAATCAAGGCGTCCGTGTTACGCTACTGAACCTCACGGAGCCAAGGGTCCATTGTGACACTGCGGAGCCAAGGAGACTGTTGCTGACAGTACCAAAGTTCATGGAACCAAAAGTCCATTGTGACATTGTGGCGCCTCACGGAACCGTGGAGAGCATTATGACACTTTGTTACTATCTGATTTACACCCAGAAGGGCAAAGAAAAGGAAATCTCTGAGTATAAAAAGGAAAGAACTTTGAAGGTTCAAAATATTCCCAAAGACCAGATTAAAACCAAACGAGATTAAATGTTGGTGCCAAACAAATGGGTATCTCTTTATCTAATGGTAAGAGAGGCAAAGAGAAAGAAGGAGAAAAGTAGAGAAAAGTTAGAAAAGACAAGGTTACTCTAACAAGCACTGCATAAGTCACCACCACACTGTGCTACCTTTGTTGCTGCTGAGACAGGGTGGGGGAAGTGGAGAAGTTTTTGCCTTTTTTTTCCTGCTGTTTGAAGCCTCTTATCTGCCTCTTCTGAAGTCTAGAGCAGTTTGGCTGGAAAGCGGCGGCCCATCCTCCGAGATGCAGGCTCGATGCTTGCAGCTGAACCTGGGTCCGCCTGGGACGAAGGAGCAGGGCTAGGGGTTGCACAACTCCCTCGGGATTTCAGTGCAGGGGTGAAGGATTGGGGGGTGCTCCCCAGGCGGGCGGCGTCGGCTCCCGGAGGCCTCAGGGTGCCTCACGGCAGGCGATGGTGGTGGTGGGGGGAAAGGCAAAGGGCGGGGATTCTACCTTTTGCTTTTGCCTCCACATTTTGCGCCAGTTTTGCCTTCCTTTTTATGGGCCTCAAGGCGGGCTATGCACGGCCCGTACGGCACGTAGTTTGCAGGCGTTCAAAAGTGATTATGATAAGCAGCCATCATGACGAAGCACTTTTGAAGCCTTTCAGGTGTTGAGCAGTGATAATGGCGAAGCGTTTTTTGGCGCCTTTCTCTTACTATTAGGCTCTTGCACACTTCAGAAGCAAGGGGCCATTGTGACACAGCAGGGCCTTGTATAAGCAAGGGGTCATTGTAGCACGGCAGGGCCTCGTGGAATCAAGGGGATCGTAGTGACACTGTGGGGCTCCAGGAGGCCACGGGGCCATTCTGACTGTGTGGAAGCAAGGATACCGTTGTTACGCTACGGGGCATCATGGAACCAAGGAGGCCATTGTGAAGCAGCTGGGGAACCCGCTGAGACTATTATGACACTTCAAGGCCTTGTGACACTGAAGGGCCATTGTGGAACTGCAGGGCCTCGTGGAACCAGTGAGACCATTGTGACATCACAGGGCCTCATGGGAGCCAGGGGCCATTGTGACACAGCCAGGCCTCACAGAAGCAAGGGGCCATTGTGACACTGCAAGGTCTCACGGAAGCAAAGGGCCAGTGTGCCACAGCCAGGCCTTGTGGAACCAAGGGGCCATTGTGATCCTGGGGAGCCCAATAGAACCAAGGAGCCATTGTGACCCTGCAGCACCTTACGGAATCATGGAGACCCTTGTGACCCTCTGTGACCTCATGGAACCAGTGGGCCATTGTGTTATTCTGCAGCCCCATGGAACCAAGGAAACCATTGTGACACAGCCAGGCCTCGTGGAAGCAAGGGGCCTTTGTGCCGCTCTAGAGCCAAGGAGACCACTGTGATATTGCTGGGCCTCAGGGGAACAAAATGGTGATGCTGCAGGGCCCCAAGGCTGCAAAGAGCGTGGAACAGGTGTGGTTGGCTTGGCCTCCTGGGGGCCACCTGCCTGGTCCAGCTGAGCTTGGCATGTTGAGGGGTGCTTCTCCTCTGGCCCTGAAACGCTGGAGTTCCTTGCTTTCCTTTCTGTGCGAAAGCACTGTCCTTCTCCTCCAGGGACCCATGGCTGAAATTAGGATTCTACCTCCAAATTGGATTCTGTCCGAGGATTGTTCCCATGTGAAACCTGCCAGGACAGACAGCTCAGGCTGGCCTTGGCCTCTTAGGGGCCACCTCGCATCTGCCTTCAAAACACGCGGGGGCTGTGCTTCTCTTCCCATGGAATAAAACCATCTTTCAAGTCCAGCCATCCATGGCCAAAATTGGGAATCCACCTCTGAAATTCCATATCTCCAAGGAATAGCTCCCCGACAAAAGCTGCCAGGAATGTCCAGCTTCCCTTGGCTTCCTGAGGGCCAGCTCTCATCTGCCTTTGAAACACTGGGCCTCCTCACTTTGCTGCCAATGGAAAAGAACTGTCCTTCTGGGCCAGATGTCCATGGACAAAACTGGGATTTGGCCTCCCAAATTCCGTCTAGCCAAGGATTGCTCCAAGACAAAAGCTGCCAAGACAAACAGGTCTGGCTGGCCTTGGCCTCCTTGAGGCACCACTAATCAGCCTTTGAAACACTGGGGCTCTGCCCTTTCCTTCCTGGGGAGAAGAAGTGTCATTCCCGTCCAGGCACCCACAGCTGAAATGGAACTCCACCTCCAAAACTCCCCGTATGTCCAAGGGTTGCTTTCAGACAGAAGCTGCAAGGACAGACAGGTCTGCCTTGCCTTGGCCTCTGGTGGCTGCCTCTCATCTGCCTTCAAAACACTGGGGTTCTGTGGTTTCCTTCCTGTAGAAAAGAACCGACCTTCTTGTCCAGGTGCCCGTGGCCTCGAGCACATGATCACTACCTAGGGACAAAGGAGCTCTGTGCTCAGTGGAGTGGAGACTGAGGACAGTGGAGGAGAGTCCTGGGTGGGCTTGAAGGGTGGTTTCAGACATGGTGGATCCTTTCTAGCTAGTAGAGACCAGCTGGCAAAAGAAAGAATTAATGCCAAGGGCAGCTGGGCAGGTCCAGGCTGGACACAAGGAGAAAGGAATTTCTCTCCCAGGGCAGTGCAGTGGTGCAACGTGTCCCCCAGAAGGAGTCTGGAGGAGCCCAAGGCTTTGTGTGCCAAGGCAGAGCCAGGCAGGACGCAGAGCCATCAGCAAAGGAAGGGGCCCATTGTTACACAGCAGGGCCGCAGAACCAAGGAGATCATTGTGACACTGCACAACCTCATGCAATCAAGGCGTCCGTGTTACGCTACTGAACCTCACGGAGCCAAGGGTCCATTGTGACGCTGCGGAGCCAAGGAGACTGTTGCTGACAGTACCAAAGTTCATGGAACCAAAAGTCCATTGTGACATTGTGGCGCCTCACGGAACCGTGGAGAGCATTATGACACTTTGTTACTATCTGATTTACACCCAGAAGGGCAAAGAAAAGGAAATCTCTGAGTATAAAAAGGAAAGAACTTTGAAGGTTCAAAATATTCCCAAAGACCAGATTAAAACCAAACGAGATTAAATGTTGGTGCCAAACAAATGGGTATCTCTTTATCTAATGGTAAGAGAGGCAAAGAGAAAGAAGGAGAAAAGTAGAGAAAAGTTAGAAAAGACAAGGTTACTCTAACAAGCACTGCATAAGTCACCACCACACTGTGCTACCTTTGTTGCTGCTGAGACAGGGTGGGGGAAGTGGAGAAGTTTTTGCCTTTTTTTTCCTGCTGTTTGAAGCCTCTTATCTGCCTCTTCTGAAGTCTAGAGCAGTTTGGCTGGAAAGCGGCGGCCCATCCTCCGAGATGCAGGCTCGATGCTTGCAGCTGAACCTGGGTCCGCCTGGGACGAAGGAGCAGGGCTAGGGGTTGCACAACTCCCTCGGGATTTCAGTGCAGGGGTGAAGGATTGGGGGGTGCTCCCCAGGCGGGCGGCGTCGGCTCCCGGAGGCCTCAGGGTGCCTCACGGCAGGCGATGGTGGTGGTGGGGGGAAAGGCAAAGGGCGGGGATTCTACCTTTTGCTTTTGCCTCCACATTTTGCACCAGTTTTGCCTTCCTTTTTATGGGCCTCAAGGCGGGCTATGCACGGCCCGTACGGCACGTAGTTTGCAGGCGTTCAAAAGTGATTATGATAAGCAGCCATCATGACGAAGCACTTTTGAAGCCTTTCAGGTGTTGAGCAGTGATAATGGCGAAGCGTTTTTTGGTGCCTTTCTCTTACTATTAGGCTCTTGCACACTTCAGAAGCAAGGGGCCATTGTGACACAGCAGGGCCTTGTATAAGCAAGGGGTCATTGTAGCACGGCAGGGCCTCGTGGAATCAAGGGGATCGTAGTGACACTGTGGGGCTCCAGGAGGCCACGGGGCCATTCTGACTGTGTGGAAGCAAGGATACCGTTGTTACGCTACGGGGCATCATGGAACCAAGGAGGCCATTGTGAAGCAGCTGGGGAACCCGCTGAGACTATTATGACACTTCAAGGCCTTGTGACACTGAAGGGCCATTGTGGAACTGCAGGGCCTCGTGGAACCAGTGAGACCATTGTGACATCACAGGGCCTCATGGGAGCCAGGGGCCATTGTGACACAGCCAGGCCTCACAGAAGCAAGGGGCCATTGTGACACTGCAAGGTCTCACGGAAGCAAAGGGCCAGTGTGCCACAGCCAGGCCTTG
The DNA here is from genome assembly GCF_965178545.1 of Coloeus monedula. NCBI lineage: Eukaryota > Metazoa > Chordata > Aves > Passeriformes > Corvidae > Coloeus > Coloeus monedula. Next base: position 434,048 of record NW_028120805.1, on the reverse strand, counting down.
TGGAACCAAGGGGCCATTGTGATCCTGGGGAGCCCAATAGAACCAAGGAGCCATTGTGACCCTGCAGCACCTTACGGAATCATGGAGACCCTTGTGACCCTCTGTGACCTCATGGAACCAGTGGGCCATTGTGTTATTCTGCAGCCCCATGGAACCAAGGAAACCATTGTGACACAGCCAGGCCTCGTGGAAGCAAGGGGCCTTTGTGCCGCTCTAGAGCCAAGGAGACCACTGTGATATTGCTGGGCCTCAGGGGAACAAAATGGTGATGCTGCAGGGCCCCAAGGCTGCAAAGAGCGTGGAACAGGTGTGGTTGGCTTGGCCTCCTGGGGGCCACCTGCCTGGTCCAGCTGAGCTTGGCATGTTGAGGGGTGCTTCTCCTCTGGCCCTGAAACGCTGGAGTTCCTTGCTTTCCTTTCTGTGCGAAAGCACTGTCCTTCTCCTCCAGGGACCCATGGCTGAAATTAGGATTCTACCTCCAAATTGGATTCTGTCCGAGGATTGTTCCCATGTGAAACCTGCCAGGACAGACAGCTCAGGCTGGCCTTGGCCTCTTAGGGGCCACCTCGCATCTGCCTTCAAAACACGCGGGGGCTGTGCTTCTCTTCCCATGGAATAAAACCATCTTTCAAGTCCAGCCATCCATGGCCAAAATTGGGAATCCACCTCTGAAATTCCATATCTCCAAGGAAAAGCTCCCCGACAAAAGCTGCCAGGAATGTCCAGCTTCCCTTGGCTTCCTGAGGGCCAGCTCTCATCTGCCTTTGAAACACTGGGCCTCCTCACTTTGCTGCCAATGGAAAAGAACTGTCCTTCTGGGCCAGATGTCCATGGACAAAACTGGGATTTGGCCTCCCAAATTCCATCTAGCCAAGGATTGCTCCAAGACAAAAGCTGCCAAGACAAACAGGTCTGGCTGGCCTTGGCCTCCTTGAGGCACCACTAATCAGCCTTTGAAACACTGGGGCTCTGCCCTTTCCTTCCTGGGGAGAAGAAGTGTCATTCCCGTCCAGGCACCCACAGCTGAAATGGAACTCCACCTCCAAAACTCCCCGTATGTCCAAGGGTTGCTTTCAGACAGAAGCTGCAAGGACAGACAGGTCTGCCTTGCCTTGGCCTCTGGTGGCTGCCTCTCATCTGCCTTCAAAACACTGGGGTTCTGTGGTTTCCTTCCTGTAGAAAAGAACCGACCTTCTTGTCCAGGTGCCCGTGGCCTCGAGCACATGATCACTACCTAGGGACAAAGGAGCTCTGTGCTCAGTGGAGTGGAGAGTGAGGACAGTGGAGGAGAGTCCTGGGTGGGCTTGAAGGGTGGTTTCAGACATGGTGGATCCTTTCTAGCTAGTAGAGACCAGCTGGCAAAAGAAAGAATTAATGCCAAGGGCAGCTGGGCAGGTCCAGGCTGGACACAAGGAGAAAGGAATTTCTCTCCCAGGGCAGTGCAGTGGTGCAACGTGTCCCCCAGAAGGAGTCTGGAGCAGCCCAAGGCTTTGTGTGCCAAGGCAGAGCCAGGCAGGACGCAGAGCCATCAGCAAAGGAAGGGGCCCATTGTTACACAGCAGGGCCGCAGAACCAAGGAGATCATTGTGACACTGCACAACCTCATGCAATCAAGGCGTCCGTGTTACGCTACTGAACCTCACGGAGCCAAGGGTCCATTGTGACACTGCGGAGCCAAGGAGACTGTTGCTGACAGTACCAAAGTTCATGGAACCAAAAGTCCATTGTGACATTGTGGCGCCTCACGGAACCGTGGAGAGCATTATGACACTTTGTTACTATCTGATTTACACCCAGAAGGGCAAAGAAAAGGAAATCTCTGAGTATAAAAAGGAAAGAACTTTGAAGGTTCAAAATATTCCCAAAGACCAGATTAAAACCAAACGAGATTAAATGTTGGTGCCAAACAAATGGGTATCTCTTTATCTAATGGTAAGAGAGGCAAAGAGAAAGAAGGAGAAAAGTAGAGAAAAGTTAGAAAAGACAAGGTTACTCTAACAAGCACTGCATAAGTCACCACCACACTGTGCTACCTTTGTTGCTGCTGAGACAGGGTGGGGGAAGTGGAGAAGTTTTTGCCTTTTTTTTCCTGCTGTTTGAAGCCTCTTATCTGCCTCTTCTGAAGTCTAGAGCAGTTTGGCTGGAAAGCGGCGGCCCATCCTCCGAGATGCAGGCTCGATGCTTGCAGCTGAACCTGGGTCCACCTGGGACGAAGGAGCAGGGCTAGGGGTTGCACAACTCCCTCGGGATTTCAGTGCAGGGGTGAAGGATTGGGGGGTGCTCCCCAGGCGGGCGGCGTCGGCTCCCGGAGGCCTCAGGGTGCCTCACGGCAGGCGATGGTGGTGGTGGGGGGAAAGGCAAAGGGCGGGGATTCTACCTTTTGCTTTTGCCTCCACATTTTGCACCAGTTTTGCCTTCCTTTTTATGGGCCTCAAGGCGGGCTATGCACGGCCCGTACGGCACGTAGTTTGCAGGCGTTCAAAAGTGATTATGATAAGCAGCCATCATGACGAAGCACTTTTGAAGCCTTTCAGGTGTTGAGCAGTGATAATGGCGAAGCGTTTTTTGGCGCCTTTCTCTTACTATTAGGCTCTTGCACACTTCAGAAGCAAGGGGCCATTGTGACACAGCAGGGCCTTGTATAAGCAAGGGGTCATTGTAGCACAGCAGGGCCTCGTGGAATCAAGGGGATCGTAGTGACACTGTGGGGCTCCAGGAGGCCACGGGGCCATTCTGACTGTGTGGAAGCAAGGATACCGTTGTTACGCTACGGGGCATCATGGAACCAAGGAGGCCATTGTGAAGCAGCTGGGGAACCCGCTGAGACTATTATGACACTTCAAGGCCTTGTGACACTGAAGGGCCATTGTGGAACTGCAGGGCCTCGTGGAACCAGTGAGACCATTGTGACATCACAGGGCCTCATGGGAGCCAGGGGCCATTGTGACACAGCCAGGCCTCACAGAAGCAAGGGGCCATTGTGACACTGCAAGGTCTCACGGAAGCAAAGGGCCAGTGTGCCACAGCCAGGCCTTGTGGAACCAAGGGGCCATTGTGATCCTGGGGAGCCCAATAGAACCAAGGAGCCATTGTGACCCTGCAGCACCTTACGGAATCATGGAGACCCTTGTGACCCTCTGTGACCTCATGGAACCAGTGGGCCATTGTGTTATTCTGCAGCCCCATGGAACCAAGGAAACCATTGTGACACAGCCAGGCCTCGTGGAAGCAAGGGGCCTTTGTGCCGCTCTAGAGCCAAGGAGACCACTGTGATATTGCTGGGCCTCAGGGGAACAAAATGGTGATGCTGCAGGGCCCCAAGGCTGCAAAGAGCGTGGAACAGGTGTGGTTGGCTTGGCCTCCTGGGGGCCACCTGCCTGGTCCAGCTGAGCTTGGCATGTTGAGGGGTGCTTCTCCTCTGGCCCTGAAACGCTGGAGTTCCTTGCTTTCCTTTCTGTGCGAAAGCACTGTCCTTCTCCTCCAGGGACCCATGGCTGAAATTAGGATTCTACCTCCAAATTGGATTCTGTCCGAGGATTGTTCCCATGTGAAACCTGCCAGGACAGACAGCTCAGGCTGGCCTTGGCCTCTTAGGGGCCACCTCGCATCTGCCTTCAAAACACGCGGGGGCTGTGCTTCTCTTCCCATGGAATAAAACCATCTTTCAAGTCCAGCCATCCATGGCCAAAATTGGGAATCCACCTCTGAAATTCCATATCTCCAAGGAATAGCTCCCCGACAAAAGCTGCCAGGAATGTCCAGCTTCCCTTGGCTTCCTGAGGGCCAGCTCTCATCTGCCTTTGAAACACTGGGCCTCCTCACTTTGCTGCCAATGGAAAAGAACTGTCCTTCTGGGCCAGATGTCCATGGACAAAACTGGGATTTGGCCTCCCAAATTCCATCTAGCCAAGGATTGCTCCAAGACAAAAGCTGCCAAGACAAACAGGTCTGGCTGGCCTTGGCCTCCTTGAGGCACCACTAATCAGCCTTTGAAACACTGGGGCTCTGCCCTTTCCTTCCTGGGGAGAAGAAGTGTCATTCCCGTCCAGGCACCCACAGCTGAAATGGAACTCCACCTCCAAAACTCCCCGTATGTCCAAGGGTTGCTTTCAGACAGAAGCTGCAAGGACAGACAGGTCTGCCTTGCCTTGGCCTCTGGTGGCTGCCTCTCATCTGCCTTCAAAACACTGGGGTTCTGTGGTTTCCTTCCTGTAGAAAAGAACCGACCTTCTTGTCCAGGTGCCCGTGGCCTCGAGCACATGATCACTACCTAGGGACAAAGGAGCTCTGTGCTCAGTGGAGTGGAGACTGAGGACAGTGGAGGAGAGTCCTGGGTGGGCTTGAAGGGTGGTTTCAGACATGGTGGATCCTTTCTAGCTAGTAGAGACCAGCTGGCAAAAGAAAGAATTAATGCCAAGGGCAGCTGGGCAGGTCCAGGCTGGACACAAGGAGAAAGGAATTTCTCTCCCAGGGCAGTGCAGTGGTGCAACGTGTCCCCCAGAAGGAGTCTGGAGCAGCCCAAGGCTTTGTGTGCCAAGGCAGAGCCAGGCAGGACGCAGAGCCATCAGCAAAGGAAGGGGCCCATTGTTACACAGCAGGGCCGCAGAACCAAGGAGATCATTGTGACACTGCACAACCTCATGCAATCAAGGCGTCCGTGTTACGCTACTGAACCTCACGGAGCCAAGGGTCCATTGTGACGCTGCGGAGCCAAGGAGACTGTTGCTGACAGTACCAAAGTTCATGGAACCAAAAGTCCATTGTGACATTGTGGCGCCTCACGGAACCGTGGAGAGCATTATGACACTTTGTTACTATCTGATTTACACCCAGAAGGGCAAAGAAAAGGAAATCTCTGAGTATAAAAAGGAAAGAACTTTGAAGGTTCAAAATATTCCCAAAGACCAGATTAAAACCAAACGAGATTAAATGTTGGTGCCAAACAAATGGGTATCTCTTTATCTAATGGTAAGAGAGGCAAAGAGAAAGAAGGAGAAAAGTAGAGAAAAGTTAGAAAAGACAAGGTTACTCTAACAAGCACTGCATAAGTCACCACCACACTGTGCTACCTTTGTTGCTGCTGAGACAGGGTGGGGGAAGTGGAGAAGTTTTTGCCTTTTTTTTCCTGCTGTTTGAAGCCTCTTATCTGCCTCTTCTGAAGTCTAGAGCAGTTTGGCTGGAAAGCGGCGGCCCATCCTCCGAGATGCAGGCTCGATGCTTGCAGCTGAACCTGGGTCCGCCTGGGACGAAGGAGCAGGGCTAGGGGTTGCACAACTCCCTCGGGATTTCAGTGCAGGGGTGAAGGATTGGGGGGTGCTCCCCAGGCGGGCGGCGTCGGCTCCCGGAGGCCTCAGGGTGCCTCACGGCAGGCGATGGTGGTGGTGGGGGGAAAGGCAAAGGGCGGGGATTCTACCTTTTGCTTTTGCCTCCACATTTTGCACCAGTTTTGCCTTCCTTTTTATGGGCCTCAAGGCGGGCTATGCACGGCCCGTACGGCACGTAGTTTGCAGGCGTTCAAAAGTGATTATGATAAGCAGCCATCATGACGAAGCACTTTTGAAGCCTTTCAGGTGTTGAGCAGTGATAATGGCGAAGCGTTTTTTGGCGCCTTTCTCTTACTATTAGGCTCTTGCACACTTCAGAAGCAAGGGGCCATTGTGACACAGCAGGGCCTTGTATAAACAAGGGGTCATTGTAGCACAGCAGGGCCTCGTGGAATCAAGGGGATCGTAGTGACACTGTGGGGCTCCAGGAGGCCACGGGGCCATTCTGACTGTGTGGAAGCAAGGATACCGTTGTTACGCTACGGGGCATCATGGAACCAAGGAGGCCATTGTGAAGCAGCTGGGGAACCCGCTGAGACTATTATGACACTTCAAGGCCTTGTGACACTGAAGGGCCATTGTGGAACTGCAGGGCCTCGTGGAACCAGTGAGACCATTGTGACATCACAGGGCCTCATGGGAGCCAGGGGCCATTGTGACACAGCCAGGCCTCACAGAAGCAAGGGGCCATTGTGACACTGCAAGGTCTCACGGAAGCAAAGGGCCAGTGTGCCACAGCCAGGCCTTGTGGAACCAAGGGGCCATTGTGATCCTGGGGAGCCCAATAGAACCAAGGAGCCATTGTGACCCTGCAGCACCTTACGGAATCATGGAGACCCTTGTGACCCTCTGTGACCTCATGGAACCAGTGGGCCATTGTGTTATTCTGCAGCCCCATGGAACCAAGGAAACCATTGTGACACAGCCAGGCCTCGTGGAAGCAAGGGGCCTTTGTGCCGCTCTAGAGCCAAGGAGACCACTGTGATATTGCTGGGCCTCAGGGGAACAAAATGGTGATGCTGCAGGGCCCCAAGGCTGCAAAGAGCGTGGAACAGGTGTGGTTGGCTTGGCCTCCTGGGGGCCACCTGCCTGGTCCAGCTGAGCTTGGCATGTTGAGGGGTGCTTCTCCTCTGGCCCTGAAACGCTGGAGTTCCTTGCTTTCCTTTCTGTGCGAAAGCACTGTCCTTCTCCTCCAGGGACCCATGGCTGAAATTAGGATTCTACCTCCAAATTGGATTCTGTCCGAGGATTGTTCCCATGTGAAACCTGCCAGGACAGACAGCTCAGGCTGGCCTTGGCCTCTTAGGGGCCACCTCGCATCTGCCTTCAAAACACGCGGGGGCTGTGCTTCTCTTCCCATGGAATAAAACCATCTTTCAAGTCCAGCCATCCATGGCCAAAATTGGGAATCCACCTCTGAAATTCCATATCTCCAAGGAAAAGCTCCCCGACAAAAGCTGCCAGGAATGTCCAGCTTCCCTTGGCTTCCTGAGGGCCAGCTCTCATCTGCCTTTGAAACACTGGGCCTCCTCACTTTGCTGCCAATGGAAAAGAACTGTCCTTCTGGGCCAGATGTCCATGGACAAAACTGGGATTTGGCCTCCCAAATTCCATCTAGCCAAGGATTGCTCCAAGACAAAAGCTGCCAAGACAAACAGGTCTGGCTGGCCTTGGCCTCCTTGAGGCACCACTAATCAGCCTTTGAAACACTGGGGCTCTGCCCTTTCCTTCCTGGGGAGAAGAAGTGTCATTCCCGTCCAGGCACCCACAGCTGAAATGGAACTCCACCTCCAAAACTCCCCGTATGTCCAAGGGTTGCTTTCAGACAGAAGCTGCAAGGACAGACAGGTCTGCCTTGCCTTGGCCTCTGGTGGCTGCCTCTCATCTGCCTTCAAAACACTGGGGTTCTGTGGTTTCCTTCCTGTAGAAAAGAACCGACCTTCTTGTCCAGGTGCCCGTGGCCTTGAGCACATGATCACTACCTAGGGACAAAGGAGCTCTGTGCTCAGTGGAGTGGAGAGTGAGGACAGTGGAGGAGAGTCCTGGGTGGGCTTGAAGGGTGGTTTCAGACATGGTGGATCCTTTCTAGCTAGTAGAGACCAGCTGGCAAAAGAAAGAATTAATGCCAAGGGCAGCTGGGCAGGTCCAGGCTGGACACAAGGAGAAAGGAATTTCTCTCCCAGGGCAGTGCAGTGGTGCAACGTGTCCCCCAGAAGGAGTCTGGAGCAGCCCAAGGCTTTGTGTGCCAAGGCAGAGCCAGGCAGGACGCAGAGCCATCAGCAAAGGAAGGGGCCCATTGTTACACAGCAGGGCCGCAGAACCAAGGAGATCATTGTGACACTGCACAACCTCATGCAATCAAGGCGTCCGTGTTACGCTACTGAACCTCACGGAGCCAAGGGTCCATTGTGACGCTGCGGAGCCAAGGAGACTGTTGCTGACAGTACCAAAGTTCATGGAACCAAAAGTCCATTGTGACATTGTGGCGCCTCACGGAACCGTGGAGAGCATTATGACACTTTGTTACTATCTGATTTACACCCAGAAGGGCAAAGAAAAGGAAATCTCTGAGTATAAAAAGGAAAGAACTTTGAAGGTTCAAAATATTCCCAAAGACCAGATTAAAACCAAACGAGATTAAATGTTGGTGCCAAACAAATGGGTATCTCTTTATCTAATGGTAAGAGAGGCAAAGAGAAAGAAGGAGAAAAGTAGAGAAAAGTTAGAAAAGACAAGGTTACTCTAACAAGCACTGCATAAGTCACCACCACACTGTGCTACCTTTGTTGCTGCTGAGACAGGGTGGGGGAAGTGGAGAAGTTTTTGCCTTTTTTTTCCTGCTGTTTGAAGCCTCTTATCTGCCTCTTCTGAAGTCTAGAGCAGTTTGGCTGGAAAGCGGCGGCCCATCCTCCGAGATGCAGGCTCGATGCTTGCAGCTGAACCTGGGTCCGCCTGGGACGAAGGAGCAGGGCTAGGGGTTGCACAACTCCCTCGGGATTTCAGTGCAGGGGTGAAGGATTGGGGGGTGCTCCCCAGGCGGGCGGCGTCGGCTCCCGGAGGCCTCAGGGTGCCTCACGGCAGGCGATGGTGGTGGTGGGGGGAAAGGCAAAGGGCGGGGATTCTACCTTTTGCTTTTGCCTCCACATTTTGCACCAGTTTTGCCTTCCTTTTTATGGGCCTCAAGGCGGGCTATGCACGGCCCGTACGGCACGTAGTTTGCAGGCGTTCAAAAGTGATTATGATAAGCAGCCATCATGACGAAGCACTTTTGAAGCCTTTCAGGTGTTGAGCAGTGATAATGGCGAAGCGTTTTTTGGCGCCTTTCTCTTACTATTAGGCTCTTGCACACTTCAGAAGCAAGGGGCCATTGTGACACAGCAGGGCCTTGTATAAGCAAGGGGTCATTGTAGCACGGCAGGGCCTCGTGGAATCAAGGGGATCGTAGTGACACTGTGGGGCTCCAGGAGGCCACGGGGCCATTCTGACTGTGTGGAAGCAAGGATACCGTTGTTACGCTACGGGGCATCATGGAACCAAGGAGGCCATTGTGAAGCAGCTGGGGAACCCGCTGAGACTATTATGACACTTCAAGGCCTTGTGACACTGAAGGGCCATTGTGGAACTGCAGGGCCTCGTGGAACCAGTGAGACCATTGTGACATCACAGGGCCTCATGGGAGCCAGGGGCCATTGTGACACAGCCAGGCCTCACAGAAGCAAGGGGCCATTGTGACACTGCAAGGTCTCACGGAAGCAAAGGGCCAGTGTGCCACAGCCAGGCCTTGTGGAACCAAGGGGCCATTGTGATCCTGGGGAGCCCAATAGAACCAAGGAGCCATTGTGACCCTGCAGCACCTTACGGAATCATGGAGACCCTTGTGACCCTCTGTGACCTCATGGAACCAGTGGGCCATTGTGTTATTCTGCAGCCCCATGGAACCAAGGAAACCATTGTGACACAGCCAGGCCTCGTGGAAGCAAGGGGCCTTTGTGCCGCTCTAGAGCCAAGGAGACCACTGTGATATTGCTGGGCCTCAGGGGAACAAAATGGTGATGCTGCAGGGCCCCAAGGCTGCAAAGAGCGTGGAACAGGTGTGGTTGGCTTGGCCTCCTGGGGGCCACCTGCCTGGTCCAGCTGAGCTTGGCATGTTGAGGGGTGCTTCTCCTCTGGCCCTGAAACGCTGGAGTTCCTTGCTTTCCTTTCTGTGCGAAAGCACTGTCCTTCTCCTCCAGGGACCCATGGCTGAAATTAGGATTCTACCTCCAAATTGGATTCTGTCCGAGGATTGTTCCCATGTGAAACCTGCCAGGACAGACAGCTCAGGCTGGCCTTGGCCTCTTAGGGGCCACCTCGCATCTGCCTTCAAAACACGCGGGGGCTGTGCTTCTCTTCCCATGGAATAAAACCATCTTTCAAGTCCAGCCATCCATGGCCAAAATTGGGAATCCACCTCTGAAATTCCATATCTCCAAGGAATAGCTCCCCGACAAAAGCTGCCAGGAATGTCCAGCTTCCCTTGGCTTCCTGAGGGCCAGCTCTCATCTGCCTTTGAAACACTGGGCCTCCTCACTTTGCTGCCAATGGAAAAGAACTGTCCTTCTGGGCCAGATGTCCATGGACAAAACTGGGATTTGGCCTCCCAAATTCCATCTAGCCAAGGATTGCTCCAAGACAAAAGCTGCCAAGACAAACAGGTCTGGCTGGCCTTGGCCTCCTTGAGGCACCACTAATCAGCCTTTGAAACACTGGGGCTCTGCCCTTTCCTTCCTGGGGAGAAGAAGTGTCATTCCCGTCCAGGCACCCACAGCTGAAATGGAACTCCACCTCCAAAACTCCCCGTATGTCCAAGGGTTGCTTTCAGACAGAAGCTGCAAGGACAGACAGGTCTGCCTTGCCTTGGCCTCTGGTGGCTGCCTCTCATCTGCCTTCAAAACACTGGGGTTCTGTGGTTTCCTTCCTGTAGAAAAGAACCGACCTTCTTGTCCAGGTGCCCGTGGCCTCGAGCACATGATCACTACCTAGGGACAAAGGAGCTCTGTGCTCAGTGGAGTGGAGAGTGAGGACAGTGGAGGAGAGTCCTGGGTGGGCTTGAAGGGTGGTTTCAGACATGGTGGATCCTTTCTAGCTAGTAGAGACCAGCTGGCAAAAGAAAGAATTAATGCCAAGGGCAGCTGGGCAGGTCCAGGCTGGACACAAGGAGAAAGGAATTTCTCTCCCAGGGCAGTGCAGTGGTGCAACGTGTCCCCCAGAAGGAGTCTGGAGCAGCCCAAGGCTTTGTGTGCCAAGGCAGAGCCAGGCAGGACGCAGAGCCATCAGCAAAGGAAGGGGCCCATTGTTACACAGCAGGGCCGCAGAACCAAGGAGATCATTGTGACACTGCACAACCTCATGCAATCAAGGCGTCCGTGTTACGCTACTGAACCTCACGGAGCCAAGGGTCCATTGTGACGCTGCGGAGCCAAGGAGACTGTTGCTGACAGTACCAAAGTTCATGGAACCAAAAGTCCATTGTGACATTGTGGCGCCTCACGGAACCGTGGAGAGCATTATGACACTTTGTTACTATCTGATTTACACCCAGAAGGGCAAAGAAAAGGAAATCTCTGAGTATAAAAAGGAAAGAACTTTGAAGGTTCAAAATATTCCCAAAGACCAGATTAAAACCAAACGAGATTAAATGTTGGTGCCAAACAAATGGGTATCTCTTTATCTAATGGTAAGAGAGGCAAAGAGAAAGAAGGAGAAAAGTAGAGAAAAGTTAGAAAAGACAAGGTTACTCTAACAAGCACTGCATAAGTCACCACCACACTGTGCTACCTTTGTTGCTGCTGAGACAGGGTGGGGGAAGTGGAGAAGTTTTTGCCTTTTTTTTCCTGCTGTTTGAAGCCTCTTATCTGCCTCTTCTGAAGTCTAGAGCAGTTTGGCTGGAAAGCGGCGGCCCATCCTCCGAGATGCAGGCTCGATGCTTGCAGCTGAACCTGGGTCCGCCTGGGACGAAGGAGCAGGGCTAGGGGTTGCACAACTCCCTCGGGATTTCAGTGCAGGGGTGAAGGATTGGGGGGTGCTCCCCAGGCGGGCGGCGTCGGCTCCCGGAGGCCTCAGGGTGCCTCACGGCAGGCGATGGTGGTGGTGGGGGGAAAGGCAAAGGGCGGGGATTCTACCTTTTGCTTTTGCCTCCACATTTTGCACCAGTTTTGCCTTCCTTTTTATGGGCCTCAAGGCGGGCTATGCACGGCCCGTACGGCACGTAGTTTGCAGGCGTTCAAAAGTGATTATGATAAGCAGCCATCATGACGAAGCACTTTTGAAGCCTTTCAGGTGTTGAGCAGTGATAATGGCGAAGCGTTTTTTGGCGCCTTTCTCTTACTATTAGGCTCTTGCACACTTCAGAAGCAAGGGGCCATTGTGACACAGCAGGGCCTTGTATAAGCAAGGGGTCATTGTAGCACGGCAGGGCCTCGTGGAATCAAGGGGATCGTAGTGACACTGTGGGGCTCCAGGAGGCCACGGGGCCATTCTGACTGTGTGGAAGCAAGGATACCGTTGTTACGCTACGGGGCATCATGGAACCAAGGAGGCCATTGTGAAGCAGCTGGGGAACCCGCTGAGACTATTATGACACTTCAAGGCCTTGTGACACTGAAGGGCCATTGTGGAACTGCAGGGCCTCGTGGAACCAGTGAGACCATTGTGACATCACAGGGCCTCATGGGAGCCAGGGGCCATTGTGACACAGCCAGGCCTCACAGAAGCAAGGGGCCATTGTGACACTGCAAGGTCTCACGGAAGCAAAGGGCCAGTGTGCCACAGCCAGGCCTTGTGGAACCAAGGGGCCATTGTGATCCTGGGGAGCCCAATAGAACCAAGGAGCCATTGTGACCCTGCAGCACCTTACGGAATCATGGAGACCCTTGTGACCCTCTGTGACCTCATGGAACCAGTGGGCCATTGTGTTATTCTGCAGCCCCATGGAACCAAGGAAACCATTGTGACACAGCCAGGCCTCGTGGAAGCAAGGGGCCTTTGTGCCGCTCTAGAGCCAAGGAGACCACTGTGATATTGCTGGGCCTCAGGGGAACAAAATGGTGATGCTGCAGGGCCCCAAGGCTGCAAAGAGCGTGGAACAGGTGTGGTTGGCTTGGCCTCCTGGGGGCCACCTGCCTGGTCCAGCTGAGCTTGGCATGTTGAGGGGTGCTTCTCCTCTGGCCCTGAAACGCTGGAGTTCCTTGCTTTCCTTTCTGTGCGAAAGCACTGTCCTTCTCCTCCAGGGACCCATGGCTGAAATTAGGATTCTACCTCCAAATTGGATTCTGTCCGAGGATTGTTCCCATGTGAAACCTGCCAGGACAGACAGCTCAGGCTGGCCTTGGCCTCTTAGGGGCCACCTCGCATCTGCCTTCAAAACACGCGGGGGCTGTGCTTCTCTTCCCATGGAATAAAACCATCTTTCAAGTCCAGCCATCCATGGCCAAAATTGGGAATCCACCTCTGAAATTCCATATCTCCAAGGAAAAGCTCCCCGACAAAAGCTGCCAGGAATGTCCAGCTTCCCTTGGCTTCCTGAGGGCCAGCTCTCATCTGCCTTTGAAACACTGGGCCTCCTCACTTTGCTGCCAATGGAAAAGAACTGTCCTTCTGGGCCAGATGTCCATGGACAAAACTGGGATTTGGCCTCCCAAATTCCATCTAGCCAAGGATTGCTCCAAGACAAAAGCTGCCAAGACAAACAGGTCTGGCTGGCCTTGGCCTCCTTGAGGCACCACTAATCAGCCTTTGAAACACTGGGGCTCTGCCCTTTCCTTCCTGGGGAGAAGAAGTGTCATTCCCGTCCAGGCACCCACAGCTGAAATGGAACTCCACCTCCAAAACTCCCCGTATGTCCAAGGGTTGCTTTCAGACAGAAGCTGCAAGGACAGACAGGTCTGCCTTGCCTTGGCCTCTGGTGGCTGCCTCTCATCTGCCTTCAAAACACTGGGGTTCTGTGGTTTCCTTCCTGTAGAAAAGAACCGACCTTCTTGTCCAGGTGCCCGTGGCCTCGAGCACATGATCACTACCTAGGGACAAAGGAGCTCTGTGCTCAGTGGAGTGGAGACTGAGGACAGTGGAGGAGAGTCCTGGGTGGGCTTGAAGGGTGGTTTCAGACATGGTGGATCCTTTCTAGCTAGTAGAGACCAGCTGGCAAAAGAAAGAATTAATGCCAAGGGCAGCTGGGCAGGTCCAGGCTGGACACAAGGAGAAAGGAATTTCTCTCCCAGGGCAGTGCAGTGGTGCAACGTGTCCCCCAGAAGGAGTCTGGAGGAGCCCAAGGCTTTGTGTGCCAAGGCAGAGCCAGGCAGGACGCAGAGCCATCAGCAAAGGAAGGGGCCCATTGTTACACAGCAGGGCCGCAGAACCAAGGAGATCATTGTGACACTGCACAACCTCATGCAATCAAGGCGTCCGTGTTACGCTACTGAACCTCACGGAGCCAAGGGTCCATTGTGACGCTGCGGAGCCAAGGAGACTGTTGCTGACAGTACCAAAGTTCATGGAACCAAAAGTGCATTGTGACATTGTGGCGCCTCACGGAACCGTGGAGAGCATTATGACACTTTGTTACTATCTGATTTACACCCAGAAGGGCAAAGAAAAGGAAATCTCTGAGTATAAAAAGGAAAGAACTTTGAAGGTTCAAAATATTCCCAAAGACCAGATTAAAACCAAACGAGATTAAATGTTGGTGCCAAACAAATGGGTATCTCTTTATCTAATGGTAAGAGAGGCAAAGAGAAAGAAGGAGAAAAGTAGAGAAAAGTTAGAAAAGACAAGGTTACTCTAACAAGCACTGCATAAGTCACCACCACACTGTGCTACCTTTGTTGCTGCTGAGACAGGGTGGGGGAAGTGGAGAAGTTTTTGCCTTTTTTTTCCTGCTGTTTGAAGCCTCTTATCTGCCTCTTCTGAAGTCTAGAGCAGTTTGGCTGGAAAGCGGCGGCCCATCCTCCGAGATGCAGGCTCGATGCTTGCAGCTGAACCTGGGTCCGCCTGGGACGAAGGAGCAGGGCTAGGGGTTGCACAACTCCCTCGGGATTTCAGTGCAGGGGTGAAGGATTGGGGGGTGCTCCCCAGGCGGGCGGCGTCGGCTCCCGGAGGCCTCAGGGTGCCTCACGGCAGGCGATGGTGGTGGTGGGGGGAAAGGCAAAGGGCGGGGATTCTACCTTTTGCTTTTGCCTCCACATTTTGCACCAGTTTTGCCTTCCTTTTTATGGGCCTCAAGGCGGGCTATGCACGGCCCGTACGGCACGTAGTTTGCAGGCGTTCAAAAGTGATTATGATAAGCAGCCATCATGACGAAGCACTTTTGAAGCCTTTCAGGTGTTGAGCAGTGATAATGGCGAAGCGTTTTTTGGCGCCTTTCTCTTACTATTAGGCTCTTGCACACTTCAGAAGCAAGGGGCCATTGTGACACAGCAGGGCCTTGTATAAGCAAGGGGTCATTGTAGCACGGCAGGGCCTCGTGGAATCAAGGGGATCGTAGTGACACTGTGGGGCTCCAGGAGGCCACGGGGCCATTCTGACTGTGTGGAAGCAAGGATACCGTTGTTACGCTACGGGGCATCATGGAACCAAGGAGGCCATTGTGAAGCAGCTGGGGAACCCGCTGAGACTATTATGACACTTCAAGGCCTTGTGACACTGAAGGGCCATTGTGGAACTGCAGGGCCTCGTGGAACCAGTGAGACCATTGTGACATCACAGGGCCTCATGGGAGCCAGGGGCCATTGTGACACAGCCAGGCCTCACAGAAGCAAGGGGCCATTGTGACACTGCAAGGTCTCACGGAAGCAAAGGGCCAGTGTGCCACAGCCAGGCCTTGTGGAACCAAGGGGCCATTGTGATCCTGGGGAGCCCAATAGAACCAAGGAGCCATTGTGACCCTGCAGCACCTTACGGAATCATGGAGACCCTTGTGACCCTCTGTGACCTCATGGAACCAGTGGGCCATTGTGTTATTCTGCAGCCCCATGGAACCAAGGAAACCATTGTGACACAGCCAGGCCTCGTGGAAGCAAGGGGCCTTTGTGCCGCTCTAGAGCCAAGGAGACCACTGTGATATTGCTGGGCCTCAGGGGAACAAAATGGTGATGCTGCAGGGCCCCAAGGCTGCAAAGAGCGTGGAACAGGTGTGGTTGGCTTGGCCTCCTGGGGGCCACCTGCCTGGTCCAGCTGAGCTTGGCATGTTGAGGGGTGCTTCTCCTCTGGCCCTGAAACGCTGGAGTTCCTTGCTTTCCTTTCTGTGCGAAAGCACTGTCCTTCTCCTCCAGGGACCCATGGCTGAAATTAGGATTCTACCTCCAAATTGGATTCTGTCCGAGGATTGTTCCCATGTGAAACCTGCCAGGACAGACAGCTCAGGCTGGCCTTGGCCTCTTAGGGGCCACCTCGCATCTGCCTTCAAAACACGCGGGGGCTGTGCTTCTCTTCCCATGGAATAAAACCATCTTTCAAGTCCAGCCATCCATGGCCAAAATTGGGAATCCACCTCTGAAATTCCATATCTCCAAGGAAAAGCTCCCCGACAAAAGCTGCCAGGAATGTCCAGCTTCCCTTGGCTTCCTGAGGGCCAGCTCTCATCTGCCTTTGAAACACTGGGCCTCCTCACTTTGCTGCCAATGGAAAAGAACTGTCCTTCTGGGCCAGATGTCCATGGACAAAACTGGGATTTGGCCTCCCAAATTCCATCTAGCCAAGGATTGCTCCAAGACAAAAGCTGCCAAGACAAACAGGTCTGGCTGGCCTTGGCCTCCTTGAGGCACCACTAATCAGCCTTTGAAACACTGGGGCTCTGCCCTTTCCTTCCTGGGGAGAAGAAGTGTCATTCCCGTCCAGGCACCCACAGCTGAAATGGAACTCCACCTCCAAAACTCCCCGTATGTCCAAGGGTTGCTTTCAGACAGAAGCTGCAAGGACAGACAGGTCTGCCTTGCCTTGGCCTCTGGTGGCTGCCTCTCATCTGCCTTCAAAACACTGGGGTTCTGTGGTTTCCTTCCTGTAGAAAAGAACCGACCTTCTTGTCCAGGTGCCCGTGGCCTCGAGCACATGATCACTACCTAGGGACAAAGGAGCTCTGTGCTCAGTGGAGTGGAGAGTGAGGACAGTGGAGGAGAGTCCTGGGTGGGCTTGAAGGGTGGTTTCAGACATGGTGGATCCTTTCTAGCTAGTAGAGACCAGCTGGCAAAAGAAAGAATTAATGCCAAGGGCAGCTGGGCAGGTCCAGGCTGGACACAAGGAGAAAGGAATTTCTCTCCCAGGGCAGTGCAGTGGTGCAACGTGTCCCCCAGAAGGAGTCTGGAGCAGCCCAAGGCTTTGTGTGCCAAGGCAGAGCCAGGCAGGACGCAGAGCCATCAGCAAAGGAAGGGGCCCATTGTTACACAGCAGGGCCGCAGAACCAAGGAGATCATTGTGACACTGCACAACCTCATGCAATCAAGGCGTCCGTGTTACGCTACTGAACCTCACGGAGCCAAGGGTCCATTGTGACGCTGCGGAGCCAAGGAGACTGTTGCTGACAGTACCAAAGTTCATGGAACCAAAAGTCCATTGTGACATTGTGGCGCCTCACGGAACCGTGGAGAGCATTATGACACTTTGTTACTATCTGATTTACACCCAGAAGGGCAAAGAAAAGGAAATCTCTGAGTATAAAAAGGAAAGAACTTTGAAGGTTCAAAATATTCCCAAAGACCAGATTAAAACCAAACGAGATTAAATGTTGGTGCCAAACAAATGGGTATCTCTTTATCTAATGGTAAGAGAGGCAAAGAGAAAGAAGGAGAAAAGTAGAGAAAAGTTAGAAAAGACAAGGTTACTCTAACAAGCACTGCATAAGTCACCACCACACTGTGCTACCTTTGTTGCTGCTGAGACAGGGTGGGGGAAGTGGAGAAGTTTTTGCCTTTTTTTTCCTGCTGTTTGAAGCCTCTTATCTGCCTCTTCTGAAGTCTAGAGCAGTTTGGCTGGAAAGCGGCGGCCCATCCTCCGAGATGCAGGCTCGATGCTTGCAGCTGAACCTGGGTCCGCCTGGGACGAAGGAGCAGGGCTAGGGGTTGCACAACTCCCTCGGGATTTCAGTGCAGGGGTGAAGGATTGGGGGGTGCTCCCCAGGCGGGCGGCGTCGGCTCCCGGAGGCCTCAGGGTGCCTCACGGCAGGCGATGGTGGTGGTGGGGGGAAAGGCAAAGGGCGGGGATTCTACCTTTTGCTTTTGCCTCCACATTTTGCACCAGTTTTGCCTTCCTTTTTATGGGCCTCAAGGCGGGCTATGCACGGCCCGTACGGCACGTAGTTTGCAGGCGTTCAAAAGTGATTATGATAAGCAGCCATCATGACGAAGCACTTTTGAAGCCTTTCAGGTGTTGAGCAGTGATAATGGCGAAGCGTTTTTTGGCGCCTTTCTCTTACTATTAGGCTCTTGCACACTTCAGAAGCAAGGGGCCATTGTGACACAGCAGGGCCTTGTATAAGCAAGGGGTCATTGTAGCACGGCAGGGCCTCGTGGAATCAAGGGGATCGTAGTGACACTGTGGGGCTCCAGGAGGCCACGGGGCCATTCTGACTGTGTGGAAGCAAGGATACCGTTGTTACGCTACGGGGCATCATGGAACCAAGGAGGCCATTGTGAAGCAGCTGGGGAACCCGCTGAGACTATTATGACACTTCAAGGCCTTGTGACACTGAAGGGCCATTGTGGAACTGCAGGGCCTCGTGGAACCAGTGAGACCATTGTGACATCACAGGGCCTCATGGGAGCCAGGGGCCATTGTGACACAGCCAGGCCTCACAGAAGCAAGGGGCCATTGTGACACTGCAAGGTCTCACGGAAGCAAAGGGCCAGTGTGCCACAGCCAGGCCTTGTGGAACCAAGGGGCCATTGTGATCCTGGGGAGCCCAATAGAACCAAGGAGCCATTGTGACCCTGCAGCACCTTACGGAATCATGGAGACCCTTGTGACCCTCTGTGACCTCATGGAACCAGTGGGCCATTGTGTTATTCTGCAGCCCCATGGAACCAAGGAAACCATTGTGACACAGCCAGGCCTCGTGGAAGCAAGGGGCCTTTGTGCCGCTCTAGAGCCAAGGAGACCACTGTGATATTGCTGGGCCTCAGGGGAACAAAATGGTGATGCTGCAGGGCCCCAAGGCTGCAAAGAGCGTGGAACAGGTGTGGTTGGCTTGGCCTCCTGGGGGCCACCTGCCTGGTCCAGCTGAGCTTGGCATGTTGAGGGGTGCTTCTCCTCTGGCCCTGAAACGCTGGAGTTCCTTGCTTTCCTTTCTGTGCGAAAGCACTGTCCTTCTCCTCCAGGGACCCATGGCTGAAATTAGGATTCTACCTCCAAATTGGATTCTGTCCGAGGATTGTTCCCATGTGAAACCTGCCAGGACAGACAGCTCAGGCTGGCCTTGGCCTCTTAGGGGCCACCTCGCATCTGCCTTCAAAACACGCGGGGGCTGTGCTTCTCTTCCCATGGAATAAAACCATCTTTCAAGTCCAGCCATCCATGGCCAAAATTGGGAATCCACCTCTGAAATTCCATATCTCCAAGGAAAAGCTCCCCGACAAAAGCTGCCAGGAATGTCCAGCTTCCCTTGGCTTCCTGAGGGCCAGCTCTCATCTGCCTTTGAAACACTGGGCCTCCTCACTTTGCTGCCAATGGAAAAGAACTGTCCTTCTGGGCCAGATGTCCATGGACAAAACTGGGATTTGGCCTCCCAAATTCCATCTAGCCAAGGATTGCTCCAAGACAAAAGCTGCCAAGACAAACAGGTCTGGCTGGCCTTGGCCTCCTTGAGGCACCACTAATCAGCCTTTGAAACACTGGGGCTCTGCCCTTTCCTTCCTGGGGAGAAGAAGTGTCATTCCCGTCCAGGCACCCACAGCTGAAATGGAACTCCACCTCCAAAACTCCCCGTATGTCCAAGGGTTGCTTTCAGACAGAAGCTGCAAGGACAGACAGGTCTGCCTTGCCTTGGCCTCTGGTGGCTGCCTCTCATCTGCCTTCAAAACACTGGGGTTCTGTGGTTTCCTTCCTGTAGAAAAGAACCGACCTTCTTGTCCAGGTGCCCGTGGCCTCGAGCACATGATCACTACCTAGGGACAAAGGAGCTCTGTGCTCAGTGGAGTGGAGAGTGAGGACAGTGGAGGAGAGTCCTGGGTGGGCTTGAAGGGTGGTTTCAGACATGGTGGATCCTTTCTAGCTAGTAGAGACCAGCTGGCAAAAGAAAGAATTAATGCCAAGGGCAGCTGGGCAGGTCCAGGCTGGACACAAGGAGAAAGGAATTTCTCTCCCAGGGCAGTGCAGTGGTGCAACGTGTCCCCCAGAAGGAGTCTGGAGCAGCCCAAGGCTTTGTGTGCCAAGGCAGAGCCAGGCAGGACGCAGAGCCATCAGCAAAGGAAGGGGCCCATTGTTACACAGCAGGGCCGCAGAACCAAGGAGATCATTGTGACACTGCACAACCTCATGCAATCAAGGCGTCCGTGTTACGCTACTGAACCTCACGGAGCCAAGGGTCCATTGTGACGCTGCGGAGCCAAGGAGACTGTTGCTGACAGTACCAAAGTTCATGGAACCAAAAGTCCATTGTGACATTGTGGCGCCTCACGGAACCGTGGAGAGCATTATGACACTTTGTTACTATCTGATTTACACCCAGAAGGGCAAAGAAAAGGAAATCTCTGAGTATAAAAAGGAAAGAACTTTGAAGGTTCAAAATATTCCCAAAGACCAGATTAAAACCAAACGAGATTAAATGTTGGTGCCAAACAAATGGGTATCTCTTTATCTAATGGTAAGAGAGGCAAAGAGAAAGAAGGAGAAAAGTAGAGAAAAGTTAGAAAAGACAAGGTTACTCTAACAAGCACTGCATAAGTCACCACCACACTGTGCTACCTTTGTTGCTGCTGAGACAGGGTGGGGGAAGTGGAGAAGTTTTTGCCTTTTTTTTCCTGCTGTTTGAAGCCTCTTATCTGCCTCTTCTGAAGTCTAGAGCAGTTTGGCTGGAAAGCGGCGGCCCATCCTCCGAGATGCAGGCTCGATGCTTGCAGCTGAACCTGGGTCCACCTGGGACGAAGGAGCAGGGCTAGGGGTTGCACAACTCCCTCGGGATTTCAGTGCAGGGGTGAAGGATTGGGGGGTGCTCCCCAGGCGGGCGGCGTCGGCTCCCGGAGGCCTCAGGGTGCCTCACGGCAGGCGATGGTGGTGGTGGGGGGAAAGGCAAAGGGCGGGGATTCTACCTTTTGCTTTTGCCTCCACATTTTGCACCAGTTTTGCCTTCCTTTTTATGGGCCTCAAGGCGGGCTATGCACGGCCCGTACGGCACGTAGTTTGCAGGCGTTCAAAAGTGATTATGATAAGCAGCCATCATGACGAAGCACTTTTGAAGCCTTTCAGGTGTTGAGCAGTGATAATGGCGAAGCGTTTTTTGGCGCCTTTCTCTTACTATTAGGCTCTTGCACACTTCAGAAGCAAGGGGCCATTGTGACACAGCAGGGCCTTGTATAAGCAAGGGGTCATTGTAGCACGGCAGGGCCTCGTGGAATCAAGGGGATCGTAGTGACACTGTGGGGCTCCAGGAGGCCACGGGGCCATTCTGACTGTGTGGAAGCAAGGATACCGTTGTTACGCTACGGGGCATCATGGAACCAAGGAGGCCATTGTGAAGCAGCTGGGGAACCCGCTGAGACTATTATGACACTTCAAGGCCTTGTGACACTGAAGGGCCATTGTGGAACTGCAGGGCCTCGTGGAACCAGTGAGACCATTGTGACATCACAGGGCCTCATGGGAGCCAGGGGCCATTGTGACACAGCCAGGCCTCACAGAAGCAAGGGGCCATTGTGACACTGCAAGGTCTCACGGAAGCAAAGGGCCAGTGTGCCACAGCCAGGCCTTGTGGAACCAAGGGGCCATTGTGATCCTGGGGAGCCCAATAGAACCAAGGAGCCATTGTGACCCTGCAGCACCTTACGGAATCATGGAGACCCTTGTGACCCTCTGTGACCTCATGGAACCAGTGGGCCATTGTGTTATTCTGCAGCCCCATGGAACCAAGGAAACCATTGTGACACAGCCAGGCCTCGTGGAAGCAAGGGGCCTTTGTGCCGCTCTAGAGCCAAGGAGACCACTGTGATATTGCTGGGCCTCAGGGGAACAAAATGGTGATGCTGCAGGGCCCCAAGGCTGCAAAGAGCGTGGAACAGGTGTGGTTGGCTTGGCCTCCTGGGGGCCACCTGCCTGGTCCAGCTGAGCTTGGCATGTTGAGGGGTGCTTCTCCTCTGGCCCTGAAACGCTGGAGTTCCTTGCTTTCCTTTCTGTGCGAAAGCACTGTCCTTCTCCTCCAGGGACCCATGGCTGAAATTAGGATTCTACCTCCAAATTGGATTCTGTCCGAGGATTGTTCCCATGTGAAACCTGCCAGGACAGACAGCTCAGGCTGGCCTTGGCCTCTTAGGGGCCACCTCGCATCTGCCTTCAAAACACGCGGGGGCTGTGCTTCTCTTCCCATGGAATAAAACCATCTTTCAAGTCCAGCCATCCATGGCCAAAATTGGGAATCCACCTCTGAAATTCCATATCTCCAAGGAATAGCTCCCCGACAAAAGCTGCCAGGAATGTCCAGCTTCCCTTGGCTTCCTGAGGGCCAGCTCTCATCTGCCTTTGAAACACTGGGCCTCCTCACTTTGCTGCCAATGGAAAAGAACTGTCCTTCTGGGCCAGATGTCCATGGACAAAACTGGGATTTGGCCTCCCAAATTCCATCTAGCCAAGGATTGCTCCAAGACAAAAGCTGCCAAGACAAACAGGTCTGGCTGGCCTTGGCCTCCTTGAGGCACCACTAATCAGCCTTTGAAACACTGCGGCTCTGCCCTTTCCTTCCTGGGGAGAAGAAGTGTCATTCCCGTCCAGGCACCCACAGCTGAAATGGAACTCCACCTCCAAAACTCCCCGTATGTCCAAGGGTTGCTTTCAGACAGAAGCTGCAAGGACAGACAGGTCTGCCTTGCCTTGGCCTCTGGTGGCTGCCTCTCATCTGCCTTCAAAACACTGGGGTTCTGTGGTTTCCTTCCTGTAGAAAAGAACCGACCTTCTTGTCCAGGTGCCCGTGGCCTCGAGCACATGATCACTACCTAGGGACAAAGGAGCTCTGTGCTCAGTGGAGTGGAGACTGAGGACAGTGGAGGAGAGTCCTGGGTGGGCTTGAAGGGTGGTTTCAGACATGGTGGATCCTTTCTAGCTAGTAGAGACCAGCTGGCAAAAGAAAGAATTAATGCCAAGGGCAGCTGGGCAGGTCCAGGCTGGACACAAGGAGAAAGGAATTTCTCTCCCAGGGCAGTGCAGTGGTGCAACGTGTCCCCCAGAAGGAGTCTGGAGCAGCCCAAGGCTTTGTGTGCCAAGGCAGAGCCAGGCAGGACGCAGAGCCATCAGCAAAGGAAGGGGCCCATTGTTACACAGCAGGGCCGCAGAACCAAGGAGATCATTGTGACACTGCACAACCTCATGCAATCAAGGCGTCCGTGTTACGCTACTGAACCTCACGGAGCCAAGGGTCCATTGTGACGCTGCGGAGCCAAGGAGACTGTTGCTGACAGTACCAAAGTTCATGGAACCAAAAGTCCATTGTGACATTGTGGCGCCTCACGGAACCGTGGAGAGCATTATGACACTTTGTTACTATCTGATTTACACCCAGAAGGGCAAAGAAAAGGAAATCTCTGAGTATAAAAAGGAAAGAACTTTGAAGGTTCAAAATATTCCCAAAGACCAGATTAAAACCAAACGAGATTAAATGTTGGTGCCAAACAAATGGGTATCTCTTTATCTAATGGTAAGAGAGGCAAAGAGAAAGAAGGAGAAAAGTAGAGAAAAGTTAGAAAAGACAAGGTTACTCTAACAAGCACTGCATAAGTCACCACCACACTGTGCTACCTTTGTTGCTGCTGAGACAGGGTGGGGGAAGTGGAGAAGTTTTTGCCTTTTTTTTCCTGCTGTTTGAAGCCTCTTATCTGCCTCTTCTGAAGTCTAGAGCAGTTTGGCTGGAAAGCGGCGGCCCATCCTCCGAGATGCAGGCTCGATGCTTGCAGCTGAACCTGGGTCCGCCTGGGACGAAGGAGCAGGGCTAGGGGTTGCACAACTCCCTCGGGATTTCAGTGCAGGGGTGAAGGATTGGGGGGTGCTCCCCAGGCGGGCGGCGTCGGCTCCCGGAGGCCTCAGGGTGCCTCACGGCAGGCGATGGTGGTGGTGGGGGGAAAGGCAAAGGGCGGGGATTCTACCTTTTGCTTTTGCCTCCACATTTTGCACCAGTTTTGCCTTCCTTTTTATGGGCCTCAAGGCGGGCTATGCACGGCCCGTACGGCACGTAGTTTGCAGGCGTTCAAAAGTGATTATGATAAGCAGCCATCATGACGAAGCACTTTTGAAGCCTTTCAGGTGTTGAGCAGTGATAATGGCGAAGCGTTTTTTGGCGCCTTTCTCTTACTATTAGGCTCTTGCACACTTCAGAAGCAAGGGGCCATTGTGACACAGCAGGGCCTTGTATAAGCAAGGGGTCATTGTAGCACGGCAGGGCCTCGTGGAATCAAGGGGATCGTAGTGACACTGTGGGGCTCCAGGAGGCCACGGGGCCATTCTGACTGTGTGGAAGCAAGGATACCGTTGTTACGCTACGGGGCATCATGGAACCAAGGAGGCCATTGTGAAGCAGCTGGGGAACCCGCTGAGACTATTATGACACTTCAAGGCCTTGTGACACTGAAGGGCCATTGTGGAACTGCAGGGCCTCGTGGAACCAGTGAGACCATTGTGACATCACAGGGCCTCATGGGAGCCAGGGGCCATTGTGACACAGCCAGGCCTCACAGAAGCAAGGGGCCATTGTGACACTGCAAGGTCTCACGGAAGCAAAGGGCCAGTGTGCCACAGCCAGGCCTTGTGGAACCAAGGGGCCATTGTGATCCTGGGGAGCCCAATAGAACCAAGGAGCCATTGTGACCCTGCAGCACCTTACGGAATCATGGAGACCCTTGTGACCCTCTGTGACCTCATGGAACCAGTGGGCCATTGTGTTATTCTGCAGCCCCATGGAACCAAGGAAACCATTGTGACACAGCCAGGCCTCGTGGAAGCAAGGGGCCTTTGTGCCGCTCTAGAGCCAAGGAGACCACTGTGATATTGCTGGGCCTCAGGGGAACAAAATGGTGATGCTGCAGGGCCCCAAGGCTGCAAAGAGCGTGGAACAGGTGTGGTTGGCTTGGCCTCCTGGGGGCCACCTGCCTGGTCCAGCTGAGCTTGGCATGTTGAGGGGTGCTTCTCCTCTGGCCCTGAAACGCTGGAGTTCCTTGCTTTCCTTTCTGTGCGAAAGCACTGTCCTTCTCCTCCAGGGACCCATGGCTGAAATTAGGATTCTACCTCCAAATTGGATTCTGTCCGAGGATTGTTCCCATGTGAAACCTGCCAGGACAGACAGCTCAGGCTGGCCTTGGCCTCTTAGGGGCCACCTCGCATCTGCCTTCAAAACACGCGGGGGCTGTGCTTCTCTTCCCATGGAATAAAACCATCTTTCAAGTCCAGCCATCCATGGCCAAAATTGGGAATCCACCTCTGAAATTCCATATCTCCAAGGAAAAGCTCCCCGACAAAAGCTGCCAGGAATGTCCAGCTTCCCTTGGCTTCCTGAGGGCCAGCTCTCATCTGCCTTTGAAACACTGGGCCTCCTCACTTTGCTGCCAATGGAAAAGAACTGTCCTTCTGGGCCAGATGTCCATGGACAAAACTGGGATTTGGCCTCCCAAATTCCATCTAGCCAAGGATTGCTCCAAGACAAAAGCTGCCAAGACAAACAGGTCTGGCTGGCCTTGGCCTCCTTGAGGCACCACTAATCAGCCTTTGAAACACTGGGGCTCTGCCCTTTCCTTCCTGGGGAGAAGAAGTGTCATTCCCGTCCAGGCACCCACAGCTGAAATGGAACTCCACCTCCAAAACTCCCCGTATGTCCAAGGGTTGCTTTCAGACAGAAGCTGCAAGGACAGACAGGTCTGCCTTGCCTTGGCCTCTGGTGGCTGCCTCTCATCTGCCTTCAAAACACTGGGGTTCTGTGGTTTCCTTCCTGTAGAAAAGAACCGACCTTCTTGTCCAGGTGCCCGTGGCCTCGAGCACATGATCACTACCTAGGGACAAAGGAGCTCTGTGCTCAGTGGAGTGGAGAGTGAGGACAGTGGAGGAGAGTCCTGGGTGGGCTTGAAGGGTGGTTTCAGACATGGTGGATCCTTTCTAGCTAGTAGAGACCAGCTGGCAAAAGAAAGAATTAATGCCAAGGGCAGCTGGGCAGGTCCAGGCTGGACACAAGGAGAAAGGAATTTCTCTCCCAGGGCAGTGCAGTGGTGCAACGTGTCCCCCAGAAGGAGTCTGGAGCAGCCCAAGGCTTTGTGTGCCAAGGCAGAGCCAGGCAGGACGCAGAGCCATCAGCAAAGGAAGGGGCCCATTGTTACACAGCAGGGCCGCAGAACCAAGGAGATCATTGTGACACTGCACAACCTCATGCAATCAAGGCGTCCGTGTTACGCTACTGAACCTCACGGAGCCAAGGGTCCATTGTGACGCTGCGGAGCCAAGGAGACTGTTGCTGACAGTACCAAAGTTCATGGAACCAAAAGTCCATTGTGACATTGTGGCGCCTCACGGAACCGTGGAGAGCATTATGACACTTTGTTACTATCTGATTTACACCCAGAAGGGCAAAGAAAAGGAAATCTCTGAGTATAAAAAGGAAAGAACTTTGAAGGTTCAAAATATTCCCAAAGACCAGATTAAAACCAAACGAGATTAAATGTTGGTGCCAAACAAATGGGTATCTCTTTATCTAATGGTAAGAGAGGCAAAGAGAAAGAAGGAGAAAAGTAGAGAAAAGTTAGAAAAGACAAGGTTACTCTAACAAGCACTGCATAAGTCACCACCACACTGTGCTACCTTTGTTGCTGCTGAGACAGGGTGGGGGAAGTGGAGAAGTTTTTGCCTTTTTTTTCCTGCTGTTTGAAGCCTCTTATCTGCCTCTTCTGAAGTCTAGAGCAGTTTGGCTGGAAAGCGGCGGCCCATCCTCCGAGATGCAGGCTCGATGCTTGCAGCTGAACCTGGGTCCGCCTGGGACGAAGGAGCAGGGCTAGGGGTTGCACAACTCCCTCGGGATTTCAGTGCAGGGGTGAAGGATTGGGGGGTGCTCCCCAGGCGGGCGGCGTCGGCTCCCGGAGGCCTCAGGGTGCCTCACGGCAGGCGATGGTGGTGGTGGGGGGAAAGGCAAAGGGCGGGGATTCTACCTTTTGCTTTTGCCTCCACATTTTGCACCAGTTTTGCCTTCCTTTTTATGGGCCTCAAGGCGGGCTATGCACGGCCCGTACGGCACGTAGTTTGCAGGCGTTCAAAAGTGATTATGATAAGCAGCCATCATGACGAAGCACTTTTGAAGCCTTTCAGGTGTTGAGCAGTGATAATGGCGAAGCGTTTTTTGGCGCCTTTCTCTTACTATTAGGCTCTTGCACACTTCAGAAGCAAGGGGCCATTGTGACACAGCAGGGCCTTGTATAAGCAAGGGGTCATTGTAGCACGGCAGGGCCTCGTGGAATCAAGGGGATCGTAGTGACACTGTGGGGCTCCAGGAGGCCACGGGGCCATTCTGACTGTGTGGAAGCAAGGATACCGTTGTTACGCTACGGGGCATCATGGAACCAAGGAGGCCATTGTGAAGCAGCTGGGGAACCCGCTGAGACTATTATGACACTTCAAGGCCTTGTGACACTGAAGGGCCATTGTGGAACTGCAGGGCCTCGTGGAACCAGTGAGACCATTGTGACATCACAGGGCCTCATGGGAGCCAGGGGCCATTGTGACACAGCCAGGCCTCACAGAAGCAAGGGGCCATTGTGACACTGCAAGGTCTCACGGAAGCAAAGGGCCAGTGTGCCACAGCCAGGCCTTGTGGAACCAAGGGGCCATTGTGATCCTGGGGAGCCCAATAGAACCAAGGAGCCATTGTGACCCTGCAGCACCTTACGGAATCATGGAGACCCTTGTGACCCTCTGTGACCTCATGGAACCAGTGGGCCATTGTGTTATTCTGCAGCCCCATGGAACCAAGGAAACCATTGTGACACAGCCAGGCCTCGTGGAAGCAAGGGGCCTTTGTGCCGCTCTAGAGCCAAGGAGACCACTGTGATATTGCTGGGCCTCAGGGGAACAAAATGGTGATGCTGCAGGGCCCCAAGGCTGCAAAGAGCGTGGAACAGGTGTGGTTGGCTTGGCCTCCTGGGGGCCACCTGCCTGGTCCAGCTGAGCTTGGCATGTTGAGGGGTGCTTCTCCTCTGGCCCTGAAACGCTGGAGTTCCTTGCTTTCCTTTCTGTGCGAAAGCACTGTCCTTCTCCTCCAGGGACCCATGGCTGAAATTAGGATTCTACCTCCAAATTGGATTCTGTCCGAGGATTGTTCCCATGTGAAACCTGCCAGGACAGACAGCTCAGGCTGGCCTTGGCCTCTTAGGGGCCACCTCGCATCTGCCTTCAAAACACGCGGGGGCTGTGCTTCTCTTCCCATGGAATAAAACCATCTTTCAAGTCCAGCCATCCATGGCCAAAATTGGGAATCCACCTCTGAAATTCCATATCTCCAAGGAAAAGCTCCCCGACAAAAGCTGCCAGGAATGTCCAGCTTCCCTTGGCTTCCTGAGGGCCAGCTCTCATCTGCCTTTGAAACACTGGGCCTCCTCACTTTGCTGCCAATGGAAAAGAACTGTCCTTCTGGGCCAGATGTCCATGGACAAAACTGGGATTTGGCCTCCCAAATTCCGTCTAGCCAAGGATTGCTCCAAGACAAAAGCTGCCAAGACAAACAGGTCTGGCTGGCCTTGGCCTCCTTGAGGCACCACTAATCAGCCTTTGAAACACTGGGGCTCTGCCCTTTCCTTCCTGGGGAGAAGAAGTGTCATTCCCGTCCAGGCACCCACAGCTGAAATGGAACTCCACCTCCAAAACTCCCCGTATGTCCAAGGGTTGCTTTCAGACAGAAGCTGCAAGGACAGACAGGTCTGCCTTGCCTTGGCCTCTGGTGGCTGCCTCTCATCTGCCTTCAAAACACTGGGGTTCTGTGGTTTCCTTCCTGTAGAAAAGAACCGACCTTCTTGTCCAGGTGCCCGTGGCCTCGAGCACATGATCACTACCTAGGGACAAAGGAGCTCTGTGCTCAGTGGAGTGGAGACTGAGGACAGTGGAGGAGAGTCCTGGGTGGGCTTGAAGGGTGGTTTCAGACATGGTGGATCCTTTCTAGCTAGTAGAGACCAGCTGGCAAAAGAAAGAATTAATGCCAAGGGCAGCTGGGCAGGTCCAGGCTGGACACAAGGAGAAAGGAATTTCTCTCCCAGGGCAGTGCAGTGGTGCAACGTGTCCCCCAGAAGGAGTCTGGAGGAGCCCAAGGCTTTGTGTGCCAAGGCAGAGCCAGGCAGGACGCAGAGCCATCAGCAAAGGAAGGGGCCCATTGTTACACAGCAGGGCCGCAGAACCAAGGAGATCATTGTGACACTGCACAACCTCATGCAATCAAGGCGTCCGTGTTACGCTACTGAACCTCACGGAGCCAAGGGTCCATTGTGACGCTGCGGAGCCAAGGAGACTGTTGCTGACAGTACCAAAGTTCATGGAACCAAAAGTCCATTGTGACATTGTGGCGCCTCACGGAACCGTGGAGAGCATTATGACACTTTGTTACTATCTGATTTACACCCAGAAGGGCAAAGAAAAGGAAATCTCTGAGTATAAAAAGGAAAGAACTTTGAAGGTTCAAAATATTCCCAAAGACCAGATTAAAACCAAACGAGATTAAATGTTGGTGCCAAACAAATGGGTATCTCTTTATCTAATGGTAAGAGAGGCAAAGAGAAAGAAGGAGAAAAGTAGAGAAAAGTTAGAAAAGACAAGGTTACTCTAACAAGCACTGCATAAGTCACCACCACACTGTGCTACCTTTGTTGCTGCTGAGACAGGGTGGGGGAAGTGGAGAAGTTTTTGCCTTTTTTTTCCTGCTGTTTGAAGCCTCTTATCTGCCTCTTCTGAAGTCTAGAGCAGTTTGGCTGGAAAGCGGCGGCCCATCCTCCGAGATGCAGGCTCGATGCTTGCAGCTGAACCTGGGTCCACCTGGGACGAAGGAGCAGGGCTAGGGGTTGCACAACTCCCTCGGGATTTCAGTGCAGGGGTGAAGGATTGGGGGGTGCTCCCCAGGCGGGCGGCGTCGGCTCCCGGAGGCCTCAGGGTGCCTCACGGCAGGCGATGGTGGTGGTGGGGGGAAAGGCAAAGGGCGGGGATTCTACCTTTTGCTTTTGCCTCCACATTTTGCACCAGTTTTGCCTTCCTTTTTATGGGCCTCAAGGCGGGCTATGCACGGCCCGTACGGCACGTAGTTTGCAGGCGTTCAAAAGTGATTATGATAAGCAGCCATCATGACGAAGCACTTTTGAAGCCTTTCAGGTGTTGAGCAGTGATAATGGCGAAGCGTTTTTTGGCGCCTTTCTCTTACTATTAGGCTCTTGCACACTTCAGAAGCAAGGGGCCATTGTGACACAGCAGGGCCTTGTATAAGCAAGGGGTCATTGTAGCACGGCAGGGCCTCGTGGAATCAAGGGGATCGTAGTGACACTGTGGGGCTCCAGGAGGCCACGGGGCCATTCTGACTGTGTGGAAGCAAGGATACCGTTGTTACGCTACGGGGCATCATGGAACCAAGGAGGCCATTGTGAAGCAGCTGGGGAACCCGCTGAGACTATTATGACACTTCAAGGCCTTGTGACACTGAAGGGCCATTGTGGAACTGCAGGGCCTCGTGGAACCAGTGAGACCATTGTGACATCACAGGGCCTCATGGGAGCCAGGGGCCATTGTGACACAGCCAGGCCTCACAGAAGCAAGGGGCCATTGTGACACTGCAAGGTCTCACGGAAGCAAAGGGCCAGTGTGCCACAGCCAGGCCTTGTGGAACCAAGGGGCCATTGTGATCCTGGGGAGCCCAATAGAACCAAGGAGCCATTGTGACCCTGCAGCACCTTACGGAATCATGGAGACCCTTGTGACCCTCTGTGACCTCATGGAACCAGTGGGCCATTGTGTTATTCTGCAGCCCCATGGAACCAAGGAAACCATTGTGACACAGCCAGGCCTCGTGGAAGCAAGGGGCCTTTGTGCCGCTCTAGAGCCAAGGAGACCACTGTGATATTGCTGGGCCTCAGGGGAACAAAATGGTGATGCTGCAGGGCCCCAAGGCTGCAAAGAGCGTGGAACAGGTGTGGTTGGCTTGGCCTCCTGGGGGCCACCTGCCTGGTCCAGCTGAGCTTGGCATGTTGAGGGGTGCTTCTCCTCTGGCCCTGAAACGCTGGAGTTCCTTGCTTTCCTTTCTGTGCGAAAGCACTGTCCTTCTCCTCCAGGGACCCATGGCTGAAATTAGGATTCTACCTCCAAATTGGATTCTGTCCGAGGATTGTTCCCATGTGAAACCTGCCAGGACAGACAGCTCAGGCTGGCCTTGGCCTCTTAGGGGCCACCTCGCATCTGCCTTCAAAACACGCGGGGGCTGTGCTTCTCTTCCCATGGAATAAAACCATCTTTCAAGTCCAGCCATCCATGGCCAAAATTGGGAATCCACCTCTGAAATTCCATATCTCCAAGGAATAGCTCCCCGACAAAAGCTGCCAGGAATGTCCAGCTTCCCTTGGCTTCCTGAGGGCCAGCTCTCATCTGCCTTTGAAACACTGGGCCTCCTCACTTTGCTGCCAATGGAAAAGAACTGTCCTTCTGGGCCAGATGTCCATGGACAAAACTGGGATTTGGCCTCCCAAATTCCATCTAGCCAAGGATTGCTCCAAGACAAAAGCTGCCAAGACAAACAGGTCTGGCTGGCCTTGGCCTCCTTGAGGCACCACTAATCAGCCTTTGAAACACTGCGGCTCTGCCCTTTCCTTCCTGGGGAGAAGAAGTGTCATTCCCGTCCAGGCACCCACAGCTGAAATGGAACTCCACCTCCAAAACTCCCCGTATGTCCAAGGGTTGCTTTCAGACAGAAGCTGCAAGGACAGACAGGTCTGCCTTGCCTTGGCCTCTGGTGGCTGCCTCTCATCTGCCTTCAAAACACTGGGGTTCTGTGGTTTCCTTCCTGTAGAAAAGAACCGACCTTCTTGTCCAGGTGCCCGTGGCCTCGAGCACATGATCACTACCTAGGGACAAAGGAGCTCTGTGCTCAGTGGAGTGGAGACTGAGGACAGTGGAGGAGAGTCCTGGGTGGGCTTGAAGGGTGGTTTCAGACATGGTGGATCCTTTCTAGCTAGTAGAGACCAGCTGGCAAAAGAAAGAATTAATGCCAAGGGCAGCTGGGCAGGTCCAGGCTGGACACAAGGAGAAAGGAATTTCTCTCCCAGGGCAGTGCAGTGGTGCAACGTGTCCCCCAGAAGGAGTCTGGAGCAGCCCAAGGCTTTGTGTGCCAAGGCAGAGCCAGGCAGGACGCAGAGCCATCAGCAAAGGAAGGGGCCCATTGTTACACAGCAGGGCCGCAGAACCAAGGAGATCATTGTGACACTGCACAACCTCATGCAATCAAGGCGTCCGTGTTACGCTACTGAACCTCACGGAGCCAAGGGTCCATTGTGACGCTGCGGAGCCAAGGAGACTGTTGCTGACAGTACCAAAGTTCATGGAACCAAAAGTCCATTGTGACATTGTGGCGCCTCACGGAACCGTGGAGAGCATTATGACACTTTGTTACTATCTGATTTACACCCAGAAGGGCAAAGAAAAGGAAATCTCTGAGTATAAAAAGGAAAGAACTTTGAAGGTTCAAAATATTCCCAAAGACCAGATTAAAACCAAACGAGATTAAATGTTGGTGCCAAACAAATGGGTATCTCTTTATCTAATGGTAAGAGAGGCAAAGAGAAAGAAGGAGAAAAGTAGAGAAAAGTTAGAAAAGACAAGGTTACTCTAACAAGCACTGCATAAGTCACCACCACACTGTGCTACCTTTGTTGCTGCTGAGACAGGGTGGGGGAAGTGGAGAAGTTTTTGCCTTTTTTTTCCTGCTGTTTGAAGCCTCTTATCTGCCTCTTCTGAAGTCTAGAGCAGTTTGGCTGGAAAGCGGCGGCCCATCCTCCGAGATGCAGGCTCGATGCTTGCAGCTGAACCTGGGTCCGCCTGGGACGAAGGAGCAGGGCTAGGGGTTGCACAACTCCCTCGGGATTTCAGTGCAGGGGTGAAGGATTGGGGGGTGCTCCCCAGGCGGGCGGCGTCGGCTCCCGGAGGCCTCAGGGTGCCTCACGGCAGGCGATGGTGGTGGTGGGGGGAAAGGCAAAGGGCGGGGATTCTACCTTTTGCTTTTGCCTCCACATTTTGCACCAGTTTTGCCTTCCTTTTTATGGGCCTCAAGGCGGGCTATGCACGGCCCGTACGGCACGTAGTTTGCAGGCGTTCAAAAGTGATTATGATAAGCAGCCATCATGACGAAGCACTTTTGAAGCCTTTCAGGTGTTGAGCAGTGATAATGGCGAAGCGTTTTTTGGCGCCTTTCTCTTACTATTAGGCTCTTGCACACTTCAGAAGCAAGGGGCCATTGTGACACAGCAGGGCCTTGTATAAGCAAGGGGTCATTGTAGCACGGCAGGGCCTCGTGGAATCAAGGGGATCGTAGTGACACTGTGGGGCTCCAGGAGGCCACGGGGCCATTCTGACTGTGTGGAAGCAAGGATACCGTTGTTACGCTACGGGGCATCATGGAACCAAGGAGGCCATTGTGAAGCAGCTGGGGAACCCGCTGAGACTATTATGACACTTCAAGGCCTTGTGACACTGAAGGGCCATTGTGGAACTGCAGGGCCTCGTGGAACCAGTGAGACCATTGTGACATCACAGGGCCTCATGGGAGCCAGGGGCCATTGTGACACAGCCAGGCCTCACAGAAGCAAGGGGCCATTGTGACACTGCAAGGTCTCACGGAAGCAAAGGGCCAGTGTGCCACAGCCAGGCCTTGTGGAACCAAGGGGCCATTGTGATCCTGGGGAGCCCAATAGAACCAAGGAGCCATTGTGACCCTGCAGCACCTTACGGAATCATGGAGACCCTTGTGACCCTCTGTGACCTCATGGAACCAGTGGGCCATTGTGTTATTCTGCAGCCCCATGGAACCAAGGAAACCATTGTGACACAGCCAGGCCTCGTGGAAGCAAGGGGCCTTTGTGCCGCTCTAGAGCCAAGGAGACCACTGTGATATTGCTGGGCCTCAGGGGAACAAAATGGTGATGCTGCAGGGCCCCAAGGCTGCAAAGAGCGTGGAACAGGTGTGGTTGGCTTGGCCTCCTGGGGGCCACCTGCCTGGTCCAGCTGAGCTTGGCATGTTGAGGGGTGCTTCTCCTCTGGCCCTGAAACGCTGGAGTTCCTTGCTTTCCTTTCTGTGCGAAAGCACTGTCCTTCTCCTCCAGGGACCCATGGCTGAAATTAGGATTCTACCTCCAAATTGGATTCTGTCCGAGGATTGTTCCCATGTGAAACCTGCCAGGACAGACAGCTCAGGCTGGCCTTGGCCTCTTAGGGGCCACCTCGCATCTGCCTTCAAAACACGCGGGGGCTGTGCTTCTCTTCCCATGGAATAAAACCATCTTTCAAGTCCAGCCATCCATGGCCAAAATTGGGAATCCACCTCTGAAATTCCATATCTCCAAGGAAAAGCTCCCCGACAAAAGCTGCCAGGAATGTCCAGCTTCCCTTGGCTTCCTGAGGGCCAGCTCTCATCTGCCTTTGAAACACTGGGCCTCCTCACTTTGCTGCCAATGGAAAAGAACTGTCCTTCTGGGCCAGATGTCCATGGACAAAACTGGGATTTGGCCTCCCAAATTCCATCTAGCCAAGGATTGCTCCAAGACAAAAGCTGCCAAGACAAACAGGTCTGGCTGGCCTTGGCCTCCTTGAGGCACCACTAATCAGCCTTTGAAACACTGGGGCTCTGCCCTTTCCTTCCTGGGGAGAAGAAGTGTCATTCCCGTCCAGGCACCCACAGCTGAAATGGAACTCCACCTCCAAAACTCCCCGTATGTCCAAGGGTTGCTTTCAGACAGAAGCTGCAAGGACAGACAGGTCTGCCTTGCCTTGGCCTCTGGTGGCTGCCTCTCATCTGCCTTCAAAACACTGGGGTTCTGTGGTTTCCTTCCTGTAGAAAAGAACCGACCTTCTTGTCCAGGTGCCCGTGGCCTCGAGCACATGATCACTACCTAGGGACAAAGGAGCTCTGTGCTCAGTGGAGTGGAGAGTGAGGACAGTGGAGGAGAGTCCTGGGTGGGCTTGAAGGGTGGTTTCAGACATGGTGGATCCTTTCTAGCTAGTAGAGACCAGCTGGCAAAAGAAAGAATTAATGCCAAGGGCAGCTGGGCAGGTCCAGGCTGGACACAAGGAGAAAGGAATTTCTCTCCCAGGGCAGTGCAGTGGTGCAACGTGTCCCCCAGAAGGAGTCTGGAGCAGCCCAAGGCTTTGTGTGCCAAGGCAGAGCCAGGCAGGACGCAGAGCCATCAGCAAAGGAAGGGGCCCATTGTTACACAGCAGGGCCGCAGAACCAAGGAGATCATTGTGACACTGCACAACCTCATGCAATCAAGGCGTCCGTGTTACGCTACTGAACCTCACGGAGCCAAGGGTCCATTGTGACGCTGCGGAGCCAAGGAGACTGTTGCTGACAGTACCAAAGTTCATGGAACCAAAAGTCCATTGTGACATTGTGGCGCCTCACGGAACCGTGGAGAGCATTATGACACTTTGTTACTATCTGATTTACACCCAGAAGGGCAAAGAAAAGGAAATCTCTGAGTATAAAAAGGAAAGAACTTTGAAGGTTCAAAATATTCCCAAAGACCAGATTAAAACCAAACGAGATTAAATGTTGGTGCCAAACAAATGGGTATCTCTTTATCTAATGGTAAGAGAGGCAAAGAGAAAGAAGGAGAAAAGTAGAGAAAAGTTAGAAAAGACAAGGTTACTCTAACAAGCACTGCATAAGTCACCACCACACTGTGCTACCTTTGTTGCTGCTGAGACAGGGTGGGGGAAGTGGAGAAGTTTTTGCCTTTTTTTTCCTGCTGTTTGAAGCCTCTTATCTGCCTCTTCTGAAGTCTAGAGCAGTTTGGCTGGAAAGCGGCGGCCCATCCTCCGAGATGCAGGCTCGATGCTTGCAGCTGAACCTGGGTCCGCCTGGGACGAAGGAGCAGGGCTAGGGGTT
The DNA here is from genome assembly GCF_965178545.1 of Coloeus monedula. Classification (NCBI taxonomy): domain Eukaryota; kingdom Metazoa; phylum Chordata; class Aves; order Passeriformes; family Corvidae; genus Coloeus; species Coloeus monedula. The sequence continues at coordinate 398,420 of NW_028120805.1, read as the reverse complement.
GCACAACTCCCTCGGGATTTCAGTGCAGGGGTGAAGGATTGGGGGGTGCTCCCCAGGCGGGCGGCGTCGGCTCCCGGAGGCCTCAGGGTGCCTCACGGCAGGCGATGGTGGTGGTGGGGGGAAAGGCAAAGGGCGGGGATTCTACCTTTTGCTTTTGCCTCCACATTTTGCACCAGTTTTGCCTTCCTTTTTATGGGCCTCAAGGCGGGCTATGCACGGCCCGTACGGCACGTAGTTTGCAGGCGTTCAAAAGTGATTATGATAAGCAGCCATCATGACGAAGCACTTTTGAAGCCTTTCAGGTGTTGAGCAGTGATAATGGCGAAGCGTTTTTTGGCGCCTTTCTCTTACTATTAGGCTCTTGCACACTTCAGAAGCAAGGGGCCATTGTGACACAGCAGGGCCTTGTATAAGCAAGGGGTCATTGTAGCACGGCAGGGCCTCGTGGAATCAAGGGGATCGTAGTGACACTGTGGGGCTCCAGGAGGCCACGGGGCCATTCTGACTGTGTGGAAGCAAGGATACCGTTGTTACGCTACGGGGCATCATGGAACCAAGGAGGCCATTGTGAAGCAGCTGGGGAACCCGCTGAGACTATTATGACACTTCAAGGCCTTGTGACACTGAAGGGCCATTGTGGAACTGCAGGGCCTCGTGGAACCAGTGAGACCATTGTGACATCACAGGGCCTCATGGGAGCCAGGGGCCATTGTGACACAGCCAGGCCTCACAGAAGCAAGGGGCCATTGTGACACTGCAAGGTCTCACGGAAGCAAAGGGCCAGTGTGCCACAGCCAGGCCTTGTGGAACCAAGGGGCCATTGTGATCCTGGGGAGCCCAATAGAACCAAGGAGCCATTGTGACCCTGCAGCACCTTACGGAATCATGGAGACCCTTGTGACCCTCTGTGACCTCATGGAACCAGTGGGCCATTGTGTTATTCTGCAGCCCCATGGAACCAAGGAAACCATTGTGACACAGCCAGGCCTCGTGGAAGCAAGGGGCCTTTGTGCCGCTCTAGAGCCAAGGAGACCACTGTGATATTGCTGGGCCTCAGGGGAACAAAATGGTGATGCTGCAGGGCCCCAAGGCTGCAAAGAGCGTGGAACAGGTGTGGTTGGCTTGGCCTCCTGGGGGCCACCTGCCTGGTCCAGCTGAGCTTGGCATGTTGAGGGGTGCTTCTCCTCTGGCCCTGAAACGCTGGAGTTCCTTGCTTTCCTTTCTGTGCGAAAGCACTGTCCTTCTCCTCCAGGGACCCATGGCTGAAATTAGGATTCTACCTCCAAATTGGATTCTGTCCGAGGATTGTTCCCATGTGAAACCTGCCAGGACAGACAGCTCAGGCTGGCCTTGGCCTCTTAGGGGCCACCTCGCATCTGCCTTCAAAACACGCGGGGGCTGTGCTTCTCTTCCCATGGAATAAAACCATCTTTCAAGTCCAGCCATCCATGGCCAAAATTGGGAATCCACCTCTGAAATTCCATATCTCCAAGGAAAAGCTCCCCGACAAAAGCTGCCAGGAATGTCCAGCTTCCCTTGGCTTCCTGAGGGCCAGCTCTCATCTGCCTTTGAAACACTGGGCCTCCTCACTTTGCTGCCAATGGAAAAGAACTGTCCTTCTGGGCCAGATGTCCATGGACAAAACTGGGATTTGGCCTCCCAAATTCCGTCTAGCCAAGGATTGCTCCAAGACAAAAGCTGCCAAGACAAACAGGTCTGGCTGGCCTTGGCCTCCTTGAGGCACCACTAATCAGCCTTTGAAACACTGGGGCTCTGCCCTTTCCTTCCTGGGGAGAAGAAGTGTCATTCCCGTCCAGGCACCCACAGCTGAAATGGAACTCCACCTCCAAAACTCCCCGTATGTCCAAGGGTTGCTTTCAGACAGAAGCTGCAAGGACAGACAGGTCTGCCTTGCCTTGGCCTCTGGTGGCTGCCTCTCATCTGCCTTCAAAACACTGGGGTTCTGTGGTTTCCTTCCTGTAGAAAAGAACCGACCTTCTTGTCCAGGTGCCCGTGGCCTCGAGCACATGATCACTACCTAGGGACAAAGGAGCTCTGTGCTCAGTGGAGTGGAGACTGAGGACAGTGGAGGAGAGTCCTGGGTGGGCTTGAAGGGTGGTTTCAGACATGGTGGATCCTTTCTAGCTAGTAGAGACCAGCTGGCAAAAGAAAGAATTAATGCCAAGGGCAGCTGGGCAGGTCCAGGCTGGACACAAGGAGAAAGGAATTTCTCTCCCAGGGCAGTGCAGTGGTGCAACGTGTCCCCCAGAAGGAGTCTGGAGGAGCCCAAGGCTTTGTGTGCCAAGGCAGAGCCAGGCAGGACGCAGAGCCATCAGCAAAGGAAGGGGCCCATTGTTACACAGCAGGGCCGCAGAACCAAGGAGATCATTGTGACACTGCACAACCTCATGCAATCAAGGCGTCCGTGTTACGCTACTGAACCTCACGGAGCCAAGGGTCCATTGTGACGCTGCGGAGCCAAGGAGACTGTTGCTGACAGTACCAAAGTTCATGGAACCAAAAGTCCATTGTGACATTGTGGCGCCTCACGGAACCGTGGAGAGCATTATGACACTTTGTTACTATCTGATTTACACCCAGAAGGGCAAAGAAAAGGAAATCTCTGAGTATAAAAAGGAAAGAACTTTGAAGGTTCAAAATATTCCCAAAGACCAGATTAAAACCAAACGAGATTAAATGTTGGTGCCAAACAAATGGGTATCTCTTTATCTAATGGTAAGAGAGGCAAAGAGAAAGAAGGAGAAAAGTAGAGAAAAGTTAGAAAAGACAAGGTTACTCTAACAAGCACTGCATAAGTCACCACCACACTGTGCTACCTTTGTTGCTGCTGAGACAGGGTGGGGGAAGTGGAGAAGTTTTTGCCTTTTTTTTCCTGCTGTTTGAAGCCTCTTATCTGCCTCTTCTGAAGTCTAGAGCAGTTTGGCTGGAAAGCGGCGGCCCATCCTCCGAGATGCAGGCTCGATGCTTGCAGCTGAACCTGGGTCCGCCTGGGACGAAGGAGCAGGGCTAGGGGTTGCACAACTCCCTCGGGATTTCAGTGCAGGGGTGAAGGATTGGGGGGTGCTCCCCAGGCGGGCGGCGTCGGCTCCCGGAGGCCTCAGGGTGCCTCACGGCAGGCGATGGTGGTGGTGGGGGGAAAGGCAAAGGGCGGGGATTCTACCTTTTGCTTTTGCCTCCACATTTTGCACCAGTTTTGCCTTCCTTTTTATGGGCCTCAAGGCGGGCTATGCACGGCCCGTACGGCACGTAGTTTGCAGGCGTTCAAAAGTGATTATGATAAGCAGCCATCATGACGAAGCACTTTTGAAGCCTTTCAGGTGTTGAGCAGTGATAATGGCGAAGCGTTTTTTGGCGCCTTTCTCTTACTATTAGGCTCTTGCACACTTCAGAAGCAAGGGGCCATTGTGACACAGCAGGGCCTTGTATAAGCAAGGGGTCATTGTAGCACGGCAGGGCCTCGTGGAATCAAGGGGATCGTAGTGACACTGTGGGGCTCCAGGAGGCCACGGGGCCATTCTGACTGTGTGGAAGCAAGGATACCGTTGTTACGCTACGGGGCATCATGGAACCAAGGAGGCCATTGTGAAGCAGCTGGGGAACCCGCTGAGACTATTATGACACTTCAAGGCCTTGTGACACTGAAGGGCCATTGTGGAACTGCAGGGCCTCGTGGAACCAGTGAGACCATTGTGACATCACAGGGCCTCATGGGAGCCAGGGGCCATTGTGACACAGCCAGGCCTCACAGAAGCAAGGGGCCATTGTGACACTGCAAGGTCTCACGGAAGCAAAGGGCCAGTGTGCCACAGCCAGGCCTTGTGGAACCAAGGGGCCATTGTGATCCTGGGGAGCCCAATAGAACCAAGGAGCCATTGTGACCCTGCAGCACCTTACGGAATCATGGAGACCCTTGTGACCCTCTGTGACCTCATGGAACCAGTGGGCCATTGTGTTATTCTGCAGCCCCATGGAACCAAGGAAACCATTGTGACACAGCCAGGCCTCGTGGAAGCAAGGGGCCTTTGTGCCGCTCTAGAGCCAAGGAGACCACTGTGATATTGCTGGGCCTCAGGGGAACAAAATGGTGATGCTGCAGGGCCCCAAGGCTGCAAAGAGCGTGGAACAGGTGTGGTTGGCTTGGCCTCCTGGGGGCCACCTGCCTGGTCCAGCTGAGCTTGGCATGTTGAGGGGTGCTTCTCCTCTGGCCCTGAAACGCTGGAGTTCCTTGCTTTCCTTTCTGTGCGAAAGCACTGTCCTTCTCCTCCAGGGACCCATGGCTGAAATTAGGATTCTACCTCCAAATTGGATTCTGTCCGAGGATTGTTCCCATGTGAAACCTGCCAGGACAGACAGCTCAGGCTGGCCTTGGCCTCTTAGGGGCCACCTCGCATCTGCCTTCAAAACACGCGGGGGCTGTGCTTCTCTTCCCATGGAATAAAACCATCTTTCAAGTCCAGCCATCCATGGCCAAAATTGGGAATCCACCTCTGAAATTCCATATCTCCAAGGAAAAGCTCCCCGACAAAAGCTGCCAGGAATGTCCAGCTTCCCTTGGCTTCCTGAGGGCCAGCTCTCATCTGCCTTTGAAACACTGGGCCTCCTCACTTTGCTGCCAATGGAAAAGAACTGTCCTTCTGGGCCAGATGTCCATGGACAAAACTGGGATTTGGCCTCCCAAATTCCATCTAGCCAAGGATTGCTCCAAGACAAAAGCTGCCAAGACAAACAGGTCTGGCTGGCCTTGGCCTCCTTGAGGCACCACTAATCAGCCTTTGAAACACTGGGGCTCTGCCCTTTCCTTCCTGGGGAGAAGAAGTGTCATTCCCGTCCAGGCACCCACAGCTGAAATGGAACTCCACCTCCAAAACTCCCCGTATGTCCAAGGGTTGCTTTCAGACAGAAGCTGCAAGGACAGACAGGTCTGCCTTGCCTTGGCCTCTGGTGGCTGCCTCTCATCTGCCTTCAAAACACTGGGGTTCTGTGGTTTCCTTCCTGTAGAAAAGAACCGACCTTCTTGTCCAGGTGCCCGTGGCCTCGAGCACATGATCACTACCTAGGGACAAAGGAGCTCTGTGCTCAGTGGAGTGGAGAGTGAGGACAGTGGAGGAGAGTCCTGGGTGGGCTTGAAGGGTGGTTTCAGACATGGTGGATCCTTTCTAGCTAGTAGAGACCAGCTGGCAAAAGAAAGAATTAATGCCAAGGGCAGCTGGGCAGGTCCAGGCTGGACACAAGGAGAAAGGAATTTCTCTCCCAGGGCAGTGCAGTGGTGCAACGTGTCCCCCAGAAGGAGTCTGGAGCAGCCCAAGGCTTTGTGTGCCAAGGCAGAGCCAGGCAGGACGCAGAGCCATCAGCAAAGGAAGGGGCCCATTGTTACACAGCAGGGCCGCAGAACCAAGGAGATCATTGTGACACTGCACAACCTCATGCAATCAAGGCGTCCGTGTTACGCTACTGAACCTCACGGAGCCAAGGGTCCATTGTGACGCTGCGGAGCCAAGGAGACTGTTGCTGACAGTACCAAAGTTCATGGAACCAAAAGTCCATTGTGACATTGTGGCGCCTCACGGAACCGTGGAGAGCATTATGACACTTTGTTACTATCTGATTTACACCCAGAAGGGCAAAGAAAAGGAAATCTCTGAGTATAAAAAGGAAAGAACTTTGAAGGTTCAAAATATTCCCAAAGACCAGATTAAAACCAAACGAGATTAAATGTTGGTGCCAAACAAATGGGTATCTCTTTATCTAATGGTAAGAGAGGCAAAGAGAAAGAAGGAGAAAAGTAGAGAAAAGTTAGAAAAGACAAGGTTACTCTAACAAGCACTGCATAAGTCACCACCACACTGTGCTACCTTTGTTGCTGCTGAGACAGGGTGGGGGAAGTGGAGAAGTTTTTGCCTTTTTTTTCCTGCTGTTTGAAGCCTCTTATCTGCCTCTTCTGAAGTCTAGAGCAGTTTGGCTGGAAAGCGGCGGCCCATCCTCCGAGATGCAGGCTCGATGCTTGCAGCTGAACCTGGGTCCACCTGGGACGAAGGAGCAGGGCTAGGGGTTGCACAACTCCCTCGGGATTTCAGTGCAGGGGTGAAGGATTGGGGGGTGCTCCCCAGGCGGGCGGCGTCGGCTCCCGGAGGCCTCAGGGTGCCTCACGGCAGGCGATGGTGGTGGTGGGGGGAAAGGCAAAGGGCGGGGATTCTACCTTTTGCTTTTGCCTCCACATTTTGCACCAGTTTTGCCTTCCTTTTTATGGGCCTCAAGGCGGGCTATGCACGGCCCGTACGGCACGTAGTTTGCAGGCGTTCAAAAGTGATTATGATAAGCAGCCATCATGACGAAGCACTTTTGAAGCCTTTCAGGTGTTGAGCAGTGATAATGGCGAAGCGTTTTTTGGCGCCTTTCTCTTACTATTAGGCTCTTGCACACTTCAGAAGCAAGGGGCCATTGTGACACAGCAGGGCCTTGTATAAGCAAGGGGTCATTGTAGCACGGCAGGGCCTCGTGGAATCAAGGGGATCGTAGTGACACTGTGGGGCTCCAGGAGGCCACGGGGCCATTCTGACTGTGTGGAAGCAAGGATACCGTTGTTACGCTACGGGGCATCATGGAACCAAGGAGGCCATTGTGAAGCAGCTGGGGAACCCGCTGAGACTATTATGACACTTCAAGGCCTTGTGACACTGAAGGGCCATTGTGGAACTGCAGGGCCTCGTGGAACCAGTGAGACCATTGTGACATCACAGGGCCTCATGGGAGCCAGGGGCCATTGTGACACAGCCAGGCCTCACAGAAGCAAGGGGCCATTGTGACACTGCAAGGTCTCACGGAAGCAAAGGGCCAGTGTGCCACAGCCAGGCCTTGTGGAACCAAGGGGCCATTGTGATCCTGGGGAGCCCAATAGAACCAAGGAGCCATTGTGACCCTGCAGCACCTTACGGAATCATGGAGACCCTTGTGACCCTCTGTGACCTCATGGAACCAGTGGGCCATTGTGTTATTCTGCAGCCCCATGGAACCAAGGAAACCATTGTGACACAGCCAGGCCTCGTGGAAGCAAGGGGCCTTTGTGCCGCTCTAGAGCCAAGGAGACCACTGTGATATTGCTGGGCCTCAGGGGAACAAAATGGTGATGCTGCAGGGCCCCAAGGCTGCAAAGAGCGTGGAACAGGTGTGGTTGGCTTGGCCTCCTGGGGGCCACCTGCCTGGTCCAGCTGAGCTTGGCATGTTGAGGGGTGCTTCTCCTCTGGCCCTGAAACGCTGGAGTTCCTTGCTTTCCTTTCTGTGCGAAAGCACTGTCCTTCTCCTCCAGGGACCCATGGCTGAAATTAGGATTCTACCTCCAAATTGGATTCTGTCCGAGGATTGTTCCCATGTGAAACCTGCCAGGACAGACAGCTCAGGCTGGCCTTGGCCTCTTAGGGGCCACCTCGCATCTGCCTTCAAAACACGCGGGGGCTGTGCTTCTCTTCCCATGGAATAAAACCATCTTTCAAGTCCAGCCATCCATGGCCAAAATTGGGAATCCACCTCTGAAATTCCATATCTCCAAGGAATAGCTCCCCGACAAAAGCTGCCAGGAATGTCCAGCTTCCCTTGGCTTCCTGAGGGCCAGCTCTCATCTGCCTTTGAAACACTGGGCCTCCTCACTTTGCTGCCAATGGAAAAGAACTGTCCTTCTGGGCCAGATGTCCATGGACAAAACTGGGATTTGGCCTCCCAAATTCCATCTAGCCAAGGATTGCTCCAAGACAAAAGCTGCCAAGACAAACAGGTCTGGCTGGCCTTGGCCTCCTTGAGGCACCACTAATCAGCCTTTGAAACACTGCGGCTCTGCCCTTTCCTTCCTGGGGAGAAGAAGTGTCATTCCCGTCCAGGCACCCACAGCTGAAATGGAACTCCACCTCCAAAACTCCCCGTATGTCCAAGGGTTGCTTTCAGACAGAAGCTGCAAGGACAGACAGGTCTGCCTTGCCTTGGCCTCTGGTGGCTGCCTCTCATCTGCCTTCAAAACACTGGGGTTCTGTGGTTTCCTTCCTGTAGAAAAGAACCGACCTTCTTGTCCAGGTGCCCGTGGCCTCGAGCACATGATCACTACCTAGGGACAAAGGAGCTCTGTGCTCAGTGGAGTGGAGACTGAGGACAGTGGAGGAGAGTCCTGGGTGGGCTTGAAGGGTGGTTTCAGACATGGTGGATCCTTTCTAGCTAGTAGAGACCAGCTGGCAAAAGAAAGAATTAATGCCAAGGGCAGCTGGGCAGGTCCAGGCTGGACACAAGGAGAAAGGAATTTCTCTCCCAGGGCAGTGCAGTGGTGCAACGTGTCCCCCAGAAGGAGTCTGGAGCAGCCCAAGGCTTTGTGTGCCAAGGCAGAGCCAGGCAGGACGCAGAGCCATCAGCAAAGGAAGGGGCCCATTGTTACACAGCAGGGCCGCAGAACCAAGGAGATCATTGTGACACTGCACAACCTCATGCAATCAAGGCGTCCGTGTTACGCTACTGAACCTCACGGAGCCAAGGGTCCATTGTGACGCTGCGGAGCCAAGGAGACTGTTGCTGACAGTACCAAAGTTCATGGAACCAAAAGTCCATTGTGACATTGTGGCGCCTCACGGAACCGTGGAGAGCATTATGACACTTTGTTACTATCTGATTTACACCCAGAAGGGCAAAGAAAAGGAAATCTCTGAGTATAAAAAGGAAAGAACTTTGAAGGTTCAAAATATTCCCAAAGACCAGATTAAAACCAAACGAGATTAAATGTTGGTGCCAAACAAATGGGTATCTCTTTATCTAATGGTAAGAGAGGCAAAGAGAAAGAAGGAGAAAAGTAGAGAAAAGTTAGAAAAGACAAGGTTACTCTAACAAGCACTGCATAAGTCACCACCACACTGTGCTACCTTTGTTGCTGCTGAGACAGGGTGGGGGAAGTGGAGAAGTTTTTGCCTTTTTTTTCCTGCTGTTTGAAGCCTCTTATCTGCCTCTTCTGAAGTCTAGAGCAGTTTGGCTGGAAAGCGGCGGCCCATCCTCCGAGATGCAGGCTCGATGCTTGCAGCTGAACCTGGGTCCGCCTGGGACGAAGGAGCAGGGCTAGGGGTTGCACAACTCCCTCGGGATTTCAGTGCAGGGGTGAAGGATTGGGGGGTGCTCCCCAGGCGGGCGGCGTCGGCTCCCGGAGGCCTCAGGGTGCCTCACGGCAGGCGATGGTGGTGGTGGGGGGAAAGGCAAAGGGCGGGGATTCTACCTTTTGCTTTTGCCTCCACATTTTGCACCAGTTTTGCCTTCCTTTTTATGGGCCTCAAGGCGGGCTATGCACGGCCCGTACGGCACGTAGTTTGCAGGCGTTCAAAAGTGATTATGATAAGCAGCCATCATGACGAAGCACTTTTGAAGCCTTTCAGGTGTTGAGCAGTGATAATGGCGAAGCGTTTTTTGGCGCCTTTCTCTTACTATTAGGCTCTTGCACACTTCAGAAGCAAGGGGCCATTGTGACACAGCAGGGCCTTGTATAAGCAAGGGGTCATTGTAGCACGGCAGGGCCTCGTGGAATCAAGGGGATCGTAGTGACACTGTGGGGCTCCAGGAGGCCACGGGGCCATTCTGACTGTGTGGAAGCAAGGATACCGTTGTTACGCTACGGGGCATCATGGAACCAAGGAGGCCATTGTGAAGCAGCTGGGGAACCCGCTGAGACTATTATGACACTTCAAGGCCTTGTGACACTGAAGGGCCATTGTGGAACTGCAGGGCCTCGTGGAACCAGTGAGACCATTGTGACATCACAGGGCCTCATGGGAGCCAGGGGCCATTGTGACACAGCCAGGCCTCACAGAAGCAAGGGGCCATTGTGACACTGCAAGGTCTCACGGAAGCAAAGGGCCAGTGTGCCACAGCCAGGCCTTGTGGAACCAAGGGGCCATTGTGATCCTGGGGAGCCCAATAGAACCAAGGAGCCATTGTGACCCTGCAGCACCTTACGGAATCATGGAGACCCTTGTGACCCTCTGTGACCTCATGGAACCAGTGGGCCATTGTGTTATTCTGCAGCCCCATGGAACCAAGGAAACCATTGTGACACAGCCAGGCCTCGTGGAAGCAAGGGGCCTTTGTGCCGCTCTAGAGCCAAGGAGACCACTGTGATATTGCTGGGCCTCAGGGGAACAAAATGGTGATGCTGCAGGGCCCCAAGGCTGCAAAGAGCGTGGAACAGGTGTGGTTGGCTTGGCCTCCTGGGGGCCACCTGCCTGGTCCAGCTGAGCTTGGCATGTTGAGGGGTGCTTCTCCTCTGGCCCTGAAACGCTGGAGTTCCTTGCTTTCCTTTCTGTGCGAAAGCACTGTCCTTCTCCTCCAGGGACCCATGGCTGAAATTAGGATTCTACCTCCAAATTGGATTCTGTCCGAGGATTGTTCCCATGTGAAACCTGCCAGGACAGACAGCTCAGGCTGGCCTTGGCCTCTTAGGGGCCACCTCGCATCTGCCTTCAAAACACGCGGGGGCTGTGCTTCTCTTCCCATGGAATAAAACCATCTTTCAAGTCCAGCCATCCATGGCCAAAATTGGGAATCCACCTCTGAAATTCCATATCTCCAAGGAAAAGCTCCCTGACAAAAGCTGCCAGGAATGTCCAGCTTCCCTTGGCTTCCTGAGGGCCAGCTCTCATCTGCCTTTGAAACACTGGGCCTCCTCACTTTGCTGCCAATGGAAAAGAACTGTCCTTCTGGGCCAGATGTCCATGGACAAAACTGGGATTTGGCCTCCCAAATTCCATCTAGCCAAGGATTGCTCCAAGACAAAAGCTGCCAAGACAAACAGGTCTGGCTGGCCTTGGCCTCCTTGAGGCACCACTAATCAGCCTTTGAAACACTGGGGCTCTGCCCTTTCCTTCCTGGGGAGAAGAAGTGTCATTCCCGTCCAGGCACCCACAGCTGAAATGGAACTCCACCTCCAAAACTCCCCGTATGTCCAAGGGTTGCTTTCAGACAGAAGCTGCAAGGACAGACAGGTCTGCCTTGCCTTGGCCTCTGGTGGCTGCCTCTCATCTGCCTTCAAAACACTGGGGTTCTGTGGTTTCCTTCCTGTAGAAAAGAACCGACCTTCTTGTCCAGGTGCCCGTGGCCTCGAGCACATGATCACTACCTAGGGACAAAGGAGCTCTGTGCTCAGTGGAGTGGAGAGTGAGGACAGTGGAGGAGAGTCCTGGGTGGGCTTGAAGGGTGGTTTCAGACATGGTGGATCCTTTCTAGCTAGTAGAGACCAGCTGGCAAAAGAAAGAATTAATGCCAAGGGCAGCTGGGCAGGTCCAGGCTGGACACAAGGAGAAAGGAATTTCTCTCCCAGGGCAGTGCAGTGGTGCAACGTGTCCCCCAGAAGGAGTCTGGAGCAGCCCAAGGCTTTGTGTGCCAAGGCAGAGCCAGGCAGGACGCAGAGCCATCAGCAAAGGAAGGGGCCCATTGTTACACAGCAGGGCCGCAGAACCAAGGAGATCATTGTGACACTGCACAACCTCATGCAATCAAGGCGTCCGTGTTACGCTACTGAACCTCACGGAGCCAAGGGTCCATTGTGACGCTGCGGAGCCAAGGAGACTGTTGCTGACAGTACCAAAGTTCATGGAACCAAAAGTCCATTGTGACATTGTGGCGCCTCACGGAACCGTGGAGAGCATTATGACACTTTGTTACTATCTGATTTACACCCAGAAGGGCAAAGAAAAGGAAATCTCTGAGTATAAAAAGGAAAGAACTTTGAAGGTTCAAAATATTCCCAAAGACCAGATTAAAACCAAACGAGATTAAATGTTGGTGCCAAACAAATGGGTATCTCTTTATCTAATGGTAAGAGAGGCAAAGAGAAAGAAGGAGAAAAGTAGAGAAAAGTTAGAAAAGACAAGGTTACTCTAACAAGCACTGCATAAGTCACCACCACACTGTGCTACCTTTGTTGCTGCTGAGACAGGGTGGGGGAAGTGGAGAAGTTTTTGCCTTTTTTTTCCTGCTGTTTGAAGCCTCTTATCTGCCTCTTCTGAAGTCTAGAGCAGTTTGGCTGGAAAGCGGCGGCCCATCCTCCGAGATGCAGGCTCGATGCTTGCAGCTGAACCTGGGTCCGCCTGGGACGAAGGAGCAGGGCTAGGGGTTGCACAACTCCCTCGGGATTTCAGTGCAGGGGTGAAGGATTGGGGGGTGCTCCCCAGGCGGGCGGCGTCGGCTCCCGGAGGCCTCAGGGTGCCTCACGGCAGGCGATGGTGGTGGTGGGGGGAAAGGCAAAGGGCGGGGATTCTACCTTTTGCTTTTGCCTCCACATTTTGCACCAGTTTTGCCTTCCTTTTTATGGGCCTCAAGGCGGGCTATGCACGGCCCGTACGGCACGTAGTTTGCAGGCGTTCAAAAGTGATTATGATAAGCAGCCATCATGACGAAGCACTTTTGAAGCCTTTCAGGTGTTGAGCAGTGATAATGGCGAAGCGTTTTTTGGCGCCTTTCTCTTACTATTAGGCTCTTGCACACTTCAGAAGCAAGGGGCCATTGTGACACAGCAGGGCCTTGTATAAGCAAGGGGTCATTGTAGCACGGCAGGGCCTCGTGGAATCAAGGGGATCGTAGTGACACTGTGGGGCTCCAGGAGGCCACGGGGCCATTCTGACTGTGTGGAAGCAAGGATACCGTTGTTACGCTACGGGGCATCATGGAACCAAGGAGGCCATTGTGAAGCAGCTGGGGAACCCGCTGAGACTATTATGACACTTCAAGGCCTTGTGACACTGAAGGGCCATTGTGGAACTGCAGGGCCTCGTGGAACCAGTGAGACCATTGTGACATCACAGGGCCTCATGGGAGCCAGGGGCCATTGTGACACAGCCAGGCCTCACAGAAGCAAGGGGCCATTGTGACACTGCAAGGTCTCACGGAAGCAAAGGGCCAGTGTGCCACAGCCAGGCCTTGTGGAACCAAGGGGCCATTGTGATCCTGGGGAGCCCAATAGAACCAAGGAGCCATTGTGACCCTGCAGCACCTTACGGAATCATGGAGACCCTTGTGACCCTCTGTGACCTCATGGAACCAGTGGGCCATTGTGTTATTCTGCAGCCCCATGGAACCAAGGAAACCATTGTGACACAGCCAGGCCTCGTGGAAGCAAGGGGCCTTTGTGCCGCTCTAGAGCCAAGGAGACCACTGTGATATTGCTGGGCCTCAGGGGAACAAAATGGTGATGCTGCAGGGCCCCAAGGCTGCAAAGAGCGTGGAACAGGTGTGGTTGGCTTGGCCTCCTGGGGGCCACCTGCCTGGTCCAGCTGAGCTTGGCATGTTGAGGGGTGCTTCTCCTCTGGCCCTGAAACGCTGGAGTTCCTTGCTTTCCTTTCTGTGCGAAAGCACTGTCCTTCTCCTCCAGGGACCCATGGCTGAAATTAGGATTCTACCTCCAAATTGGATTCTGTCCGAGGATTGTTCCCATGTGAAACCTGCCAGGACAGACAGCTCAGGCTGGCCTTGGCCTCTTAGGGGCCACCTCGCATCTGCCTTCAAAACACGCGGGGGCTGTGCTTCTCTTCCCATGGAATAAAACCATCTTTCAAGTCCAGCCATCCATGGCCAAAATTGGGAATCCACCTCTGAAATTCCATATCTCCAAGGAAAAGCTCCCCGACAAAAGCTGCCAGGAATGTCCAGCTTCCCTTGGCTTCCTGAGGGCCAGCTCTCATCTGCCTTTGAAACACTGGGCCTCCTCACTTTGCTGCCAATGGAAAAGAACTGTCCTTCTGGGCCAGATGTCCATGGACAAAACTGGGATTTGGCCTCCCAAATTCCATCTAGCCAAGGATTGCTCCAAGACAAAAGCTGCCAAGACAAACAGGTCTGGCTGGCCTTGGCCTCCTTGAGGCACCACTAATCAGCCTTTGAAACACTGGGGCTCTGCCCTTTCCTTCCTGGGGAGAAGAAGTGTCATTCCCGTCCAGGCACCCACAGCTGAAATGGAACTCCACCTCCAAAACTCCCCGTATGTCCAAGGGTTGCTTTCAGACAGAAGCTGCAAGGACAGACACGTCTGCCTTGCCTTGGCCTCTGGTGGCTGCCTCTCATCTGCCTTCAAAACACTGGGGTTCTGTGGTTTCCTTCCTGTAGAAAAGAACCGACCTTCTTGTCCAGGTGCCCGTGGCCTCGAGCACATGATCACTACCTAGGGACAAAGGAGCTCTGTGCTCAGTGGAGTGGAGACTGAGGACAGTGGAGGAGAGTCCTGGGTGGGCTTGAAGGGTGGTTTCAGACATGGTGGATCCTTTCTAGCTAGTAGAGACCAGCTGGCAAAAGAAAGAATTAATGCCAAGGGCAGCTGGGCAGGTCCAGGCTGGACACAAGGAGAAAGGAATTTCTCTCCCAGGGCAGTGCAGTGGTGCAACGTGTCCCCCAGAAGGAGTCTGGAGCAGCCCAAGGCTTTGTGTGCCAAGGCAGAGCCAGGCAGGACGCAGAGCCATCAGCAAAGGAAGGGGCCCATTGTTACACAGCAGGGCCGCAGAACCAAGGAGATCATTGTGACACTGCACAACCTCATGCAATCAAGGCGTCCGTGTTACGCTACTGAACCTCACGGAGCCAAGGGTCCATTGTGACACTGCGGAGCCAAGGAGACTGTTGCTGACAGTACCAAAGTTCATGGAACCAAAAGTCCATTGTGACATTGTGGCGCCTCACGGAACCGTGGAGAGCATTATGACACTTTGTTACTATCTGATTTACACCCAGAAGGGCAAAGAAAAGGAAATCTCTGAGTATAAAAAGGAAAGAACTTTGAAGGTTCAAAATATTCCCAAAGACCAGATTAAAACCAAACGAGATTAAATGTTGGTGCCAAACAAATGGGTATCTCTTTATCTAATGGTAAGAGAGGCAAAGAGAAAGAAGGAGAAAAGTAGAGAAAAGTTAGAAAAGACAAGGTTACTCTAACAAGCACTGCATAAGTCACCACCACACTGTGCTACCTTTGTTGCTGCTGAGACAGGGTGGGGGAAGTGGAGAAGTTTTTGCCTTTTTTTTCCTGCTGTTTGAAGCCTCTTATCTGCCTCTTCTGAAGTCTAGAGCAGTTTGGCTGGAAAGCGGCGGCCCATCCTCCGAGATGCAGGCTCGATGCTTGCAGCTGAACCTGGGTCCGCCTGGGACGAAGGAGCAGGGCTAGGGGTTGCACAACTCCCTCGGGATTTCAGTGCAGGGGTGAAGGATTGGGGGGTGCTCCCCAGGCGGGCGGCGTCGGCTCCCGGAGGCCTCAGGGTGCCTCACGGCAGGCGATGGTGGTGGTGGGGGGAAAGGCAAAGGGCGGGGATTCTACCTTTTGCTTTTGCCTCCACATTTTGCACCAGTTTTGCCTTCCTTTTTATGGGCCTCAAGGCGGGCTATGCACGGCCCGTACGGCACGTAGTTTGCAGGCGTTCAAAAGTGATTATGATAAGCAGCCATCATGACGAAGCACTTTTGAAGCCTTTCAGGTGTTGAGCAGTGATAATGGCGAAGCGTTTTTTGGCGCCTTTCTCTTACTATTAGGCTCTTGCACACTTCAGAAGCAAGGGGCCATTGTGACACAGCAGGGCCTTGTATAAGCAAGGGGTCATTGTAGCACGGCAGGGCCTCGTGGAATCAAGGGGATCGTAGTGACACTGTGGGGCTCCAGGAGGCCACGGGGCCATTCTGACTGTGTGGAAGCAAGGATACCGTTGTTACGCTACGGGGCATCATGGAACCAAGGAGGCCATTGTGAAGCAGCTGGGGAACCCGCTGAGACTATTATGACACTTCAAGGCCTTGTGACACTGAAGGGCCATTGTGGAACTGCAGGGCCTCGTGGAACCAGTGAGACCATTGTGACATCACAGGGCCTCATGGGAGCCAGGGGCCATTGTGACACAGCCAGGCCTCACAGAAGCAAGGGGCCATTGTGACACTGCAAGGTCTCACGGAAGCAAAGGGCCAGTGTGCCACAGCCAGGCCTTGTGGAACCAAGGGGCCATTGTGATCCTGGGGAGCCCAATAGAACCAAGGAGCCATTGTGACCCTGCAGCACCTTACGGAATCATGGAGACCCTTGTGACCCTCTGTGACCTCATGGAACCAGTGGGCCATTGTGTTATTCTGCAGCCCCATGGAACCAAGGAAACCATTGTGACACAGCCAGGCCTCGTGGAAGCAAGGGGCCTTTGTGCCGCTCTAGAGCCAAGGAGACCACTGTGATATTGCTGGGCCTCAGGGGAACAAAATGGTGATGCTGCAGGGCCCCAAGGCTGCAAAGAGCGTGGAACAGGTGTGGTTGGCTTGGCCTCCTGGGGGCCACCTGCCTGGTCCAGCTGAGCTTGGCATGTTGAGGGGTGCTTCTCCTCTGGCCCTGAAACGCTGGAGTTCCTTGCTTTCCTTTCTGTGCGAAAGCACTGTCCTTCTCCTCCAGGGACCCATGGCTGAAATTAGGATTCTACCTCCAAATTGGATTCTGTCCGAGGATTGTTCCCATGTGAAACCTGCCAGGACAGACAGCTCAGGCTGGCCTTGGCCTCTTAGGGGCCACCTCGCATCTGCCTTCAAAACACGCGGGGGCTGTGCTTCTCTTCCCATGGAATAAAACCATCTTTCAAGTCCAGCCATCCATGGCCAAAATTGGGAATCCACCTCTGAAATTCCATATCTCCAAGGAAAAGCTCCCCGACAAAAGCTGCCAGGAATGTCCAGCTTCCCTTGGCTTCCTGAGGGCCAGCTCTCATCTGCCTTTGAAACACTGGGCCTCCTCACTTTGCTGCCAATGGAAAAGAACTGTCCTTCTGGGCCAGATGTCCATGGACAAAACTGGGATTTGGCCTCCCAAATTCCATCTAGCCAAGGATTGCTCCAAGACAAAAGCTGCCAAGACAAACAGGTCTGGCTGGCCTTGGCCTCCTTGAGGCACCACTAATCAGCCTTTGAAACACTGGGGCTCTGCCCTTTCCTTCCTGGGGAGAAGAAGTGTCATTCCCGTCCAGGCACCCACAGCTGAAATGGAACTCCACCTCCAAAACTCCCCGTATGTCCAAGGGTTGCTTTCAGACAGAAGCTGCAAGGACAGACAGGTCTGCCTTGCCTTGGCCTCTGGTGGCTGCCTCTCATCTGCCTTCAAAACACTGGGGTTCTGTGGTTTCCTTCCTGTAGAAAAGAACCGACCTTCTTGTCCAGGTGCCCGTGGCCTCGAGCACATGATCACTACCTAGGGACAAAGGAGCTCTGTGCTCAGTGGAGTGGAGAGTGAGGACAGTGGAGGAGAGTCCTGGGTGGGCTTGAAGGGTGGTTTCAGACATGGTGGATCCTTTCTAGCTAGTAGAGACCAGCTGGCAAAAGAAAGAATTAATGCCAAGGGCAGCTGGGCAGGTCCAGGCTGGACACAAGGAGAAAGGAATTTCTCTCCCAGGGCAGTGCAGTGGTGCAACGTGTCCCCCAGAAGGAGTCTGGAGCAGCCCAAGGCTTTGTGTGCCAAGGCAGAGCCAGGCAGGACGCAGAGCCATCAGCAAAGGAAGGGGCCCATTGTTACACAGCAGGGCCGCAGAACCAAGGAGATCATTGTGACACTGCACAACCTCATGCAATCAAGGCGTCCGTGTTACGCTACTGAACCTCACGGAGCCAAGGGTCCATTGTGACGCTGCGGAGCCAAGGAGACTGTTGCTGACAGTACCAAAGTTCATGGAACCAAAAGTCCATTGTGACATTGTGGCGCCTCACGGAACCGTGGAGAGCATTATGACACTTTGTTACTATCTGATTTACACCCAGAAGGGCAAAGAAAAGGAAATCTCTGAGTATAAAAAGGAAAGAACTTTGAAGGTTCAAAATATTCCCAAAGACCAGATTAAAACCAAACGAGATTAAATGTTGGTGCCAAACAAATGGGTATCTCTTTATCTAATGGTAAGAGAGGCAAAGAGAAAGAAGGAGAAAAGTAGAGAAAAGTTAGAAAAGACAAGGTTACTCTAACAAGCACTGCATAAGTCACCACCACACTGTGCTACCTTTGTTGCTGCTGAGACAGGGTGGGGGAAGTGGAGAAGTTTTTGCCTTTTTTTTCCTGCTGTTTGAAGCCTCTTATCTGCCTCTTCTGAAGTCTAGAGCAGTTTGGCTGGAAAGCGGCGGCCCATCCTCCGAGATGCAGGCTCGATGCTTGCAGCTGAACCTGGGTCCGCCTGGGACGAAGGAGCAGGGCTAGGGGTTGCACAACTCCCTCGGGATTTCAGTCCAGGGGTGAAGGATTGGGGGGTGCTCCCCAGGCGGGCGGCGTCGGCTCCCGGAGGCCTCAGGGTGCCTCACGGCAGGCGATGGTGGTGGTGGGGGGAAAGGCAAAGGGCGGGGATTCTACCTTTTGCTTTTGCCTCCACATTTTGCACCAGTTTTGCCTTCCTTTTTATGGGCCTCAAGGCGGGCTATGCACGGCCCGTACGGCACGTAGTTTGCAGGCGTTCAAAAGTGATTATGATAAGCAGCCATCATGACGAAGCACTTTTGAAGCCTTTCAGGTGTTGAGCAGTGATAATGGCGAAGCGTTTTTTGGCGCCTTTCTCTTACTATTAGGCTCTTGCACACTTCAGAAGCAAGGGGCCATTGTGACACAGCAGGGCCTTGTATAAGCAAGGGGTCATTGTAGCACGGCAGGGCCTCGTGGAATCAAGGGGATCGTAGTGACACTGTGGGGCTCCAGGAGGCCACGGGGCCATTCTGACTGTGTGGAAGCAAGGATACCGTTGTTACGCTACGGGGCATCATGGAACCAAGGAGGCCATTGTGAAGCAGCTGGGGAACCCGCTGAGACTATTATGACACTTCAAGGCCTTGTGACACTGAAGGGCCATTGTGGAACTGCAGGGCCTCGTGGAACCAGTGAGACCATTGTGACATCACAGGGCCTCATGGGAGCCAGGGGCCATTGTGACACAGCCAGGCCTCACAGAAGCAAGGGGCCATTGTGACACTGCAAGGTCTCACGGAAGCAAAGGGCCAGTGTGCCACAGCCAGGCCTTGTGGAACCAAGGGGCCATTGTGATCCTGGGGAGCCCAATAGAACCAAGGAGCCATTGTGACCCTGCAGCACCTTACGGAATCATGGAGACCCTTGTGACCCTCTGTGACCTCATGGAACCAGTGGGCCATTGTGTTATTCTGCAGCCCCATGGAACCAAGGAAACCATCGTGACACAGCCAGGCCTCGTGGAAGCAAGGGGCCTTTGTGCCGCTCTAGAGCCAAGGAGACCACTGTGATATTGCTGGGCCTCAGGGGAACAAAATGGTGATGCTGCAGGGCCCCAAGGCTGCAAAGAGCGTGGAACAGGTGTGGTTGGCTTGGCCTCCTGGGGGCCACCTGCCTGGTCCAGCTGAGCTTGGCATGTTGAGGGGTGCTTCTCCTCTGGCCCTGAAACGCTGGAGTTCCTTGCTTTCCTTTCTGTGCGAAAGCACTGTCCTTCTCCTCCAGGGACCCATGGCTGAAATTAGGATTCTACCTCCAAATTGGATTCTGTCCGAGGATTGTTCCCATGTGAAACCTGCCAGGACAGACAGCTCAGGCTGGCCTTGGCCTCTTAGGGGCCACCTCGCATCTGCCTTCAAAACACGCGGGGGCTGTGCTTCTCTTCCCATGGAATAAAACCATCTTTCAAGTCCAGCCATCCATGGCCAAAATTGGGAATCCACCTCTGAAATTCCATATCTCCAAGGAAAAGCTCCCCGACAAAAGCTGCCAGGAATGTCCAGCTTCCCTTGGCTTCCTGAGGGCCAGCTCTCATCTGCCTTTGAAACACTGGGCCTCCTCACTTTGCTGCCAATGGAAAAGAACTGTCCTTCTGGGCCAGATGTCCATGGACAAAACTGGGATTTGGCCTCCCAAATTCCATCTAGCCAAGGATTGCTCCAAGACAAAAGCTGCCAAGACAAACAGGTCTGGCTGGCCTTGGCCTCCTTGAGGCACCACTAATCAGCCTTTGAAACACTGGGGCTCTGCCCTTTCCTTCCTGGGGAGAAGAAGTGTCATTCCCGTCCAGGCACCCACAGCTGAAATGGAACTCCACCTCCAAAACTCCCCGTATGTCCAAGGGTTGCTTTCAGACAGAAGCTGCAAGGACAGACAGGTCTGCCTTGCCTTGGCCTCTGGTGGCTGCCTCTCATCTGCCTTCAAAACACTGGGGTTCTGTGGTTTCCTTCCTGTAGAAAAGAACCGACCTTCTTGTCCAGGTGCCCGTGGCCTCGAGCACATGATCACTACCTAGGGACAAAGGAGCTCTGTGCTCAGTGGAGTGGAGACTGAGGACAGTGGAGGAGAGTCCTGGGTGGGCTTGAAGGGTGGTTTCAGACATGGTGGATCCTTTCTAGCTAGTAGAGACCAGCTGGCAAAAGAAAGAATTAATGCCAAGGGCAGCTGGGCAGGTCCAGGCTGGACACAAGGAGAAAGGAATTTCTCTCCCAGGGCAGTGCAGTGGTGCAACGTGTCCCCCAGAAGGAGTCTGGAGCAGCCCAAGGCTTTGTGTGCCAAGGCAGAGCCAGGCAGGACGCAGAGCCATCAGCAAAGGAAGGGGCCCATTGTTACACAGCAGGGCCGCAGAACCAAGGAGATCATTGTGACACTGCACAACCTCATGCAATCAAGGCGTCCGTGTTACGCTACTGAACCTCACGGAGCCAAGGGTCCATTGTGACACTGCGGAGCCAAGGAGACTGTTGCTGACAGTACCAAAGTTCATGGAACCAAAAGTCCATTGTGACATTGTGGCGCCTCACGGAACCGTGGAGAGCATTATGACACTTTGTTACTATCTGATTTACACCCAGAAGGGCAAAGAAAAGGAAATCTCTGAGTATAAAAAGGAAAGAACTTTGAAGGTTCAAAATATTCCCAAAGACCAGATTAAAACCAAACGAGATTAAATGTTGGTGCCAAACAAATGGGTATCTCTTTATCTAATGGTAAGAGAGGCAAAGAGAAAGAAGGAGAAAAGTAGAGAAAAGTTAGAAAAGACAAGGTTACTCTAACAAGCACTGCATAAGTCACCACCACACTGTGCTACCTTTGTTGCTGCTGAGACAGGGTGGGGGAAGTGGAGAAGTTTTTGCCTTTTTTTTCCTGCTGTTTGAAGCCTCTTATCTGCCTCTTCTGAAGTCTAGAGCAGTTTGGCTGGAAAGCGGCGGCCCATCCTCCGAGATGCAGGCTCGATGCTTGCAGCTGAACCTGGGTCCGCCTGGGACGAAGGAGCAGGGCTAGGGGTTGCACAACTCCCTCGGGATTTCAGTGCAGGGGTGAAGGATTGGGGGGTGCTCCCCAGGCGGGCGGCGTCGGCTCCCGGAGGCCTCAGGGTGCCTCACGGCAGGCGATGGTGGTGGTGGGGGGAAAGGCAAAGGGCGGGGATTCTACCTTTTGCTTTTGCCTCCACATTTTGCACCAGTTTTGCCTTCCTTTTTATGGGCCTCAAGGCGGGCTATGCACGGCCCGTACGGCACGTAGTTTGCAGGCGTTCAAAAGTGATTATGATAAGCAGCCATCATGACGAAGCACTTTTGAAGCCTTTCAGGTGTTGAGCAGTGATAATGGCGAAGCGTTTTTTGGCGCCTTTCTCTTACTATTAGGCTCTTGCACACTTCAGAAGCAAGGGGCCATTGTGACACAGCAGGGCCTTGTATAAGCAAGGGGTCATTGTAGCACGGCAGGGCCTCGTGGAATCAAGGGGATCGTAGTGACACTGTGGGGCTCCAGGAGGCCACGGGGCCATTCTGACTGTGTGGAAGCAAGGATACCGTTGTTACGCTACGGGGCATCATGGAACCAAGGAGGCCATTGTGAAGCAGCTGGGGAACCCGCTGAGACTATTATGACACTTCAAGGCCTTGTGACACTGAAGGGCCATTGTGGAACTGCAGGGCCTCGTGGAACCAGTGAGACCATTGTGACATCACAGGGCCTCATGGGAGCCAGGGGCCATTGTGACACAGCCAGGCCTCACAGAAGCAAGGGGCCATTGTGACACTGCAAGGTCTCACGGAAGCAAAGGGCCAGTGTGCCACAGCCAGGCCTTGTGGAACCAAGGGGCCATTGTGATCCTGGGGAGCCCAATAGAACCAAGGAGCCATTGTGACCCTGCAGCACCTTACGGAATCATGGAGACCCTTGTGACCCTCTGTGACCTCATGGAACCAGTGGGCCATTGTGTTATTCTGCAGCCCCATGGAACCAAGGAAACCATTGTGACACAGCCAGGCCTCGTGGAAGCAAGGGGCCTTTGTGCCGCTCTAGAGCCAAGGAGACCACTGTGATATTGCTGGGCCTCAGGGGAACAAAATGGTGATGCTGCAGGGCCCCAAGGCTGCAAAGAGCGTGGAACAGGTGTGGTTGGCTTGGCCTCCTGGGGGCCACCTGCCTGGTCCAGCTGAGCTTGGCATGTTGAGGGGTGCTTCTCCTCTGGCCCTGAAACGCTGGAGTTCCTTGCTTTCCTTTCTGTGCGAAAGCACTGTCCTTCTCCTCCAGGGACCCATGGCTGAAATTAGGATTCTACCTCCAAATTGGATTCTGTCCGAGGATTGTTCCCATGTGAAACCTGCCAGGACAGACAGCTCAGGCTGGCCTTGGCCTCTTAGGGGCCACCTCGCATCTGCCTTCAAAACACGCGGGGGCTGTGCTTCTCTTCCCATGGAATAAAACCATCTTTCAAGTCCAGCCATCCATGGCCAAAATTGGGAATCCACCTCTGAAATTCCATATCTCCAAGGAAAAGCTCCCCGACAAAAGCTGCCAGGAATGTCCAGCTTCCCTTGGCTTCCTGAGGGCCAGCTCTCATCTGCCTTTGAAACACTGGGCCTCCTCACTTTGCTGCCAATGGAAAAGAACTGTCCTTCTGGGCCAGATGTCCATGGACAAAACTGGGATTTGGCCTCCCAAATTCCATCTAGCCAAGGATTGCTCCAAGACAAAAGCTGCCAAGACAAACAGGTCTGGCTGGCCTTGGCCTCCTTGAGGCACCACTAATCAGCCTTTGAAACACTGCGGCTCTGCCCTTTCCTTCCTGGGGAGAAGAAGTGTCATTCCCGTCCAGGCACCCACAGCTGAAATGGAACTCCACCTCCAAAACTCCCCGTATGTCCAAGGGTTGCTTTCAGACAGAAGCTGCAAGGACAGACAGGTCTGCCTTGCCTTGGCCTCTGGTGGCTGCCTCTCATCTGCCTTCAAAACACTGGGGTTCTGTGGTTTCCTTCCTGTAGAAAAGAACCAACCTTCTTGTCCAGGTGCCCGTGGCCTCGAGCACATGATCACTACCTAGGGACAAAGGAGCTCTGTGCTCAGTGGAGTGGAGAGTGAGGACAGTGGAGGAGAGTCCTGGGTGGGCTTGAAGGGTGGTTTCAGACATGGTGGATCCTTTCTAGCTAGTAGAGACCAGCTGGCAAAAGAAAGAATTAATGCCAAGGGCAGCTGGGCAGGTCCAGGCTGGACACAAGGAGAAAGGAATTTCTCTCCCAGGGCAGTGCAGTGGTGCAACGTGTCCCCCAGAAGGAGTCTGGAGCAGCCCAAGGCTTTGTGTGCCAAGGCAGAGCCAGGCAGGACGCAGAGCCATCAGCAAAGGAAGGGGCCCATTGTTACACAGCAGGGCCGCAGAACCAAGGAGATCATTGTGACACTGCACAACCTCATGCAATCAAGGCGTCCGTGTTACGCTACTGAACCTCACGGAGCCAAGGGTCCATTGTGACGCTGCGGAGCCAAGGAGACTGTTGCTGACAGTACCAAAGTTCATGGAACCAAAAGTCCATTGTGACATTGTGGCGCCTCACGGAACCGTGGAGAGCATTATGACACTTTGTTACTATCTGATTTACACCCAGAAGGGCAAAGAAAAGGAAATCTCTGAGTATAAAAAGGAAAGAACTTTGAAGGTTCAAAATATTCCCAAAGACCAGATTAAAACCAAACGAGATTAAATGTTGGTGCCAAACAAATGGGTATCTCTTTATCTAATGGTAAGAGAGGCAAAGAGAAAGAAGGAGAAAAGTAGAGAAAAGTTAGAAAAGACAAGGTTACTCTAACAAGCACTGCATAAGTCACCACCACACTGTGCTACCTTTGTTGCTGCTGAGACAGGGTGGGGGAAGTGGAGAAGTTTTTGCCTTTTTTTTCCTGCTGTTTGAAGCCTCTTATCTGCCTCTTCTGAAGTCTAGAGCAGTTTGGCTGGAAAGCGGCGGCCCATCCTCCGAGATGCAGGCTCGATGCTTGCAGCTGAACCTGGGTCCGCCTGGGACGAAGGAGCAGGGCTAGGGGTTGCACAACTCCCTCGGGATTTCAGTCCAGGGGTGAAGGATTGGGGGGTGCTCCCCAGGCGGGCGGCGTCGGCTCCCGGAGGCCTCAGGGTGCCTCACGGCAGGCGATGGTGGTGGTGGGGGGAAAGGCAAAGGGCGGGGATTCTACCTTTTGCTTTTGCCTCCACATTTTGCACCAGTTTTGCCTTCCTTTTTATGGGCCTCAAGGCGGGCTATGCACGGCCCGTACGGCACGTAGTTTGCAGGCGTTCAAAAGTGATTATGATAAGCAGCCATCATGACGAAGCACTTTTGAAGCCTTTCAGGTGTTGAGCAGTGATAATGGCGAAGCGTTTTTTGGCGCCTTTCTCTTACTATTAGGCTCTTGCACACTTCAGAAGCAAGGGGCCATTGTGACACAGCAGGGCCTTGTATAAGCAAGGGGTCATTGTAGCACGGCAGGGCCTCGTGGAATCAAGGGGATCGTAGTGACACTGTGGGGCTCCAGGAGGCCACGGGGC
Source organism: Coloeus monedula (assembly GCF_965178545.1). NCBI lineage: Eukaryota > Metazoa > Chordata > Aves > Passeriformes > Corvidae > Coloeus > Coloeus monedula. Next base: position 373,635 of record NW_028120805.1, on the reverse strand, counting down.
CATTCTGACTGTGTGGAAGCAAGGATACCGTTGTTACGCTACGGGGCATCATGGAACCAAGGAGGCCATTGTGAAGCAGCTGGGGAACCCGCTGAGACTATTATGACACTTCAAGGCCTTGTGACACTGAAGGGCCATTGTGGAACTGCAGGGCCTCGTGGAACCAGTGAGACCATTGTGACATCACAGGGCCTCATGGGAGCCAGGGGCCATTGTGACACAGCCAGGCCTCACAGAAGCAAGGGGCCATTGTGACACTGCAAGGTCTCACGGAAGCAAAGGGCCAGTGTGCCACAGCCAGGCCTTGTGGAACCAAGGGGCCATTGTGATCCTGGGGAGCCCAATAGAACCAAGGAGCCATTGTGACCCTGCAGCACCTTACGGAATCATGGAGACCCTTGTGACCCTCTGTGACCTCATGGAACCAGTGGGCCATTGTGTTATTCTGCAGCCCCATGGAACCAAGGAAACCATCGTGACACAGCCAGGCCTCGTGGAAGCAAGGGGCCTTTGTGCCGCTCTAGAGCCAAGGAGACCACTGTGATATTGCTGGGCCTCAGGGGAACAAAATGGTGATGCTGCAGGGCCCCAAGGCTGCAAAGAGCGTGGAACAGGTGTGGTTGGCTTGGCCTCCTGGGGGCCACCTGCCTGGTCCAGCTGAGCTTGGCATGTTGAGGGGTGCTTCTCCTCTGGCCCTGAAACGCTGGAGTTCCTTGCTTTCCTTTCTGTGCGAAAGCACTGTCCTTCTCCTCCAGGGACCCATGGCTGAAATTAGGATTCTACCTCCAAATTGGATTCTGTCCGAGGATTGTTCCCATGTGAAACCTGCCAGGACAGACAGCTCAGGCTGGCCTTGGCCTCTTAGGGGCCACCTCGCATCTGCCTTCAAAACACGCGGGGGCTGTGCTTCTCTTCCCATGGAATAAAACCATCTTTCAAGTCCAGCCATCCATGGCCAAAATTGGGAATCCACCTCTGAAATTCCATATCTCCAAGGAAAAGCTCCCCGACAAAAGCTGCCAGGAATGTCCAGCTTCCCTTGGCTTCCTGAGGGCCAGCTCTCATCTGCCTTTGAAACACTGGGCCTCCTCACTTTGCTGCCAATGGAAAAGAACTGTCCTTCTGGGCCAGATGTCCATGGACAAAACTGGGATTTGGCCTCCCAAATTCCATCTAGCCAAGGATTGCTCCAAGACAAAAGCTGCCAAGACAAACAGGTCTGGCTGGCCTTGGCCTCCTTGAGGCACCACTAATCAGCCTTTGAAACACTGGGGCTCTGCCCTTTCCTTCCTGGGGAGAAGAAGTGTCATTCCCGTCCAGGCACCCACAGCTGAAATGGAATTCCACCTCCAAAACTCCCCGTATGTCCAAGGGTTGCTTTCAGACAGAAGCTGCAAGGACAGACAGGTCTGCCTTGCCTTGGCCTCTGGTGGCTGCCTCTCATCTGCCTTCAAAACACTGGGGTTCTGTGGTTTCCTTCCTGTAGAAAAGAACCGACCTTCTTGTCCAGGTGCCCGTGGCCTCGAGCACATGATCACTACCTAGGGACAAAGGAGCTCTGTGCTCAGTGGAGTGGAGAGTGAGGACAGTGGAGGAGAGTCCTGGGTGGGCTTGAAGGGTGGTTTCAGACATGGTGGATCCTTTCTAGCTAGTAGAGACCAGCTGGCAAAAGAAAGAATTAATGCCAAGGGCAGCTGGGCAGGTCCAGGCTGGACACAAGGAGAAAGGAATTTCTCTCCCAGGGCAGTGCAGTGGTGCAACGTGTCCCCCAGAAGGAGTCTGGAGCAGCCCAAGGCTTTGTGTGCCAAGGCAGAGCCAGGCAGGACGCAGAGCCATCAGCAAAGGAAGGGGCCCATTGTTACACAGCAGGGCCGCAGAACCAAGGAGATCATTGTGACACTGCACAACCTCATGCAATCAAGGCGTCCGTGTTACGCTACTGAACCTCACGGAGCCAAGGGTCCATTGTGACACTGCGGAGCCAAGGAGACTGTTGCTGACAGTACCAAAGTTCATGGAACCAAAAGTCCATTGTGACATTGTGGCGCCTCACGGAACCGTGGAGAGCATTATGACACTTTGTTACTATCTGATTTACACCCAGAAGGGCAAAGAAAAGGAAATCTCTGAGTATAAAAAGGAAAGAACTTTGAAGGTTCAAAATATTCCCAAAGACCAGATTAAAACCAAACGAGATTAAATGTTGGTGCCAAACAAATGGGTATCTCTTTATCTAATGGTAAGAGAGGCAAAGAGAAAGAAGGAGAAAAGTAGAGAAAAGTTAGAAAAGACAAGGTTACTCTAACAAGCACTGCATAAGTCACCACCACACTGTGCTACCTTTGTTGCTGCTGAGACAGGGTGGGGGAAGTGGAGAAGTTTTTGCCTTTTTTTTCCTGCTGTTTGAAGCCTCTTATCTGCCTCTTCTGAAGTCTAGAGCAGTTTGGCTGGAAAGCGGCGGCCCATCCTCCGAGATGCAGGCTCGATGCTTGCAGCTGAACCTGGGTCCGCCTGGGACGAAGGAGCAGGGCTAGGGGTTGCACAACTCCCTCGGGATTTCAGTGCAGGGGTGAAGGATTGGGGGGTGCTCCCCAGGCGGGCGGCGTCGGCTCCCGGAGGCCTCAGGGTGCCTCACGGCAGGCGATGGTGGTGGTGGGGGGAAAGGCAAAGGGCGGGGATTCTACCTTTTGCTTTTGCCTCCACATTTTGCACCAGTTTTGCCTTCCTTTTTATGGGCCTCAAGGCGGGCTATGCACGGCCCGTACGGCACGTAGTTTGCAGGCGTTCAAAAGTGATTATGATAAGCAGCCATCATGACGAAGCACTTTTGAAGCCTTTCAGGTGTTGAGCAGTGATAATGGCGAAGCGTTTTTTGGCGCCTTTCTCTTAGTATTAGGCTCTCGCACACTTCAGAAGCAAGGGGCCATTGTGACACAGCAGGGCCTTGTATAAGCAAGGGGTCATTGTAGCACGGCAGGGCCTCGTGGAATCAAGGGGATCGTAGTGACACTGTGGGGCTCCAGGAGGCCACGGGGCCATTCTGACTGTGTGGAAGCAAGGATACCGTTGTTACGCTACGGGGCATCATGGAACCAAGGAGGCCATTGTGAAGCAGCTGGGGAACCCGCTGAGACTATTATGACACTTCAAGGCCTTGTGACACTGAAGGGCCATTGTGGAACTGCAGGGCCTCGTGGAACCAGTGAGACCATTGTGACATCACAGGGCCTCATGGGAGCCAGGGGCCATTGTGACACAGCCAGGCCTCACAGAAGCAAGGGGCCATTGTGACACTGCAAGGTCTCACGGAAGCAAAGGGCCAGTGTGCCACAGCCAGGCCTTGTGGAACCAAGGGGCCATTGTGATCCTGGGGAGCCCAATAGAACCAAGGAGCCATTGTGACCCTGCAGCACCTTACGGAATCATGGAGACCCTTGTGACCCTCTGTGACCTCATGGAACCAGTGGGCCATTGTGTTATTCTGCAGCCCCATGGAACCAAGGAAACCATTGTGACACAGCCAGGCCTCGTGGAAGCAAGGGGCCTTTGTGCCGCTCTAGAGCCAAGGAGACCACTGTGATATTGCTGGGCCTCAGGGGAACAAAATGGTGATGCTGCAGGGCCCCAAGGCTGCAAAGAGCGTGGAACAGGTGTGGTTGGCTTGGCCTCCTGGGGGCCACCTGCCTGGTCCAGCTGAGCTTGGCATGTTGAGGGGTGCTTCTCCTCTGGCCCTGAAACGCTGGAGTTCCTTGCTTTCCTTTCTGTGCGAAAGCACTGTCCTTCTCCTCCAGGGACCCATGGCTGAAATTAGGATTCTACCTCCAAATTGGATTCTGTCCGAGGATTGTTCCCATGTGAAACCTGCCAGGACAGACAGCTCAGGCTGGCCTTGGCCTCTTAGGGGCCACCTCGCATCTGCCTTCAAAACACGCGGGGGCTGTGCTTCTCTTCCCATGGAATAAAACCATCTTTCAAGTCCAGCCATCCATGGCCAAAATTGGGAATCCACCTCTGAAATTCCATATCTCCAAGGAAAAGCTCCCCGACAAAAGCTGCCAGGAATGTCCAGCTTCCCTTGGCTTCCTGAGGGCCAGCTCTCATCTGCCTTTGAAACACTGGGCCTCCTCACTTTGCTGCCAATGGAAAAGAACTGTCCTTCTGGGCCAGATGTCCATGGACAAAACTGGGATTTGGCCTCCCAAATTCCATCTAGCCAAGGATTGCTCCAAGACAAAAGCTGCCAAGACAAACAGGTCTGGCTGGCCTTGGCCTCCTTGAGGCACCACTAATCAGCCTTTGAAACACTGGGGCTCTGCCCTTTCCTTCCTGGGGAGAAGAAGTGTCATTCCCGTCCAGGCACCCACAGCTGAAATGGAACTCCACCTCCAAAACTCCCCGTATGTCCAAGGGTTGCTTTCAGACAGAAGCTGCAAGGACAGACAGGTCTGCCTTGCCTTGGCCTCTGGTGGCTGCCTCTCATCTGCCTTCAAAACACTGGGGTTCTGTGGTTTCCTTCCTGTAGAAAAGAACCGACCTTCTTGTCCAGGTGCCCGTGGCCTCGAGCACATGATCACTACCTAGGGACAAAGGAGCTCTGTGCTCAGTGGAGTGGAGAGTGAGGACAGTGGAGGAGAGTCCTGGGTGGGCTTGAAGGGTGGTTTCAGACATGGTGGATCCTTTCTAGCTAGTAGAGACCAGCTGGCAAAAGAAAGAATTAATGCCAAGGGCAGCTGGGCAGGTCCAGGCTGGACACAAGGAGAAAGGAATTTCTCTCCCAGGGCAGTGCAGTGGTGCAACGTGTCCCCCAGAAGGAGTCTGGAGCAGCCCAAGGCTTTGTGTGCCAAGGCAGAGCCAGGCAGGACGCAGAGCCATCAGCAAAGGAAGGGGCCCATTGTTACACAGCAGGGCCGCAGAACCAAGGAGATCATTGTGACACTGCACAACCTCATGCAATCAAGGCGTCCGTGTTACGCTACTGAACCTCACGGAGCCAAGGGTCCATTGTGACGCTGCGGAGCCAAGGAGACTGTTGCTGACAGTACCAAAGTTCATGGAACCAAAAGTCCATTGTGACATTGTGGCGCCTCACGGAACCGTGGAGAGCATTATGACACTTTGTTACTATCTGATTTACACCCAGAAGGGCAAAGAAAAGGAAATCTCTGAGTATAAAAAGGAAAGAACTTTGAAGGTTCAAAATATTCCCAAAGACCAGATTAAAACCAAATGAGATTAAATGTTGGTGCCAAACAAATGGGTATCTCTTTATCTAATGGTAAGAGAGGCAAAGAGAAAGAAGGAGAAAAATAGAGAAAAGTTAGAAAAGACAAGGTTACTCTAACAAGCACTGCATAAGTCACCACCACACTGTGCTACCTTTGTTGCTGCTGAGACAGGGTGGGGGAAGTGGAGAAGTTTTTGCCTTTTTTTTCCTGCTGTTTGAAGCCTCTTATCTGCCTCTTCTGAAGTCTAGAGCAGTTTGGCTGGAAAGCGGCGGCCCATCCTCCGAGATGCAGGCTCGATGCTTGCAGCTGAACCTGGGTCCGCCTGGGACGAAGGAGCAGGGCTAGGGGTTGCACAACTCCCTCGGGATTTCAGTGCAGGGGTGAAGGATTGGGGGGTGCTCCCCAGGCGGGCGGCGTCGGCTCCCGGAGGCCTCAGGGTGCCTCACGGCAGGCGATGGTGGTGGTGGGGGGAAAGGCAAAGGGCGGGGATTCTACCTTTTGCTTTTGCCTCCACATTTTGCACCAGTTTTGCCTTCCTTTTTATGGGCCTCAAGGCGGGCTATGCACGGCCCGTACGGCACGTAGTTTGCAGGCGTTCAAAAGTGATTATGATAAGCAGCCATCATGACGAAGCACTTTTGAAGCCTTTCAGGTGTTGAGCAGTGATAATGGCGAAGCGTTTTTTGGCGCCTTTCTCTTACTATTAGGCTCTTGCACACTTCAGAAGCAAGGGGCCATTGTGACACAGCAGGGCCTTGTATAAGCAAGGGGTCATTGTAGCACGGCAGGGCCTCGTGGAATCAAGGGGATCGTAGTGACACTGTGGGGCTCCAGGAGGCCACGGGGCCATTCTGACTGTGTGGAAGCAAGGATACCGTTGTTACGCTACGGGGCATCATGGAACCAAGGAGGCCATTGTGAAGCAGCTGGGGAACCCGCTGAGACTATTATGACACTTCAAGGCCTTGTGACACTGAAGGGCCATTGTGGAACTGCAGGGCCTCGTGGAACCAGTGAGACCATTGTGACATCACAGGGCCTCATGGGAGCCAGGGGCCATTGTGACACAGCCAGGCCTCACAGAAGCAAGGGGCCATTGTGACACTGCAAGGTCTCACGGAAGCAAAGGGCCAGTGTGCCACAGCCAGGCCTTGTGGAACCAAGGGGCCATTGTGATCCTGGGGAGCCCAATAGAACCAAGGAGCCATTGTGACCCTGCAGCACCTTACGGAATCATGGAGACCCTTGTGACCCTCTGTGACCTCATGGAACCAGTGGGCCATTGTGTTATTCTGCAGCCCCATGGAACCAAGGAAACCATCGTGACACAGCCAGGCCTCGTGGAAGCAAGGGGCCTTTGTGCCGCTCTAGAGCCAAGGAGACCACTGTGATATTGCTGGGCCTCAGGGGAACAAAATGGTGATGCTGCAGGGCCCCAAGGCTGCAAAGAGCGTGGAACAGGTGTGGTTGGCTTGGCCTCCTGGGGGCCACCTGCCTGGTCCAGCTGAGCTTGGCATGTTGAGGGGTGCTTCTCCTCTGGCCCTGAAACGCTGGAGTTCCTTGCTTTCCTTTCTGTGCGAAAGCACTGTCCTTCTCCTCCAGGGACCCATGGCTGAAATTAGGATTCTACCTCCAAATTGGATTCTGTCCGAGGATTGTTCCCATGTGAAACCTGCCAGGACAGACAGCTCAGGCTGGCCTTGGCCTCTTAGGGGCCACCTCGCATCTGCCTTCAAAACACGCGGGGGCTGTGCTTCTCTTCCCATGGAATAAAACCATCTTTCAAGTCCAGCCATCCATGGCCAAAATTGGGAATCCACCTCTGAAATTCCATATCTCCAAGGAAAAGCTCCCCGACAAAAGCTGCCAGGAATGTCCAGCTTCCCTTGGCTTCCTGAGGGCCAGCTCTCATCTGCCTTTGAAACACTGGGCCTCCTCACTTTGCTGCCAATGGAAAAGAACTGTCCTTCTGGGCCAGATGTCCATGGACAAAACTGGGATTTGGCCTCCCAAATTCCATCTAGCCAAGGATTGCTCCAAGACCAAAGCTGCCAAGACAAACAGGTCTGGCTGGCCTTGGCCTCCTTGAGGCACCACTAATCAGCCTTTGAAACACTGGGGCTCTGCCCTTTCCTTCCTGGGGAGAAGAAGTGTCATTCCCATCCAGGCACCCACAGCTGAAATGGAACTCCACCTCCAAAACTCCCCGTATGTCCAAGGGTTGCTTTCAGACAGAAGCTGCAAGGACAGACAGGTCTGCCTTGCCTTGGCCTCTGGTGGCTGCCTCTCATCTGCCTTCAAAACACTGGGGTTCTGTGGTTTCCTTCCTGTAGAAAAGAACCGACCTTCTTGTCCAGGTGCCCGTGGCCTCGAGCACATGATCACTACCTAGGGACAAAGGAGCTCTGTGCTCAGTGGAGTGGAGAGTGAGGACAGTGGAGGAGAGTCCTGGGTGGGCTTGAAGGGTGGTTTCAGACATGGTGGATCCTTTCTAGCTAGTAGAGACCAGCTGGCAAAAGAAAGAATTAATGCCAAGGGCAGCTGGGCAGGTCCAGGCTGGACACAAGGAGAAAGGAATTTCTCTCCCAGGGCAGTGCAGTGGTGCAACGTGTCCCCCAGAAGGAGTCTGGAGCAGCCCAAGGCTTTGTGTGCCAAGGCAGAGCCAGGCAGGACGCAGAGCCATCAGCAAAGGAAGGGGCCCATTGTTACACAGCAGGGCCGCAGAACCAAGGAGATCATTGTGACACTGCACAACCTCATGCAATCAAGGCGTCCGTGTTACGCTACTGAACCTCACGGAGCCAAGGGTCCATTGTGACACTGCGGAGCCAAGGAGACTGTTGCTGACAGTACCAAAGTTCATGGAACCAAAAGTCCATTGTGACATTGTGGCGCCTCACGGAACCGTGGAGAGCATTATGACACTTTGTTACTATCTGATTTACACCCAGAAGGGCAAAGAAAAGGAAATCTCTGAGTATAAAAAGGAAAGAACTTTGAAGGTTCAAAATATTCCCAAAGACCAGATTAAAACCAAACGAGATTAAATGTTGGTGCCAAACAAATGGGTATCTCTTTATCTAATGGTAAGAGAGGCAAAGAGAAAGAAGGAGAAAAGTAGAGAAAAGTTAGAAAAGACAAGGTTACTCTAACAAGCACTGCATAAGTCACCACCACACTGTGCTACCTTTGTTGCTGCTGAGACAGGGTGGGGGAAGTGGAGAAGTTTTTGCCTTTTTTTTCCTGCTGTTTGAAGCCTCTTATCTGCCTCTTCTGAAGTCTAGAGCAGTTTGGCTGGAAAGCGGCGGCCCATCCTCCGAGATGCAGGCTCGATGCTTGCAGCTGAACCTGGGTCCACCTGGGACGAAGGAGCAGGGCTAGGGGTTGCACAACTCCCTCGGGATTTCAGTGCAGGGGTGAAGGATTGGGGGGTGCTCCCCAGGCGGGCGGCGTCGGCTCCCGGAGGCCTCAGGGTGCCTCACGGCAGGCGATGGTGGTGGTGGGGGGAAAGGCAAAGGGCGGGGATTCTACCTTTTGCTTTTGCCTCCACATTTTGCACCAGTTTTGCCTTCCTTTTTATGGGCCTCAAGGCGGGCTATGCACGGCCCGTACGGCACGTAGTTTGCAGGCGTTCAAAAGTGATTATGATAAGCAGCCATCATGACGAAGCACTTTTGAAGCCTTTCAGGTGTTGAGCAGTGATAATGGCGAAGCGTTTTTTGGCGCCTTTCTCTTACTATTAGGCTCTTGCACACTTCAGAAGCAAGGGGCCATTGTGACACAGCAGGGCCTTGTATAAGCAAGGGGTCATTGTAGCACGGCAGGGCCTCGTGGAATCAAGGGGATCGTAGTGACACTGTGGGGCTCCAGGAGGCCACGGGGCCATTCTGACTGTGTGGAAGCAAGGATACCGTTGTTACGCTACGGGGCATCATGGAACCAAGGAGGCCATTGTGAAGCAGCTGGGGAACCCGCTGAGACTATTATGACACTTCAAGGCCTTGTGACACTGAAGGGCCATTGTGGAACTGCAGGGCCTCGTGGAACCAGTGAGACCATTGTGACATCACAGGGCCTCATGGGAGCCAGGGGCCATTGTGACACAGCCAGGCCTCACAGAAGCAAGGGGCCATTGTGACACTGCAAGGTCTCACGGAAGCAAAGGGCCAGTGTGCCACAGCCAGGCCTTGTGGAACCAAGGGGCCATTGTGATCCTGGGGAGCCCAATAGAACCAAGGAGCCATTGTGACCCTGCAGCACCTTACGGAATCATGGAGACCCTTGTGACCCTCTGTGACCTCATGGAACCAGTGGGCCATTGTGTTATTCTGCAGCCCCATGGAACCAAGGAAACCATTGTGACACAGCCAGGCCTCGTGGAAGCAAGGGGCCTTTGTGCCGCTCTAGAGCCAAGGAGACCACTGTGATATTGCTGGGCCTCAGGGGAACAAAATGGTGATGCTGCAGGGCCCCAAGGCTGCAAAGAGCGTGGAACAGGTGTGGTTGGCTTGGCCTCCTGGGGGCCACCTGCCTGGTCCAGCTGAGCTTGGCATGTTGAGGGGTGCTTCTCCTCTGGCCCTGAAACGCTGGAGTTCCTTGCTTTCCTTTCTGTGCGAAAGCACTGTCCTTCTCCTCCAGGGACCCATGGCTGAAATTAGGATTCTACCTCCAAATTGGATTCTGTCCGAGGATTGTTCCCATGTGAAACCTGCCAGGACAGACAGCTCAGGCTGGCCTTGGCCTCTTAGGGGCCACCTCGCATCTGCCTTCAAAACACGCGGGGGCTGTGCTTCTCTTCCCATGGAATAAAACCATCTTTCAAGTCCAGCCATCCATGGCCAAAATTGGGAATCCACCTCTGAAATTCCATATCTCCAAGGAAAAGCTCCCCGACAAAAGCTGCCAGGAATGTCCAGCTTCCCTTGGCTTCCTGAGGGCCAGCTCTCATCTGCCTTTGAAACACTGGGCCTCCTCACTTTGCTGCCAATGGAAAAGAACTGTCCTTCTGGGCCAGATGTCCATGGACAAAACTGGGATTTGGCCTCCCAAATTCCATCTAGCCAAGGATTGCTCCAAGACAAAAGCTGCCAAGACAAACAGGTCTGGCTGGCCTTGGCCTCCTTGAGGCACCACTAATCAGCCTTTGAAACACTGGGGCTCTGCCCTTTCCTTCCTGGGGAGAAGAAGTGTCATTCCCGTCCAGGCACCCACAGCTGAAATGGAACTCCACCTCCAAAACTCCCCGTATGTCCAAGGGTTGCTTTCAGACAGAAGCTGCAAGGACAGACAGGTCTGCCTTGCCTTGGCCTCTGGTGGCTGCCTCTCATCTGCCTTCAAAACACTGGGGTTCTGTGGTTTCCTTCCTGTAGAAAAGAACCGACCTTCTTGTCCAGGTGCCCGTGGCCTCGAGCACATGATCACTACCTAGGGACAAAGGAGCTCTGTGCTCAGTGGAGTGGAGAGTGAGGACAGTGGAGGAGAGTCCTGGGTGGGCTTGAAGGGTGGTTTCAGACATGGTGGATCCTTTCTAGCTAGTAGAGACCAGCTGGCAAAAGAAAGAATTAATGCCAAGGGCAGCTGGGCAGGTCCAGGCTGGACACAAGGAGAAAGGAATTTCTCTCCCAGGGCAGTGCAGTGGTGCAACGTGTCCCCCAGAAGGAGTCTGGAGCAGCCCAAGGCTTTGTGTGCCAAGGCAGAGCCAGGCAGGACGCAGAGCCATCAGCAAAGGAAGGGGCCCATTGTTACACAGCAGGGCCGCAGAACCAAGGAGATCATTGTGACACTGCACAACCTCATGCAATCAAGGCGTCCGTGTTACGCTACTGAACCTCACGGAGCCAAGGGTCCATTGTGACACTGCGGAGCCAAGGAGACTGTTGCTGACAGTACCAAAGTTCATGGAACCAAAAGTCCATTGTGACATTGTGGCGCCTCACGGAACCGTGGAGAGCATTATGACACTTTGTTACTATCTGATTTACACCCAGAAGGGCAAAGAAAAGGAAATCTCTGAGTATAAAAAGGAAAGAACTTTGAAGGTTCAAAATATTCCCAAAGACCAGATTAAAACCAAACGAGATTAAATGTTGGTGCCAAACAAATGGGTATCTCTTTATCTAATGGTAAGAGAGGCAAAGAGAAAGAAGGAGAAAAATAGAGAAAAGTTAGAAAAGACAAGGTTACTCTAACAAGCACTGCATAAGTCACCACCACACTGTGCTACCTTTGTTGCTGCTGAGACAGGGTGGGGGAAGTGGAGAAGTTTTTGCCTTTTTTTTCCTGCTGTTTGAAGCCTCTTATCTGCCTCTTCTGAAGTCTAGAGCAGTTTGGCTGGAAAGCGGCGGCCCATCCTCCGAGATGCAGGCTCGATGCTTGCAGCTGAACCTGGGTCCGCCTGGGACGAAGGAGCAGGGCTAGGGGTTGCACAACTCCCTCGGGATTTCAGTGCAGGGGTGAAGGATTGGGGGGTGCTCCCCAGGCGGGCGGCGTCGGCTCCCGGAGGCCTCAGGGTGCCTCACGGCAGGCGATGGTGGTGGTGGGGGGAAAGGCAAAGGGCGGGGATTCTACCTTTTGCTTTTGCCTCCACATTTTGCACCAGTTTTGCCTTCCTTTTTATGGGCCTCAAGGCGGGCTATGCACGGCCCGTACGGCACGTAGTTTGCAGGCGTTCAAAAGTGATTATGATAAGCAGCCATCATGACGAAGCACTTTTGAAGCCTTTCAGGTGTTGAGCAGTGATAATGGCGAAGCGTTTTTTGGCGCCTTTCTCTTACTATTAGGCTCTTGCACACTTCAGAAGCAAGGGGCCATTGTGACACAGCAGGGCCTTGTATAAGCAAGGGGTCATTGTAGCACGGCAGGGCCTCGTGGAATCAAGGGGATCGTAGTGACACTGTGGGGCTCCAGGAGGCCACGGGGCCATTCTGACTGTGTGGAAGCAAGGATACCGTTGTTACGCTACGGGGCATCATGGAACCAAGGAGGCCATTGTGAAGCAGCTGGGGAACCCGCTGAGACTATTATGACACTTCAAGGCCTTGTGACACTGAAGGGCCATTGTGGAACTGCAGGGCCTCGTGGAACCAGTGAGACCATTGTGACATCACAGGGCCTCATGGGAGCCAGGGGCCATTGTGACACAGCCAGGCCTCACAGAAGCAAGGGGCCATTGTGACACTGCAAGGTCTCACGGAAGCAAAGGGCCAGTGTGCCACAGCCAGGCCTTGTGGAACCAAGGGGCCATTGTGATCCTGGGGAGCCCAATAGAACCAAGGAGCCATTGTGACCCTGCAGCACCTTACGGAATCATGGAGACCCTTGTGACCCTCTGTGACCTCATGGAACCAGTGGGCCATTGTGTTATTCTGCAGCCCCATGGAACCAAGGAAACCATTGTGACACAGCCAGGCCTCGTGGAAGCAAGGGGCCTTTGTGCCGCTCTAGAGCCAAGGAGACCACTGTGATATTGCTGGGCCTCAGGGGAACAAAATGGTGATGCTGCAGGGCCCCAAGGCTGCAAAGAGCGTGGAACAGGTGTGGTTGGCTTGGCCTCCTGGGGGCCACCTGCCTGGTCCAGCTGAGCTTGGCATGTTGAGGGGTGCTTCTCCTCTGGCCCTGAAACGCTGGAGTTCCTTGCTTTCCTTTCTGTGCGAAAGCACTGTCCTTCTCCTCCAGGGACCCATGGCTGAAATTAGGATTCTACCTCCAAATTGGATTCTGTCCGAGGATTGTTCCCATGTGAAACCTGCCAGGACAGACAGCTCAGGCTGGCCTTGGCCTCTTAGGGGCCACCTCGCATCTGCCTTCAAAACACGCGGGGGCTGTGCTTCTCTTCCCATGGAATAAAACCATCTTTCAAGTCCAGCCATCCATGGCCAAAATTGGGAATCCACCTCTGAAATTCCATATCTCCAAGGAATAGCTCCCCGACAAAAGCTGCCAGGAATGTCCAGCTTCCCTTGGCTTCCTGAGGGCCAGCTCTCATCTGCCTTTGAAACACTGGGCCTCCTCACTTTGCTGCCAATGGAAAAGAACTGTCCTTCTGGGCCAGATGTCCATGGACAAAACTGGGATTTGGCCTCCCAAATTCCATCTAGCCAAGGATTGCTCCAAGACAAAAGCTGCCAAGACAAACAGGTCTGGCTGGCCTTGGCCTCCTTGAGGCACCACTAATCAGCCTTTGAAACACTGCGGCTCTGCCCTTTCCTTCCTGGGGAGAAGAAGTGTCATTCCCATCCAGGCACCCACAGCTGAAATGGAACTCCACCTCCAAAACTCCCCGTATGTCCAAGGGTTGCTTTCAGACAGAAGCTGCAAGGACAGACAGGTCTGCCTTGCCTTGGCCTCTGGTGGCTGCCTCTCATCTGCCTTCAAAACACTGGGGTTCTGTGGTTTCCTTCCTGTAGAAAAGAACCGACCTTCTTGTCCAGGTGCCCGTGGCCTCGAGCACATGATCACTACCTAGGGACAAAGGAGCTCTGTGCTCAGTGGAGTGGAGAGTGAGGACAGTGGAGGAGAGTCCTGGGTGGGCTTGAAGGGTGGTTTCAGACATGGTGGATCCTTTCTAGCTAGTAGAGACCAGCTGGCAAAAGAAAGAATTAATGCCAAGGGCAGCTGGGCAGGTCCAGGCTGGACACAAGGAGAAAGGAATTTCTCTCCCAGGGCAGTGCAGTGGTGCAACGTGTCCCCCAGAAGGAGTCTGGAGCAGCCCAAGGCTTTGTGTGCCAAGGCAGAGCCAGGCAGGACGCAGAGCCATCAGCAAAGGAAGGGGCCCATTGTTACACAGCAGGGCCGCAGAACCAAGGAGATCATTGTGACACTGCACAACCTCATGCAATCAAGGCGTCCGTGTTACGCTACTGAACCTCACGGAGCCAAGGGTCCATTGTGACACTGCGGAGCCAAGGAGACTGTTGCTGACAGTACCAAAGTTCATGGAACCAAAAGTCCATTGTGACATTGTGGCGCCTCACGGAACCGTGGAGAGCATTATGACACTTTGTTACTATCTGATTTACACCCAGAAGGGCAAAGAAAAGGAAATCTCTGAGTATAAAAAGGAAAGAACTTTGAAGGTTCAAAATATTCCCAAAGACCAGATTAAAACCAAACGAGATTAAATGTTGGTGCCAAACAAATGGGTATCTCTTTATCTAATGGTAAGAGAGGCAAAGAGAAAGAAGGAGAAAAGTAGAGAAAAGTTAGAAAAGACAAGGTTACTCTAACAAGCACTGCATAAGTCACCACCACACTGTGCTACCTTTGTTGCTGCTGAGACAGGGTGGGGGAAGTGGAGAAGTTTTTGCCTTTTTTTTCCTGCTGTTTGAAGCCTCTTATCTGCCTCTTCTGAAGTCTAGAGCAGTTTGGCTGGAAAGCGGCGGCCCATCCTCCGAGATGCAGGCTCGATGCTTGCAGCTGAACCTGGGTCCGCCTGGGACGAAGGAGCAGGGCTAGGGGTTGCACAACTCCCTCGGGATTTCAGTGCAGGGGTGAAGGATTGGGGGGTGCTCCCCAGGCGGGCGGCGTCGGCTCCCGGAGGCCTCAGGGTGCCTCACGGCAGGCGATGGTGGTGGTGGGGGGAAAGGCAAAGGGCGGGGATTCTACCTTTTGCTTTTGCCTCCACATTTTGCACCAGTTTTGCCTTCCTTTTTATGGGCCTCAAGGCGGGCTATGCACGGCCCGTACGGCACGTAGTTTGCAGGCGTTCAAAAGTGATTATGATAAGCAGCCATCATGACGAAGCACTTTTGAAGCCTTTCAGGTGTTGAGCAGTGATAATGGCGAAACGTTTTTTGGCGCCTTTCTCTTACTATTAGGCTCTTGCACACTTCAGAAGCAAGGGGCCATTGTGACACAGCAGGGCCTTGTATAAGCAAGGGGTCATTGTAGCACGGCAGGGCCTCGTGGAATCAAGGGGATCGTAGTGACACTGTGGGGCTCCAGGAGGCCACGGGGCCATTCTGACTGTGTGGAAGCAAGGATACCGTTGTTACGCTACGGGGCATCATGGAACCAAGGAGGCCATTGTGAAGCAGCTGGGGAACCCGCTGAGACTATTATGACACTTCAAGGCCTTGTGACACTGAAGGGCCATTGTGGAACTGCAGGGCCTCGTGGAACCAGTGAGACCATTGTGACATCACAGGGCCTCATGGGAGCCAGGGGCCATTGTGACACAGCCAGGCCTCACAGAAGCAAGGGGCCATTGTGACACTGCAAGGTCTCACGGAAGCAAAGGGCCAGTGTGCCACAGCCAGGCCTTGTGGAACCAAGGGGCCATTGTGATCCTGGGGAGCCCAATAGAACCAAGGAGCCATTGTGACCCTGCAGCACCTTACGGAATCATGGAGACCCTTGTGACCCTCTGTGACCTCATGGAACCAGTGGGCCATTGTGTTATTCTGCAGCCCCATGGAACCAAGGAAACCATTGTGACACAGCCAGGCCTCGTGGAAGCAAGGGGCCTTTGTGCCGCTCTAGAGCCAAGGAGACCACTGTGATATTGCTGGGCCTCAGGGGAACAAAATGGTGATGCTGCAGGGCCCCAAGGCTGCAAAGAGCGTGGAACAGGTGTGGTTGGCTTGGCCTCCTGGGGGCCACCTGCCTGGTCCAGCTGAGCTTGGCATGTTGAGGGGTGCTTCTCCTCTGGCCCTGAAACGCTGGAGTTCCTTGCTTTCCTTTCTGTGCGAAAGCACTGTCCTTCTCCTCCAGGGACCCATGGCTGAAATTAGGATTCTACCTCCAAATTGGATTCTGTCCGAGGATTGTTCCCATGTGAAACCTGCCAGGACAGACAGCTCAGGCTGGCCTTGGCCTCTTAGGGGCCACCTCGCATCTGCCTTCAAAACACGCGGGGGCTGTGCTTCTCTTCCCATGGAATAAAACCATCTTTCAAGTCCAGCCATCCATGGCCAAAATTGGGAATCCACCTCTGAAATTCCATATCTCCAAGGAATAGCTCCCCGACAAAAGCTGCCAGGAATGTCCAGCTTCCCTTGGCTTCCTGAGGGCCAGCTCTCATCTGCCTTTGAAACACTGGGCCTCCTCACTTTGCTGCCAATGGAAAAGAACTGTCCTTCTGGGCCAGATGTCCATGGACAAAACTGGGATTTGGCCTCCCAAATTCCATCTAGCCAAGGATTGCTCCAAGACAAAAGCTGCCAAGACAAACAGGTCTGGCTGGCCTTGGCCTCCTTGAGGCACCACTAATCAGCCTTTGAAACACTGCGGCTCTGCCCTTTCCTTCCTGGGGAGAAGAAGTGTCATTCCCGTCCAGGCACCCACAGCTGAAATGGAATTCCACCTCCAAAACTCCCCGTATGTCCAAGGGTTGCTTTCAGACAGAAGCTGCAAGGACAGACAGGTCTGCCTTGCCTTGGCCTCTGGTGGCTGCCTCTCATCTGCCTTCAAAACACTGGGGTTCTGTGGTTTCCTTCCTGTAGAAAAGAACCAACCTTCTTGTCCAGGTGCCCGTGGCCTCGAGCACATGATCACTACCTAGGGACAAAGGAGCTCTGTGCTCAGTGGAGTGGAGAGTGAGGACAGTGGAGGAGAGTCCTGGGTGGGCTTGAAGGGTGGTTTCAGACATGGTGGATCCTTTCTAGCTAGTAGAGACCAGCTGGCAAAAGAAAGAATTAATGCCAAGGGCAGCTGGGCAGGTCCAGGCTGGACACAAGGAGAAAGGAATTTCTCTCCCAGGGCAGTGCAGTGGTGCAACGTGTCCCCCAGAAGGAGTCTGGAGCAGCCCAAGGCTTTGTGTGCCAAGGCAGAGCCAGGCAGGACGCAGAGCCATCAGCAAAGGAAGGGGCCCATTGTTACACAGCAGGGCCGCAGAACCAAGGAGATCATTGTGACACTGCACAACCTCATGCAATCAAGGCGTCCGTGTTACGCTACTGAACCTCACGGAGCCAAGGGTCCATTGTGACACTGCGGAGCCAAGGAGACTGTTGCTGACAGTACCAAAGTTCATGGAACCAAAAGTCCATTGTGACATTGTGGCGCCTCACGGAACCGTGGAGAGCATTATGACACTTTGTTACTATCTGATTTACACCCAGAAGGGCAAAGAAAAGGAAATCTCTGAGTATAAAAAGGAAAGAACTTTGAAGGTTCAAAATATTCCCAAAGACCAGATTAAAACCAAACGAGATTAAATGTTGGTGCCAAACAAATGGGTATCTCTTTATCTAATGGTAAGAGAGGCAAAGAGAAAGAAGGAGAAAAGTAGAGAAAAGTTAGAAAAGACAAGGTTACTCTAACAAGCACTGCATAAGTCACCACCACACTGTGCTACCTTTGTTGCTGCTGAGACAGGGTGGGGGAAGTGGAGAAGTTTTTGCCTTTTTTTTCCTGCTGTTTGAAGCCTCTTATCTGCCTCTTCTGAAGTCTAGAGCAGTTTGGCTGGAAAGCGGCGGCCCATCCTCCGAGATGCAGGCTCGACGCTTGCAGCTGAACCTGGGTCCGCCTGGGACGAAGGAGCAGGGCTAGGGGTTGCACAACTCCCTCGGGATTTCAGTGCAGGGGTGAAGGATTGGGGGGTGCTCCCCAGGTGGGCGGCGTCGGCTCCCGGAGGCCTCAGGGTGCCTCACGGCAGGCGATGGTGGTGGTGGGGGGAAAGGCAAAGGGCGGGGATTCTACCTTTTGCTTTTGCCTCCACATTTTGCACCAGTTTTGCCTTCCTTTTTATGGGCCTCAAGGCGGGCTATGCACGGCCCGTACGGCACGTAGTTTGCAGGCGTTCAAAAGTGATTATGATAAGCAGCCATCATGACGAAGCACTTTTGAAGCCTTTCAGGTGTTGAGCAGTGATAATGGCGAAGCGTTTTTTGGCGCCTTTCTCTTAGTATTAGGCTCTTGCACACTTCAGAAGCAAGGGGCCATTGTGACACAGCAGGGCCTTGTATAAGCAAGGGGTCATTGTAGCACGGCAGGGCCTCGTGGAATCAAGGGGATCGTAGTGACACTGCGGGGCTCCAGGAGGCCACGGGGCCATTCTGACTGTGTGGAAGCAAGGATACCGTTGTTACGCTACGGGGCATCATGGAACCAAGGAGGCCATTGTGAAGCAGCTGGGGAACCCGCTGAGACTATTATGACACTTCAAGGCCTTGTGACACTGAAGGGCCATTGTGGAACTGCAGGGCCTCGTGGAACCAGTGAGACCATTGTGACATCACAGGGCCTCATGGGAGCCAGGGGCCATTGTGACACAGCCAGGCCTCACAGAAGCAAGGGGCCATTGTGACACTGCAAGGTCTCACGGAAGCAAAGGGCCAGTGTGCCACAGCCAGGCCTTGTGGAACCAAGGGGCCATTGTGATCCTGGGGAGCCCAATAGAACCAAGGAGCCATTGTGACCCTGCAGCACCTTACGGAATCATGGAGACCCTTGTGACCCTCTGTGACCTCATGGAACCAGTGGGCCATTGTGTTATTCTGCAGCCCCATGGAACCAAGGAAACCATTGTGACACAGCCAGGCCTCGTGGAAGCAAGGGGCCTTTGTGCCGCTCTAGAGCCAAGGAGACCACTGTGATATTGCTGGGCCTCAGGGGAACAAAATGGTGATGCTGCAGGGCCCCAAGGCTGCAAAGAGCGTGGAACAGGTGTGGTTGGCTTGGCCTCCTGGGGGCCACCTGCCTGGTCCAGCTGAGCTTGGCATGTTGAGGGGTGCTTCTCCTCTGGCCCTGAAACGCTGGAGTTCCTTGCTTTCCTTTCTGTGCGAAAGCACTGTCCTTCTCCTCCAGGGACCCATGGCTGAAATTAGGATTCTACCTCCAAATTGGATTCTGTCCGAGGATTGTTCCCATGTGAAACCTGCCAGGACAGACAGCTCAGGCTGGCCTTGGCCTCTTAGGGGCCACCTCGCATCTGCCTTCAAAACACGCGGGGGCTGTGCTTCTCTTCCCATGGAATAAAACCATCTTTCAAGTCCAGCCATCCATGGCCAAAATTGGGAATCCACCTCTGAAATTCCATATCTCCAAGGAATAGCTCCCCGACAAAAGCTGCCAGGAATGTCCAGCTTCCCTTGGCTTCCTGAGGGCCAGCTCTCATCTGCCTTTGAAACACTGGGCCTCCTCACTTTGCTGCCAATGGAAAAGAACTGTCCTTCTGGGCCAGATGTCCATGGACAAAACTGGGATTTGGCCTCCCAAATTCCATCTAGCCAAGGATTGCTCCAAGACAAAAGCTGCCAAGACAAACAGGTCTGGCTGGCCTTGGCCTCCTTGAGGCACCACTAATCAGCCTTTGAAACACTGCGGCTCTGCCCTTTCCTTCCTGGGGAGAAGAAGTGTCATTCCCGTCCAGGCACCCACAGCTGAAATGGAATTCCACCTCCAAAACTCCCCGTATGTCCAAGGGTTGCTTTCAGACAGAAGCTGCAAGGACAGACAGGTCTGCCTTGCCTTGGCCTCTGGTGGCTGCCTCTCATCTGCCTTCAAAACACTGGGGTTCTGTGGTTTCCTTCCTGTAGAAAAGAACCAACCTTCTTGTCCAGGTGCCCGTGGCCTCGAGCACATGATCACTACATAGGGACAAAGGAGCTCTGTGCTCAGTGGAGTGGAGAGTGAGGACAGTGGAGGAGAGTCCTGGGTGGGCTTGAAGGGTGGTTTCAGACATGGTGGATCCTTTCTAGCTAGTAGAGACCAGCTGGCAAAAGAAAGAATTAATGCCAAGGGCAGCTGGGCAGGTCCAGGCTGGACACAAGGAGAAAGGAATTTCTCTCCCAGGGCAGTGCAGTGGTGCAACGTGTCCCCCAGAAGGAGTCTGGAGCAGCCCAAGGCTTTGTGTGCCAAGGCAGAGCCAGGCAGGACGCAGAGCCATCAGCAAAGGAAGGGGCCCATTGTTACACAGCAGGGCCGCAGAACCAAGGAGATCATTGTGACACTGCACAACCTCATGCAATCAAGGCGTCCGTGTTACGCTACTGAACCTCACGGAGCCAAGGGTCCATTGTGACACTGCGGAGCCAAGGAGACTGTTGCTGACAGTACCAAAGTTCATGGAACCAAAAGTCCATTGTGACATTGTGGCGCCTCACGGAACCGTGGAGAGCATTATGACACTTTGTTACTATCTGATTTACACCCAGAAGGGCAAAGAAAAGGAAATCTCTGAGTATAAAAAGGAAAGAACTTTGAAGGTTCAAAATATTCCCAAAGACCAGATTAAAACCAAACGAGATTAAATGTTGGTGCCAAACAAATGGGTATCTCTTTATCTAATGGTAAGAGAGGCAAAGAGAAAGAAGGAGAAAAGTAGAGAAAAGTTAGAAAAGACAAGGTTACTCTAACAAGCACTGCATAAGTCACCACCACACTGTGCTACCTTTGTTGCTGCTGAGACAGGGTGGGGGAAGTGGAGAAGTTTTTGCCTTTTTTATCCTGCTGTTTGAAGCCTCTTATCTGCCTCTTCTGAAGTCTAGAGCAGTTTGGCTGGAAAGCGGCGGCCCATCCTCCGAGATGCAGGCTCGATGCTTGCAGCTGAACCTGGGTCCGCCTGGGACGAAGGAGCAGGGCTAGGGGTTGCACAACTCCCTCGGGATTTCAGTGCAGGGGTGAAGGATTGGGGGGTGCTCCCCAGGCGGGCGGCGTCGGCTCCCGGAGGCCTCAGGGTGCCTCACGGCAGGCGATGGTGGTGGTGGGGGGAAAGGCAAAGGGCGGGGATTCTACCTTTTGCTTTTGCCTCCACATTTTGCACCAGTTTTGCCTTCCTTTTTATGGGCCTCAAGGCGGGCTATGCACGGCCCGTACGGCACGTAGTTTGCAGGCGTTCAAAAGTGATTATGATAAGCAGCCATCATGACGAAGCACTTTTGAAGCCTTTCAGGTGTTGAGCAGTGATAATGGCGAAGCGTTTTTTGGCGCCTTTCTCTTAGTATTAGGCTCTCGCACACTTCAGAAGCAAGGGGCCATTGTGACACAGCAGGGCCTTGTATAAGCAAGGGGTCATTGTAGCACGGCAGGGCCTCGTGGAATCAAGGGGATCGTAGTGACACTGCGGGGCTCCAGGAGGCCACGGGGCCATTCTGACTGTGTGGAAGCAAGGATACCGTTGTTACGCTACGGGGCATCATGGAACCAAGGAGGCCATTGTGAAGCAGCTGGGGAACCCGCTGAGACTATTATGACACTTCAAGGCCTTGTGACACTGAAGGGCCATTGTGGAACTGCAGGGCCTCGTGGAACCAGTGAGACCATTGTGACATCACAGGGCCTCATGGGAGCCAGGGGCCATTGTGACACAGCCAGGCCTCACAGAAGCAAGGGGCCATTGTGACACTGCAAGGTCTCACGGAAGCAAAGGGCCAGTGTGCCACAGCCAGGCCTTGTGGAACCAAGGGGCCATTGTGATCCTGGGGAGCCCAATAGAACCAAGGAGCCATTGTGACCCTGCAGCACCTTACGGAATCATGGAGACCCTTGTGACCCTCTGTGACCTCATGGAACCAGTGGGCCATTGTGTTATTCTGCAGCCCCATGGAACCAAGGAAACCATTGTGACACAGCCAGGCCTCGTGGAAGCAAGGGGCCTTTGTGCCGCTCTAGAGCCAAGGAGACCACTGTGATATTGCTGGGCCTCAGGGGAACAAAATGGTGATGCTGCAGGGCCCCAAGGCTGCAAAGAGCGTGGAACAGGTGTGGTTGGCTTGGCCTCCTGGGGGCCACCTGCCTGGTCCAGCTGAGCTTGGCATGTTGAGGGGTGCTTCTCCTCTGGCCCTGAAACGCTGGAGTTCCTTGCTTTCCTTTCTGTGCGAAAGCACTGTCCTTCTCCTCCAGGGACCCATGGCTGAAATTAGGATTCTACCTCCAAATTGGATTCTGTCCGAGGATTGTTCCCATGTGAAACCTGCCAGGACAGACAGCTCAGGCTGGCCTTGGCCTCTTAGGGGCCACCTCGCATCTGCCTTCAAAACACGCGGGGGCTGTGCTTCTCTTCCCATGGAATAAAACCATCTTTCAAGTCCAGCCATCCATGGCCAAAATTGGGAATCCACCTCTGAAATTCCATATCTCCAAGGAATAGCTCCCCGACAAAAGCTGCCAGGAATGTCCAGCTTCCCTTGGCTTCCTGAGGGCCAGCTCTCATCTGCCTTTGAAACACTGGGCCTCCTCACTTTGCTGCCAATGGAAAAGAACTGTCCTTCTGGGCCAGATGTCCATGGACAAAACTGGGATTTGGCCTCCCAAATTCCATCTAGCCAAGGATTGCTCCAAGACAAAAGCTGCCAAGACAAACAGGTCTGGCTGGCCTTGGCCTCCTTGAGGCACCACTAATCAGCCTTTGAAACACTGCGGCTCTGCCCTTTCCTTCCTGGGGAGAAGAAGTGTCATTCCCGTCCAGGCACCCACAGCTGAAATGGAATTCCACCTCCAAAACTCCCCGTATGTCCAAGGGTTGCTTTCAGACAGAAGCTGCAAGGACAGACAGGTCTGCCTTGCCTTGGCCTCTGGTGGCTGCCTCTCATCTGCCTTCAAAACACTGGGGTTCTGTGGTTTCCTTCCTGTAGAAAAGAACCAACCTTCTTGTCCAGGTGCCCGTGGCCTCGAGCACATGATCACTACCTAGGGACAAAGGAGCTCTGTGCTCAGTGGAGTGGAGAGTGAGGACAGTGGAGGAGAGTCCTGGGTGGGCTTGAAGGGTGGTTTCAGACATGGTGGATCCTTTCTAGCTAGTAGAGACCAGCTGGCAAAAGAAAGAATTAATGCCAAGGGCAGCTGGGCAGGTCCAGGCTGGACACAAGGAGAAAGGAATTTCTCTCCCAGGGCAGTGCAGTGGTGCAACGTGTCCCCCAGAAGGAGTCTGGAGCAGCCCAAGGCTTTGTGTGCCAAGGCAGAGCCAGGCAGGACGCAGAGCCATCAGCAAAGGAAGGGGCCCATTGTTACACAGCAGGGCCGCAGAACCAAGGAGATCATTGTGACACTGCACAACCTCATGCAATCAAGGCGTCCGTGTTACGCTACTGAACCTCACGGAGCCAAGGGTCCATTGTGACACTGCGGAGCCAAGGAGACTGTTGCTGACAGTACCAAAGTTCATGGAACCAAAAGTCCATTGTGACATTGTGGCGCCTCACGGAACCGTGGAGAGCATTATGACACTTTGTTACTATCTGATTTACACCCAGAAGGGCAAAGAAAAGGAAATCTCTGAGTATAAAAAGGAAAGAACTTTGAAGGTTCAAAATATTCCCAAAGACCAGATTAAAACCAAACGAGATTAAATGTTGGTGCCAAACAAATGGGTATCTCTTTATCTAATGGTAAGAGAGGCAAAGAGAAAGAAGGAGAAAAGTAGAGAAAAGTTAGAAAAGACAAGGTTACTCTAACAAGCACTGCATAAGTCACCACCACACTGTGCTACCTTTGTTGCTGCTGAGACAGGGTGGGGGAAGTGGAGAAGTTTTTGCCTTTTTTTTCCTGCTGTTTGAAGCCTCTTATCTGCCTCTTCTGAAGTCTAGAGCAGTTTGGCTGGAAAGCGGCGGCCCATCCTCCGAGATGCAGGCTCGACGCTTGCAGCTGAACCTGGGTCCGCCTGGGACGAAGGAGCAGGGCTAGGGGTTGCACAACTCCCTCGGGATTTCAGTCCAGGGGTGAAGGATTGGGGGGTGCTCCCCAGGTGGGCGGCGTCGGCTCCCGGAGGCCTCAGGGTGCCTCACGGCAGGCGATGGTGGTGGTGGGGGGAAAGGCAAAGGGCGGGGATTCTACCTTTTGCTTTTGCCTCCACATTTTGCACCAGTTTTGCCTTCCTTTTTATGGGCCTCAAGGCGGGCTATGCACGGCCCGTACGGCACGTAGTTTGCAGGCGTTCAAAAGTGATTATGATAAGCAGCCATCATGACGAAGCACTTTTGAAGCCTTTCAGGTGTTGAGCAGTGATAATGGCGAAGCGTTTTTTGGCGCCTTTCTCTTAGTATTAGGCTCTCGCACACTTCAGAAGCAAGGGGCCATTGTGACACAGCAGGGCCTTGTATAAGCAAGGGGTCATTGTAGCACGGCAGGGCCTCGTGGAATCAAGGGGATCGTAGTGACACTGCGGGGCTCCAGGAGGCCACGGGGCCATTCTGACTGTGTGGAAGCAAGGATACCGTTGTTACGCTACGGGGCATCATGGAACCAAGGAGGCCATTGTGAAGCAGCTGGGGAACCCGCTGAGACTATTATGACACTTCAAGGCCTTGTGACACTGAAGGGCCATTGTGGAACTGCAGGGCCTCGTGGAACCAGTGAGACCATTGTGACATCACAGGGCCTCATGGGAGCCAGGGGCCATTGTGACACAGCCAGGCCTCACAGAAGCAAGGGGCCATTGTGACACTGCAAGGTCTCACGGAAGCAAAGGGCCAGTGTGCCACAGCCAGGCCTTGTGGAACCAAGGGGCCATTGTGATCCTGGGGAGCCCAATAGAACCAAGGAGCCATTGTGACCCTGCAGCACCTTACGGAATCATGGAGACCCTTGTGACCCTCTGTGACCTCATGGAACCAGTGGGCCATTGTGTTATTCTGCAGCCCCATGGAACCAAGGAAACCATTGTGACACAGCCAGGCCTCGTGGAAGCAAGGGGCCTTTGTGCCGCTCTAGAGCCAAGGAGACCACTGTGATATTGCTGGGCCTCAGGGGAACAAAATGGTGATGCTGCAGGGCCCCAAGGCTGCAAAGAGCGTGGAACAGGTGTGGTTGGCTTGGCCTCCTGGGGGCCACCTGCCTGGTCCAGCTGAGCTTGGCATGTTGAGGGGTGCTTCTCCTCTGGCCCTGAAACGCTGGAGTTCCTTGCTTTCCTTTCTGTGCGAAAGCACTGTCCTTCTCCTCCAGGGACCCATGGCTGAAATTAGGATTCTACCTCCAAATTGGATTCTGTCCGAGGATTGTTCCCATGTGAAACCTGCCAGGACAGACAGCTCAGGCTGGCCTTGGCCTCTTAGGGGCCACCTCGCATCTGCCTTCAAAACACGCGGGGGCTGTGCTTCTCTTCCCATGGAATAAAACCATCTTTCAAGTCCAGCCATCCATGGCCAAAATTGGGAATCCACCTCTGAAATTCCATATCTCCAAGGAATAGCTCCCCGACAAAAGCTGCCAGGAATGTCCAGCTTCCCTTGGCTTCCTGAGGGCCAGCTCTCATCTGCCTTTGAAACACTGGGCCTCCTCACTTTGCTGCCAATGGAAAAGAACTGTCCTTCTGGGCCAGATGTCCATGGACAAAACTGGGATTTGGCCTCCCAAATTCCATCTAGCCAAGGATTGCTCCAAGACAAAAGCTGCCAAGACAAACAGGTCTGGCTGGCCTTGGCCTCCTTGAGGCACCACTAATCAGCCTTTGAAACACTGCGGCTCTGCCCTTTCCTTCCTGGGGAGAAGAAGTGTCATTCCCGTCCAGGCACCCACAGCTGAAATGGAATTCCACCTCCAAAACTCCCCGTATGTCCAAGGGTTGCTTTCAGACAGAAGCTGCAAGGACAGACAGGTCTGCCTTGCCTTGGCCTCTGGTGGCTGCCTCTCATCTGCCTTCAAAACACTGGGGTTCTGTGGTTTCCTTCCTGTAGAAAAGAACCAACCTTCTTGTCCAGGTGCCCGTGGCCTCGAGCACATGATCACTACCTAGGGACAAAGGAGCTCTGTGCTCAGTGGAGT
Organism: Coloeus monedula; assembly: GCF_965178545.1. NCBI lineage: Eukaryota > Metazoa > Chordata > Aves > Passeriformes > Corvidae > Coloeus > Coloeus monedula. The sequence goes on along the minus strand of NW_028120805.1, from coordinate 347,773 downwards.
GGAGACTGAGGACAGTGGAGGAGAGTCCTGGGTGGGCTTGAAGGGTGGTTTCAGACATGGTGGATCCTTTCTAGCTAGTAGAGACCAGCTGGCAAAAGAAAGAATTAATGCCAAGGGCAGCTGGGCAGGTCCAGGCTGGACACAAGGAGAAAGGAATTTCTCTCCCAGGGCAGTGCAGTGGTGCAACGTGTCCCCCAGAAGGAGTCTGGAGCAGCCCAAGGCTTTGTGTGCCAAGGCAGAGCCAGGCAGGACGCAGAGCCATCAGCAAAGGAAGGGGCCCATTGTTACACAGCAGGGCCGCAGAACCAAGGAGATCATTGTGACACTGCACAACCTCATGCAATCAAGGCGTCCGTGTTACGCTACTGAACCTCACGGAGCCAAGGGTCCATTGTGACACTGCGGAGCCAAGGAGACTGTTGCTGACAGTACCAAAGTTCATGGAACCAAAAGTCCATTGTGACATTGTGGCGCCTCACGGAACCGTGGAGAGCATTATGACACTTTGTTACTATCTGATTTACACCCAGAAGGGCAAAGAAAAGGAAATCTCTGAGTATAAAAAGGAAAGAACTTTGAAGGTTCAAAATATTCCCAAAGACCAGATTAAAACCAAACGAGATTAAATGTTGGTGCCAAACAAATGGGTATCTCTTTATCTAATGGTAAGAGAGGCAAAGAGAAAGAAGGAGAAAAGTAGAGAAAAGTTAGAAAAGACAAGGTTACTCTAACAAGCACTGCATAAGTCACCACCACACTGTGCTACCTTTGTTGCTGCTGAGACAGGGTGGGGGAAGTGGAGAAGTTTTTGCCTTTTTTTTCCTGCTGTTTGAAGCCTCTTATCTGCCTCTTCTGAAGTCTAGAGCAGTTTGGCTGGAAAGCGGCGGCCCATCCTCCGAGATGCAGGCTCGACGCTTGCAGCTGAACCTGGGTCCGCCTGGGACGAAGGAGCAGGGCTAGGGGTTGCACAACTCCCTCGGGATTTCAGTGCAGGGGTGAAGGATTGGGGGGTGCTCCCCAGGCGGGCGGCGTCGGCTCCCGGAGGCCTCAGGGTGCCTCACGGCAGGCGATGGTGGTGGTGGGGGGAAAGGCAAAGGGCGGGGATTCTACCTTTTGCTTTTGCCTCCACATTTTGCACCAGTTTTGCCTTCCTTTTTATGGGCCTCAAGGCGGGCTATGCACGGCCCGTACGGCACGTAGTTTGCAGGCGTTCAAAAGTGATTATGATAAGCAGCCATCATGACGAAGCACTTTTGAAGCCTTTCAGGTGTTGAGCAGTGATAATGGCGAAGCGTTTTTTGGCGCCTTTCTCTTACTATTAGGCTCTCGCACACTTCAGAAGCAAGGGGCCATTGTGACACAGCAGGGCCTTGTATAAGCAAGGGGTCATTGTAGCACGGCAGGGCCTCGTGGAATCAAGGGGATCGTAGTGACACTGCGGGGCTCCAGGAGGCCACGGGGCCATTCTGACTGTGTGGAAGCAAGGATACCGTTGTTACGCTACGGGGCATCATGGAACCAAGGAGGCCATTGTGAAGCAGCTGGGGAACCCGCTGAGACTATTATGACACTTCAAGGCCTTGTGACACTGAAGGGCCATTGTGGAACTGCAGGGCCTCGTGGAACCAGTGAGACCATTGTGACATCACAGGGCCTCATGGGAGCCAGGGGCCATTGTGACACAGCCAGGCCTCACAGAAGCAAGGGGCCATTGTGACACTGCAAGGTCTCACGGAAGCAAAGGGCCAGTGTGCCACAGCCAGGCCTTGTGGAACCAAGGGGCCATTGTGATCCTGGGGAGCCCAATAGAACCAAGGAGCCATTGTGACCCTGCAGCACCTTACGGAATCATGGAGACCCTTGTGACCCTCTGTGACCTCATGGAACCAGTGGGCCATTGTGTTATTCTGCAGCCCCATGGAACCAAGGAAACCATTGTGACACAGCCAGGCCTCGTGGAAGCAAGGGGCCTTTGTGCCGCTCTAGAGCCAAGGAGACCACTGTGATATTGCTGGGCCTCAGGGGAACAAAATGGTGATGCTGCAGGGCCCCAAGGCTGCAAAGAGCGTGGAACAGGTGTGGTTGGCTTGGCCTCCTGGGGGCCACCTGCCTGGTCCAGCTGAGCTTGGCATGTTGAGGGGTGCTTCTCCTCTGGCCCTGAAACGCTGGAGTTCCTTGCTTTCCTTTCTGTGCGAAAGCACTGTCCTTCTCCTCCAGGGACCCATGGCTGAAATTAGGATTCTACCTCCAAATTGGATTCTGTCCGAGGATTGTTCCCATGTGAAACCTGCCAGGACAGACAGCTCAGGCTGGCCTTGGCCTCTTAGGGGCCACCTCGCATCTGCCTTCAAAACACGCGGGGGCTGTGCTTCTCTTCCCATGGAATAAAACCATCTTTCAAGTCCAGCCATCCATGGCCAAAATTGGGAATCCACCTCTGAAATTCCATATCTCCAAGGAATAGCTCCCCGACAAAAGCTGCCAGGAATGTCCAGCTTCCCTTGGCTTCCTGAGGGCCAGCTCTCATCTGCCTTTGAAACACTGGGCCTCCTCACTTTGCTGCCAATGGAAAAGAACTGTCCTTCTGGGCCAGATGTCCATGGACAAAACTGGGATTTGGCCTCCCAAATTCCATCTAGCCAAGGATTGCTCCAAGACAAAAGCTGCCAAGACAAACAGGTCTGGCTGGCCTTGGCCTCCTTGAGGCACCACTAATCAGCCTTTGAAACACTGGGGCTCTGCCCTTTCCTTCCTGGGGAGAAGAAGTGTCATTCCCGTCCAGGCACCCACAGCTGAAATGGAATTCCACCTCCAAAACTCCCCGTATGTCCAAGGGTTGCTTTCAGACAGAAGCTGCAAGGACAGACAGGTCTGCCTTGCCTTGGCCTCTGGTGGCTGCCTCTCATCTGCCTTCAAAACACTGGGGTTCTGTGGTTTCCTTCCTGTAGAAAAGAACCAACCTTCTTGTCCAGGTGCCCGTGGCCTCGAGCACATGATCACTACATAGGGACAAAGGAGCTCTGTGCTCAGTGGAGTGGAGAGTGAGGACAGTGGAGGAGAGTCCTGGGTGGGCTTGAAGGGTGGTTTCAGACATGGTGGATCCTTTCTAGCTAGTAGAGACCAGCTGGCAAAAGAAAGAATTAATGCCAAGGGCAGCTGGGCAGGTCCAGGCTGGACACAAGGAGAAAGGAATTTCTCTCCCAGGGCAGTGCAGTGGTGCAACGTGTCCCCCAGAAGGAGTCTGGAGCAGCCCAAGGCTTTGTGTGCCAAGGCAGAGCCAGGCAGGACGCAGAGCCATCAGCAAAGGAAGGGGCCCATTGTTACACAGCAGGGCCGCAGAACCAAGGAGATCATTGTGACACTGCACAACCTCATGCAATCAAGGCGTCCGTGTTACGCTACTGAACCTCACGGAGCCAAGGGTCCATTGTGACACTGCGGAGCCAAGGAGACTGTTGCTGACAGTACCAAAGTTCATGGAACCAAAAGTCCATTGTGACATTGTGGCGCCTCACGGAACCGTGGAGAGCATTATGACACTTTGTTACTATCTGATTTACACCCAGAAGGGCAAAGAAAAGGAAATCTCTGAGTATAAAAAGGAAAGAACTTTGAAGGTTCAAAATATTCCCAAAGACCAGATTAAAACCAAACGAGATTAAATGTTGGTGCCAAACAAATGGGTATCTCTTTATCTAATGGTAAGAGAGGCAAAGAGAAAGAAGGAGAAAAGTAGAGAAAAGTTAGAAAAGACAAGGTTACTCTAACAAGCACTGCATAAGTCACCACCACACTGTGCTACCTTTGTTGCTGCTGAGACAGGGTGGGGGAAGTGGAGAAGTTTTTGCCTTTTTTATCCTGCTGTTTGAAGCCTCTTATCTGCCTCTTCTGAAGTCTAGAGCAGTTTGGCTGGAAAGCGGCGGCCCATCCTCCGAGATGCAGGCTCGATGCTTGCAGCTGAACCTGGGTCCGCCTGGGACGAAGGAGCAGGGCTAGGGGTTGCACAACTCCCTCGGGATTTCAGTCCAGGGGTGAAGGATTGGGGGGTGCTCCCCAGGTGGGCGGCGTCGGCTCCCGGAGGCCTCAGGGTGCCTCACGGCAGGCGATGGTGGTGGTGGGGGGAAAGGCAAAGGGCGGGGATTCTACCTTTTGCTTTTGCCTCCACATTTTGCACCAGTTTTGCCTTCCTTTTTATGGGCCTCAAGGCGGGCTATGCACGGCCCGTACGGCACGTAGTTTGCAGGCGTTCAAAAGTGATTATGATAAGCAGCCATCATGACGAAGCACTTTTGAAGCCTTTCAGGTGTTGAGCAGTGATAATGGCGAAGCGTTTTTTGGCGCCTTTCTCTTAGTATTAGGCTCTCGCACACTTCAGAAGCAAGGGGCCATTGTGACACAGCAGGGCCTTGTATAAGCAAGGGGTCATTGTAGCACGGCAGGGCCTCGTGGAATCAAGGGGATCGTAGTGACACTGCGGGGCTCCAGGAGGCCACGGGGCCATTCTGACTGTGTGGAAGCAAGGATACCGTTGTTACGCTACGGGGCATCATGGAACCAAGGAGGCCATTGTGAAGCAGCTGGGGAACCCGCTGAGACTATTATGACACTTCAAGGCCTTGTGACACTGAAGGGCCATTGTGGAACTGCAGGGCCTCGTGGAACCAGTGAGACCATTGTGACATCACAGGGCCTCATGGGAGCCAGGGGCCATTGTGACACAGCCAGGCCTCACAGAAGCAAGGGGCCATTGTGACACTGCAAGGTCTCACGGAAGCAAAGGGCCAGTGTGCCACAGCCAGGCCTTGTGGAACCAAGGGGCCATTGTGATCCTGGGGAGCCCAATAGAACCAAGGAGCCATTGTGACCCTGCAGCACCTTACGGAATCATGGAGACCCTTGTGACCCTCTGTGACCTCATGGAACCAGTGGGCCATTGTGTTATTCTGCAGCCCCATGGAACCAAGGAAACCATTGTGACACAGCCAGGCCTCGTGGAAGCAAGGGGCCTTTGTGCCGCTCTAGAGCCAAGGAGACCACTGTGATATTGCTGGGCCTCAGGGGAACAAAATGGTGATGCTGCAGGGCCCCAAGGCTGCAAAGAGCGTGGAACAGGTGTGGTTGGCTTGGCCTCCTGGGGGCCACCTGCCTGGTCCAGCTGAGCTTGGCATGTTGAGGGGTGCTTCTCCTCTGGCCCTGAAACGCTGGAGTTCCTTGCTTTCCTTTCTGTGCGAAAGCACTGTCCTTCTCCTCCAGGGACCCATGGCTGAAATTAGGATTCTACCTCCAAATTGGATTCTGTCCGAGGATTGTTCCCATGTGAAACCTGCCAGGACAGACAGCTCAGGCTGGCCTTGGCCTCTTAGGGGCCACCTCGCATCTGCCTTCAAAACACGCGGGGGCTGTGCTTCTCTTCCCATGGAATAAAACCATCTTTCAAGTCCAGCCATCCATGGCCAAAATTGGGAATCCACCTCTGAAATTCCATATCTCCAAGGAATAGCTCCCCGACAAAAGCTGCCAGGAATGTCCAGCTTCCCTTGGCTTCCTGAGGGCCAGCTCTCATCTGCCTTTGAAACACTGGGCCTCCTCACTTTGCTGCCAATGGAAAAGAACTGTCCTTCTGGGCCAGATGTCCATGGACAAAACTGGGATTTGGCCTCCCAAATTCCATCTAGCCAAGGATTGCTCCAAGACAAAAGCTGCCAAGACAAACAGGTCTGGCTGGCCTTGGCCTCCTTGAGGCACCACTAATCAGCCTTTGAAACACTGGGGCTCTGCCCTTTCCTTCCTGGGGAGAAGAAGTGTCATTCCCGTCCAGGCACCCACAGCTGAAATGGAATTCCACCTCCAAAACTCCCCGTATGTCCAAGGGTTGCTTTCAGACAGAAGCTGCAAGGACAGACAGGTCTGCCTTGCCTTGGCCTCTGGTGGCTGCCTCTCATCTGCCTTCAAAACACTGGGGTTCTGTGGTTTCCTTCCTGTAGAAAAGAACCAACCTTCTTGTCCAGGTGCCCGTGGCCTCGAGCACATGATCACTACCTAGGGACAAAGGAGCTCTGTGCTCAGTGGAGTGGAGAGTGAGGACAGTGGAGGAGAGTCCTGGGTGGGCTTGAAGGGTGGTTTCAGACATGGTGGATCCTTTCTAGCTAGTAGAGACCAGCTGGCAAAAGAAAGAATTAATGCCAAGGGCAGCTGGGCAGGTCCAGGCTGGACACAAGGAGAAAGGAATTTCTCTCCCAGGGCAGTGCAGTGGTGCAACGTGTCCCCCAGAAGGAGTCTGGAGCAGCCCAAGGCTTTGTGTGCCAAGGCAGAGCCAGGCAGGACGCAGAGCCATCAGCAAAGGAAGGGGCCCATTGTTACACAGCAGGGCCGCAGAACCAAGGAGATCATTGTGACACTGCACAACCTCATGCAATCAAGGCGTCCGTGTTACGCTACTGAACCTCACGGAGCCAAGGGTCCATTGTGACACTGCGGAGCCAAGGAGACTGTTGCTGACAGTACCAAAGTTCATGGAACCAAAAGTCCATTGTGACATTGTGGCGCCTCACGGAACCGTGGAGAGCATTATGACACTTTGTTACTATCTGATTTACACCCAGAAGGGCAAAGAAAAGGAAATCTCTGAGTATAAAAAGGAAAGAACTTTGAAGGTTCAAAATATTCCCAAAGACCAGATTAAAACCAAACGAGATTAAATGTTGGTGCCAAACAAATGGGTATCTCTTTATCTAATGGTAAGAGAGGCAAAGAGAAAGAAGGAGAAAAGTAGAGAAAAGTTAGAAAAGACAAGGTTACTCTAACAAGCACTGCATAAGTCACCACCACACTGTGCTACCTTTGTTGCTGCTGAGACAGGGTGGGGGAAGTGGAGAAGTTTTTGCCTTTTTTATCCTGCTGTTTGAAGCCTCTTATCTGCCTCTTCTGAAGTCTAGAGCAGTTTGGCTGGAAAGCGGCGGCCCATCCTCCGAGATGCAGGCTCGATGCTTGCAGCTGAACCTGGGTCCGCCTGGGACGAAGGAGCAGGGCTAGGGGTTGCACAACTCCCTCGGGATTTCAGTCCAGGGGTGAAGGATTGGGGGGTGCTCCCCAGGTGGGCGGCGTCGGCTCCCGGAGGCCTCAGGGTGCCTCACGGCAGGCGATGGTGGTGGTGGGGGGAAAGGCAAAGGGCGGGGATTCTACCTTTTGCTTTTGCCTCCACATTTTGCACCAGTTTTGCCTTCCTTTTTATGGGCCTCAAGGCGGGCTATGCACGGCCCGTACGGCACGTAGTTTGCAGGCGTTCAAAAGTGATTATGATAAGCAGCCATCATGACGAAGCACTTTTGAAGCCTTTCAGGTGTTGAGCAGTGATAATGGCGAAGCATTTTTTGGCGCCTTTCTCTTAGTATTAGGCTCTCGCACACTTCAGAAGCAAGGGGCCATTGTGACACAGCAGGGCCTTGTATAAGCAAGGGGTCATTGTAGCACGGCAGGGCCTCGTGGAATCAAGGGGATCGTAGTGACACTGCGGGGCTCCAGGAGGCCACGGGGCCATTCTGACTGTGTGGAAGCAAGGATACCGTTGTTACGCTACGGGGCATCATGGAACCAAGGAGGCCATTGTGAAGCAGCTGGGGAACCCGCTGAGACTATTATGACACTTCAAGGCCTTGTGACACTGAAGGGCCATTGTGGAACTGCAGGGCCTCGTGGAACCAGTGAGACCATTGTGACATCACAGGGCCTCATGGGAGCCAGGGGCCATTGTGACACAGCCAGGCCTCACAGAAGCAAGGGGCCATTGTGACACTGCAAGGTCTCACGGAAGCAAAGGGCCAGTGTGCCACAGCCAGGCCTTGTGGAACCAAGGGGCCATTGTGATCCTGGGGAGCCCAATAGAACCAAGGAGCCATTGTGACCCTGCAGCACCTTACGGAATCATGGAGACCCTTGTGACCCTCTGTGACCTCATGGAACCAGTGGGCCATTGTGTTATTCTGCAGCCCCATGGAACCAAGGAAACCATTGTGACACAGCCAGGCCTCGTGGAAGCAAGGGGCCTTTGTGCCGCTCTAGAGCCAAGGAGACCACTGTGATATTGCTGGGCCTCAGGGGAACAAAATGGTGATGCTGCAGGGCCCCAAGGCTGCAAAGAGCGTGGAACAGGTGTGGTTGGCTTGGCCTCCTGGGGGCCACCTGCCTGGTCCAGCTGAGCTTGGCATGTTGAGGGGTGCTTCTCCTCTGGCCCTGAAACGCTGGAGTTCCTTGCTTTCCTTTCTGTGCGAAAGCACTGTCCTTCTCCTCCAGGGACCCATGGCTGAAATTAGGATTCTACCTCCAAATTGGATTCTGTCCGAGGATTGTTCCCATGTGAAACCTGCCAGGACAGACAGCTCAGGCTGGCCTTGGCCTCTTAGGGGCCACCTCGCATCTGCCTTCAAAACACGCGGGGGCTGTGCTTCTCTTCCCATGGAATAAAACCATCTTTCAAGTCCAGCCATCCATGGCCAAAATTGGGAATCCACCTCTGAAATTCCATATCTCCAAGGAATAGCTCCCCGACAAAAGCTGCCAGGAATGTCCAGCTTCCCTTGGCTTCCTGAGGGCCAGCTCTCATCTGCCTTTGAAACACTGGGCCTCCTCACTTTGCTGCCAATGGAAAAGAACTGTCCTTCTGGGCCAGATGTCCATGGACAAAACTGGGATTTGGCCTCCCAAATTCCATCTAGCCAAGGATTGCTCCAAGACAAAAGCTGCCAAGACAAACAGGTCTGGCTGGCCTTGGCCTCCTTGAGGCACCACTAATCAGCCTTTGAAACACTGGGGCTCTGCCCTTTCCTTCCTGGGGAGAAGAAGTGTCATTCCCGTCCAGGCACCCACAGCTGAAATGGAATTCCACCTCCAAAACTCCCCGTATGTCCAAGGGTTGCTTTCAGACAGAAGCTGCAAGGACAGACAGGTCTGCCTTGCCTTGGCCTCTGGTGGCTGCCTCTCATCTGCCTTCAAAACACTGGGGTTCTGTGGTTTCCTTCCTGTAGAAAAGAACCAACCTTCTTGTCCAGGTGCCCGTGGCCTCGAGCACATGATCACTACCTAGGGACAAAGGAGCTCTGTGCTCAGTGGAGTGGAGAGTGAGGACAGTGGAGGAGAGTCCTGGGTGGGCTTGAAGGGTGGTTTCAGACATGGTGGATCCTTTCTAGCTAGTAGAGACCAGCTGGCAAAAGAAAGAATTAATGCCAAGGGCAGCTGGGCAGGTCCAGGCTGGACACAAGGAGAAAGGAATTTCTCTCCCAGGGCAGTGCAGTGGTGCAACGTGTCCCCCAGAAGGAGTCTGGAGCAGCCCAAGGCTTTGTGTGCCAAGGCAGAGCCAGGCAGGACGCAGAGCCATCAGCAAAGGAAGGGGCCCATTGTTACACAGCAGGGCCGCAGAACCAAGGAGATCATTGTGACACTGCACAACCTCATGCAATCAAGGCGTCCGTGTTACGCTACTGAACCTCACGGAGCCAAGGGTCCATTGTGACACTGCGGAGCCAAGGAGACTGTTGCTGACAGTACCAAAGTTCATGGAACCAAAAGTCCATTGTGACATTGTGGCGCCTCACGGAACCGTGGAGAGCATTATGACACTTTGTTACTATCTGATTTACACCCAGAAGGGCAAAGAAAAGGAAATCTCTGAGTATAAAAAGGAAAGAACTTTGAAGGTTCAAAATATTCCCAAAGACCAGATTAAAACCAAACGAGATTAAATGTTGGTGCCAAACAAATGGGTATCTCTTTATCTAATGGTAAGAGAGGCAAAGAGAAAGAAGGAGAAAAGTAGAGAAAAGTTAGAAAAGACAAGGTTACTCTAACAAGCACTGCATAAGTCACCACCACACTGTGCTACCTTTGTTGCTGCTGAGACAGGGTGGGGGAAGTGGAGAAGTTTTTGCCTTTTTTTTCCTGCTGTTTGAAGCCTCTTATCTGCCTCTTCTGAAGTCTAGAGCAGTTTGGCTGGAAAGCGGCGGCCCATCCTCCGAGATGCAGGCTCGACGCTTGCAGCTGAACCTGGGTCCGCCTGGGACGAAGGAGCAGGGCTAGGGGTTGCACAACTCCCTCGGGATTTCAGTCCAGGGGTGAAGGATTGGGGGGTGCTCCCCAGGTGGGCGGCGTCGGCTCCCGGAGGCCTCAGGGTGCCTCACGGCAGGTGATGGTGGTGGTGGGGGGAAAGGCAAAGGGCGGGGATTCTACCTTTTGCTTTTGCCTCCACATTTTGCACCAGTTTTGCCTTCCTTTTTATGGGCCTCAAGGCGGGCTATGCACGGCCCGTACGGCACGTAGTTTGCAGGCGTTCAAAAGTGATTATGATAAGCAGCCATCATGACGAAGCACTTTTGAAGCCTTTCAGGTGTTGAGCAGTGATAATGGCGAAGCGTTTTTTGGCGCCTTTCTCTTACTATTAGGCTCTCGCACACTTCAGAAGCAAGGGGCCATTGTGACACAGCAGGGCCTTGTATAAGCAAGGGGTCATTGTAGCACGGCAGGGCCTCGTGGAATCAAGGGGATCGTAGTGACACTGCGGGGCTCCAGGAGGCCACGGGGCCATTCTGACTGTGTGGAAGCAAGGATACCGTTGTTACGCTACGGGGCATCATGGAACCAAGGAGGCCATTGTGAAGCAGCTGGGGAACCCGCTGAGACTATTATGACACTTCAAGGCCTTGTGACACTGAAGGGCCATTGTGGAACTGCAGGGCCTCGTGGAACCAGTGAGACCATTGTGACATCACAGGGCCTCATGGGAGCCAGGGGCCATTGTGACACAGCCAGGCCTCACAGAAGCAAGGGGCCATTGTGACACTGCAAGGTCTCACGGAAGCAAAGGGCCAGTGTGCCACAGCCAGGCCTTGTGGAACCAAGGGGCCATTGTGATCCTGGGGAGCCCAATAGAACCAAGGAGCCATTGTGACCCTGCAGCACCTTACGGAATCATGGAGACCCTTGTGACCCTCTGTGACCTCATGGAACCAGTGGGCCATTGTGTTATTCTGCAGCCCCATGGAACCAAGGAAACCATTGTGACACAGCCAGGCCTCGTGGAAGCAAGGGGCCTTTGTGCCGCTCTAGAGCCAAGGAGACCACTGTGATATTGCTGGGCCTCAGGGGAACAAAATGGTGATGCTGCAGGGCCCCAAGGCTGCAAAGAGCGTGGAACAGGTGTGGTTGGCTTGGCCTCCTGGGGGCCACCTGCCTGGTCCAGCTGAGCTTGGCATGTTGAGGGGTGCTTCTCCTCTGGCCCTGAAACGCTGGAGTTCCTTGCTTTCCTTTCTGTGCGAAAGCACTGTCCTTCTCCTCCAGGGACCCATGGCTGAAATTAGGATTCTACCTCCAAATTGGATTCTGTCCGAGGATTGTTCCCATGTGAAACCTGCCAGGACAGACAGCTCAGGCTGGCCTTGGCCTCTTAGGGGCCACCTCGCATCTGCCTTCAAAACACGCGGGGGCTGTGCTTCTCTTCCCATGGAATAAAACCATCTTTCAAGTCCAGCCATCCATGGCCAAAATTGGGAATCCACCTCTGAAATTCCATATCTCCAAGGAATAGCTCCCCGACAAAAGCTGCCAGGAATGTCCAGCTTCCCTTGGCTTCCTGAGGGCCAGCTCTCATCTGCCTTTGAAACACTGGGCCTCCTCACTTTGCTGCCAATGGAAAAGAACTGTCCTTCTGGGCCAGATGTCCATGGACAAAACTGGGATTTGGCCTCCCAAATTCCATCTAGCCAAGGATTGCTCCAAGACAAAAGCTGCCAAGACAAACAGGTCTGGCTGGCCTTGGCCTCCTTGAGGCACCACTAATCAGCCTTTGAAACACTGCGGCTCTGCCCTTTCCTTCCTGGGGAGAAGAAGTGTCATTCCCGTCCAGGCACCCACAGCTGAAATGGAATTCCACCTCCAAAACTCCCCGTATGTCCAAGGGTTGCTTTCAGACAGAAGCTGCAAGGACAGACAGGTCTGCCTTGCCTTGGCCTCTGGTGGCTGCCTCTCATCTGCCTTCAAAACACTGGGGTTCTGTGGTTTCCTTCCTGTAGAAAAGAACCAACCTTCTTGTCCAGGTGCCCGTGGCCTCGAGCACATGATCACTACCTAGGGACAAAGGAGCTCTGTGCTCAGTGGAGTGGAGAGTGAGGACAGTGGAGGAGAGTCCTGGGTGGGCTTGAAGGGTGGTTTCAGACATGGTGGATCCTTTCTAGCTAGTAGAGACCAGCTGGCAAAAGAAAGAATTAATGCCAAGGGCAGCTGGGCAGGTCCAGGCTGGACACAAGGAGAAAGGAATTTCTCTCCCAGGGCAGTGCAGTGGTGCAACGTGTCCCCCAGAAGGAGTCTGGAGCAGCCCAAGGCTTTGTGTGCCAAGGCAGAGCCAGGCAGGACGCAGAGCCATCAGCAAAGGAAGGGGCCCATTGTTACACAGCAGGGCCGCAGAACCAAGGAGATCATTGTGACACTGCACAACCTCATGCAATCAAGGCGTCCGTGTTACGCTACTGAACCTCACGGAGCCAAGGGTCCATTGTGACACTGCGGAGCCAAGGAGACTGTTGCTGACAGTACCAAAGTTCATGGAACCAAAAGTCCATTGTGACATTGTGGCGCCTCACGGAACCGTGGAGAGCATTATGACACTTTGTTACTATCTGATTTACACCCAGAAGGGCAAAGAAAAGGAAATCTCTGAGTATAAAAAGGAAAGAACTTTGAAGGTTCAAAATATTCCCAAAGACCAGATTAAAACCAAACGAGATTAAATGTTGGTGCCAAACAAATGGGTATCTCTTTATCTAATGGTAAGAGAGGCAAAGAGAAAGAAGGAGAAAAGTAGAGAAAAGTTAGAAAAGACAAGGTTACTCTAACAAGCACTGCATAAGTCACCACCACACTGTGCTACCTTTGTTGCTGCTGAGACAGGGTGGGGGAAGTGGAGAAGTTTTTGCCTTTTTTTTCCTGCTGTTTGAAGCCTCTTATCTGCCTCTTCTGAAGTCTAGAGCAGTTTGGCTGGAAAGCGGCGGCCCATCCTCCGAGATGCAGGCTCGACGCTTGCAGCTGAACCTGGGTCCGCCTGGGACGAAGGAGCAGGGCTAGGGGTTGCACAACTCCCTCGGGATTTCAGTGCAGGGGTGAAGGATTGGGGGGTGCTCCCCAGGCGGGCGGCGTCGGCTCCCGGAGGCCTCAGGGTGCCTCACGGCAGGCGATGGTGGTGGTGGGGGGAAAGGCAAAGGGCGGGGATTCTACCTTTTGCTTTTGCCTCCACATTTTGCACCAGTTTTGCCTTCCTTTTTATGGGCCTCAAGGCGGGCTATGCACGGCCCGTACGGCACGTAGTTTGCAGGCGTTCAAAAGTGATTATGATAAGCAGCCATCATGACGAAGCACTTTTGAAGCCTTTCAGGTGTTGAGCAGTGATAATGGCGAAGCGTTTTTTGGCGCCTTTCTCTTACTATTAGGCTCTCGCACACTTCAGAAGCAAGGGGCCATTGTGACACAGCAGGGCCTTGTATAAGCAAGGGGTCATTGTAGCACGGCAGGGCCTCGTGGAATCAAGGGGATCGTAGTGACACTGCGGGGCTCCAGGAGGCCACGGGGCCATTCTGACTGTGTGGAAGCAAGGATACCGTTGTTACGCTACGGGGCATCATGGAACCAAGGAGGCCATTGTGAAGCAGCTGGGGAACCCGCTGAGACTATTATGACACTTCAAGGCCTTGTGACACTGAAGGGCCATTGTGGAACTGCAGGGCCTCGTGGAACCAGTGAGACCATTGTGACATCACAGGGCCTCATGGGAGCCAGGGGCCATTGTGACACAGCCAGGCCTCACAGAAGCAAGGGGCCATTGTGACACTGCAAGGTCTCACGGAAGCAAAGGGCCAGTGTGCCACAGCCAGGCCTTGTGGAACCAAGGGGCCATTGTGATCCTGGGGAGCCCAATAGAACCAAGGAGCCATTGTGACCCTGCAGCACCTTACGGAATCATGGAGACCCTTGTGACCCTCTGTGACCTCATGGAACCAGTGGGCCATTGTGTTATTCTGCAGCCCCATGGAACCAAGGAAACCATTGTGACACAGCCAGGCCTCGTGGAAGCAAGGGGCCTTTGTGCCGCTCTAGAGCCAAGGAGACCACTGTGATATTGCTGGGCCTCAGGGGAACAAAATGGTGATGCTGCAGGGCCCCAAGGCTGCAAAGAGCGTGGAACAGGTGTGGTTGGCTTGGCCTCCTGGGGGCCACCTGCCTGGTCCAGCTGAGCTTGGCATGTTGAGGGGTGCTTCTCCTCTGGCCCTGAAACGCTGGAGTTCCTTGCTTTCCTTTCTGTGCGAAAGCACTGTCCTTCTCCTCCAGGGACCCATGGCTGAAATTAGGATTCTACCTCCAAATTGGATTCTGTCCGAGGATTGTTCCCATGTGAAACCTGCCAGGACAGACAGCTCAGGCTGGCCTTGGCCTCTTAGGGGCCACCTCGCATCTGCCTTCAAAACACGCGGGGGCTGTGCTTCTCTTCCCATGGAATAAAACCATCTTTCAAGTCCAGCCATCCATGGCCAAAATTGGGAATCCACCTCTGAAATTCCATATCTCCAAGGAATAGCTCCCCGACAAAAGCTGCCAGGAATGTCCAGCTTCCCTTGGCTTCCTGAGGGCCAGCTCTCATCTGCCTTTGAAACACTGGGCCTCCTCACTTTGCTGCCAATGGAAAAGAACTGTCCTTCTGGGCCAGATGTCCATGGACAAAACTGGGATTTGGCCTCCCAAATTCCATCTAGCCAAGGATTGCTCCAAGACAAAAGCTGCCAAGACAAACAGGTCTGGCTGGCCTTGGCCTCCTTGAGGCACCACTAATCAGCCTTTGAAACACTGCGGCTCTGCCCTTTCCTTCCTGGGGAGAAGAAGTGTCATTCCCGTCCAGGCACCCACAGCTGAAATGGAATTCCACCTCCAAAACTCCCCGTATGTCCAAGGGTTGCTTTCAGACAGAAGCTGCAAGGACAGACAGGTCTGCCTTGCCTTGGCCTCTGGTGGCTGCCTCTCATCTGCCTTCAAAACACTGGGGTTCTGTGGTTTCCTTCCTGTAGAAAAGAACCAACCTTCTTGTCCAGGTGCCCGTGGCCTCGAGCACATGATCACTACATAGGGACAAAGGAGCTCTGTGCTCAGTGGAGTGGAGAGTGAGGACAGTGGAGGAGAGTCCTGGGTGGGCTTGAAGGGTGGTTTCAGACATGGTGGATCCTTTCTAGCTAGTAGAGACCAGCTGGCAAAAGAAAGAATTAATGCCAAGGGCAGCTGGGCAGGTCCAGGCTGGACACAAGGAGAAAGGAATTTCTCTCCCAGGGCAGTGCAGTGGTGCAACGTGTCCCCCAGAAGGAGTCTGGAGCAGCCCAAGGCTTTGTGTGCCAAGGCAGAGCCAGGCAGGACGCAGAGCCATCAGCAAAGGAAGGGGCCCATTGTTACACAGCAGGGCCGCAGAACCAAGGAGATCATTGTGACACTGCACAACCTCATGCAATCAAGGCGTCCGTGTTACGCTACTGAACCTCACGGAGCCAAGGGTCCATTGTGACACTGCGGAGCCAAGGAGACTGTTGCTGACAGTACCAAAGTTCATGGAACCAAAAGTCCATTGTGACATTGTGGCGCCTCACGGAACCGTGGAGAGCATTATGACACTTTGTTACTATCTGATTTACACCCAGAAGGGCAAAGAAAAGGAAATCTCTGAGTATAAAAAGGAAAGAACTTTGAAGGTTCAAAATATTCCCAAAGACCAGATTAAAACCAAACGAGATTAAATGTTGGTGCCAAACAAATGGGTATCTCTTTATCTAATGGTAAGAGAGGCAAAGAGAAAGAAGGAGAAAAGTAGAGAAAAGTTAGAAAAGACAAGGTTACTCTAACAAGCACTGCATAAGTCACCACCACACTGTGCTACCTTTGTTGCTGCTGAGACAGGGTGGGGGAAGTGGAGAAGTTTTTGCCTTTTTTTTCCTGCTGTTTGAAGCCTCTTATCTGCCTCTTCTGAAGTCTAGAGCAGTTTGGCTGGAAAGCGGCGGCCCATCCTCCGAGATGCAGGCTCGATGCTTGCAGCTGAACCTGGGTCCGCCTGGGACGAAGGAGCAGGGCTAGGGGTTGCACAACTCCCTCGGGATTTCAGTCCAGGGGTGAAGGATTGGGGGGTGCTCCCCAGGTGGGCGGCGTCGGCTCCCGGAGGCCTCAGGGTGCCTCACGGCAGGCGATGGTGGTGGTGGGGGGAAAGGCAAAGGGCGGGGATTCTACCTTTTGCTTTTGCCTCCACATTTTGCACCAGTTTTGCCTTCCTTTTTATGGGCCTCAAGGCGGGCTATGCACGGCCCGTACGGCACGTAGTTTGCAGGCGTTCAAAAGTGATTATGATAAGCAGCCATCATGACGAAGCACTTTTGAAGCCTTTCAGGTGTTGAGCAGTGATAATGGCGAAGCGTTTTTTGGCGCCTTTCTCTTAGTATTAGGCTCTTGCACACTTCAGAAGCAAGGGGCCATTGTGACACAGCAGGGCCTTGTATAAGCAAGGGGTCATTGTAGCACGGCAGGGCCTCGTGGAATCAAGGGGATCGTAGTGACACTGCGGGGCTCCAGGAGGCCACGGGGCCATTCTGACTGTGTGGAAGCAAGGATACCGTTGTTACGCTACGGGGCATCATGGAACCAAGGAGGCCATTGTGAAGCAGCTGGGGAACCCGCTGAGACTATTATGACACTTCAAGGCCTTGTGACACTGAAGGGCCATTGTGGAACTGCAGGGCCTCGTGGAACCAGTGAGACCATTGTGACATCACAGGGCCTCATGGGAGCCAGGGGCCATTGTGACACAGCCAGGCCTCACAGAAGCAAGGGGCCATTGTGACACTGCAAGGTCTCACGGAAGCAAAGGGCCAGTGTGCCACAGCCAGGCCTTGTGGAACCAAGGGGCCATTGTGATCCTGGGGAGCCCAATAGAACCAAGGAGCCATTGTGACCCTGCAGCACCTTACGGAATCATGGAGACCCTTGTGACCCTCTGTGACCTCATGGAACCAGTGGGCCATTGTGTTATTCTGCAGCCCCATGGAACCAAGGAAACCATTGTGACACAGCCAGGCCTCGTGGAAGCAAGGGGCCTTTGTGCCGCTCTAGAGCCAAGGAGACCACTGTGATATTGCTGGGCCTCAGGGGAACAAAATGGTGATGCTGCAGGGCCCCAAGGCTGCAAAGAGCGTGGAACAGGTGTGGTTGGCTTGGCCTCCTGGGGGCCACCTGCCTGGTCCAGCTGAGCTTGGCATGTTGAGGGGTGCTTCTCCTCTGGCCCTGAAACGCTGGAGTTCCTTGCTTTCCTTTCTGTGCGAAAGCACTGTCCTTCTCCTCCAGGGACCCATGGCTGAAATTAGGATTCTACCTCCAAATTGGATTCTGTCCGAGGATTGTTCCCATGTGAAACCTGCCAGGACAGACAGCTCAGGCTGGCCTTGGCCTCTTAGGGGCCACCTCGCATCTGCCTTCAAAACACGCGGGGGCTGTGCTTCTCTTCCCATGGAATAAAACCATCTTTCAAGTCCAGCCATCCATGGCCAAAATTGGGAATCCACCTCTGAAATTCCATATCTCCAAGGAATAGCTCCCCGACAAAAGCTGCCAGGAATGTCCAGCTTCCCTTGGCTTCCTGAGGGCCAGCTCTCATCTGCCTTTGAAACACTGGGCCTCCTCACTTTGCTGCCAATGGAAAAGAACTGTCCTTCTGGGCCAGATGTCCATGGACAAAACTGGGATTTGGCCTCCCAAATTCCATCTAGCCAAGGATTGCTCCAAGACAAAAGCTGCCAAGACAAACAGGTCTGGCTGGCCTTGGCCTCCTTGAGGCACCACTAATCAGCCTTTGAAACACTGCGGCTCTGCCCTTTCCTTCCTGGGGAGAAGAAGTGTCATTCCCGTCCAGGCACCCACAGCTGAAATGGAATTCCACCTCCAAAACTCCCCGTATGTCCAAGGGTTGCTTTCAGACAGAAGCTGCAAGGACAGACAGGTCTGCCTTGCCTTGGCCTCTGGTGGCTGCCTCTCATCTGCCTTCAAAACACTGGGGTTCTGTGGTTTCCTTCCTGTAGAAAAGAACCAACCTTCTTGTCCAGGTGCCCGTGGCCTCGAGCACATGATCACTACCTAGGGACAAAGGAGCTCTGTGCTCAGTGGAGTGGAGAGTGAGGACAGTGGAGGAGAGTCCTGGGTGGGCTTGAAGGGTGGTTTCAGACATGGTGGATCCTTTCTAGCTAGTAGAGACCAGCTGGCAAAAGAAAGAATTAATGCCAAGGGCAGCTGGGCAGGTCCAGGCTGGACACAAGGAGAAAGGAATTTCTCTCCCAGGGCAGTGCAGTGGTGCAACGTGTCCCCCAGAAGGAGTCTGGAGCAGCCCAAGGCTTTGTGTGCCAAGGCAGAGCCAGGCAGGACGCAGAGCCATCAGCAAAGGAAGGGGCCCATTGTTACACAGCAGGGCCGCAGAACCAAGGAGATCATTGTGACACTGCACAACCTCATGCAATCAAGGCGTCCGTGTTACGCTACTGAACCTCACGGAGCCAAGGGTCCATTGTGACACTGCGGAGCCAAGGAGACTGTTGCTGACAGTACCAAAGTTCATGGAACCAAAAGTCCATTGTGACATTGTGGCGCCTCACGGAACCGTGGAGAGCATTATGACACTTTGTTACTATCTGATTTACACCCAGAAGGGCAAAGAAAAGGAAATCTCTGAGTATAAAAAGGAAAGAACTTTGAAGGTTCAAAATATTCCCAAAGACCAGATTAAAACCAAACGAGATTAAATGTTGGTGCCAAACAAATGGGTATCTCTTTATCTAATGGTAAGAGAGGCAAAGAGAAAGAAGGAGAAAAGTAGAGAAAAGTTAGAAAAGACAAGGTTACTCTAACAAGCACTGCATAAGTCACCACCACACTGTGCTACCTTTGTTGCTGCTGAGACAGGGTGGGGGAAGTGGAGAAGTTTTTGCCTTTTTTATCCTGCTGTTTGAAGCCTCTTATCTGCCTCTTCTGAAGTCTAGAGCAGTTTGGCTGGAAAGCGGCGGCCCATCCTCCGAGATGCAGGCTCGACGCTTGCAGCTGAACCTGGGTCCGCCTGGGACGAAGGAGCAGGGCTAGGGGTTGCACAACTCCCTCGGGATTTCAGTCCAGGGGTGAAGGATTGGGGGGTGCTCCCCAGGCGGGCGGCGTCGGCTCCCGGAGGCCTCAGGGTGCCTCACGGCAGGCGATGGTGGTGGTGGGGGGAAAGGCAAAGGGCGGGGATTCTACCTTTTGCTTTTGCCTCCACATTTTGCACCAGTTTTGCCTTCCTTTTTATGGGCCTCAAGGCGGGCTATGCACGGCCCGTACGGCACGTAGTTTGCAGGCGTTCAAAAGTGATTATGATAAGCAGCCATCATGACGAAGCACTTTTGAAGCCTTTCAGGTGTTGAGCAGTGATAATGGCGAAGCGTTTTTTGGCGCCTTTCTCTTACTATTAGGCTCTCGCACACTTCAGAAGCAAGGGGCCATTGTGACACAGCAGGGCCTTGTATAAGCAAGGGGTCATTGTAGCACGGCAGGGCCTCGTGGAATCAAGGGGATCGTAGTGACACTGCGGGGCTCCAGGAGGCCACGGGGCCATTCTGACTGTGTGGAAGCAAGGATACCGTTGTTACGCTACGGGGCATCATGGAACCAAGGAGGCCATTGTGAAGCAGCTGGGGAACCCGCTGAGACTATTATGACACTTCAAGGCCTTGTGACACTGAAGGGCCATTGTGGAACTGCAGGGCCTCGTGGAACCAGTGAGACCATTGTGACATCACAGGGCCTCATGGGAGCCAGGGGCCATTGTGACACAGCCAGGCCTCACAGAAGCAAGGGGCCATTGTGACACTGCAAGGTCTCACGGAAGCAAAGGGCCAGTGTGCCACAGCCAGGCCTTGTGGAACCAAGGGGCCATTGTGATCCTGGGGAGCCCAATAGAACCAAGGAGCCATTGTGACCCTGCAGCACCTTACGGAATCATGGAGACCCTTGTGACCCTCTGTGACCTCATGGAACCAGTGGGCCATTGTGTTATTCTGCAGCCCCATGGAACCAAGGAAACCATTGTGACACAGCCAGGCCTCGTGGAAGCAAGGGGCCTTTGTGCCGCTCTAGAGCCAAGGAGACCACTGTGATATTGCTGGGCCTCAGGGGAACAAAATGGTGATGCTGCAGGGCCCCAAGGCTGCAAAGAGCGTGGAACAGGTGTGGTTGGCTTGGCCTCCTGGGGGCCACCTGCCTGGTCCAGCTGAGCTTGGCATGTTGAGGGGTGCTTCTCCTCTGGCCCTGAAACGCTGGAGTTCCTTGCTTTCCTTTCTGTGCGAAAGCACTGTCCTTCTCCTCCAGGGACCCATGGCTGAAATTAGGATTCTACCTCCAAATTGGATTCTGTCCGAGGATTGTTCCCATGTGAAACCTGCCAGGACAGACAGCTCAGGCTGGCCTTGGCCTCTTAGGGGCCACCTCGCATCTGCCTTCAAAACACGCGGGGGCTGTGCTTCTCTTCCCATGGAATAAAACCGTCTTTCAAGTCCAGCCATCCATGGCCAAAATTGGGAATCCACCTCTGAAATTCCATATCTCCAAGGAATAGCTCCCCGACAAAAGCTGCCAGGAATGTCCAGCTTCCCTTGGCTTCCTGAGGGCCAGCTCTCATCTGCCTTTGAAACACTGGGCCTCCTCACTTTGCTGCCAATGGAAAAGAACTGTCCTTCTGGGCCAGATGTCCATGGACAAAACTGGGATTTGGCCTCCCAAATTCCATCTAGCCAAGGATTGCTCCAAGACAAAAGCTGCCAAGACAAACAGGTCTGGCTGGCCTTGGCCTCCTTGAGGCACCACTAATCAGCCTTTGAAACACTGGGGCTCTGCCCTTTCCTTCCTGGGGAGAAGAAGTGTCATTCCCGTCCAGGCACCCACAGCTGAAATGGAATTCCACCTCCAAAACTCCCCGTATGTCCAAGGGTTGCTTTCAGACAGAAGCTGCAAGGACAGACAGGTCTGCCTTGCCTTGGCCTCTGGTGGCTGCCTCTCATCTGCCTTCAAAACACTGGGGTTCTGTGGTTTCCTTCCTGTAGAAAAGAACCAACCTTCTTGTCCAGGTGCCCGTGGCCTCGAGCACATGATCACTACATAGGGACAAAGGAGCTCTGTGCTCAGTGGAGTGGAGAGTGAGGACAGTGGAGGAGAGTCCTGGGTGGGCTTGAAGGGTGGCTTCAGACATGGTGGATCCTTTCTAGCTAGTAGAGACCAGCTGGCAAAAGAAAGAATTAATGCCAAGGGCAGCTGGGCAGGTCCAGGCTGGACACAAGGAGAAAGGAATTTCTCTCCCAGGGCAGTGCAGTGGTGCAACGTGTCCCCCAGAAGGAGTCTGGAGCAGCCCAAGGCTTTGTGTGCCAAGGCAGAGCCAGGCAGGACGCAGAGCCATCAGCAAAGGAAGGGGCCCATTGTTACACAGCAGGGCCGCAGAACCAAGGAGATCATTGTGACACTGCACAACCTCATGCAATCAAGGCGTCCGTGTTACGCTACTGAACCTCACGGAGCCAAGGGTCCATTGTGACACTGCGGAGCCAAGGAGACTGTTGCTGACAGTACCAAAGTTCATGGAACCAAAAGTCCATTGTGACATTGTGGTGCCTCACGGAACCGTGGAGAGCATTATGACACTTTGTTACTATCTGATTTACACCCAGAAGGGCAAAGAAAAGGAAATCTCTGAGTATAAAAAGGAAAGAACTTTGAAGGTTCAAAATATTCCCAAAGACCAGATTAAAACCAAACGAGATTAAATGTTGGTGCCAAACAAATGGGTATCTCTTTATCTAATGGTAAGAGAGGCAAAGAGAAAGAAGGAGAAAAGTAGAGAAAAGTTAGAAAAGACAAGGTTACTCTAACAAGCACTGCATAAGTCACCACCACACTGTGCTACCTTTGTTGCTGCTGAGACAGGGTGGGGGAAGTGGAGAAGTTTTTGCCTTTTTTATCCTGCTGTTTGAAGCCTCTTATCTGCCTCTTCTGAAGTCTAGAGCAGTTTGGCTGGAAAGCGGCGGCCCATCCTCCGAGATGCAGGCTCGACGCTTGCAGCTGAACCTGGGTCCGCCTGGGACGAAGGAGCAGGGCTAGGGGTTGCACAACTCCCTCGGGATTTCAGTCCAGGGGTGAAGGATTGGGGGGTGCTCCCCAGGCGGGCGGCGTCGGCTCCCGGAGGCCTCAGGGTGCCTCACGGCAGGCGATGGTGGTGGTGGGGGGAAAGGCAATGGGCGGGGATTCTACCTTTTGCTTTTGCCTCCACATTTTGCACCAGTTTTGCCTTCCTTTTTATGGGCCTCAAGGCGGGCTATGCACGGCCCGTACGGCACGTAGTTTGCAGGCGTTCAAAAGTGATTATGATAAGCAGCCATCATGACGAAGCACTTTTGAAGCCTTTCAGGTGTTGAGCAGTGATAATGGCGAAGCGTTTTTTGGCGCCTTTCTCTTAGTATTAGGCTCTCGCACACTTCAGAAGCAAGGGGCCATTGTGACACAGCAGGGCCTTGTATAAGCAAGGGGTCATTGTAGCACGGCAGGGCCTCGTGGAATCAAGGGGATCGTAGTGACACTGCGGGGCTCCAGGAGGCCACGGGGCCATTCTGACTGTGTGGAAGCAAGGATACCGTTGTTACGCTACGGGGCATCATGGAACCAAGGAGGCCATTGTGAAGCAGCTGGGGAACCCGCTGAGACTATTATGACACTTCAAGGCCTTGTGACACTGAAGGGCCATTGTGGAACTGCAGGGCCTCGTGGAACCAGTGAGACCATTGTGACATCACAGGGCCTCATGGGAGCCAGGGGCCATTGTGACACAGCCAGGCCTCACAGAAGCAAGGGGCCATTGTGACACTGCAAGGTCTCACGGAAGCAAAGGGCCAGTGTGCCACAGCCAGGCCTTGTGGAACCAAGGGGCCATTGTGATCCTGGGGAGCCCAATAGAACCAAGGAGCCATTGTGACCCTGCAGCACCTTACGGAATCATGGAGACCCTTGTGACCCTCTGTGACCTCATGGAACCAGTGGGCCATTGTGTTATTCTGCAGCCCCATGGAACCAAGGAAACCATTGTGACACAGCCAGGCCTCGTGGAAGCAAGGGGCCTTTGTGCCGCTCTAGAGCCAAGGAGACCACTGTGATATTGCTGGGCCTCAGGGGAACAAAATGGTGATGCTGCAGGGCCCCAAGGCTGCAAAGAGCGTGGAACAGGTGTGGTTGGCTTGGCCTCCTGGGGGCCACCTGCCTGGTCCAGCTGAGCTTGGCATGTTGAGGGGTGCTTCTCCTCTGGCCCTGAAACGCTGGAGTTCCTTGCTTTCCTTTCTGTGCGAAAGCACTGTCCTTCTCCTCCAGGGACCCATGGCTGAAATTAGGATTCTACCTCCAAATTGGATTCTGTCCGAGGATTGTTCCCATGTGAAACCTGCCAGGACAGACAGCTCAGGCTGGCCTTGGCCTCTTAGGGGCCACCTCGCATCTGCCTTCAAAACACGCGGGGGCTGTGCTTCTCTTCCCATGGAATAAAACCATCTTTCAAGTCCAGCCATCCATGGCCAAAATTGGGAATCCACCTCTGAAATTCCATATCTCCAAGGAATAGCTCCCCGACAAAAGCTGCCAGGAATGTCCAGCTTCCCTTGGCTTCCTGAGGGCCAGCTCTCATCTGCCTTTGAAACACTGGGCCTCCTCACTTTGCTGCCAATGGAAAAGAACTGTCCTTCTGGGCCAGATGTCCATGGACAAAACTGGGATTTGGCCTCCCAAATTCCATCTAGCCAAGGATTGCTCCAAGACAAAAGCTGCCAAGACAAACAGGTCTGGCTGGCCTTGGCCTCCTTGAGGCACCACTAATCAGCCTTTGAAACACTGCGGCTCTGCCCTTTCCTTCCTGGGGAGAAGAAGTGTCATTCCCGTCCAGGCACCCACAGCTGAAATGGAATTCCACCTCCAAAACTCCCCGTATGTCCAAGGGTTGCTTTCAGACAGAAGCTGCAAGGACAGACAGGTCTGCCTTGCCTTGGCCTCTGGTGGCTGCCTCTCATCTGCCTTCAAAACACTGGGGTTCTGTGGTTTCCTTCCTGTAGAAAAGAACCAACCTTCTTGTCCAGGTGCCCGTGGCCTCGAGCACATGATCACTACAGAGGGACAAAGGAGCTCTGTGCTCAGTGGAGTGGAGAGTGAGGACAGTGGAGGAGAGTCCTGGGTGGGCTTGAAGGGTGGTTTCAGACATGGTGGATCCTTTCTAGCTAGTAGAGACCAGCTGGCAAAAGAAAGAATTGATGCCAAGGGCAGCTGGGCAGGTCCAGGCTGGACACAAGGAGAAAGGAATTTCTCTCCCAGGGCAGTGCAGTGGTGCAACGTGTCCCCCAGAAGGAGTCTGGAGCAGCCCAAGGCTTTGTGTGCCAAGGCAGAGCCAGGCAGGACGCAGAGCCATCAGCAAAGGAAGGGGCCCATTGTTACACAGCAGGGCCGCAGAACCAAGGAGATCATTGTGACACTGCACAACCTCATGCAATCAAGGCGTCCGTGTTACGCTACTGAACCTCACGGAGCCAAGGGTCCATTGTGACACTGCGGAGCCAAGGAGACTGTTGCTGACAGTACCAAAGTTCATGGAACCAAAAGTCCATTGTGACATTGTGGCGCCTCACGGAACCGTGGAGAGCATTATGACACTTTGTTACTATCTGATTTACACCCAGAAGGGCAAAGAAAAGGAAATCTCTGAGTATAAAAAGGAAAGAACTTTGAAGGTTCAAAATATTCCCAAAGACCAGATTAAAACCAAACGAGATTAAATGTTGGTGCCAAACAAATGGGTATCTCTTTATCTAATGGTAAGAGAGGCAAAGAGAAAGAAGGAGAAAAGTAGAGAAAAGTTAGAAAAGACAAGGTTACTCTAACAAGCACTGCATAAGTCACCACCACACTGTGCTACCTTTGTTGCTGCTGAGACAGGGTGGGGGAAGTGGAGAAGTTTTTGCCTTTTTTTTCCTGCTGTTTGAAGCCTCTTATCTGCCTCTTCTGAAGTCTAGAGCAGTTTGGCTGGAAAGCGGCGGCCCATCCTCCGAGATGCAGGCTCGACGCTTGCAGCTGAACCTGGGTCCGCCTGGGACGAAGGAGCAGGGCTAGGGGTTGCACAACTCCCTCGGGATTTCAGTCCAGGGGTGAAGGATTGGGGGGTGCTCCCCAGGCGGGCGGCGTCGGCTCCCGGAGGCCTCAGGGTGCCTCACGGCAGGCGATGGTGGTGGTGGGGGGAAAGGCAAAGGGCGGGGATTCTACCTTTTGCTTTTGCCTCCACATTTTGCACCAGTTTTGCCTTCCTTTTTATGGGCCTCAAGGCGGGCTATGCACGGCCCGTACGGCACGTAGTTTGCAGGCGTTCAAAAGTGATTATGATAAGCAGCCATCATGACGAAGCACTTTTGAAGCCTTTCAGGTGTTGAGCAGTGATAATGGCGAAGCGTTTTTTGGCGCCTTTCTCTTACTATTAGGCTCTCGCACACTTCAGAAGCAAGGGGCCATTGTGACACAGCAGGGCCTTGTATAAGCAAGGGGTCATTGTAGCACGGCAGGGCCTCGTGGAATCAAGGGGATCGTAGTGACACTGCGGGGCTCCAGGAGGCCACGGGGCCATTCTGACTGTGTGGAAGCAAGGATACCGTTGTTACGCTACGGGGCATCATGGAACCAAGGAGGCCATTGTGAAGCAGCTGGGGAACCCGCTGAGACTATTATGACACTTCAAGGCCTTGTGACACTGAAGGGCCATTGTGGAACTGCAGGGCCTCGTGGAACCAGTGAGACCATTGTGACATCACAGGGCCTCATGGGAGCCAGGGGCCATTGTGACACAGCCAGGCCTCACAGAAGCAAGGGGCCATTGTGACACTGCAAGGTCTCACGGAAGCAAAGGGCCAGTGTGCCACAGCCAGGCCTTGTGGAACCAAGGGGCCATTGTGATCCTGGGGAGCCCAATAGAACCAAGGAGCCATTGTGACCCTGCAGCACCTTACGGAATCATGGAGACCCTTGTGACCCTCTGTGACCTCATGGAACCAGTGGGCCATTGTGTTATTCTGCAGCCCCATGGAACCAAGGAAACCATTGTGACACAGCCAGGCCTCGTGGAAGCAAGGGGCCTTTGTGCCGCTCTAGAGCCAAGGAGACCACTGTGATATTGCTGGGCCTCAGGGGAACAAAATGGTGATGCTGCAGGGCCCCAAGGCTGCAAAGAGCGTGGAACAGGTGTGGTTGGCTTGGCCTCCTGGGGGCCACCTGCCTGGTCCAGCTGAGCTTGGCATGTTGAGGGGTGCTTCTCCTCTGGCCCTGAAACGCTGGAGTTCCTTGCTTTCCTTTCTGTGCGAAAGCACTGTCCTTCTCCTCCAGGGACCCATGGCTGAAATTAGGATTCTACCTCCAAATTGGATTCTGTCCGAGGATTGTTCCCATGTGAAACCTGCCAGGACAGACAGCTCAGGCTGGCCTTGGCCTCTTAGGGGCCACCTCGCATCTGCCTTCAAAACACGCGGGGGCTGTGCTTCTCTTCCCATGGAATAAAACCATCTTTCAAGTCCAGCCATCCATGGCCAAAATTGGGAATCCACCTCTGAAATTCCATATCTCCAAGGAATAGCTCCCCGACAAAAGCTGCCAGGAATGTCCAGCTTCCCTTGGCTTCCTGAGGGCCAGCTCTCATCTGCCTTTGAAACACTGGGCCTCCTCACTTTGCTGCCAATGGAAAAGAACTGTCCTTCTGGGCCAGATGTCCATGGACAAAACTGGGATTTGGCCTCCCAAATTCCATCTAGCCAAGGATTGCTCCAAGACAAAAGCTGCCAAGACAAACAGGTCTGGCTGGCCTTGGCCTCCTTGAGGCACCACTAATCAGCCTTTGAAACACTGCGGCTCTGCCCTTTCCTTCCTGGGGAGAAGAAGTGTCATTCCCGTCCAGGCACCCACAGCTGAAATGGAATTCCACCTCCAAAACTCCCCGTATGTCCAAGGGTTGCTTTCAGACAGAAGCTGCAAGGACAGACAGGTCTGCCTTGCCTTGGCCTCTGGTGGCTGCCTCTCATCTGCCTTCAAAACACTGGGGTTCTGTGGTTTCCTTCCTGTAGAAAAGAACCAACCTTCTTGTCCAGGTGCCCGTGGCCTCGAGCACATGATCACTACATAGGGACAAAGGAGCTCTGTGCTCAGTGGAGTGGAGAGTGAGGACAGTGGAGGAGAGTCCTGGGTGGGCTTGAAGGGTGGTTTCAGACATGGTGGATCCTTTCTAGCTAGTAGAGACCAGCTGGCAAAAGAAAGAATTAATGCCAAGGGCAGCTGGGCAGGTCCAGGCTGGACACAAGGAGAAAGGAATTTCTCTCCCAGGGCAGTGCAGTGGTGCAACGTGTCCCCCAGAAGGAGTCTGGAGCAGCCCAAGGCTTTGTGTGCCAAGGCAGAGCCAGGCAGGACGCAGAGCCATCAGCAAAGGAAGGGGCCCATTGTTACACAGCAGGGCCGCAGAACCAAGGAGATCATTGTGACACTGCACAACCTCATGCAATCAAGGCGTCCGTGTTACGCTACTGAACCTCACGGAGCCAAGGGTCCATTGTGACACTGCGGAGCCAAGGAGACTGTTGCTGACAGTACCAAAGTTCATGGAACCAAAAGTCCATTGTGACATTGTGGCGCCTCACGGAACCGTGGAGAGCATTATGACACTTTGTTACTATCTGATTTACACCCAGAAGGGCAAAGAAAAGGAAATCTCTGAGTATAAAAAGGAAAGAACTTTGAAGGTTCAAAATATTCCCAAAGACCAGATTAAAACCAAACGAGATTAAATGTTGGTGCCAAACAAATGGGTATCTCTTTATCTAATGGTAAGAGAGGCAAAGAGAAAGAAGGAGAAAAGTAGAGAAAAGTTAGAAAAGACAAGGTTACTCTAACAAGCACTGCATAAGTCACCACCACACTGTGCTACCTTTGTTGCTGCTGAGACAGGGTGGGGGAAGTGGAGAAGTTTTTGCCTTTTTTTTCCTGCTGTTTGAAGCCTCTTATCTGCCTCTTCTGAAGTCTAGAGCAGTTTGGCTGGAAAGCGGCGGCCCATCCTCCGAGATGCAGGCTCGACGCTTGCAGCTGAACCTGGGTCCGCCTGGGACGAAGGAGCAGGGCTAGGGGTTGCACAACTCCCTCGGGATTTCAGTGCAGGGGTGAAGGATTGGGGGGTGCTCCCCAGGCGGGCGGCGTCGGCTCCCGGAGGCCTCAGGGTGCCTCACGGCAGGCGATGGTGGTGGTGGGGGGAAAGGCAAAGGGCGGGGATTCTACCTTTTGCTTTTGCCTCCACATTTTGCACCAGTTTTGCCTTCCTTTTTATGGGCCTCAAGGCGGGCTATGCACGGCCCGTACGGCACGTAGTTTGCAGGCGTTCAAAAGTGATTATGATAAGCAGCCATCATGACGAAGCACTTTTGAAGCCTTTCAGGTGTTGAGCAGTGATAATGGCGAAGCGTTTTTTGGCGCCTTTCTCTTACTATTAGGCTCTCGCACACTTCAGAAGCAAGGGGCCATTGTGACACAGCAGGGCCTTGTATAAGCAAGGGGTCATTGTAGCACGGCAGGGCCTCGTGGAATCAAGGGGATCGTAGTGACACTGCGGGGCTCCAGGAGGCCACGGGGCCATTCTGACTGTGTGGAAGCAAGGATACCGTTGTTACGCTACGGGGCATCATGGAACCAAGGAGGCCATTGTGAAGCAGCTGGGGAACCCGCTGAGACTATTATGACACTTCAAGGCCTTGTGACACTGAAGGGCCATTGTGGAACTGCAGGGCCTCGTGGAACCAGTGAGACCATTGTGACATCACAGGGCCTCATGGGAGCCAGGGGCCATTGTGACACAGCCAGGCCTCACAGAAGCAAGGGGCCATTGTGACACTGCAAGGTCTCACGGAAGCAAAGGGCCAGTGTGCCACAGCCAGGCCTTGTGGAACCAAGGGGCCATTGTGATCCTGGGGAGCCCAATAGAACCAAGGAGCCATTGTGACCCTGCAGCACCTTACGGAATCATGGAGACCCTTGTGACCCTCTGTGACCTCATGGAACCAGTGGGCCATTGTGTTATTCTGCAGCCCCATGGAACCAAGGAAACCATTGTGACACAGCCAGGCCTCGTGGAAGCAAGGGGCCTTTGTGCCGCTCTAGAGCCAAGGAGACCACTGTGATATTGCTGGGCCTCAGGGGAACAAAATGGTGATGCTGCAGGGCCCCAAGGCTGCAAAGAGCGTGGAACAGGTGTGGTTGGCTTGGCCTCCTGGGGGCCACCTGCCTGGTCCAGCTGAGCTTGGCATGTTGAGGGGTGCTTCTCCTCTGGCCCTGAAACGCTGGAGTTCCTTGCTTTCCTTTCTGTGCGAAAGCACTGTCCTTCTCCTCCAGGGACCCATGGCTGAAATTAGGATTCTACCTCCAAATTGGATTCTGTCCGAGGATTGTTCCCATGTGAAACCTGCCAGGACAGACAGCTCAGGCTGGCCTTGGCCTCTTAGGGGCCACCTCGCATCTGCCTTCAAAACACGCGGGGGCTGTGCTTCTCTTCCCATGGAATAAAACCATCTTTCAAGTCCAGCCATCCATGGCCAAAATTGGGAATCCACCTCTGAAATTCCATATCTCCAAGGAATAGCTCCCCGACAAAAGCTGCCAGGAATGTCCAGCTTCCCTTGGCTTCCTGAGGGCCAGCTCTCATCTGCCTTTGAAACACTGGGCCTCCTCACTTTTCTGCCAATGGAAAAGAACTGTCCTTCTGGGCCAGATGTCCATGGACAAAACTGGGATTTGGCCTCCCAAATTCCATCTAGCCAAGGATTGCTCCAAGACAAAAGCTGCCAAGACAAACAGGTCTGGCTGGCCTTGGCCTCCTTGAGGCACCACTAATCAGCCTTTGAAACACTGGGGCTCTGCCCTTTCCTTCCTGGGGAGAAGAAGTGTCATTCCCGTCCAGGCACCCACAGCTGAAATGGAACTCCACCTCCAAAACTCCCCGTATGTCCAAGGGTTGCTTTCAGACAGAAGCTGCAAGGACAGACAGGTCTGCCTTGCCTTGGCCTCTGGTGGCTGCCTCTCATCTGCCTTCAAAACACTGGGGTTCTGTGGTTTCCTTCCTGTAGAAAAGAACCAACCTTCTTGTCCAGGTGCCCGTGGCCTCGAGCACATGATCACTACATAGGGACAAAGGAGCTCTGTGCTCAGTGGAGTGGAGAGTGAGGACAGTGGAGGAGAGTCCTGGGTGGGCTTGAAGGGTGGTTTCAGACATGGTGGATCCTTTCTAGCTAGTAGAGACCAGCTGGCAAAAGAAAGAATTAATGCCAAGGGCAGCTGGGCAGGTCCAGGCTGGACACAAGGAGAAAGGAATTTCTCTCCCAGGGCAGTGCAGTGGTGCAACGTGTCCCCCAGAAGGAGTCTGGAGCAGCCCAAGGCTTTGTGTGCCAAGGCAGAGCCAGGCAGGACGCAGAGCCATCAGCAAAGGAAGGGGCCCATTGTTACACAGCAGGGCCGCAGAACCAAGGAGATCATTGTGACACTGCACAACCTCATGCAATCAAGGCGTCCGTGTTACGCTACTGAACCTCACGGAGCCAAGGGTCCATTGTGACACTGCGGAGCCAAGGAGACTGTTGCTGACAGTACCAAAGTTCATGGAACCAAAAGTCCATTGTGACATTGTGGCGCCTCACGGAACCGTGGAGAGCATTATGACACTTTGTTACTATCTGATTTACACCCAGAAGGGCAAAGAAAAGGAAATCTCTGAGTATAAAAAGGAAAGAACTTTGAAGGTTCAAAATATTCCCAAAGACCAGATTAAAACCAAACGAGATTAAATGTTGGTGCCAAACAAATGGGTATCTCTTTATCTAATGGTAAGAGAGGCAAAGAGAAAGAAGGAGAAAAGTAGAGAAAAGTTAGAAAAGACAAGGTTACTCTAACAAGCACTGCATAAGTCACCACCACACTGTGCTACCTTTGTTGCTGCTGAGACAGGGTGGGGGAAGTGGAGAAGTTTTTGCCTTTTTTTTCCTGCTGTTTGAAGCCTCTTATCTGCCTCTTCTGAAGTCTAGAGCAGTTTGGCTGGAAAGCGGCGGCCCATCCTCCGAGATGCAGGCTCGACGCTTGCAGCTGAACCTGGGTCCGCCTGGGACGAAGGAGCAGGGCTAGGGGTTGCACAACTCCCTCGGGATTTCAGTGCAGGGGTGAAGGATTGGGGGGTGCTCCCCAGGCGGGCGGCGTCGGCTCCCGGAGGCCTCAGGGTGCCTCACGGCAGGCGATGGTGGTGGTGGGGGGAAAGGCAAAGGGCGGGGATTCTACCTTTTGCTTTTGCCTCCACATTTTGCACCAGTTTTGCCTTCCTTTTTATGGGCCTCAAGGCGGGCTATGCACGGCCCGTACGGCACGTAGTTTGCAGGCGTTCAAAAGTGATTATGATAAGCAGCCATCATGACGAAGCACTTTTGAAGCCTTTCAGGTGTTGAGCAGTGATAATGGCGAAGCGTTTTTTGGCGCCTTTCTCTTACTATTAGGCTCTCGCACACTTCAGAAGCAAGGGGCCATTGTGACACAGCAGGGCCTTGTATAAGCAAGGGGTCATTGTAGCACGGCAGGGCCTCGTGGAATCAAGGGGATCGTAGTGACACTGCGGGGCTCCAGGAGGCCACGGGGCCATTCTGACTGTGTGGAAGCAAGGATACCGTTGTTACGCTACGGGGCATCATGGAACCAAGGAGGCCATTGTGAAGCAGCTGGGGAACCCGCTGAGACTATTATGACACTTCAAGGCCTTGTGACACTGAAGGGCCATTGTGGAACTGCAGGGCCTCGTGGAACCAGTGAGACCATTGTGACATCACAGGGCCTCATGGGAGCCAGGGGCCATTGTGACACAGCCAGGCCTCACAGAAGCAAGGGGCCATTGTGACACTGCAAGGTCTCACGGAAGCAAAGGGCCAGTGTGCCACAGCCAGGCCTTGTGGAACCAAGGGGCCATTGTGATCCTGGGGAGCCCAATAGAACCAAGGAGCCATTGTGACCCTGCAGCACCTTACGGAATCATGGAGACCCTTGTGACCCTCTGTGACCTCATGGAACCAGTGGGCCATTGTGTTATTCTGCAGCCCCATGGAACCAAGGAAACCATTGTGACACAGCCAGGCCTCGTGGAAGCAAGGGGCCTTTGTGCCGCTCTAGAGCCAAGGAGACCACTGTGATATTGCTGGGCCTCAGGGGAACAAAATGGTGATGCTGCAGGGCCCCAAGGCTGCAAAGAGCGTGGAACAGGTGTGGTTGGCTTGGCCTCCTGGGGGCCACCTGCCTGGTCCAGCTGAGCTTGGCATGTTGAGGGGTGCTTCTCCTCTGGCCCTGAAACGCTGGAGTTCCTTGCTTTCCTTTCTGTGCGAAAGCACTGTCCTTCTCCTCCAGGGACCCATGGCTGAAATTAGGATTCTACCTCCAAATTGGATTCTGTCCGAGGATTGTTCCCATGTGAAACCTGCCAGGACAGACAGCTCAGGCTGGCCTTGGCCTCTTAGGGGCCACCTCGCATCTGCCTTCAAAACACGCGGGGGCTGTGCTTCTCTTCCCATGGAATAAAACCATCTTTCAAGTCCAGCCATCCATGGCCAAAATTGGGAATCCACCTCTGAAATTCCATATCTCCAAGGAATAGCTCCCCGACAAAAGCTGCCAGGAATGTCCAGCTTCCCTTGGCTTCCTGAGGGCCAGCTCTCATCTGCCTTTGAAACACTGGGCCTCCTCACTTTGCTGCCAATGGAAAAGAACTGTCCTTCTGGGCCAGATGTCCATGGACAAAACTGGGATTTGGCCTCCCAAATTCCATCTAGCCAAGGATTGCTCCAAGACAAAAGCTGCCAAGACAAACAGGTCTGGCTGGCCTTGGCCTCCTTGAGGCACCACTAATCAGCCTTTGAAACACTGCGGCTCTGCCCTTTCCTTCCTGGGGAGAAGAAGTGTCATTCCCGTCCAGGCACCCACAGCTGAAATGGAATTCCACCTCCAAAACTCCCCGTATGTCCAAGGGTTGCTTTCAGACAGAAGCTGCAAGGACAGACAGGTCTGCCTTGCCTTGGCCTCTGGTGGCTGCCTCTCATCTGCCTTCAAAACACTGGGGTTCTGTGGTTTCCTTCCTGTAGAAAAGAACCAACCTTCTTGTCCAGGTGCCCGTGGCCTCGAGCACATGATCACTACAGAGGGACAAAGGAGCTCTGTGCTCAGTGGAGTGGAGAGTGAGGACAGTGGAGGAGAGTCCTGGGTGGGCTTGAAGGGTGGTTTCAGACATGGTGGATCCTTTCTAGCTAGTAGAGACCAGCTGGCAAAAGAAAGAATTGATGCCAAGGGCAGCTGGGCAGGTCCAGGCTGGACACAAGGAGAAAGGAATTTCTCTCCCAGGGCAGTGCAGTGGTGCAACGTGTCCCCCAGAAGGAGTCTGGAGCAGCCCAAGGCTTTGTGTGCCAAGGCAGAGCCAGGCAGGACGCAGAGCCATCAGCAAAGGAAGGGGCCCATTGTTACACAGCAGGGCCGCAGAACCAAGGAGATCATTGTGACACTGCACAACCTCATGCAATCAAGGCGTCCGTGTTACGCTACTGAACCTCACGGAGCCAAGGGTCCATTGTGACACTGCGGAGCCAAGGAGACTGTTGCTGACAGTACCAAAGTTCATGGAACCAAAAGTCCATTGTGACATTGTGGCGCCTCACGGAACCGTGGAGAGCATTATGACACTTTGTTACTATCTGATTTACACCCAGAAGGGCAAAGAAAAGGAAATCTCTGAGTATAAAAAGGAAAGAACTTTGAAGGTTCAAAATATTCCCAAAGACCAGATTAAAACCAAACGAGATTAAATGTTGGTGCCAAACAAATGGGTATCTCTTTATCTAATGGTAAGAGAGGCAAAGAGAAAGAAGGAGAAAAGTAGAGAAAAGTTAGAAAAGACAAGGTTACTCTAACAAGCACTGCATAAGTCACCACCACACTGTGCTACCTTTGTTGCTGCTGAGACAGGGTGGGGGAAGTGGAGAAGTTTTTGCCTTTTTTTTCCTGCTGTTTGAAGCCTCTTATCTGCCTCTTCTGAAGTCTAGAGCAGTTTGGCTGGAAAGCGGCGGCCCATCCTCCGAGATGCAGGCTCGACGCTTGCAGCTGAACCTGGGTCCGCCTGGGACGAAGGAGCAGGGCTAGGGGTTGCACAACTCCCTCGGGATTTCAGTCCAGGGGTGAAGGATTGGGGGGTGCTCCCCAGGCGGGCGGCGTCGGCTCCCGGAGGCCTCAGGGTGCCTCACGGCAGGCGATGGTGGTGGTGGGGGGAAAGGCAAAGGGCGGGGATTCTACCTTTTGCTTTTGCCTCCACATTTTGCACCAGTTTTGCCTTCCTTTTTATGGGCCTCAAGGCGGGCTATGCACGGCCCGTACGGCACGTAGTTTGCAGGCGTTCAAAAGTGATTATGATAAGCAGCCATCATGACGAAGCACTTTTGAAGCCTTTCAGGTGTTGAGCAGTGATAATGGCGAAGCGTTTTTTGGCGCCTTTCTCTTAGTATTAGGCTCTCGCACACTTCAGAAGCAAGGGGCCATTGTGACACAGCAGGGCCTTGTATAAGCAAGGGGTCATTGTAGCACGGCAGGGCCTCGTGGAATCAAGGGGATCGTAGTGACACTGCGGGGCTCCAGGAGGCCACGGGGCCATTCTGACTGTGTGGAAGCAAGGATACCGTTGTTACGCTACGGGGCATCATGGAACCAAGGAGGCCATTGTGAAGCAGCTGGGGAACCCGCTGAGACTATTATGACACTTCAAGGCCTTGTGACACTGAAGGGCCATTGTGGAACTGCAGGGCCTCGTGGAACCAGTGAGACCATTGTGACATCACAGGGCCTCATGGGAGCCAGGGGCCATTGTGACACAGCCAGGCCTCACAGAAGCAAGGGGCCATTGTGACACTGCAAGGTCTCACGGAAGCAAAGGGCCAGTGTGCCACAGCCAGGCCTTGTGGAACCAAGGGGCCATTGTGATCCTGGGGAGCCCAATAGAACCAAGGAGCCATTGTGACCCTGCAGCACCTTACGGAATCATGGAGACCCTTGTGACCCTCTGTGACCTCATGGAACCAGTGGGCCATTGTGTTATTCTGCAGCCCCATGGAACCAAGGAAACCATTGTGACACAGCCAGGCCTCGTGGAAGCAAGGGGCCTTTGTGCCGCTCTAGAGCCAAGGAGACCACTGTGATATTGCTGGGCCTCAGGGGAACAAAATGGTGATGCTGCAGGGCCCCAAGGCTGCAAAGAGCGTGGAACAGGTGTGGTTGGCTTGGCCTCCTGGGGGCCACCTGCCTGGTCCAGCTGAGCTTGGCATGTTGAGGGGTGCTTCTCCTCTGGCCCTGAAACGCTGGAGTTCCTTGCTTTCCTTTCTGTGCGAAAGCACTGTCCTTCTCCTCCAGGGACCCATGGCTGAAATTAGGATTCTACCTCCAAATTGGATTCTGTCCGAGGATTGTTCCCATGTGAAACCTGCCAGGACAGACAGCTCAGGCTGGCCTTGGCCTCTTAGGGGCCACCTCGCATCTGCCTTCAAAACACGCGGGGGCTGTGCTTCTCTTCCCATGGAATAAAACCATCTTTCAAGTCCAGCCATCCATGGCCAAAATTGGGAATCCACCTCTGAAATTCCATATCTCCAAGGAATAGCTCCCCGACAAAAGCTGCCAGGAATGTCCAGCTTCCCTTGGCTTCCTGAGGGCCAGCTCTCATCTGCCTTTGAAACACTGGGCCTCCTCACTTTGCTGCCAATGGAAAAGAACTGTCCTTCTGGGCCAGATGTCCATGGACAAAACTGGGATTTGGCCTCCCAAATTCCATCTAGCCAAGGATTGCTCCAAGACAAAAGCTGCCAAGACAAACAGGTCTGGCTGGCCTTGGCCTCCTTGAGGCACCACTAATCAGCCTTTGAAACACTGCGGCTCTGCCCTTTCCTTCCTGGGGAGAAGAAGTGTCATTCCCGTCCAGGCACCCACAGCTGAAATGGAATTCCACCTCCAAAACTCCCCGTATGTCCAAGGGTTGCTTTCAGACAGAAGCTGCAAGGACAGACAGGTCTGCCTTGCCTTGGCCTCTGGTGGCTGCCTCTCATCTGCCTTCAAAACACTGGGGTTCTGTGGTTTCCTTCCTGTAGAAAAGAACCAACCTTCTTGTCCAGGTGCCCGTGGCCTCGAGCACATGATCACTACATAGGGACAAAGGAGCTCTGTGCTCAGTGGAGTGGAGAGTGAGGACAGTGGAGGAGAGTCCTGGGTGGGCTTGAAGGGTGGTTTCAGACATGGTGGATCCTTTCTAGCTAGTAGAGACCAGCTGGCAAAAGAAAGAATTAATGCCAAGGGCAGCTGGGCAGGTCCAGGCTGGACACAAGGAGAAAGGAATTTCTCTCCCAGGGCAGTGCAGTGGTGCAACGTGTCCCCCAGAAGGAGTCTGGAGCAGCCCAAGGCTTTGTGTGCCAAGGCAGAGCCAGGCAGGACGCAGAGCCATCAGCAAAGGAAGGGGCCCATTGTTACACAGCAGGGCCGCAGAACCAAGGAGATCATTGTGACACTGCACAACCTCATGCAATCAAGGCGTCCGTGTTACGCTACTGAACCTCACGGAGCCAAGGGTCCATTGTGACACTGCGGAGCCAAGGAGACTGTTGCTGACAGTACCAAAGTTCATGGAACCAAAAGTCCATTGTGACATTGTGGCGCCTCACGGAACCGTGGAGAGCATTATGACACTTTGTTACTATCTGATTTACACCCAGAAGGGCAAAGAAAAGGAAATCTCTGAGTATAAAAAGGAAAGAACTTTGAAGGTTCAAAATATTCCCAAAGACCAGATTAAAACCAAACGAGATTAAATGTTGGTGCCAAACAAATGGGTATCTCTTTATCTAATGGTAAGAGAGGCAAAGAGAAAGAAGGAGAAAAGTAGAGAAAAGTTAGAAAAGACAAGGTTACTCTAACAAGCA
The DNA here is from genome assembly GCF_965178545.1 of Coloeus monedula. Classification (NCBI taxonomy): domain Eukaryota; kingdom Metazoa; phylum Chordata; class Aves; order Passeriformes; family Corvidae; genus Coloeus; species Coloeus monedula. Next base: position 310,604 of record NW_028120805.1, on the reverse strand, counting down.
CTGCATAAGTCACCACCACACTGTGCTACCTTTGTTGCTGCTGAGACAGGGTGGGGGAAGTGGAGAAGTTTTTGCCTTTTTTTTCCTGCTGTTTGAAGCCTCTTATCTGCCTCTTCTGAAGTCTAGAGCAGTTTGGCTGGAAAGCGGCGGCCCATCCTCCGAGATGCAGGCTCGACGCTTGCAGCTGAACCTGGGTCCGCCTGGGACGAAGGAGCAGGGCTAGGGGTTGCACAACTCCCTCGGGATTTCAGTGCAGGGGTGAAGGATTGGGGGGTGCTCCCCAGGCGGGCGGCGTCGGCTCCCGGAGGCCTCAGGGTGCCTCACGGCAGGCGATGGTGGTGGTGGGGGGAAAGGCAAAGGGCGGGGATTCTACCTTTTGCTTTTGCCTCCACATTTTGCACCAGTTTTGCCTTCCTTTTTATGGGCCTCAAGGCGGGCTATGCACGGCCCGTACGGCACGTAGTTTGCAGGCGTTCAAAAGTGATTATGATAAGCAGCCATCATGACGAAGCACTTTTGAAGCCTTTCAGGTGTTGAGCAGTGATAATGGCGAAGCGTTTTTTGGCGCCTTTCTCTTACTATTAGGCTCTCGCACACTTCAGAAGCAAGGGGCCATTGTGACACAGCAGGGCCTTGTATAAGCAAGGGGTCATTGTAGCACGGCAGGGCCTCGTGGAATCAAGGGGATCGTAGTGACACTGCGGGGCTCCAGGAGGCCACGGGGCCATTCTGACTGTGTGGAAGCAAGGATACCGTTGTTACGCTACGGGGCATCATGGAACCAAGGAGGCCATTGTGAAGCAGCTGGGGAACCCGCTGAGACTATTATGACACTTCAAGGCCTTGTGACACTGAAGGGCCATTGTGGAACTGCAGGGCCTCGTGGAACCAGTGAGACCATTGTGACATCACAGGGCCTCATGGGAGCCAGGGGCCATTGTGACACAGCCAGGCCTCACAGAAGCAAGGGGCCATTGTGACACTGCAAGGTCTCACGGAAGCAAAGGGCCAGTGTGCCACAGCCAGGCCTTGTGGAACCAAGGGGCCATTGTGATCCTGGGGAGCCCAATAGAACCAAGGAGCCATTGTGACCCTGCAGCACCTTACGGAATCATGGAGACCCTTGTGACCCTCTGTGACCTCATGGAACCAGTGGGCCATTGTGTTATTCTGCAGCCCCATGGAACCAAGGAAACCATTGTGACACAGCCAGGCCTCGTGGAAGCAAGGGGCCTTTGTGCCGCTCTAGAGCCAAGGAGACCACTGTGATATTGCTGGGCCTCAGGGGAACAAAATGGTGATGCTGCAGGGCCCCAAGGCTGCAAAGAGCGTGGAACAGGTGTGGTTGGCTTGGCCTCCTGGGGGCCACCTGCCTGGTCCAGCTGAGCTTGGCATGTTGAGGGGTGCTTCTCCTCTGGCCCTGAAACGCTGGAGTTCCTTGCTTTCCTTTCTGTGCGAAAGCACTGTCCTTCTCCTCCAGGGACCCATGGCTGAAATTAGGATTCTACCTCCAAATTGGATTCTGTCCGAGGATTGTTCCCATGTGAAACCTGCCAGGACAGACAGCTCAGGCTGGCCTTGGCCTCTTAGGGGCCACCTCGCATCTGCCTTCAAAACACGCGGGGGCTGTGCTTCTCTTCCCATGGAATAAAACCATCTTTCAAGTCCAGCCATCCATGGCCAAAATTGGGAATCCACCTCTGAAATTCCATATCTCCAAGGAATAGCTCCCCGACAAAAGCTGCCAGGAATGTCCAGCTTCCCTTGGCTTCCTGAGGGCCAGCTCTCATCTGCCTTTGAAACACTGGGCCTCCTCACTTTTCTGCCAATGGAAAAGAACTGTCCTTCTGGGCCAGATGTCCATGGACAAAACTGGGATTTGGCCTCCCAAATTCCATCTAGCCAAGGATTGCTCCAAGACAAAAGCTGCCAAGACAAACAGGTCTGGCTGGCCTTGGCCTCCTTGAGGCACCACTAATCAGCCTTTGAAACACTGGGGCTCTGCCCTTTCCTTCCTGGGGAGAAGAAGTGTCATTCCCGTCCAGGCACCCACAGCTGAAATGGAACTCCACCTCCAAAACTCCCCGTATGTCCAAGGGTTGCTTTCAGACAGAAGCTGCAAGGACAGACAGGTCTGCCTTGCCTTGGCCTCTGGTGGCTGCCTCTCATCTGCCTTCAAAACACTGGGGTTCTGTGGTTTCCTTCCTGTAGAAAAGAACCAACCTTCTTGTCCAGGTGCCCGTGGCCTCGAGCACATGATCACTACATAGGGACAAAGGAGCTCTGTGCTCAGTGGAGTGGAGAGTGAGGACAGTGGAGGAGAGTCCTGGGTGGGCTTGAAGGGTGGTTTCAGACATGGTGGATCCTTTCTAGCTAGTAGAGACCAGCTGGCAAAAGAAAGAATTAATGCCAAGGGCAGCTGGGCAGGTCCAGGCTGGACACAAGGAGAAAGGAATTTCTCTCCCAGGGCAGTGCAGTGGTGCAACGTGTCCCCCAGAAGGAGTCTGGAGCAGCCCAAGGCTTTGTGTGCCAAGGCAGAGCCAGGCAGGACGCAGAGCCATCAGCAAAGGAAGGGGCCCATTGTTACACAGCAGGGCCGCAGAACCAAGGAGATCATTGTGACACTGCACAACCTCATGCAATCAAGGCGTCCGTGTTACGCTACTGAACCTCACGGAGCCAAGGGTCCATTGTGACACTGCGGAGCCAAGGAGACTGTTGCTGACAGTACCAAAGTTCATGGAACCAAAAGTCCATTGTGACATTGTGGCGCCTCACGGAACCGTGGAGAGCATTATGACACTTTGTTACTATCTGATTTACACCCAGAAGGGCAAAGAAAAGGAAATCTCTGAGTATAAAAAGGAAAGAACTTTGAAGGTTCAAAATATTCCCAAAGACCAGATTAAAACCAAACGAGATTAAATGTTGGTGCCAAACAAATGGGTATCTCTTTATCTAATGGTAAGAGAGGCAAAGAGAAAGAAGGAGAAAAGTAGAGAAAAGTTAGAAAAGACAAGGTTACTCTAACAAGCACTGCATAAGTCACCACCACACTGTGCTACCTTTGTTGCTGCTGAGACAGGGTGGGGGAAGTGGAGAAGTTTTTGCCTTTTTTTTCCTGCTGTTTGAAGCCTCTTATCTGCCTCTTCTGAAGTCTAGAGCAGTTTGGCTGGAAAGCGGCGGCCCATCCTCCGAGATGCAGGCTCGACGCTTGCAGCTGAACCTGGGTCCGCCTGGGACGAAGGAGCAGGGCTAGGGGTTGCACAACTCCCTCGGGATTTCAGTGCAGGGGTGAAGGATTGGGGGGTGCTCCCCAGGCGGGCGGCGTCGGCTCCCGGAGGCCTCAGGGTGCCTCACGGCAGGCGATGGTGGTGGTGGGGGGAAAGGCAAAGGGCGGGGATTCTACCTTTTGCTTTTGCCTCCACATTTTGCACCAGTTTTGCCTTCCTTTTTATGGGCCTCAAGGCGGGCTATGCACGGCCCGTACGGCACGTAGTTTGCAGGCGTTCAAAAGTGATTATGATAAGCAGCCATCATGACGAAGCACTTTTGAAGCCTTTCAGGTGTTGAGCAGTGATAATGGCGAAGCGTTTTTTGGCGCCTTTCTCTTACTATTAGGCTCTCGCACACTTCAGAAGCAAGGGGCCATTGTGACACAGCAGGGCCTTGTATAAGCAAGGGGTCATTGTAGCACGGCAGGGCCTCGTGGAATCAAGGGGATCGTAGTGACACTGCGGGGCTCCAGGAGGCCACGGGGCCATTCTGACTGTGTGGAAGCAAGGATACCGTTGTTACGCTACGGGGCATCATGGAACCAAGGAGGCCATTGTGAAGCAGCTGGGGAACCCGCTGAGACTATTATGACACTTCAAGGCCTTGTGACACTGAAGGGCCATTGTGGAACTGCAGGGCCTCGTGGAACCAGTGAGACCATTGTGACATCACAGGGCCTCATGGGAGCCAGGGGCCATTGTGACACAGCCAGGCCTCACAGAAGCAAGGGGCCATTGTGACACTGCAAGGTCTCACGGAAGCAAAGGGCCAGTGTGCCACAGCCAGGCCTTGTGGAACCAAGGGGCCATTGTGATCCTGGGGAGCCCAATAGAACCAAGGAGCCATTGTGACCCTGCAGCACCTTACGGAATCATGGAGACCCTTGTGACCCTCTGTGACCTCATGGAACCAGTGGGCCATTGTGTTATTCTGCAGCCCCATGGAACCAAGGAAACCATTGTGACACAGCCAGGCCTCGTGGAAGCAAGGGGCCTTTGTGCCGCTCTAGAGCCAAGGAGACCACTGTGATATTGCTGGGCCTCAGGGGAACAAAATGGTGATGCTGCAGGGCCCCAAGGCTGCAAAGAGCGTGGAACAGGTGTGGTTGGCTTGGCCTCCTGGGGGCCACCTGCCTGGTCCAGCTGAGCTTGGCATGTTGAGGGGTGCTTCTCCTCTGGCCCTGAAACGCTGGAGTTCCTTGCTTTCCTTTCTGTGCGAAAGCACTGTCCTTCTCCTCCAGGGACCCATGGCTGAAATTAGGATTCTACCTCCAAATTGGATTCTGTCCGAGGATTGTTCCCATGTGAAACCTGCCAGGACAGACAGCTCAGGCTGGCCTTGGCCTCTTAGGGGCCACCTCGCATCTGCCTTCAAAACACGCGGGGGCTGTGCTTCTCTTCCCATGGAATAAAACCATCTTTCAAGTCCAGCCATCCATGGCCAAAATTGGGAATCCACCTCTGAAATTCCATATCTCCAAGGAATAGCTCCCCGACAAAAGCTGCCAGGAATGTCCAGCTTCCCTTGGCTTCCTGAGGGCCAGCTCTCATCTGCCTTTGAAACACTGGGCCTCCTCACTTTGCTGCCAATGGAAAAGAACTGTCCTTCTGGGCCAGATGTCCATGGACAAAACTGGGATTTGGCCTCCCAAATTCCATCTAGCCAAGGATTGCTCCAAGACAAAAGCTGCCAAGACAAACAGGTCTGGCTGGCCTTGGCCTCCTTGAGGCACCACTAATCAGCCTTTGAAACACTGGGGCTCTGCCCTTTCCTTCCTGGGGAGAAGAAGTGTCATTCCCGTCCAGGCACCCACAGCTGAAATGGAACTCCACCTCCAAAACTCCCCGTATGTCCAAGGGTTGCTTTCAGACAGAAGCTGCAAGGACAGACAGGTCTGCCTTGCCTTGGCCTCTGGTGGCTGCCTCTCATCTGCCTTCAAAACACTGGGGTTCTGTGGTTTCCTTCCTGTAGAAAAGAACCAACCTTCTTGTCCAGGTGCCCGTGGCCTCGAGCACATGATCACTACATAGGGACAAAGGAGCTCTGTGCTCAGTGGAGTGGAGAGTGAGGACAGTGGAGGAGAGTCCTGGGTGGGCTTGAAGGGTGGTTTCAGACATGGTGGATCCTTTCTAGCTAGTAGAGACCAGCTGGCAAAAGAAAGAATTAATGCCAAGGGCAGCTGGGCAGGTCCAGGCTGGACACAAGGAGAAAGGAATTTCTCTCCCAGGGCAGTGCAGTGGTGCAACGTGTCCCCCAGAAGGAGTCTGGAGCAGCCCAAGGCTTTGTGTGCCAAGGCAGAGCCAGGCAGGACGCAGAGCCATCAGCAAAGGAAGGGGCCCATTGTTACACAGCAGGGCCGCAGAACCAAGGAGATCATTGTGACACTGCACAACCTCATGCAATCAAGGCGTCCGTGTTACGCTACTGAACCTCACGGAGCCAAGGGTCCATTGTGACACTGCGGAGCCAAGGAGACTGTTGCTGACAGTACCAAAGTTCATGGAACCAAAAGTCCATTGTGACATTGTGGCGCCTCACGGAACCGTGGAGAGCATTATGACACTTTGTTACTATCTGATTTACACCCAGAAGGGCAAAGAAAAGGAAATCTCTGAGTATAAAAAGGAAAGAACTTTGAAGGTTCAAAATATTCCCAAAGACCAGATTAAAACCAAACGAGATTAAATGTTGGTGCCAAACAAATGGGTATCTCTTTATCTAATGGTAAGAGAGGCAAAGAGAAAGAAGGAGAAAAGTAGAGAAAAGTTAGAAAAGACAAGGTTACTCTAACAAGCACTGCATAAGTCACCACCACACTGTGCTACCTTTGTTGCTGCTGAGACAGGGTGGGGGAAGTGGAGAAGTTTTTGCCTTTTTTTTCCTGCTGTTTGAAGCCTCTTATCTGCCTCTTCTGAAGTCTAGAGCAGTTTGGCTGGAAAGCGGCGGCCCATCCTCCGAGATGCAGGCTCGACGCTTGCAGCTGAACCTGGGTCCGCCTGGGACGAAGGAGCAGGGCTAGGGGTTGCACAACTCCCTCGGGATTTCAGTGCAGGGGTGAAGGATTGGGGGGTGCTCCCCAGGCGGGCGGCGTCGGCTCCCGGAGGCCTCAGGGTGCCTCACGGCAGGCGATGGTGGTGGTGGGGGGAAAGGCAAAGGGCGGGGATTCTACCTTTTGCTTTTGCCTCCACATTTTGCACCAGTTTTGCCTTCCTTTTTATGGGCCTCAAGGCGGGCTATGCACGGCCCGTACGGCACGTAGTTTGCAGGCGTTCAAAAGTGATTATGATAAGCAGCCATCATGACGAAGCACTTTTGAAGCCTTTCAGGTGTTGAGCAGTGATAATGGCGAAGCGTTTTTTGGCGCCTTTCTCTTACTATTAGGCTCTCGCACACTTCAGAAGCAAGGGGCCATTGTGACACAGCAGGGCCTTGTATAAGCAAGGGGTCATTGTAGCACGGCAGGGCCTCGTGGAATCAAGGGGATCGTAGTGACACTGCGGGGCTCCAGGAGGCCACGGGGCCATTCTGACTGTGTGGAAGCAAGGATACCGTTGTTACGCTACAGGGCATCATGGAACCAAGGAGGCCATTGTGAAGCAGCTGGGGAACCCGCTGAGACTATTATGACACTTCAAGGCCTTGTGACACTGAAGGGCCATTGTGGAACTGCAGGGCCTCGTGGAACCAGTGAGACCATTGTGACATCACAGGGCCTCATGGGAGCCAGGGGCCATTGTGACACAGCCAGGCCTCACAGAAGCAAGGGGCCATTGTGACACTGCAAGGTCTCACGGAAGCAAAGGGCCAGTGTGCCACAGCCAGGCCTTGTGGAACCAAGGGGCCATTGTGATCCTGGGGAGCCCAATAGAACCAAGGAGCCATTGTGACCCTGCAGCACCTTACGGAATCATGGAGACCCTTGTGACCCTCTGTGACCTCATGGAACCAGTGGGCCATTGTGTTATTCTGCAGCCCCATGGAACCAAGGAAACCATTGTGACACAGCCAGGCCTCGTGGAAGCAAGGGGCCTTTGTGCCGCTCTAGAGCCAAGGAGACCACTGTGATATTGCTGGGCCTCAGGGGAACAAAATGGTGATGCTGCAGGGCCCCAAGGCTGCAAAGAGCGTGGAACAGGTGTGGTTGGCTTGGCCTCCTGGGGGCCACCTGCCTGGTCCAGCTGAGCTTGGCATGTTGAGGGGTGCTTCTCCTCTGGCCCTGAAACGCTGGAGTTCCTTGCTTTCCTTTCTGTGCGAAAGCACTGTCCTTCTCCTCCAGGGACCCATGGCTGAAATTAGGATTCTACCTCCAAATTGGATTCTGTCCGAGGATTGTTCCCATGTGAAACCTGCCAGGACAGACAGCTCAGGCTGGCCTTGGCCTCTTAGGGGCCACCTCGCATCTGCCTTCAAAACACGCGGGGGCTGTGCTTCTCTTCCCATGGAATAAAACCATCTTTCAAGTCCAGCCATCCATGGCCAAAATTGGGAATCCACCTCTGAAATTCCATATCTCCAAGGAATAGCTCCCCGACAAAAGCTGCCAGGAATGTCCAGCTTCCCTTGGCTTCCTGAGGGCCAGCTCTCATCTGCCTTTGAAACACTGGGCCTCCTCACTTTGCTGCCAATGGAAAAGAACTGTCCTTCTGGGCCAGATGTCCATGGACAAAACTGGGATTTGGCCTCCCAAATTCCATCTAGCCAAGGATTGCTCCAAGACAAAAGCTGCCAAGACAAACAGGTCTGGCTGGCCTTGGCCTCCTTGAGGCACCACTAATCAGCCTTTGAAACACTGGGGCTCTGCCCTTTCCTTCCTGGGGAGAAGAAGTGTCATTCCCGTCCAGGCACCCACAGCTGAAATGGAATTCCACCTCCAAAACTCCCCGTATGTCCAAGGGTTGCTTTCAGACAGAAGCTGCAAGGACAGACAGGTCTGCCTTGCCTTGGCCTCTGGTGGCTGCCTCTCATCTGCCTTCAAAACACTGGGGTTCTGTGGTTTCCTTCCTGTAGAAAAGAACCAACCTTCTTGTCCAGGTGCCCGTGGCCTCGAGCACATGATCACTACCTAGGGACAAAGGAGCTCTGTGCTCAGTGGAGTGGAGAGTGAGGACAGTGGAGGAGAGTCCTGGGTGGGCTTGAAGGGTGGTTTCAGACATGGTGGATCCTTTCTAGCTAGTAGAGACCAGCTGGCAAAAGAAAGAATTAATGCCAAGGGCAGCTGGGCAGGTCCAGGCTGGACACAAGGAGAAAGGAATTTCTCTCCCAGGGCAGTGCAGTGGTGCAACGTGTCCCCCAGAAGGAGTCTGGAGCAGCCCAAGGCTTTGTGTGCCAAGGCAGAGCCAGGCAGGACGCAGAGCCATCAGCAAAGGAAGGGGCCCATTGTTACACAGCAGGGCCGCAGAACCAAGGAGATCATTGTGACACTGCACAACCTCATGCAATCAAGGCGTCCGTGTTACGCTACTGAACCTCACGGAGCCAAGGGTCCATTGTGACACTGCGGAGCCAAGGAGACTGTTGCTGACAGTACCAAAGTTCATGGAACCAAAAGTCCATTGTGACATTGTGGCGCCTCACGGAACCGTGGAGAGCATTATGACACTTTGTTACTATCTGATTTACACCCAGAAGGGCAAAGAAAAGGAAATCTCTGAGTATAAAAAGGAAAGAACTTTGAAGGTTCAAAATATTCCCAAAGACCAGATTAAAACCAAACGAGATTAAATGTTGGTGCCAAACAAATGGGTATCTCTTTATCTAATGGTAAGAGAGGCAAAGAGAAAGAAGGAGAAAAGTAGAGAAAAGTTAGAAAAGACAAGGTTACTCTAACAAGCACTGCATAAGTCACCACCACACTGTGCTACCTTTGTTGCTGCTGAGACAGGGTGGGGGAAGTGGAGAAGTTTTTGCCTTTTTTATCCTGCTGTTTGAAGCCTCTTATCTGCCTCTTCTGAAGTCTAGAGCAGTTTGGCTGGAAAGCGGCGGCCCATCCTCCGAGATGCAGGCTCGACGCTTGCAGCTGAACCTGGGTCCGCCTGGGACGAAGGAGCAGGGCTAGGGGTTGCACAACTCCCTCGGGATTTCAGTGCAGGGGTGAAGGATTGGGGGGTGCTCCCCAGGCGGGCGGCGTCGGCTCCCGGAGGCCTCAGGGTGCCTCACGGCAGGCGATGGTGGTGGTGGGGGGAAAGGCAATGGGCGGGGATTCTACCTTTTGCTTTTGCCTCCACATTTTGCACCAGTTTTGCCTTCCTTTTTATGGGCCTCAAGGCGGGCTATGCACGGCCCGTACGGCACGTAGTTTGCAGGCGTTCAAAAGTGATTATGATAAGCAGCCATCATGACGAAGCACTTTTGAAGCCTTTCAGGTGTTGAGCAGTGATAATGGCGAAGCGTTTTTTGGCGCCTTTCTCTTAGTATTAGGCTCTCGCACACTTCAGAAGCAAGGGGCCATTGTGACACAGCAGGGCCTTGTATAAGCAAGGGGTCATTGTAGCACGGCAGGGCCTCGTGGAATCAAGGGGATCGTAGTGACACTGCGGGGCTCCAGGAGGCCACGGGGCCATTCTGACTGTGTGGAAGCAAGGATACCGTTGTTACGCTACGGGGCATCATGGAACCAAGGAGGCCATTGTGAAGCAGCTGGGGAACCCGCTGAGACTATTATGACACTTCAAGGCCTTGTGACACTGAAGGGCCATTGTGGAACTGCAGGGCCTCGTGGAACCAGTGAGACCATTGTGACATCACAGGGCCTCATGGGAGCCAGGGGCCATTGTGACACAGCCAGGCCTCACAGAAGCAAGGGGCCATTGTGACACTGCAAGGTCTCACGGAAGCAAAGGGCCAGTGTGCCACAGCCAGGCCTTGTGGAACCAAGGGGCCATTGTGATCCTGGGGAGCCCAATAGAACCAAGGAGCCATTGTGACCCTGCAGCACCTTACGGAATCATGGAGACCCTTGTGACCCTCTGTGACCTCATGGAACCAGTGGGCCATTGTGTTATTCTGCAGCCCCATGGAACCAAGGAAACCATTGTGACACAGCCAGGCCTCGTGGAAGCAAGGGGCCTTTGTGCCGCTCTAGAGCCAAGGAGACCACTGTGATATTGCTGGGCCTCAGGGGAACAAAATGGTGATGCTGCAGGGCCCCAAGGCTGCAAAGAGCGTGGAACAGGTGTGGTTGGCTTGGCCTCCTGGGGGCCACCTGCCTGGTCCAGCTGAGCTTGGCATGTTGAGGGGTGCTTCTCCTCTGGCCCTGAAACGCTGGAGTTCCTTGCTTTCCTTTCTGTGCGAAAGCACTGTCCTTCTCCTCCAGGGACCCATGGCTGAAATTAGGATTCTACCTCCAAATTGGATTCTGTCCGAGGATTGTTCCCATGTGAAACCTGCCAGGACAGACAGCTCAGGCTGGCCTTGGCCTCTTAGGGGCCACCTCGCATCTGCCTTCAAAACACGCGGGGGCTGTGCTTCTCTTCCCATGGAATAAAACCATCTTTCAAGTCCAGCCATCCATGGCCAAAATTGGGAATCCACCTCTGAAATTCCATATCTCCAAGGAATAGCTCCCCGACAAAAGCTGCCAGGAATGTCCAGCTTCCCTTGGCTTCCTGAGGGCCAGCTCTCATCTGCCTTTGAAACACTGGGCCTCCTCACTTTTCTGCCAATGGAAAAGAACTGTCCTTCTGGGCCAGATGTCCATGGACAAAACTGGGATTTGGCCTCCCAAATTCCATCTAGCCAAGGATTGCTCCAAGACAAAAGCTGCCAAGACAAACAGGTCTGGCTGGCCTTGGCCTCCTTGAGGCACCACTAATCAGCCTTTGAAACACTGGGGCTCTGCCCTTTCCTTCCTGGGGAGAAGAAGTGTCATTCCCGTCCAGGCACCCACAGCTGAAATGGAATTCCACCTCCAAAACTCCCCGTATGTCCAAGGGTTGCTTTCAGACAGAAGCTGCAAGGACAGACAGGTCTGCCTTGCCTTGGCCTCTGGTGGCTGCCTCTCATCTGCCTTCAAAACACTGGGGTTCTGTGGTTTCCTTCCTGTAGAAAAGAACCAACCTTCTTGTCCAGGTGCCCGTGGCCTCGAGCACATGATCACTACATAGGGACAAAGGAGCTCTGTGCTCAGTGGAGTGGAGAGTGAGGACAGTGGAGGAGAGTCCTGGGTGGGCTTGAAGGGTGGTTTCAGACATGGTGGATCCTTTCTAGCTAGTAGAGACCAGCTGGCAAAAGAAAGAATTAATGCCAAGGGCAGCTGGGCAGGTCCAGGCTGGACACAAGGAGAAAGGAATTTCTCTCCCAGGGCAGTGCAGTGGTGCAACGTGTCCCCCAGAAGGAGTCTGGAGCAGCCCAAGGCTTTGTGTGCCAAGGCAGAGCCAGGCAGGACGCAGAGCCATCAGCAAAGGAAGGGGCCCATTGTTACACAGCAGGGCCGCAGAACCAAGGAGATCATTGTGACACTGCACAACCTCATGCAATCAAGGCGTCCGTGTTACGCTACTGAACCTCACGGAGCCAAGGGTCCATTGTGACGCTGCGGAGCCAAGGAGACTGTTGCTGACAGTACCAAAGTTCATGGAACCAAAAGTCCATTGTGACATTGTGGCGCCTCACGGAACCGTGGAGAGCATTATGACACTTTGTTACTATCTGATTTACACCCAGAAGGGCAAAGAAAAGGAAATCTCTGAGTATAAAAAGGAAAGAACTTTGAAGGTTCAAAATATTCCCAAAGACCAGATTAAAACCAAACGAGATTAAATGTTGGTGCCAAACAAATGGGTATCTCTTTATCTAATGGTAAGAGAGGCAAAGAGAAAGAAGGAGAAAAGTAGAGAAAAGTTAGAAAAGACAAGGTTACTCTAACAAGCACTGCATAAGTCACCACCACACTGTGCTACCTTTGTTGCTGCTGAGACAGGGTGGGGGAAGTGGAGAAGTTTTTGCCTTTTTTTTCCTGCTGTTTGAAGCCTCTTATCTGCCTCTTCTGAAGTCTAGAGCAGTTTGGCTGGAAAGCGGCGGCCCATCCTCCGAGATGCAGGCTCGACGCTTGCAGCTGAACCTGGGTCCGCCTGGGACGAAGGAGCAGGGCTAGGGGTTGCACAACTCCCTCGGGATTTCAGTCCAGGGGTGAAGGATTGGGGGGTGCTCCCCAGGCGGGCGGCGTCGGCTCCCGGAGGCCTCAGGGTGCCTCACGGCAGGCGATGGTGGTGGTGGGGGGAAAGGCAAAGGGCGGGGATTCTACCTTTTGCTTTTGCCTCCACATTTTGCACCAGTTTTGCCTTCCTTTTTATGGGCCTCAAGGCGGGCTATGCACGGCCCGTACGGCACGTAGTTTGCAGGCGTTCAAAAGTGATTATGATAAGCAGCCATCATGACGAAGCACTTTTGAAGCCTTTCAGGTGTTGAGCAGTGATAATGGCGAAGCGTTTTTTGGCGCCTTTCTCTTAGTATTAGGCTCTCGCACACTTCAGAAGCAAGGGGCCATTGTGACACAGCAGGGCCTTGTATAAGCAAGGGGTCATTGTAGCACGGCAGGGCCTCGTGGAATCAAGGGGATCGTAGTGACACTGCGGGGCTCCAGGAGGCCACGGGGCCATTCTGACTGTGTGGAAGCAAGGATACCGTTGTTACGCTACGGGGCATCATGGAACCAAGGAGGCCATTGTGAAGCAGCTGGGGAACCCGCTGAGACTATTATGACACTTCAAGGCCTTGTGACACTGAAGGGCCATTGTGGAACTGCAGGGCCTCGTGGAACCAGTGAGACCATTGTGACATCACAGGGCCTCATGGGAGCCAGGGGCCATTGTGACACAGCCAGGCCTCACAGAAGCAAGGGGCCATTGTGACACTGCAAGGTCTCACGGAAGCAAAGGGCCAGTGTGCCACAGCCAGGCCTTGTGGAACCAAGGGGCCATTGTGATCCTGGGGAGCCCAATAGAACCAAGGAGCCATTGTGACCCTGCAGCACCTTACGGAATCATGGAGACCCTTGTGACCCTCTGTGACCTCATGGAACCAGTGGGCCATTGTGTTATTCTGCAGCCCCATGGAACCAAGGAAACCATTGTGACACAGCCAGGCCTCGTGGAAGCAAGGGGCCTTTGTGCCGCTCTAGAGCCAAGGAGACCACTGTGATATTGCTGGGCCTCAGGGGAACAAAATGGTGATGCTGCAGGGCCCCAAGGCTGCAAAGAGCGTGGAACAGGTGTGGTTGGCTTGGCCTCCTGGGGGCCACCTGCCTGGTCCAGCTGAGCTTGGCATGTTGAGGGGTGCTTCTCCTCTGGCCCTGAAACGCTGGAGTTCCTTGCTTTCCTTTCTGTGCGAAAGCACTGTCCTTCTCCTCCAGGGACCCATGGCTGAAATTAGGATTCTACCTCCAAATTGGATTCTGTCCGAGGATTGTTCCCATGTGAAACCTGCCAGGACAGACAGCTCAGGCTGGCCTTGGCCTCTTAGGGGCCACCTCGCATCTGCCTTCAAAACACGCGGGGGCTGTGCTTCTCTTCCCATGGAATAAAACCATCTTTCAAGTCCAGCCATCCATGGCCAAAATTGGGAATCCACCTCTGAAATTCCATATCTCCAAGGAATAGCTCCCCGACAAAAGCTGCCAGGAATGTCCAGCTTCCCTTGGCTTCCTGAGGGCCAGCTCTCATCTGCCTTTGAAACACTGGGCCTCCTCACTTTTCTGCCAATGGAAAAGAACTGTCCTTCTGGGCCAGATGTCCATGGACAAAACTGGGATTTGGCCTCCCAAATTCCATCTAGCCAAGGATTGCTCCAAGACAAAAGCTGCCAAGACAAACAGGTCTGGCTGGCCTTGGCCTCCTTGAGGCACCACTAATCAGCCTTTGAAACACTGGGGCTCTGCCCTTTCCTTCCTGGGGAGAAGAAGTGTCATTCCCGTCCAGGCACCCACAGCTGAAATGGAATTCCACCTCCAAAACTCCCCGTATGTCCAAGGGTTGCTTTCAGACAGAAGCTGCAAGGACAGACAGGTCTGCCTTGCCTTGGCCTCTGGTGGCTGCCTCTCATCTGCCTTCAAAACACTGGGGTTCTGTGGTTTCCTTCCTGTAGAAAAGAACCAACCTTCTTGTCCAGGTGCCCGTGGCCTCGAGCACATGATCACTACCTAGGGACAAAGGAGCTCTGTGCTCAGTGGAGTGGAGAGTGAGGACAGTGGAGGAGAGTCCTGGGTGGGCTTGAAGGGTGGTTTCAGACATGGTGGATCCTTTCTAGCTAGTAGAGACCAGCTGGCAAAAGAAAGAATTAATGCCAAGGGCAGCTGGGCAGGTCCAGGCTGGACACAAGGAGAAAGGAATTTCTCTCCCAGGGCAGTGCAGTGGTGCAACGTGTCCCCCAGAAGGAGTCTGGAGCAGCCCAAGGCTTTGTGTGCCAAGGCAGAGCCAGGCAGGACGCAGAGCCATCAGCAAAGGAAGGGGCCCATTGTTACACAGCAGGGCCGCAGAACCAAGGAGATCATTGTGACACTGCACAACCTCATGCAATCAAGGCGTCCGTGTTACGCTACTGAACCTCACGGAGCCAAGGGTCCATTGTGACGCTGCGGAGCCAAGGAGACTGTTGCTGACAGTACCAAAGTTCATGGAACCAAAAGTCCATTGTGACATTGTGGCGCCTCACGGAACCGTGGAGAGCATTATGACACTTTGTTACTATCTGATTTACACCCAGAAGGGCAAAGAAAAGGAAATCTCTGAGTATAAAAAGGAAAGAACTTTGAAGGTTCAAAATATTCCCAAAGACCAGATTAAAACCAAACGAGATTAAATGTTGGTGCCAAACAAATGGGTATCTCTTTATCTAATGGTAAGAGAGGCAAAGAGAAAGAAGGAGAAAAGTAGAGAAAAGTTAGAAAAGACAAGGTTACTCTAACAAGCACTGCATAAGTCACCACCACACTGTGCTACCTTTGTTGCTGCTGAGACAGGGTGGGGGAAGTGGAGAAGTTTTTGCCTTTTTTATCCTGCTGTTTGAAGCCTCTTATCTGCCTCTTCTGAAGTCTAGAGCAGTTTGGCTGGAAAGCGGCGGCCCATCCTCCGAGATGCAGGCTCGACGCTTGCAGCTGAACCTGGGTCCGCCTGGGACGAAGGAGCAGGGCTAGGGGTTGCACAACTCCCTCGGGATTTCAGTGCAGGGGTGAAGGATTGGGGGGTGCTCCCCAGGCGGGCGGCGTCGGCTCCCGGAGGCCTCAGGGTGCCTCACGGCAGGCGATGGTGGTGGTGGGGGGAAAGGCAAAGGGCGGGGATTCTACCTTTTGCTTTTGCCTCCACATTTTGCACCAGTTTTGCCTTCCTTTTTATGGGCCTCAAGGCGGGCTATGCACGGCCCGTACGGCACGTAGTTTGCAGGCGTTCAAAAGTGATTATGATAAGCAGCCATCATGACGAAGCACTTTTGAAGCCTTTCAGGTGTTGAGCAGTGATAATGGCGAAGCGTTTTTTGGCGCCTTTCTCTTAGTATTAGGCTCTCGCACACTTCAGAAGCAAGGGGCCATTGTGACACAGCAGGGCCTTGTATAAGCAAGGGGTCATTGTAGCACGGCAGGGCCTCGTGGAATCAAGGGGATCGTAGTGACACTGCGGGGCTCCAGGAGGCCACGGGGCCATTCTGACTGTGTGGAAGCAAGGATACCGTTGTTACGCTACGGGGCATCATGGAACCAAGGAGGCCATTGTGAAGCAGCTGGGGAACCCGCTGAGACTATTATGACACTTCAAGGCCTTGTGACACTGAAGGGCCATTGTGGAACTGCAGGGCCTCGTGGAACCAGTGAGACCATTGTGACATCACAGGGCCTCATGGGAGCCAGGGGCCATTGTGACACAGCCAGGCCTCACAGAAGCAAGGGGCCATTGTGACACTGCAAGGTCTCACGGAAGCAAAGGGCCAGTGTGCCACAGCCAGGCCTTGTGGAACCAAGGGGCCATTGTGATCCTGGGGAGCCCAATAGAACCAAGGAGCCATTGTGACCCTGCAGCACCTTACGGAATCATGGAGACCCTTGTGACCCTCTGTGACCTCATGGAACCAGTGGGCCATTGTGTTATTCTGCAGCCCCATGGAACCAAGGAAACCATTGTGACACAGCCAGGCCTCGTGGAAGCAAGGGGCCTTTGTGCCGCTCTAGAGCCAAGGAGACCACTGTGATATTGCTGGGCCTCAGGGGAACAAAATGGTGATGCTGCAGGGCCCCAAGGCTGCAAAGAGCGTGGAACAGGTGTGGTTGGCTTGGCCTCCTGGGGGCCACCTGCCTGGTCCAGCTGAGCTTGGCATGTTGAGGGGTGCTTCTCCTCTGGCCCTGAAACGCTGGAGTTCCTTGCTTTCCTTTCTGTGCGAAAGCACTGTCCTTCTCCTCCAGGGACCCATGGCTGAAATTAGGATTCTACCTCCAAATTGGATTCTGTCCGAGGATTGTTCCCATGTGAAACCTGCCAGGACAGACAGCTCAGGCTGGCCTTGGCCTCTTAGGGGCCACCTCGCATCTGCCTTCAAAACACGCGGGGGCTGTGCTTCTCTTCCCATGGAATAAAACCATCTTTCAAGTCCAGCCATCCATGGCCAAAATTGGGAATCCACCTCTGAAATTCCATATCTCCAAGGAATAGCTCCCCGACAAAAGCTGCCAGGAATGTCCAGCTTCCCTTGGCTTCCTGAGGGCCAGCTCTCATCTGCTTTTGAAACACTGGGCCTCCTCACTTTTCTGCCAATGGAAAAGAACTGTCCTTCTGGGCCAGATGTCCATGGACAAAACTGGGATTTGGCCTCCCAAATTCCATCTAGCCAAGGATTGCTCCAAGACAAAAGCTGCCAAGACAAACAGGTCTGGCTGGCCTTGGCCTCCTTGAGGCACCACTAATCAGCCTTTGAAACACTGGGGCTCTGCCCTTTCCTTCCTGGGGAGAAGAAGTGTCATTCCCGTCCAGGCACCCACAGCTGAAATGGAATTCCACCTCCAAAACTCCCCGTATGTCCAAGGGTTGCTTTCAGACAGAAGCTGCAAGGACAGACAGGTCTGCCTTGCCTTGGCCTCTGGTGGCTGCCTCTCATCTGCCTTCAAAACACTGGGGTTCTGTGGTTTCCTTCCTGTAGAAAAGAACCAACCTTCTTGTCCAGGTGCCCGTGGCCTCGAGCACATGATCACTACCTAGGGACAAAGGAGCTCTGTGCTCAGTGGAGTGGAGAGTGAGGACAGTGGAGGAGAGTCCTGGGTGGGCTTGAAGGGTGGTTTCAGACATGGTGGATCCTTTCTAGCTAGTAGAGACCAGCTGGCAAAAGAAAGAATTAATGCCAAGGGCAGCTGGGCAGGTCCAGGCTGGACACAAGGAGAAAGGAATTTCTCTCCCAGGGCAGTGCAGTGGTGCAACGTGTCCCCCAGAAGGAGTCTGGAGCAGCCCAAGGCTTTGTGTGCCAAGGCAGAGCCAGGCAGGACGCAGAGCCATCAGCAAAGGAAGGGGCCCATTGTTACACAGCAGGGCCGCAGAACCAAGGAGATCATTGTGACACTGCACAACCTCATGCAATCAAGGCGTCCGTGTTACGCTACTGAACCTCACGGAGCCAAGGGTCCATTGTGACACTGCGGAGCCAAGGAGACTGTTGCTGACAGTACCAAAGTTCATGGAACCAAAAGTCCATTGTGACATTGTGGCGCCTCACGGAACCGTGGAGAGCATTATGACACTTTGTTACTATCTGATTTACACCCAGAAGGGCAAAGAAAAGGAAATCTCTGAGTATAAAAAGGAAAGAACTTTGAAGGTTCAAAATATTCCCAAAGACCAGATTAAAACCAAACGAGATTAAATGTTGGTGCCAAACAAATGGGTATCTCTTTATCTAATGGTAAGAGAGGCAAAGAGAAAGAAGGAGAAAAGTAGAGAAAAGTTAGAAAAGACAAGGTTACTCTAACAAGCACTGCATAAGTCACCACCACACTGTGCTACCTTTGTTGCTGCTGAGACAGGGTGGGGGAAGTGGAGAAGTTTTTGCCTTTTTTATCCTGCTGTTTGAAGCCTCTTATCTGCCTCTTCTGAAGTCTAGAGCAGTTTGGCTGGAAAGCGGCGGCCCATCCTCCGAGATGCAGGCTCGACGCTTGCAGCTGAACCTGGGTCCGCCTGGGACGAAGGAGCAGGGCTAGGGGTTGCACAACTCCCTCGGGATTTCAGTGCAGGGGTGAAGGATTGGGGGGTGCTCCCCAGGCGGGCGGCGTCGGCTCCCGGAGGCCTCAGGGTGCCTCACGGCAGGCGATGGTGGTGGTGGGGGGAAAGGCAAAGGGCGGGGATTCTACCTTTTGCTTTTGCCTCCACATTTTGCACCAGTTTTGCCTTCCTTTTTATGGGCCTCAAGGCGGGCTATGCACGGCCCGTACGGCACGTAGTTTGCAGGCGTTCAAAAGTGATTATGATAAGCAGCCATCATGACGAAGCACTTTTGAAGCCTTTCAGGTGTTGAGCAGTGATAATGGCGAAGCGTTTTTTGGCGCCTTTCTCTTAGTATTAGGCTCTCGCACACTTCAGAAGCAAGGGGCCATTGTGACACAGCAGGGCCTTGTATAAGCAAGGGGTCATTGTAGCACGGCAGGGCCTCGTGGAATCAAGGGGATCGTAGTGACACTGCGGGGCTCCAGGAGGCCACGGGGCCATTCTGACTGTGTGGAAGCAAGGATACCGTTGTTACGCTACGGGGCATCATGGAACCAAGGAGGCCATTGTGAAGCAGCTGGGGAACCCGCTGAGACTATTATGACACTTCAAGGCCTTGTGACACTGAAGGGCCATTGTGGAACTGCAGGGCCTCGTGGAACCAGTGAGACCATTGTGACATCACAGGGCCTCATGGGAGCCAGGGGCCATTGTGACACAGCCAGGCCTCACAGAAGCAAGGGGCCATTGTGACACTGCAAGGTCTCACGGAAGCAAAGGGCCAGTGTGCCACAGCCAGGCCTTGTGGAACCAAGGGGCCATTGTGATCCTGGGGAGCCCAATAGAACCAAGGAGCCATTGTGACCCTGCAGCACCTTACGGAATCATGGAGACCCTTGTGACCCTCTGTGACCTCATGGAACCAGTGGGCCATTGTGTTATTCTGCAGCCCCATGGAACCAAGGAAACCATTGTGACACAGCCAGGCCTCGTGGAAGCAAGGGGCCTTTGTGCCGCTCTAGAGCCAAGGAGACCACTGTGATATTGCTGGGCCTCAGGGGAACAAAATGGTGATGCTGCAGGGCCCCAAGGCTGCAAAGAGCGTGGAACAGGTGTGGTTGGCTTGGCCTCCTGGGGGCCACCTGCCTGGTCCAGCTGAGCTTGGCATGTTGAGGGGTGCTTCTCCTCTGGCCCTGAAACGCTGGAGTTCCTTGCTTTCCTTTCTGTGCGAAAGCACTGTCCTTCTCCTCCAGGGACCCATGGCTGAAATTAGGATTCTACCTCCAAATTGGATTCTGTCCGAGGATTGTTCCCATGTGAAACCTGCCAGGACAGACAGCTCAGGCTGGCCTTGGCCTCTTAGGGGCCACCTCGCATCTGCCTTCAAAACACGCGGGGGCTGTGCTTCTCTTCCCATGGAATAAAACCATCTTTCAAGTCCAGCCATCCATGGCCAAAATTGGGAATCCACCTCTGAAATTCCATATCTCCAAGGAATAGCTCCCCGACAAAAGCTGCCAGGAATGTCCAGCTTCCCTTGGCTTCCTGAGGGCCAGCTCTCATCTGCCTTTGAAACACTGGGCCTCCTCACTTTTCTGCCAATGGAAAAGAACTGTCCTTCTGGGCCAGATGTCCATGGACAAAACTGGGATTTGGCCTCCCAAATTCCATCTAGCCAAGGATTGCTCCAAGACAAAAGCTGCCAAGACAAACAGGTCTGGCTGGCCTTGGCCTCCTTGAGGCACCACTAATCAGCCTTTGAAACACTGGGGCTCTGCCCTTTCCTTCCTGGGGAGAAGAAGTGTCATTCCCGTCCAGGCACCCACAGCTGAAATGGAATTCCACCTCCAAAACTCCCCGTATGTCCAAGGGTTGCTTTCAGACAGAAGCTGCAAGGACAGACAGGTCTGCCTTGCCTTGGCCTCTGGTGGCTGCCTCTCATCTGCCTTCAAAACACTGGGGTTCTGTGGTTTCCTTCCTGTAGAAAAGAACCAACCTTCTTGTCCAGGTGCCCGTGGCCTCGAGCACATGATCACTACCTAGGGACAAAGGAGCTCTGTGCTCAGTGGAGTGGAGAGTGAGGACAGTGGAGGAGAGTCCTGGGTGGGCTTGAAGGGTGGTTTCAGACATGGTGGATCCTTTCTAGCTAGTAGAGACCAGCTGGCAAAAGAAAGAATTAATGCCAAGGGCAGCTGGGCAGGTCCAGGCTGGACACAAGGAGAAAGGAATTTCTCTCCCAGGGCAGTGCAGTGGTGCAACGTGTCCCCCAGAAGGAGTCTGGAGCAGCCCAAGGCTTTGTGTGCCAAGGCAGAGCCAGGCAGGACGCAGAGCCATCAGCAAAGGAAGGGGCCCATTGTTACACAGCAGGGCCGCAGAACCAAGGAGATCATTGTGACACTGCACAACCTCATGCAATCAAGGCGTCCGTGTTACGCTACTGAACCTCACGGAGCCAAGGGTCCATTGTGACACTGCGGAGCCAAGGAGACTGTTGCTGACAGTACCAAAGTTCATGGAACCAAAAGTCCATTGTGACATTGTGGCGCCTCACGGAACCGTGGAGAGCATTATGACACTTTGTTACTATCTGATTTACACCCAGAAGGGCAAAGAAAAGGAAATCTCTGAGTATAAAAAGGAAAGAACTTTGAAGGTTCAAAATATTCCCAAAGACCAGATTAAAACCAAACGAGATTAAATGTTGGTGCCAAACAAATGGGTATCTCTTTATCTAATGGTAAGAGAGGCAAAGAGAAAGAAGGAGAAAAGTAGAGAAAAGTTAGAAAAGACAAGGTTACTCTAACAAGCACTGCATAAGTCACCACCACACTGTGCTACCTTTGTTGCTGCTGAGACAGGGTGGGGGAAGTGGAGAAGTTTTTGCCTTTTTTTTCCTGCTGTTTGAAGCCTCTTATCTGCCTCTTCTGAAGTCTAGAGCAGTTTGGCTGGAAAGCGGCGGCCCATCCTCCGAGATGCAGGCTCGACGCTTGCAGCTGAACCTGGGTCCGCCTGGGACGAAGGAGCAGGGCTAGGGGTTGCACAACTCCCTCGGGATTTCAGTGCAGGGGTGAAGGATTGGGGGGTGCTCCCCAGGTGGGCGGCGTCGGCTCCCGGAGGCCTCAGGGTGCCTCACGGCAGGCGATGGTGGTGGTGGGGGGAAAGGCAAAGGGCGGGGATTCTACCTTTTGCTTTTGCCTCCACATTTTGCACCAGTTTTGCCTTCCTTTTTATGGGCCTCAAGGCGGGCTATGCACGGCCCGTACGGCACGTAGTTTGCAGGCGTTCAAAAGTGATTATGATAAGCAGCCATCATGACGAAGCACTTTTGAAGCCTTTCAGGTGTTGAGCAGTGATAATGGCGAAGCGTTTTTTGGCGCCTTTCTCTTAGTATTAGGCTCTCGCACACTTCAGAAGCAAGGGGCCATTGTGACACAGCAGGGCCTTGTATAAGCAAGGGGTCATTGTAGCACGGCAGGGCCTCGTGGAATCAAGGGGATCGTAGTGACACTGCGGGGCTCCAGGAGGCCACGGGGCCATTCTGACTGTGTGGAAGCAAGGATACCGTTGTTACGCTACGGGGCATCATGGAACCAAGGAGGCCATTGTGAAGCAGCTGGGGAACCCGCTGAGACTATTATGACACTTCAAGGCCTTGTGACACTGAAGGGCCATTGTGGAACTGCAGGGCCTCGTGGAACCAGTGAGACCATTGTGACATCACAGGGCCTCATGGGAGCCAGGGGCCATTGTGACACAGCCAGGCCTCACAGAAGCAAGGGGCCATTGTGACACTGCAAGGTCTCACGGAAGCAAAGGGCCAGTGTGCCACAGCCAGGCCTTGTGGAACCAAGGGGCCATTGTGATCCTGGGGAGCCCAATAGAACCAAGGAGCCATTGTGACCCTGCAGCACCTTACGGAATCATGGAGACCCTTGTGACCCTCTGTGACCTCATGGAACCAGTGGGCCATTGTGTTATTCTGCAGCCCCATGGAACCAAGGAAACCATTGTGACACAGCCAGGCCTCGTGGAAGCAAGGGGCCTTTGTGCCGCTCTAGAGCCAAGGAGACCACTGTGATATTGCTGGGCCTCAGGGGAACAAAATGGTGATGCTGCAGGGCCCCAAGGCTGCAAAGAGCGTGGAACAGGTGTGGTTGGCTTGGCCTCCTGGGGGCCACCTGCCTGGTCCAGCTGAGCTTGGCATGTTGAGGGGTGCTTCTCCTCTGGCCCTGAAACGCTGGAGTTCCTTGCTTTCCTTTCTGTGCGAAAGCACTGTCCTTCTCCTCCAGGGACCCATGGCTGAAATTAGGATTCTACCTCCAAATTGGATTCTGTCCGAGGATTGTTCCCATGTGAAACCTGCCAGGACAGACAGCTCAGGCTGGCCTTGGCCTCTTAGGGGCCACCTCGCATCTGCCTTCAAAACACGCGGGGGCTGTGCTTCTCTTCCCATGGAATAAAACCATCTTTCAAGTCCAGCCATCCATGGCCAAAATTGGGAATCCACCTCTGAAATTCCATATCTCCAAGGAATAGCTCCCCGACAAAAGCTGCCAGGAATGTCCAGCTTCCCTTGGCTTCCTGAGGGCCAGCTCTCATCTGCCTTTGAAACACTGGGCCTCCTCACTTTTCTGCCAATGGAAAAGAACTGTCCTTCTGGGCCAGATGTCCATGGACAAAACTGGGATTTGGCCTCCCAAATTCCATCTAGCCAAGGATTGCTCCAAGACAAAAGCTGCCAAGACAAACAGGTCTGGCTGGCCTTGGCCTCCTTGAGGCACCACTAATCAGCCTTTGAAACACTGGGGCTCTGCCCTTTCCTTCCTGGGGAGAAGAAGTGTCATTCCCGTCCAGGCACCCACAGCTGAAATGGAATTCCACCTCCAAAACTCCCCGTATGTCCAAGGGTTGCTTTCAGACAGAAGCTGCAAGGACAGACAGGTCTGCCTTGCCTTGGCCTCTGGTGGCTGCCTCTCATCTGCCTTCAAAACACTGGGGTTCTGTGGTTTCCTTCCTGTAGAAAAGAACCAACCTTCTTGTCCAGGTGCCCGTGGCCTCGAGCACATGATCACTACATAGGGACAAAGGAGCTCTGTGCTCAGTGGAGTGGAGAGTGAGGACAGTGGAGGAGAGTCCTGGGTGGGCTTGAAGGGTGGTTTCAGACATGGTGGATCCTTTCTAGCTAGTAGAGACCAGCTGGCAAAAGAAAGAATTAATGCCAAGGGCAGCTGGGCAGGTCCAGGCTGGACACAAGGAGAAAGGAATTTCTCTCCCAGGGCAGTGCAGTGGTGCAACGTGTCCCCCAGAAGGAGTCTGGAGCAGCCCAAGGCTTTGTGTGCCAAGGCAGAGCCAGGCAGGACGCAGAGCCATCAGCAAAGGAAGGGGCCCATTGTTACACAGCAGGGCCGCAGAACCAAGGAGATCATTGTGACACTGCACAACCTCATGCAATCAAGGCGTCCGTGTTACGCTACTGAACCTCACGGAGCCAAGGGTCCATTGTGACGCTGCGGAGCCAAGGAGACTGTTGCTGACAGTACCAAAGTTCATGGAACCAAAAGTCCATTGTGACATTGTGGCGCCTCACGGAACCGTGGAGAGCATTATGACACTTTGTTACTATCTGATTTACACCCAGAAGGGCAAAGAAAAGGAAATCTCTGAGTATAAAAAGGAAAGAACTTTGAAGGTTCAAAATATTCCCAAAGACCAGATTAAAACCAAACGAGATTAAATGTTGGTGCCAAACAAATGGGTATCTCTTTATCTAATGGTAAGAGAGGCAAAGAGAAAGAAGGAGAAAAGTAGAGAAAAGTTAGAAAAGACAAGGTTACTCTAACAAGCACTGCATAAGTCACCACCACACTGTGCTACCTTTGTTGCTGCTGAGACAGGGTGGGGGAAGTGGAGAAGTTTTTGCCTTTTTTTTCCTGCTGTTTGAAGCCTCTTATCTGCCTCTTCTGAAGTCTAGAGCAGTTTGGCTGGAAAGCGGCGGCCCATCCTCCGAGATGCAGGCTCGACGCTTGCAGCTGAACCTGGGTCCGCCTGGGACGAAGGAGCAGGGCTAGGGGTTGCACAACTCCCTCGGGATTTCAGTCCAGGGGTGAAGGATTGGGGGGTGCTCCCCAGGCGGGCGGCGTCGGCTCCCGGAGGCCTCAGGGTGCCTCACGGCAGGCGATGGTGGTGGTGGGGGGAAAGGCAAAGGGCGGGGATTCTACCTTTTGCTTTTGCCTCCACATTTTGCACCAGTTTTGCCTTCCTTTTTATGGGCCTCAAGGCGGGCTATGCACGGCCCGTACGGCACGTAGTTTGCAGGCGTTCAAAAGTGATTATGATAAGCAGCCATCATGACGAAGCACTTTTGAAGCCTTTCAGGTGTTGAGCAGTGATAATGGCGAAGCGTTTTTTGGCGCCTTTCTCTTAGTATTAGGCTCTCGCACACTTCAGAAGCAAGGGGCCATTGTGACACAGCAGGGCCTTGTATAAGCAAGGGGTCATTGTAGCACGGCAGGGCCTCGTGGAATCAAGGGGATCGTAGTGACACTGCGGGGCTCCAGGAGGCCACGGGGCCATTCTGACTGTGTGGAAGCAAGGATACCGTTGTTACGCTACGGGGCATCATGGAACCAAGGAGGCCATTGTGAAGCAGCTGGGGAACCCGCTGAGACTATTATGACACTTCAAGGCCTTGTGACACTGAAGGGCCATTGTGGAACTGCAGGGCCTCGTGGAACCAGTGAGACCATTGTGACATCACAGGGCCTCATGGGAGCCAGGGGCCATTGTGACACAGCCAGGCCTCACAGAAGCAAGGGGCCATTGTGACACTGCAAGGTCTCACGGAAGCAAAGGGCCAGTGTGCCACAGCCAGGCCTTGTGGAACCAAGGGGCCATTGTGATCCTGGGGAGCCCAATAGAACCAAGGAGCCATTGTGACCCTGCAGCACCTTACGGAATCATGGAGACCCTTGTGACCCTCTGTGACCTCATGGAACCAGTGGGCCATTGTGTTATTCTGCAGCCCCATGGAACCAAGGAAACCATTGTGACACAGCCAGGCCTCGTGGAAGCAAGGGGCCTTTGTGCCGCTCTAGAGCCAAGGAGACCACTGTGATATTGCTGGGCCTCAGGGGAACAAAATGGTGATGCTGCAGGGCCCCAAGGCTGCAAAGAGCGTGGAACAGGTGTGGTTGGCTTGGCCTCCTGGGGGCCACCTGCCTGGTCCAGCTGAGCTTGGCATGTTGAGGGGTGCTTCTCCTCTGGCCCTGAAACGCTGGAGTTCCTTGCTTTCCTTTCTGTGCGAAAGCACTGTCCTTCTCCTCCAGGGACCCATGGCTGAAATTAGGATTCTACCTCCAAATTGGATTCTGTCCGAGGATTGTTCCCATGTGAAACCTGCCAGGACAGACAGCTCAGGCTGGCCTTGGCCTCTTAGGGGCCACCTCGCATCTGCCTTCAAAACACGCGGGGGCTGTGCTTCTCTTCCCATGGAATAAAACCATCTTTCAAGTCCAGCCATCCATGGCCAAAATTGGGAATCCACCTCTGAAATTCCATATCTCCAAGGAATAGCTCCCCGACAAAAGCTGCCAGGAATGTCCAGCTTCCCTTGGCTTCCTGAGGGCCAGCTCTCATCTGCCTTTGAAACACTGGGCCTCCTCACTTTTCTGCCAATGGAAAAGAACTGTCCTTCTGGGCCAGATGTCCATGGACAAAACTGGGATTTGGCCTCCCAAATTCCATCTAGCCAAGGATTGCTCCAAGACAAAAGCTGCCAAGACAAACAGGTCTGGCTGGCCTTGGCCTCCTTGAGGCACCACTAATCAGCCTTTGAAACACTGGGGCTCTGCCCTTTCCTTCCTGGGGAGAAGAAGTGTCATTCCCGTCCAGGCACCCACAGCTGAAATGGAATTCCACCTCCAAAACTCCCCGTATGTCCAAGGGTTGCTTTCAGACAGAAGCTGCAAGGACAGACAGGTCTGCCTTGCCTTGGCCTCTGGTGGCTGCCTCTCATCTGCCTTCAAAACACTGGGGTTCTGTGGTTTCCTTCCTGTAGAAAAGAACCAACCTTCTTGTCCAGGTGCCCGTGGCCTCGAGCACATGATCACTACCTAGGGACAAAGGAGCTCTGTGCTCAGTGGAGTGGAGAGTGAGGACAGTGGAGGAGAGTCCTGGGTGGGCTTGAAGGGTGGTTTCAGACATGGTGGATCCTTTCTAGCTAGTAGAGACCAGCTGGCAAAAGAAAGAATTAATGCCAAGGGCAGCTGGGCAGGTCCAGGCTGGACACAAGGAGAAAGGAATTTCTCTCCCAGGGCAGTGCAGTGGTGCAACGTGTCCCCCAGAAGGAGTCTGGAGCAGCCCAAGGCTTTGTGTGCCAAGGCAGAGCCAGGCAGGACGCAGAGCCATCAGCAAAGGAAGGGGCCCATTGTTACACAGCAGGGCCGCAGAACCAAGGAGATCATTGTGACACTGCACAACCTCATGCAATCAAGGCGTCCGTGTTACGCTACTGAACCTCACGGAGCCAAGGGTCCATTGTGACGCTGCGGAGCCAAGGAGACTGTTGCTGACAGTACCAAAGTTCATGGAACCAAAAGTCCATTGTGACATTGTGGCGCCTCACGGAACCGTGGAGAGCATTATGACACTTTGTTACTATCTGATTTACACCCAGAAGGGCAAAGAAAAGGAAATCTCTGAGTATAAAAAGGAAAGAACTTTGAAGGTTCAAAATATTCCCAAAGACCAGATTAAAACCAAACGAGATTAAATGTTGGTGCCAAACAAATGGGTATCTCTTTATCTAATGGTAAGAGAGGCAAAGAGAAAGAAGGAGAAAAGTAGAGAAAAGTTAGAAAAGACAAGGTTACTCTAACAAGCACTGCATAAGTCACCACCACACTGTGCTACCTTTGTTGCTGCTGAGACAGGGTGGGGGAAGTGGAGAAGTTTTTGCCTTTTTTATCCTGCTGTTTGAAGCCTCTTATCTGCCTCTTCTGAAGTCTAGAGCAGTTTGGCTGGAAAGCGGCGGCCCATCCTCCGAGATGCAGGCTCGACGCTTGCAGCTGAACCTGGGTCCGCCTGGGACGAAGGAGCAGGGCTAGGGGTTGCACAACTCCCTCGGGATTTCAGTGCAGGGGTGAAGGATTGGGGGGTGCTCCCCAGGCGGGCGGCGTCGGCTCCCGGAGGCCTCAGGGTGCCTCACGGCAGGCGATGGTGGTGGTGGGGGGAAAGGCAAAGGGCGGGGATTCTACCTTTTGCTTTTGCCTCCACATTTTGCACCAGTTTTGCCTTCCTTTTTATGGGCCTCAAGGCGGGCTATGCACGGCCCGTACGGCACGTAGTTTGCAGGCGTTCAAAAGTGATTATGATAAGCAGCCATCATGACGAAGCACTTTTGAAGCCTTTCAGGTGTTGAGCAGTGATAATGGCGAAGCGTTTTTTGGCGCCTTTCTCTTAGTATTAGGCTCTCGCACACTTCAGAAGCAAGGGGCCATTGTGACACAGCAGGGCCTTGTATAAGCAAGGGGTCATTGTAGCACGGCAGGGCCTCGTGGAATCAAGGGGATCGTAGTGACACTGCGGGGCTCCAGGAGGCCACGGGGCCATTCTGACTGTGTGGAAGCAAGGATACCGTTGTTACGCTATGGGGCATCATGGAACCAAGGAGGCCATTGTGAAGCAGCTGGGGAACCCGCTGAGACTATTATGACACTTCAAGGCCTTGTGACACTGAAGGGCCATTGTGGAACTGCAGGGCCTCGTGGAACCAGTGAGACCATTGTGACATCACAGGGCCTCATGGGAGCCAGGGGCCATTGTGACACAGCCAGGCCTCACAGAAGCAAGGGGCCATTGTGACACTGCAAGGTCTCACGGAAGCAAAGGGCCAGTGTGCCACAGCCAGGCCTTGTGGAACCAAGGGGCCATTGTGATCCTGGGGAGCCCAATAGAACCAAGGAGCCATTGTGACCCTGCAGCACCTTACGGAATCATGGAGACCCTTGTGACCCTCTGTGACCTCATGGAACCAGTGGGCCATTGTGTTATTCTGCAGCCCCATGGAACCAAGGAAACCATTGTGACACAGCCAGGCCTCGTGGAAGCAAGGGGCCTTTGTGCCGCTCTAGAGCCAAGGAGACCACTGTGATATTGCTGGGCCTCAGGGGAACAAAATGGTGATGCTGCAGGGCCCCAAGGCTGCAAAGAGCGTGGAACAGGTGTGGTTGGCTTGGCCTCCTGGGGGCCACCTGCCTGGTCCAGCTGAGCTTGGCATGTTGAGGGGTGCTTCTCCTCTGGCCCTGAAACGCTGGAGTTCCTTGCTTTCCTTTCTGTGCGAAAGCACTGTCCTTCTCCTCCAGGGACCCATGGCTGAAATTAGGATTCTACCTCCAAATTGGATTCTGTCCGAGGATTGTTCCCATGTGAAACCTGCCAGGACAGACAGCTCAGGCTGGCCTTGGCCTCTTAGGGGCCACCTCGCATCTGCCTTCAAAACACGCGGGGGCTGTGCTTCTCTTCCCATGGAATAAAACCATCTTTCAAGTCCAGCCATCCATGGCCAAAATTGGGAATCCACCTCTGAAATTCCATATCTCCAAGGAATAGCTCCCCGACAAAAGCTGCCAGGAATGTCCAGCTTCCCTTGGCTTCCTGAGGGCCAGCTCTCATCTGCCTTTGAAACACTGGGCCTCCTCACTTTTCTGCCAATGGAAAAGAACTGTCCTTCTGGGCCAGATGTCCATGGACAAAACTGGGATTTGGCCTCCCAAATTCCATCTAGCCAAGGATTGCTCCAAGACAAAAGCTGCCAAGACAAACAGGTCTGGCTGGCCTTGGCCTCCTTGAGGCACCACTAATCAGCCTTTGAAACACTGCGGCTCTGCCCTTTCCTTCCTGGGGAGAAGAAGTGTCATTCCCGTCCAGGCACCCACAGCTGAAATGGAATTCCACCTCCAAAACTCCCCGTATGTCCAAGGGTTGCTTTCAGACAGAAGCTGCAAGGACAGACAGGTCTGCCTTGCCTTGGCCTCTGGTGGCTGCCTCTCATCTGCCTTCAAAACACTGGGGTTCTGTGGTTTCCTTCCTGTAGAAAAGAACCAACCTTCTTGTCCAGGTGCCCGTGGCCTCGAGCACATGATCACTACCTAGGGACAAAGGAGCTCTGTGCTCAGTGGAGTGGAGAGTGAGGACAGTGGAGGAGAGTCCTGGGTGGGCTTGAAGGGTGGTTTCAGACATGGTGGATCCTTTCTAGCTAGTAGAGACCAGCTGGCAAAAGAAAGAATTAATGCCAAGGGCAGCTGGGCAGGTCCAGGCTGGACACAAGGAGAAAGGAATTTCTCTCCCAGGGCAGTGCAGTGGTGCAACGTGTCCCCCAGAAGGAGTCTGGAGCAGCCCAAGGCTTTGTGTGCCAAGGCAGAGCCAGGCAGGACGCAGAGCCATCAGCAAAGGAAGGGGCCCATTGTTACACAGCAGGGCCGCAGAACCAAGGAGATCATTGTGACACTGCACAACCTCATGCAATCAAGGCGTCCGTGTTACGCTACTGAACCTCACGGAGCCAAGGGTCCATTGTGACACTGCGGAGCCAAGGAGACTGTTGCTGACAGTACCAAAGTTCATGGAACCAAAAGTCCATTGTGACATTGTGGCGCCTCACGGAACCGTGGAGAGCATTATGACACTTTGTTACTATCTGATTTACACCCAGAAGGGCAAAGAAAAGGAAATCTCTGAGTATAAAAAGGAAAGAACTTTGAAGGTTCAAAATATTCCCAAAGACCAGATTAAAACCAAACGAGATTAAATGTTGGTGCCAAACAAATGGGTATCTCTTTATCTAATGGTAAGAGAGGCAAAGAGAAAGAAGGAGAAAAGTAGAGAAAAGTTAGAAAAGACAAGGTTACTCTAACAAGCACTGCATAAGTCACCACCACACTGTGCTACCTTTGTTGCTGCTGAGACAGGGTGGGGGAAGTGGAGAAGTTTTTGCCTTTTTTATCCTGCTGTTTGAAGCCTCTTATCTGCCTCTTCTGAAGTCTAGAGCAGTTTGGCTGGAAAGCGGCGGCCCATCCTCCGAGATGCAGGCTCGACGCTTGCAGCTGAACCTGGGTCCGCCTGGGACGAAGGAGCAGGGCTAGGGGTTGCACAACTCCCTCGGGATTTCAGTGCAGGGGTGAAGGATTGGGGGGTGCTCCCCAGGCGGGCGGCGTCGGCTCCCGGAGGCCTCAGGGTGCCTCACGGCAGGCGATGGTGGTGGTGGGGGGAAAGGCAAAGGGCGGGGATTCTACCTTTTGCTTTTGCCTCCACATTTTGCACCAGTTTTGCCTTCCTTTTTATGGGCCTCAAGGCGGGCTATGCACGGCCCGTACGGCACGTAGTTTGCAGGCGTTCAAAAGTGATTATGATAAGCAGCCATCATGACGAAGCACTTTTGAAGCCTTTCAGGTGTTGAGCAGTGATAATGGCGAAGCGTTTTTTGGCGCCTTTCTCTTAGTATTAGGCTCTCGCACACTTCAGAAGCAAGGGGCCATTGTGACACAGCAGGGCCTTGTATAAGCAAGGGGTCATTGTAGCACGGCAGGGCCTCGTGGAATCAAGGGGATCGTAGTGACACTGCGGGGCTCCAGGAGGCCACGGGGCCATTCTGACTGTGTGGAAGCAAGGATACCGTTGTTACGCTACGGGGCATCATGGAACCAAGGAGGCCATTGTGAAGCAGCTGGGGAACCCGCTGAGACTATTATGACACTTCAAGGCCTTGTGACACTGAAGGGCCATTGTGGAACTGCAGGGCCTCGTGGAACCAGTGAGACCATTGTGACATCACAGGGCCTCATGGGAGCCAGGGGCCATTGTGACACAGCCAGGCCTCACAGAAGCAAGGGGCCATTGTGACACTGCAAGGTCTCACGGAAGCAAAGGGCCAGTGTGCCACAGCCAGGCCTTGTGGAACCAAGGGGCCATTGTGATCCTGGGGAGCCCAATAGAACCAAGGAGCCATTGTGACCCTGCAGCACCTTACGGAATCATGGAGACCCTTGTGACCCTCTGTGACCTCATGGAACCAGTGGGCCATTGTGTTATTCTGCAGCCCCATGGAACCAAGGAAACCATTGTGACACAGCCAGGCCTCGTGGAAGCAAGGGGCCTTTGTGCCGCTCTAGAGCCAAGGAGACCACTGTGATATTGCTGGGCCTCAGGGGAACAAAATGGTGATGCTGCAGGGCCCCAAGGCTGCAAAGAGCGTGGAACAGGTGTGGTTGGCTTGGCCTCCTGGGGGCCACCTGCCTGGTCCAGCTGAGCTTGGCATGTTGAGGGGTGCTTCTCCTCTGGCCCTGAAACGCTGGAGTTCCTTGCTTTCCTTTCTGTGCGAAAGCACTGTCCTTCTCCTCCAGGGACCCATGGCTGAAATTAGGATTCTACCTCCAAATTGGATTCTGTCCGAGGATTGTTCCCATGTGAAACCTGCCAGGACAGACAGCTCAGGCTGGCCTTGGCCTCTTAGGGGCCACCTCGCATCTGCCTTCAAAACACGCGGGGGCTGTGCTTCTCTTCCCATGGAATAAAACCATCTTTCAAGTCCAGCCATCCATGGCCAAAATTGGGAATCCACCTCTGAAATTCCATATCTCCAAGGAATAGCTCCCCGACAAAAGCTGCCAGGAATGTCCAGCTTCCCTTGGCTTCCTGAGGGCCAGCTCTCATCTGCCTTTGAAACACTGGGCCTCCTCACTTTTCTGCCAATGGAAAAGAACTGTCCTTCTGGGCCAGATGTCCATGGACAAAACTGGGATTTGGCCTCCCAAATTCCATCTAGCCAAGGATTGCTCCAAGACAAAAGCTGCCAAGACAAACAGGTCTGGCTGGCCTTGGCCTCCTTGAGGCACCACTAATCAGCCTTTGAAACACTGCGGCTCTGCCCTTTCCTTCCTGGGGAGAAGAAGTGTCATTCCCGTCCAGGCACCCACAGCTGAAATGGAATTCCACCTCCAAAACTCCCCGTATGTCCAAGGGTTGCTTTCAGACAGAAGCTGCAAGGACAGACAGGTCTGCCTTGCCTTGGCCTCTGGTGGCTGCCTCTCATCTGCCTTCAAAACACTGGGGTTCTGTGGTTTCCTTCCTGTAGAAAAGAACCAACCTTCTTGTCCAGGTGCCCGTGGCCTCGAGCACATGATCACTACCTAGGGACAAAGGAGCTCTGTGCTCAGTGGAGTGGAGAGTGAGGACAGTGGAGGAGAGTCCTGGGTGGGCTTGAAGGGTGGTTTCAGACATGGTGGATCCTTTCTAGCTAGTAGAGACCAGCTGGCAAAAGAAAGAATTAATGCCAAGGGCAGCTGGGCAGGTCCAGGCTGGACACAAGGAGAAAGGAATTTCTCTCCCAGGGCAGTGCAGTGGTGCAACGTGTCCCCCAGAAGGAGTCTGGAGCAGCCCAAGGCTTTGTGTGCCAAGGCAGAGCCAGGCAGGACGCAGAGCCATCAGCAAAGGAAGGGGCCCATTGTTACACAGCAGGGCCGCAGAACCAAGGAGATCATTGTGACACTGCACAACCTCATGCAATCAAGGCGTCCGTGTTACGCTACTGAACCTCACGGAGCCAAGGGTCCATTGTGACACTGCGGAGCCAAGGAGACTGTTGCTGACAGTACCAAAGTTCATGGAACCAAAAGTCCATTGTGACATTGTGGCGCCTCACGGAACCGTGGAGAGCATTATGACACTTTGTTACTATCTGATTTACACCCAGAAGGGCAAAGAAAAGGAAATCTCTGAGTATAAAAAGGAAAGAACTTTGAAGGTTCAAAATATTCCCAAAGACCAGATTAAAACCAAACGAGATTAAATGTTGGTGCCAAACAAATGGGTATCTCTTTATCTAATGGTAAGAGAGGCAAAGAGAAAGAAGGAGAAAAGTAGAGAAAAGTTAGAAAAGACAAGGTTACTCTAACAAGCACTGCATAAGTCACCACCACACTGTGCTACCTTTGTTGCTGCTGAGACAGGGTGGGGGAAGTGGAGAAGTTTTTGCCTTTTTTTTCCTGCTGTTTGAAGCCTCTTATCTGCCTCTTCTGAAGTCTAGAGCAGTTTGGCTGGAAAGCGGCGGCCCATCCTCCGAGATGCAGGCTCGACGCTTGCAGCTGAACCTGGGTCCGCCTGGGACGAAGGAGCAGGGCTAGGGGTTGCACAACTCCCTCGGGATTTCAGTGCAGGGGTGAAGGATTGGGGGGTGCTCCCCAGGTGGGCGGCGTCGGCTCCCGGAGGCCTCAGGGTGCCTCACGGCAGGCGATGGTGGTGGTGGGGGGAAAGGCAAAGGGCGGGGATTCTACCTTTTGCTTTTGCCTCCACATTTTGCACCAGTTTTGCCTTCCTTTTTATGGGCCTCAAGGCGGGCTATGCACGGCCCGTACGGCACGTAGTTTGCAGGCGTTCAAAAGTGATTATGATAAGCAGCCATCATGACGAAGCACTTTTGAAGCCTTTCAGGTGTTGAGCAGTGATAATGGCGAAGCGTTTTTTGGCGCCTTTCTCTTAGTATTAGGCTCTCGCACACTTCAGAAGCAAGGGGCCATTGTGACACAGCAGGGCCTTGTATAAGCAAGGGGTCATTGTAGCACGGCAGGGCCTCGTGGAATCAAGGGGATCGTAGTGACACTGCGGGGCTCCAGGAGGCCACGGGGCCATTCTGACTGTGTGGAAGCAAGGATACCGTTGTTACGCTACGGGGCATCATGGAACCAAGGAGGCCATTGTGAAGCAGCTGGGGAACCCGCTGAGACTATTATGACACTTCAAGGCCTTGTGACACTGAAGGGCCATTGTGGAACTGCAGGGCCTCGTGGAACCAGTGAGACCATTGTGACATCACAGGGCCTCATGGGAGCCAGGGGCCATTGTGACACAGCCAGGCCTCACAGAAGCAAGGGGCCATTGTGACACTGCAAGGTCTCACGGAAGCAAAGGGCCAGTGTGCCACAGCCAGGCCTTGTGGAACCAAGGGGCCATTGTGATCCTGGGGAGCCCAATAGAACCAAGGAGCCATTGTGACCCTGCAGCACCTTACGGAATCATGGAGACCCTTGTGACCCTCTGTGACCTCATGGAACCAGTGGGCCATTGTGTTATTCTGCAGCCCCATGGAACCAAGGAAACCATTGTGACACAGCCAGGCCTCGTGGAAGCAAGGGGCCTTTGTGCCGCTCTAGAGCCAAGGAGACCACTGTGATATTGCTGGGCCTCAGGGGAACAAAATGGTGATGCTGCAGGGCCCCAAGGC
This sequence comes from Coloeus monedula, assembly GCF_965178545.1. Taxonomy (NCBI): domain Eukaryota; kingdom Metazoa; phylum Chordata; class Aves; order Passeriformes; family Corvidae; genus Coloeus; species Coloeus monedula. The sequence goes on along the minus strand of NW_028120805.1, from coordinate 275,888 downwards.
TGCAAAGAGCGTGGAACAGGTGTGGTTGGCTTGGCCTCCTGGGGGCCACCTGCCTGGTCCAGCTGAGCTTGGCATGTTGAGGGGTGCTTCTCCTCTGGCCCTGAAACGCTGGAGTTCCTTGCTTTCCTTTCTGTGCGAAAGCACTGTCCTTCTCCTCCAGGGACCCATGGCTGAAATTAGGATTCTACCTCCAAATTGGATTCTGTCCGAGGATTGTTCCCATGTGAAACCTGCCAGGACAGACAGCTCAGGCTGGCCTTGGCCTCTTAGGGGCCACCTCGCATCTGCCTTCAAAACACGCGGGGGCTGTGCTTCTCTTCCCATGGAATAAAACCATCTTTCAAGTCCAGCCATCCATGGCCAAAATTGGGAATCCACCTCTGAAATTCCATATCTCCAAGGAATAGCTCCCCGACAAAAGCTGCCAGGAATGTCCAGCTTCCCTTGGCTTCCTGAGGGCCAGCTCTCATCTGCCTTTGAAACACTGGGCCTCCTCACTTTTCTGCCAATGGAAAAGAACTGTCCTTCTGGGCCAGATGTCCATGGACAAAACTGGGATTTGGCCTCCCAAATTCCATCTAGCCAAGGATTGCTCCAAGACAAAAGCTGCCAAGACAAACAGGTCTGGCTGGCCTTGGCCTCCTTGAGGCACCACTAATCAGCCTTTGAAACACTGGGGCTCTGCCCTTTCCTTCCTGGGGAGAAGAAGTGTCATTCCCGTCCAGGCACCCACAGCTGAAATGGAATTCCACCTCCAAAACTCCCCGTATGTCCAAGGGTTGCTTTCAGACAGAAGCTGCAAGGACAGACAGGTCTGCCTTGCCTTGGCCTCTGGTGGCTGCCTCTCATCTGCCTTCAAAACACTGGGGTTCTGTGGTTTCCTTCCTGTAGAAAAGAACCAACCTTCTTGTCCAGGTGCCCGTGGCCTCGAGCACATGATCACTACCTAGGGACAAAGGAGCTCTGTGCTCAGTGGAGTGGAGACTGAGGACAGTGGAGGAGAGTCCTGGGTGGGCTTGAAGGGTGGTTTCAGACATGGTGGATCCTTTCTAGCTAGTAGAGACCAGCTGGCAAAAGAAAGAATTAATGCCAAGGGCAGCTGGGCAGGTCCAGGCTGGACACAAGGAGAAAGGAATTTCTCTCCCAGGGCAGTGCAGTGGTGCAACGTGTCCCCCAGAAGGAGTCTGGAGCAGCCCAAGGCTTTGTGTGCCAAGGCAGAGCCAGGCAGGACGCAGAGCCATCAGCAAAGGAAGGGGCCCATTGTTACACAGCAGGGCCGCAGAACCAAGGAGATCATTGTGACACTGCACAACCTCATGCAATCAAGGCGTCCGTGTTACGCTACTGAACCTCACGGAGCCAAGGGTCCATTGTGACACTGCGGAGCCAAGGAGACTGTTGCTGACAGTACCAAAGTTCATGGAACCAAAAGTCCATTGTGACATTGTGGCGCCTCACGGAACCGTGGAGAGCATTATGACACTTTGTTACTATCTGATTTACACCCAGAAGGGCAAAGAAAAGGAAATCTCTGAGTATAAAAAGGAAAGAACTTTGAAGGTTCAAAATATTCCCAAAGACCAGATTAAAACCAAACGAGATTAAATGTTGGTGCCAAACAAATGGGTATCTCTTTATCTAATGGTAAGAGAGGCAAAGAGAAAGAAGGAGAAAAGTAGAGAAAAGTTAGAAAAGACAAGGTTACTCTAACAAGCACTGCATAAGTCACCACCACACTGTGCTACCTTTGTTGCTGCTGAGACAGGGTGGGGGAAGTGGAGAAGTTTTTGCCTTTTTTTTCCTGCTGTTTGAAGCCTCTTATCTGCCTCTTCTGAAGTCTAGAGCAGTTTGGCTGGAAAGCGGCGGCCCATCCTCCGAGATGCAGGCTCGACGCTTGCAGCTGAACCTGGGTCCGCCTGGGACGAAGGAGCAGGGCTAGGGGTTGCACAACTCCCTCGGGATTTCAGTGCAGGGGTGAAGGATTGGGGGGTGCTCCCCAGGTGGGCGGCGTCGGCTCCCGGAGGCCTCAGGGTGCCTCACGGCAGGCGATGGTGGTGGTGGGGGGAAAGGCAAAGGGCGGGGATTCTACCTTTTGCTTTTGCCTCCACATTTTGCACCAGTTTTGCCTTCCTTTTTATGGGCCTCAAGGCGGGCTATGCACGGCCCGTACGGCACGTAGTTTGCAGGCGTTCAAAAGTGATTATGATAAGCAGCCATCATGACGAAGCACTTTTGAAGCCTTTCAGGTGTTGAGCAGTGATAATGGCGAAGCGTTTTTTGGCGCCTTTCTCTTAGTATTAGGCTCTCGCACACTTCAGAAGCAAGGGGCCATTGTGACACAGCAGGGCCTTGTATAAGCAAGGGGTCATTGTAGCACGGCAGGGCCTCGTGGAATCAAGGGGATCGTAGTGACACTGCGGGGCTCCAGGAGGCCACGGGGCCATTCTGACTGTGTGGAAGCAAGGATACCGTTGTTACGCTACGGGGCATCATGGAACCAAGGAGGCCATTGTGAAGCAGCTGGGGAACCCGCTGAGACTATTATGACACTTCAAGGCCTTGTGACACTGAAGGGCCATTGTGGAACTGCAGGGCCTCGTGGAACCAGTGAGACCATTGTGACATCACAGGGCCTCATGGGAGCCAGGGGCCATTGTGACACAGCCAGGCCTCACAGAAGCAAGGGGCCATTGTGACACTGCAAGGTCTCACGGAAGCAAAGGGCCAGTGTGCCACAGCCAGGCCTTGTGGAACCAAGGGGCCATTGTGATCCTGGGGAGCCCAATAGAACCAAGGAGCCATTGTGACCCTGCAGCACCTTACGGAATCATGGAGACCCTTGTGACCCTCTGTGACCTCATGGAACCAGTGGGCCATTGTGTTATTCTGCAGCCCCATGGAACCAAGGAAACCATTGTGACACAGCCAGGCCTCGTGGAAGCAAGGGGCCTTTGTGCCGCTCTAGAGCCAAGGAGACCACTGTGATATTGCTGGGCCTCAGGGGAACAAAATGGTGATGCTGCAGGGCCCCAAGGCTGCAAAGAGCGTGGAACAGGTGTGGTTGGCTTGGCCTCCTGGGGGCCACCTGCCTGGTCCAGCTGAGCTTGGCATGTTGAGGGGTGCTTCTCCTCTGGCCCTGAAACGCTGGAGTTCCTTGCTTTCCTTTCTGTGCGAAAGCACTGTCCTTCTCCTCCAGGGACCCATGGCTGAAATTAGGATTCTACCTCCAAATTGGATTCTGTCCGAGGATTGTTCCCATGTGAAACCTGCCAGGACAGACAGCTCAGGCTGGCCTTGGCCTCTTAGGGGCCACCTCGCATCTGCCTTCAAAACACGCGGGGGCTGTGCTTCTCTTCCCATGGAATAAAACCATCTTTCAAGTCCAGCCATCCATGGCCAAAATTGGGAATCCACCTCTGAAATTCCATATCTCCAAGGAATAGCTCCCCGACAAAAGCTGCCAGGAATGTCCAGCTTCCCTTGGCTTCCTGAGGGCCAGCTCTCATCTGCCTTTGAAACACTGGGCCTCCTCACTTTTCTGCCAATGGAAAAGAACTGTCCTTCTGGGCCAGATGTCCATGGACAAAACTGGGATTTGGCCTCCCAAATTCCATCTAGCCAAGGATTGCTCCAAGACAAAAGCTGCCAAGACAAACAGGTCTGGCTGGCCTTGGCCTCCTTGAGGCACCACTAATCAGCCTTTGAAACACTGGGGCTCTGCCCTTTCCTTCCTGGGGAGAAGAAGTGTCATTCCCGTCCAGGCACCCACAGCTGAAATGGAATTCCACCTCCAAAACTCCCCGTATGTCCAAGGGTTGCTTTCAGACAGAAGCTGCAAGGACAGACAGGTCTGCCTTGCCTTGGCCTCTGGTGGCTGCCTCTCATCTGCCTTCAAAACACTGGGGTTCTGTGGTTTCCTTCCTGTAGAAAAGAACCAACCTTCTTGTCCAGGTGCCCGTGGCCTCGAGCACATGATCACTACCTAGGGACAAAGGAGCTCTGTGCTCAGTGGAGTGGAGAGTGAGGACAGTGGAGGAGAGTCCTGGGTGGGCTTGAAGGGTGGTTTCAGACATGGTGGATCCTTTCTAGCTAGTAGAGACCAGCTGGCAAAAGAAAGAATTAATGCCAAGGGCAGCTGGGCAGGTCCAGGCTGGACACAAGGAGAAAGGAATTTCTCTCCCAGGGCAGTGCAGTGGTGCAACGTGTCCCCCAGAAGGAGTCTGGAGCAGCCCAAGGCTTTGTGTGCCAAGGCAGAGCCAGGCAGGACGCAGAGCCATCAGCAAAGGAAGGGGCCCATTGTTACACAGCAGGGCCGCAGAACCAAGGAGATCATTGTGACACTGCACAACCTCATGCAATCAAGGCGTCCGTGTTACGCTACTGAACCTCACGGAGCCAAGGGTCCATTGTGACACTGCGGAGCCAAGGAGACTGTTGCTGACAGTACCAAAGTTCATGGAACCAAAAGTCCATTGTGACATTGTGGCGCCTCACGGAACCGTGGAGAGCATTATGACACTTTGTTACTATCTGATTTACACCCAGAAGGGCAAAGAAAAGGAAATCTCTGAGTATAAAAAGGAAAGAACTTTGAAGGTTCAAAATATTCCCAAAGACCAGATTAAAACCAAACGAGATTAAATGTTGGTGCCAAACAAATGGGTATCTCTTTATCTAATGGTAAGAGAGGCAAAGAGAAAGAAGGAGAAAAGTAGAGAAAAGTTAGAAAAGACAAGGTTACTCTAACAAGCACTGCATAAGTCACCACCACACTGTGCTACCTTTGTTGCTGCTGAGACAGGGTGGGGGAAGTGGAGAAGTTTTTGCCTTTTTTTTCCTGCTGTTTGAAGCCTCTTATCTGCCTCTTCTGAAGTCTAGAGCAGTTTGGCTGGAAAGCGGCGGCCCATCCTCCGAGATGCAGGCTCGACGCTTGCAGCTGAACCTGGGTCCGCCTGGGACGAAGGAGCAGGGCTAGGGGTTGCACAACTCCCTCGGGATTTCAGTGCAGGGGTGAAGGATTGGGGGGTGCTCCCCAGGTGGGCGGCGTCGGCTCCCGGAGGCCTCAGGGTGCCTCACGGCAGGCGATGGTGGTGGTGGGGGGAAAGGCAAAGGGCGGGGATTCTACCTTTTGCTTTTGCCTCCACATTTTGCACCAGTTTTGCCTTCCTTTTTATGGGCCTCAAGGCGGGCTATGCACGGCCCGTACGGCACGTAGTTTGCAGGCGTTCAAAAGTGATTATGATAAGCAGCCATCATGACGAAGCACTTTTGAAGCCTTTCAGGTGTTGAGCAGTGATAATGGCGAAGCGTTTTTTGGCGCCTTTCTCTTAGTATTAGGCTCTCGCACACTTCAGAAGCAAGGGGCCATTGTGACACAGCAGGGCCTTGTATAAGCAAGGGGTCATTGTAGCACGGCAGGGCCTCGTGGAATCAAGGGGATCGTAGTGACACTGCGGGGCTCCAGGAGGCCACGGGGCCATTCTGACTGTGTGGAAGCAAGGATACCGTTGTTACGCTACGGGGCATCATGGAACCAAGGAGGCCATTGTGAAGCAGCTGGGGAACCCGCTGAGACTATTATGACACTTCAAGGCCTTGTGACACTGAAGGGCCATTGTGGAACTGCAGGGCCTCGTGGAACCAGTGAGACCATTGTGACATCACAGGGCCTCATGGGAGCCAGGGGCCATTGTGACACAGCCAGGCCTCACAGAAGCAAGGGGCCATTGTGACACTGCAAGGTCTCACGGAAGCAAAGGGCCAGTGTGCCACAGCCAGGCCTTGTGGAACCAAGGGGCCATTGTGATCCTGGGGAGCCCAATAGAACCAAGGAGCCATTGTGACCCTGCAGCACCTTACGGAATCATGGAGACCCTTGTGACCCTCTGTGACCTCATGGAACCAGTGGGCCATTGTGTTATTCTGCAGCCCCATGGAACCAAGGAAACCATTGTGACACAGCCAGGCCTCGTGGAAGCAAGGGGCCTTTGTGCCGCTCTAGAGCCAAGGAGACCACTGTGATATTGCTGGGCCTCAGGGGAACAAAATGGTGATGCTGCAGGGCCCCAAGGCTGCAAAGAGCGTGGAACAGGTGTGGTTGGCTTGGCCTCCTGGGGGCCACCTGCCTGGTCCAGCTGAGCTTGGCATGTTGAGGGGTGCTTCTCCTCTGGCCCTGAAACGCTGGAGTTCCTTGCTTTCCTTTCTGTGCGAAAGCACTGTCCTTCTCCTCCAGGGACCCATGGCTGAAATTAGGATTCTACCTCCAAATTGGATTCTGTCCGAGGATTGTTCCCATGTGAAACCTGCCAGGACAGACAGCTCAGGCTGGCCTTGGCCTCTTAGGGGCCACCTCGCATCTGCCTTCAAAACACGCGGGGGCTGTGCTTCTCTTCCCATGGAATAAAACCATCTTTCAAGTCCAGCCATCCATGGCCAAAATTGGGAATCCACCTCTGAAATTCCATATCTCCAAGGAATAGCTCCCCGACAAAAGCTGCCAGGAATGTCCAGCTTCCCTTGGCTTCCTGAGGGCCAGCTCTCATCTGCCTTTGAAACACTGGGCCTCCTCACTTTTCTGCCAATGGAAAAGAACTGTCCTTCTGGGCCAGATGTCCATGGACAAAACTGGGATTTGGCCTCCCAAATTCCATCTAGCCAAGGATTGCTCCAAGACAAAAGCTGCCAAGACAAACAGGTCTGGCTGGCCTTGGCCTCCTTGAGGCACCACTAATCAGCCTTTGAAACACTGGGGCTCTGCCCTTTCCTTCCTGGGGAGAAGAAGTGTCATTCCCGTCCAGGCACCCACAGCTGAAATGGAACTCCACCTCCAAAACTCCCCGTATGTCCAAGGGTTGCTTTCAGACAGAAGCTGCAAGGACAGACAGGTCTGCCTTGCCTTGGCCTCTGGTGGCTGCCTCTCATCTGCCTTCAAAACACTGGGGTTCTGTGGTTTCCTTCCTGTAGAAAAGAACCAACCTTCTTGTCCAGGTGCCCGTGGCCTCGAGCACATGATCACTACCTAGGGACAAAGGAGCTCTGTGCTCAGTGGAGTGGAGAGTGAGGACAGTGGAGGAGAGTCCTGGGTGGGCTTGAAGGGTGGTTTCAGACATGGTGGATCCTTTCTAGCTAGTAGAGACCAGCTGGCAAAAGAAAGAATTAATGCCAAGGGCAGCTGGGCAGGTCCAGGCTGGACACAAGGAGAAAGGAATTTCTCTCCCAGGGCAGTGCAGTGGTGCAACGTGTCCCCCAGAAGGAGTCTGGAGCAGCCCAAGGCTTTGTGTGCCAAGGCAGAGCCAGGCAGGACGCAGAGCCATCAGCAAAGGAAGGGGCCCATTGTTACACAGCAGGGCCGCAGAACCAAGGAGATCATTGTGACACTGCACAACCTCATGCAATCAAGGCGTCCGTGTTACGCTACTGAACCTCACGGAGCCAAGGGTCCATTGTGACACTGCGGAGCCAAGGAGACTGTTGCTGACAGTACCAAAGTTCATGGAACCAAAAGTCCATTGTGACATTGTGGCGCCTCACGGAACCGTGGAGAGCATTATGACACTTTGTTACTATCTGATTTACACCCAGAAGGGCAAAGAAAAGGAAATCTCTGAGTATAAAAAGGAAAGAACTTTGAAGGTTCAAAATATTCCCAAAGACCAGATTAAAACCAAACGAGATTAAATGTTGGTGCCAAACAAATGGGTATCTCTTTATCTAATGGTAAGAGAGGCAAAGAGAAAGAAGGAGAAAAGTAGAGAAAAGTTAGAAAAGACAAGGTTACTCTAACAAGCACTGCATAAGTCACCACCACACTGTGCTACCTTTGTTGCTGCTGAGACAGGGTGGGGGAAGTGGAGAAGTTTTTGCCTTTTTTTTCCTGCTGTTTGAAGCCTCTTATCTGCCTCTTCTGAAGTCTAGAGCAGTTTGGCTGGAAAGCGGCGGCCCATCCTCCGAGATGCAGGCTCGACGCTTGCAGCTGAACCTGGGTCCGCCTGGGACGAAGGAGCAGGGCTAGGGGTTGCACAACTCCCTCGGGATTTCAGTGCAGGGGTGAAGGATTGGGGGGTGCTCCCCAGGCGGGCGGCGTCGGCTCCCGGAGGCCTCAGGGTGCCTCACGGCAGGCGATGGTGGTGGTGGGGGGAAAGGCAAAGGGCGGGGATTCTACCTTTTGCTTTTGCCTCCACATTTTGCACCAGTTTTGCCTTCCTTTTTATGGGCCTCAAGGCGGGCTATGCACGGCCCGTACGGCACGTAGTTTGCAGGCGTTCAAAAGTGATTATGATAAGCAGCCATCATGACGAAGCACTTTTGAAGCCTTTCAGGTGTTGAGCAGTGATAATGGCGAAGCGTTTTTTGGCGCCTTTCTCTTAGTATTAGGCTCTCGCACACTTCAGAAGCAAGGGGCCATTGTGACACAGCAGGGCCTTGTATAAGCAAGGGGTCATTGTAGCACGGCAGGGCCTCGTGGAATCAAGGGGATCGTAGTGACACTGCGGGGCTCCAGGAGGCCACGGGGCCATTCTGACTGTGTGGAAGCAAGGATACCGTTGTTACGCTACGGGGCATCATGGAACCAAGGAGGCCATTGTGAAGCAGCTGGGGAACCCGCTGAGACTATTATGACACTTCAAGGCCTTGTGACACTGAAGGGCCATTGTGGAACTGCAGGGCCTCGTGGAACCAGTGAGACCATTGTGACATCACAGGGCCTCATGGGAGCCAGGGGCCATTGTGACACAGCCAGGCCTCACAGAAGCAAGGGGCCATTGTGACACTGCAAGGTCTCACGGAAGCAAAGGGCCAGTGTGCCACAGCCAGGCCTTGTGGAACCAAGGGGCCATTGTGATCCTGGGGAGCCCAATAGAACCAAGGAGCCATTGTGACCCTGCAGCACCTTACGGAATCATGGAGACCCTTGTGACCCTCTGTGACCTCATGGAACCAGTGGGCCATTGTGTTATTCTGCAGCCCCATGGAACCAAGGAAACCATTGTGACACAGCCAGGCCTCGTGGAAGCAAGGGGCCTTTGTGCCGCTCTAGAGCCAAGGAGACCACTGTGATATTGCTGGGCCTCAGGGGAACAAAATGGTGATGCTGCAGGGCCCCAAGGCTGCAAAGAGCGTGGAACAGGTGTGGTTGGCTTGGCCTCCTGGGGGCCACCTGCCTGGTCCAGCTGAGCTTGGCATGTTGAGGGGTGCTTCTCCTCTGGCCCTGAAACGCTGGAGTTCCTTGCTTTCCTTTCTGTGCGAAAGCACTGTCCTTCTCCTCCAGGGACCCATGGCTGAAATTAGGATTCTACCTCCAAATTGGATTCTGTCCGAGGATTGTTCCCATGTGAAACCTGCCAGGACAGACAGCTCAGGCTGGCCTTGGCCTCTTAGGGGCCACCTCGCATCTGCCTTCAAAACACGCGGGGGCTGTGCTTCTCTTCCCATGGAATAAAACCATCTTTCAAGTCCAGCCATCCATGGCCAAAATTGGGAATCCACCTCTGAAATTCCATATCTCCAAGGAATAGCTCCCCGACAAAAGCTGCCAGGAATGTCCAGCTTCCCTTGGCTTCCTGAGGGCCAGCTCTCATCTGCCTTTGAAACACTGGGCCTCCTCACTTTTCTGCCAATGGAAAAGAACTGTCCTTCTGGGCCAGATGTCCATGGACAAAACTGGGATTTGGCCTCCCAAATTCCATCTAGCCAAGGATTGCTCCAAGACAAAAGCTGCCAAGACAAACAGGTCTGGCTGGCCTTGGCCTCCTTGAGGCACCACTAATCAGCCTTTGAAACACTGGGGCTCTGCCCTTTCCTTCCTGGGGAGAAGAAGTGTCATTCCCGTCCAGGCACCCACAGCTGAAATGGAATTCCACCTCCAAAACTCCCCGTATGTCCAAGGGTTGCTTTCAGACAGAAGCTGCAAGGACAGACAGGTCTGCCTTGCCTTGGCCTCTGGTGGCTGCCTCTCATCTGCCTTCAAAACACTGGGGTTCTGTGGTTTCCTTCCTGTAGAAAAGAACCAACCTTCTTGTCCAGGTGCCCGTGGCCTCGAGCACATGATCACTACCTAGGGACAAAGGAGCTCTGTGCTCAGTGGAGTGGAGACTGAGGACAGTGGAGGAGAGTCCTGGGTGGGCTTGAAGGGTGGTTTCAGACATGGTGGATCCTTTCTAGCTAGTAGAGACCAGCTGGCAAAAGAAAGAATTAATGCCAAGGGCAGCTGGGCAGGTCCAGGCTGGACACAAGGAGAAAGGAATTTCTCTCCCAGGGCAGTGCAGTGGTGCAACGTGTCCCCCAGAAGGAGTCTGGAGCAGCCCAAGGCTTTGTGTGCCAAGGCAGAGCCAGGCAGGACGCAGAGCCATCAGCAAAGGAAGGGGCCCATTGTTACACAGCAGGGCCGCAGAACCAAGGAGATCATTGTGACACTGCACAACCTCATGCAATCAAGGCGTCCGTGTTACGCTACTGAACCTCACGGAGCCAAGGGTCCATTGTGACGCTGCGGAGCCAAGGAGACTGTTGCTGACAGTACCAAAGTTCATGGAACCAAAAGTCCATTGTGACATTGTGGCGCCTCACGGAACCGTGGAGAGCATTATGACACTTTGTTACTATCTGATTTACACCCAGAAGGGCAAAGAAAAGGAAATCTCTGAGTATAAAAAGGAAAGAACTTTGAAGGTTCAAAATATTCCCAAAGACCAGATTAAAACCAAACGAGATTAAATGTTGGTGCCAAACAAATGGGTATCTCTTTATCTAATGGTAAGAGAGGCAAAGAGAAAGAAGGAGAAAAGTAGAGAAAAGTTAGAAAAGACAAGGTTACTCTAACAAGCACTGCATAAGTCACCACCACACTGTGCTACCTTTGTTGCTGCTGAGACAGGGTGGGGGAAGTGGAGAAGTTTTTGCCTTTTTTATCCTGCTGTTTGAAGCCTCTTATCTGCCTCTTCTGAAGTCTAGAGCAGTTTGGCTGGAAAGCGGCGGCCCATCCTCCGAGATGCAGGCTCGACGCTTGCAGCTGAACCTGGGTCCGCCTGGGACGAAGGAGCAGGGCTAGGGGTTGCACAACTCCCTCGGGATTTCAGTGCAGGGGTGAAGGATTGGGGGGTGCTCCCCAGGCGGGCGGCGTCGGCTCCCGGAGGCCTCAGGGTGCCTCACGGCAGGCGATGGTGGTGGTGGGGGGAAAGGCAAAGGGCGGGGATTCTACCTTTTGCTTTTGCCTCCACATTTTGCACCAGTTTTGCCTTCCTTTTTATGGGCCTCAAGGCGGGCTATGCACGGCCCGTACGGCACGTAGTTTGCAGGCGTTCAAAAGTGATTATGATAAGCAGCCATCATGACGAAGCACTTTTGAAGCCTTTCAGGTGTTGAGCAGTGATAATGGCGAAGCGTTTTTTGGCGCCTTTCTCTTACTATTAGGCTCTCGCACACTTCAGAAGCAAGGGGCCATTGTGACACAGCAGGGCCTTGTATAAGCAAGGGGTCATTGTAGCACGGCAGGGCCTCGTGGAATCAAGGGGATCGTAGTGACACTGCGGGGCTCCAGGAGGCCACGGGGCCATTCTGACTGTGTGGAAGCAAGGATACCGTTGTTACGCTACGGGGCATCATGGAACCAAGGAGGCCATTGTGAAGCAGCTGGGGAACCCGCTGAGACTATTATGACACTTCAAGGCCTTGTGACACTGAAGGGCCATTGTGGAACTGCAGGGCCTCGTGGAACCAGTGAGACCATTGTGACATCACAGGGCCTCATGGGAGCCAGGGGCCATTGTGACACAGCCAGGCCTCACAGAAGCAAGGGGCCATTGTGACACTGCAAGGTCTCACGGAAGCAAAGGGCCAGTGTGCCACAGCCAGGCCTTGTGGAACCAAGGGGCCATTGTGATCCTGGGGAGCCCAATAGAACCAAGGAGCCATTGTGACCCTGCAGCACCTTACGGAATCATGGAGACCCTTGTGACCCTCTGTGACCTCATGGAACCAGTGGGCCATTGTGTTATTCTGCAGCCCCATGGAACCAAGGAAACCATTGTGACACAGCCAGGCCTCGTGGAAGCAAGGGGCCTTTGTGCCGCTCTAGAGCCAAGGAGACCACTGTGATATTGCTGGGCCTCAGGGGAACAAAATGGTGATGCTGCAGGGCCCCAAGGCTGCAAAGAGCGTGGAACAGGTGTGGTTGGCTTGGCCTCCTGGGGGCCACCTGCCTGGTCCAGCTGAGCTTGGCATGTTGAGGGGTGCTTCTCCTCTGGCCCTGAAACGCTGGAGTTCCTTGCTTTCCTTTCTGTGCGAAAGCACTGTCCTTCTCCTCCAGGGACCCATGGCTGAAATTAGGATTCTACCTCCAAATTGGATTCTGTCCGAGGATTGTTCCCATGTGAAACCTGCCAGGACAGACAGCTCAGGCTGGCCTTGGCCTCTTAGGGGCCACCTCGCATCTGCCTTCAAAACACGCGGGGGCTGTGCTTCTCTTCCCATGGAATAAAACCATCTTTCAAGTCCAGCCATCCATGGCCAAAATTGGGAATCCACCTCTGAAATTCCATATCTCCAAGGAATAGCTCCCCGACAAAAGCTGCCAGGAATGTCCAGCTTCCCTTGGCTTCCTGAGGGCCAGCTCTCATCTGCCTTTGAAACACTGGGCCTCCTCACTTTTCTGCCAATGGAAAAGAACTGTCCTTCTGGGCCAGATGTCCATGGACAAAACTGGGATTTGGCCTCCCAAATTCCATCTAGCCAAGGATTGCTCCAAGACAAAAGCTGCCAAGACAAACAGGTCTGGCTGGCCTTGGCCTCCTTGAGGCACCACTAATCAGCCTTTGAAACACTGGGGCTCTGCCCTTTCCTTCCTGGGGAGAAGAAGTGTCATTCCCGTCCAGGCACCCACAGCTGAAATGGAATTCCACCTCCAAAACTCCCCGTATGTCCAAGGGTTGCTTTCAGACAGAAGCTGCAAGGACAGACAGGTCTGCCTTGCCTTGGCCTCTGGTGGCTGCCTCTCATCTGCCTTCAAAACACTGGGGTTCTGTGGTTTCCTTCCTGTAGAAAAGAACCAACCTTCTTGTCCAGGTGCCCGTGGCCTCGAGCACATGATCACTACCTAGGGACAAAGGAGCTCTGTGCTCAGTGGAGTGGAGAGTGAGGACAGTGGAGGAGAGTCCTGGGTGGGCTTGAAGGGTGGTTTCAGACATGGTGGATCCTTTCTAGCTAGTAGAGACCAGCTGGCAAAAGAAAGAATTAATGCCAAGGGCAGCTGGGCAGGTCCAGGCTGGACACAAGGAGAAAGGAATTTCTCTCCCAGGGCAGTGCAGTGGTGCAACGTGTCCCCCAGAAGGAGTCTGGAGCAGCCCAAGGCTTTGTGTGCCAAGGCAGAGCCAGGCAGGACGCAGAGCCATCAGCAAAGGAAGGGGCCCATTGTTACACAGCAGGGCCGCAGAACCAAGGAGATCATTGTGACACTGCACAACCTCATGCAATCAAGGCGTCCGTGTTACGCTACTGAACCTCACGGAGCCAAGGGTCCATTGTGACACTGCGGAGCCAAGGAGACTGTTGCTGACAGTACCAAAGTTCATGGAACCAAAAGTCCATTGTGACATTGTGGCGCCTCACGGAACCGTGGAGAGCATTATGACACTTTGTTACTATCTGATTTACACCCAGAAGGGCAAAGAAAAGGAAATCTCTGAGTATAAAAAGGAAAGAACTTTGAAGGTTCAAAATATTCCCAAAGACCAGATTAAAACCAAACGAGATTAAATGTTGGTGCCAAACAAATGGGTATCTCTTTATCTAATGGTAAGAGAGGCAAAGAGAAAGAAGGAGAAAAGTAGAGAAAAGTTAGAAAAGACAAGGTTACTCTAACAAGCACTGCATAAGTCACCACCACACTGTGCTACCTTTGTTGCTGCTGAGACAGGGTGGGGGAAGTGGAGAAGTTTTTGCCTTTTTTATCCTGCTGTTTGAAGCCTCTTATCTGCCTCTTCTGAAGTCTAGAGCAGTTTGGCTGGAAAGCGGCGGCCCATCCTCCAAGATGCAGGCTCGACGCTTGCAGCTGAACCTGGGTCCGCCTGGGACGAAGGAGCAGGGCTAGGGGTTGCACAACTCCCTCGGGATTTCAGTGCAGGGGTGAAGGATTGGGGGGTGCTCCCCAGGCGGGCGGCGTCGGCTCCCGGAGGCCTCAGGGTGCCTCACGGCAGGCGATGGTGGTGGTGGGGGGAAAGGCAAAGGGCGGGGATTCTACCTTTTGCTTTTGCCTCCACATTTTGCACCAGTTTTGCCTTCCTTTTTATGGGCCTCAAGGCGGGCTATGCACGGCCCGTACGGCACGTAGTTTGCAGGCGTTCAAAAGTGATTATGATAAGCAGCCATCATGACAAAGCACTTTTGAAGCCTTTCAGGTGTTGAGCAGTGATAATGGCGAAGCGTTTTTTGGCGCCTTTCTCTTAGTATTAGGCTCTCGCACACTTCAGAAGCAAGGGGCCATTGTGACACAGCAGGGCCTTGTATAAGCAAGGGGTCATTGTAGCACGGCAGGGCCTCGTGGAATCAAGGGGATCGTAGTGACACTGCGGGGCTCCAGGAGGCCACGGGGCCATTCTGACTGTGTGGAAGCAAGGATACCGTTGTTACGCTACGGGGCATCATGGAACCAAGGAGGCCATTGTGAAGCAGCTGGGGAACCCGCTGAGACTATTATGACACTTCAAGGCCTTGTGACACTGAAGGGCCATTGTGGAACTGCAGGGCCTCGTGGAACCAGTGAGACCATTGCGACATCACAGGGCCTCATGGGAGCCAGGGGCCATTGTGACACAGCCAGGCCTCACAGAAGCAAGGGGCCATTGTGACACTGCAAGGTCTCACGGAAGCAAAGGGCCAGTGTGCCACAGCCAGGCCTTGTGGAACCAAGGGGCCATTGTGATCCTGGGGAGCCCAATAGAACCAAGGAGCCATTGTGACCCTGCAGCACCTTACGGAATCATGGAGACCCTTGTGACCCTCTGTGACCTCATGGAACCAGTGGGCCATTGTGTTATTCTGCAGCCCCATGGAACCAAGGAAACCATTGTGACACAGCCAGGCCTCGTGGAAGCAAGGGGCCTTTGTGCCGCTCTAGAGCCAAGGAGACCACTGTGATATTGCTGGGCCTCAGGGGAACAAAATGGTGATGCTGCAGGGCCCCAAGGCTGCAAAGAGCGTGGAACAGGTGTGGTTGGCTTGGCCTCCTGGGGGCCACCTGCCTGGTCCAGCTGAGCTTGGCATGTTGAGGGGTGCTTCTCCTCTGGCCCTGAAACGCTGGAGTTCCTTGCTTTCCTTTCTGTGCGAAAGCACTGTCCTTCTCCTCCAGGGACCCATGGCTGAAATTAGGATTCTACCTCCAAATTGGATTCTGTCCGAGGATTGTTCCCATGTGAAACCTGCCAGGACAGACAGCTCAGGCTGGCCTTGGCCTCTTAGGGGCCACCTCGCATCTGCCTTCAAAACACGCGGGGGCTGTGCTTCTCTTCCCATGGAATAAAACCATCTTTCAAGTCCAGCCATCCATGGCCAAAATTGGGAATCCACCTCTGAAATTCCATATCTCCAAGGAATAGCTCCCCGACAAAAGCTGCCAGGAATGTCCAGCTTCCCTTGGCTTCCTGAGGGCCAGCTCTCATCTGCCTTTGAAACACTGGGCCTCCTCACTTTTCTGCCAATGGAAAAGAACTGTCCTTCTGGGCCAGATGTCCATGGACAAAACTGGGATTTGGCCTCCCAAATTCCATCTAGCCAAGGATTGCTCCAAGACAAAAGCTGCCAAGACAAACAGGTCTGGCTGGCCTTGGCCTCCTTGAGGCACCACTAATCAGCCTTTGAAACACTGGGGCTCTGCCCTTTCCTTCCTGGGGAGAAGAAGTGTCATTCCCGTCCAGGCACCCACAGCTGAAATGGAATTCCACCTCCAAAACTCCCCGTATGTCCAAGGGTTGCTTTCAGACAGAAGCTGCAAGGACAGACAGGTCTGCCTTGCCTTGGCCTCTGGTGGCTGCCTCTCATCTGCCTTCAAAACACTGGGGTTCTGTGGTTTCCTTCCTGTAGAAAAGAACCAACCTTCTTGTCCAGGTGCCCGTGGCCTCGAGCACATGATCACTACCTAGGGACAAAGGAGCTCTGTGCTCAGTGGAGTGGAGAGTGAGGACAGTGGAGGAGAGTCCTGGGTGGGCTTGAAGGGTGGTTTCAGACATGGTGGATCCTTTCTAGCTAGTAGAGACCAGCTGGCAAAAGAAAGAATTAATGCCAAGGGCAGCTGGGCAGGTCCAGGCTGGACACAAGGAGAAAGGAATTTCTCTCCCAGGGCAGTGCAGTGGTGCAACGTGTCCCCCAGAAGGAGTCTGGAGCAGCCCAAGGCTTTGTGTGCCAAGGCAGAGCCAGGCAGGACGCAGAGCCATCAGCAAAGGAAGGGGCCCATTGTTACACAGCAGGGCCGCAGAACCAAGGAGATCATTGTGACACTGCACAACCTCATGCAATCAAGGCGTCCGTGTTACGCTACTGAACCTCACGGAGCCAAGGGTCCATTGTGACACTGCGGAGCCAAGGAGACTGTTGCTGACAGTACCAAAGTTCATGGAACCAAAAGTCCATTGTGACATTGTGGCGCCTCACGGAACCGTGGAGAGCATTATGACACTTTGTTACTATCTGATTTACACCCAGAAGGGCAAAGAAAAGGAAATCTCTGAGTATAAAAAGGAAAGAACTTTGAAGGTTCAAAATATTCCCAAAGACCAGATTAAAACCAAACGAGATTAAATGTTGGTGCCAAACAAATGGGTATCTCTTTATCTAATGGTAAGAGAGGCAAAGAGAAAGAAGGAGAAAAGTAGAGAAAAGTTAGAAAAGACAAGGTTACTCTAACAAGCACTGCATAAGTCACCACCACACTGTGCTACCTTTGTTGCTGCTGAGACAGGGTGGGGGAAGTGGAGAAGTTTTTGCCTTTTTTTTCCTGCTGTTTGAAGCCTCTTATCTGCCTCTTCTGAAGTCTAGAGCAGTTTGGCTGGAAAGCGGCGGCCCATCCTCCGAGATGCAGGCTCGACGCTTGCAGCTGAACCTGGGTCCGCCTGGGACGAAGGAGCAGGGCTAGGGGTTGCACAACTCCCTCGGGATTTCAGTGCAGGGGTGAAGGATTGGGGGGTGCTCCCCAGGCGGGCGGCGTCGGCTCCCGGAGGCCTCAGGGTGCCTCACGGCAGGCGATGGTGGTGGTGGGGGGAAAGGCAAAGGGCGGGGATTCTACCTTTTGCTTTTGCCTCCACATTTTGCACCAGTTTTGCCTTCCTTTTTATGGGCCTCAAGGCGGGCTATGCACGGCCCGTACGGCACGTAGTTTGCAGGCGTTCAAAAGTGATTATGATAAGCAGCCATCATGACGAAGCACTTTTGAAGCCTTTCAGGTGTTGAGCAGTGATAATGGCGAAGCGTTTTTTGGCGCCTTTCTCTTAGTATTAGGCTCTCGCACACTTCAGAAGCAAGGGGCCATTGTGACACAGCAGGGCCTTGTATAAGCAAGGGGTCATTGTAGCACGGCAGGGCCTCGTGGAATCAAGGGGATCGTAGTGACACTGCGGGGCTCCAGGAGGCCACGGGGCCATTCTGACTGTGTGGAAGCAAGGATACCGTTGTTACGCTACGGGGCATCATGGAACCAAGGAGGCCATTGTGAAGCAGCTGGGGAACCCGCTGAGACTATTATGACACTTCAAGGCCTTGTGACACTGAAGGGCCATTGTGGAACTGCAGGGCCTCGTGGAACCAGTGAGACCATTGCGACATCACAGGGCCTCATGGGAGCCAGGGGCCATTGTGACACAGCCAGGCCTCACAGAAGCAAGGGGCCATTGTGACACTGCAAGGTCTCACGGAAGCAAAGGGCCAGTGTGCCACAGCCAGGCCTTGTGGAACCAAGGGGCCATTGTGATCCTGGGGAGCCCAATAGAACCAAGGAGCCATTGTGACCCTGCAGCACCTTACGGAATCATGGAGACCCTTGTGACCCTCTGTGACCTCATGGAACCAGTGGGCCATTGTGTTATTCTGCAGCCCCATGGAACCAAGGAAACCATTGTGACACAGCCAGGCCTCGTGGAAGCAAGGGGCCTTTGTGCCGCTCTAGAGCCAAGGAGACCACTGTGATATTGCTGGGCCTCAGGGGAACAAAATGGTGATGCTGCAGGGCCCCAAGGCTGCAAAGAGCGTGGAACAGGTGTGGTTGGCTTGGCCTCCTGGGGGCCACCTGCCTGGTCCAGCTGAGCTTGGCATGTTGAGGGGTGCTTCTCCTCTGGCCCTGAAACGCTGGAGTTCCTTGCTTTCCTTTCTGTGCGAAAGCACTGTCCTTCTCCTCCAGGGACCCATGGCTGAAATTAGGATTCTACCTCCAAATTGGATTCTGTCCGAGGATTGTTCCCATGTGAAACCTGCCAGGACAGACAGCTCAGGCTGGCCTTGGCCTCTTAGGGGCCACCTCGCATCTGCCTTCAAAACACGCGGGGGCTGTGCTTCTCTTCCCATGGAATAAAACCATCTTTCAAGTCCAGCCATCCATGGCCAAAATTGGGAATCCACCTCTGAAATTCCATATCTCCAAGGAATAGCTCCCCGACAAAAGCTGCCAGGAATGTCCAGCTTCCCTTGGCTTCCTGAGGGCCAGCTCTCATCTGCCTTTGAAACACTGGGCCTCCTCACTTTGCTGCCAATGGAAAAGAACTGTCCTTCTGGGCCAGATGTCCATGGACAAAACTGGGATTTGGCCTCCCAAATTCCATCTAGCCAAGGATTGCTCCAAGACAAAAGCTGCCAAGACAAACAGGTCTGGCTGGCCTTGGCCTCCTTGAGGCACCACTAATCAGCCTTTGAAACACTGGGGCTCTGCCCTTTCCTTCCTGGGGAGAAGAAGTGTCATTCCCGTCCAGGCACCCACAGCTGAAATGGAATTCCACCTCCAAAACTCCCCGTATGTCCAAGGGTTGCTTTCAGACAGAAGCTGCAAGGACAGACAGGTCTGCCTTGCCTTGGCCTCTGGTGGCTGCCTCTCATCTGCCTTCAAAACACTGGGGTTCTGTGGTTTCCTTCCTGTAGAAAAGAACCGACCTTCTTGTCCAGGTGCCCGTGGCCTCGAGCACATGATCACTACCTAGGGACAAAGGAGCTCTGTGCTCAGTGGAGTGGAGAGTGAGGACAGTGGAGGAGAGTCCTGGGTGGGCTTGAAGGGTGGTTTCAGACATGGTGGATCCTTTCTAGCTAGTAGAGACCAGCTGGCAAAAGAAAGAATTAATGCCAAGGGCAGCTGGGCAGGTCCAGGCTGGACACAAGGAGAAAGGAATTTCTCTCCCAGGGCAGTGCAGTGGTGCAACGTGTCCCCCAGAAGGAGTCTGGAGCAGCCCAAGGCTTTGTGTGCCAAGGCAGAGCCAGGCAGGACGCAGAGCCATCAGCAAAGGAAGGGGCCCATTGTTACACAGCAGGGCCGCAGAACCAAGGAGATCATTGTGACACTGCACAACCTCATGCAATCAAGGCGTCCGTGTTACGCTACTGAACCTCACGGAGCCAAGGGTCCATTGTGACACTGCGGAGCCAAGGAGACTGTTGCTGACAGTACCAAAGTTCATGGAACCAAAAGTCCATTGTGACATTGTGGCGCCTCACGGAACCGTGGAGAGCATTATGACACTTTGTTACTATCTGATTTACACCCAGAAGGGCAAAGAAAAGGAAATCTCTGAGTATAAAAAGGAAAGAACTTTGAAGGTTCAAAATATTCCCAAAGACCAGATTAAAACCAAACGAGATTAAATGTTGGTGCCAAACAAATGGGTATCTCTTTATCTAATGGTAAGAGAGGCAAAGAGAAAGAAGGAGAAAAGTAGAGAAAAGTTAGAAAAGACAAGGTTACTCTAACAAGCACTGCATAAGTCACCACCACACTGTGCTACCTTTGTTGCTGCTGAGACAGGGTGGGGGAAGTGGAGAAGTTTTTGCCTTTTTTTTCCTGCTGTTTGAAGCCTCTTATCTGCCTCTTCTGAAGTCTAGAGCAGTTTGGCTGGAAAGCGGCGGCCCATCCTCCGAGATGCAGGCTCGATGCTTGCAGCTGAACCTGGGTCCGCCTGGGACGAAGGAGCAGGGCTAGGGGTTGCACAACTCCCTCGGGATTTCAGTGCAGGGGTGAAGGATTGGGGGGTGCTCCCCAGGCGGGCGGCGTCGGCTCCCGGAGGCCTCAGGGTGCCTCACGGCAGGCGATGGTGGTGGTGGGGGGAAAGGCAAAGGGCGGGGATTCTACCTTTTGCTTTTGCCTCCACATTTTGCACCAGTTTTGCCTTCCTTTTTATGGGCCTCAAGGCGGGCTATGCACGGCCCGTACGGCACGTAGTTTGCAGGCGTTCAAAAGTGATTATGATAAGCAGCCATCATGACGAAGCACTTTTGAAGCCTTTCAGGTGTTGAGCAGTGATAATGGCGAAGCGTTTTTTGGCGCCTTTCTCTTAGTATTAGGCTCTCGCACACTTCAGAAGCAAGGGGCCATTGTGACACAGCAGGGCCTTGTATAAGCAAGGGGTCATTGTAGCACGGCAGGGCCTCGTGGAATCAAGGGGATCGTAGTGACACTGCGGGGCTCCAGGAGGCCACGGGGCCATTCTGACTGTGTGGAAGCAAGGATACCGTTGTTACGCTACGGGGCATCATGGAACCAAGGAGGCCATTGTGAAGCAGCTGGGGAACCCGCTGAGACTATTATGACACTTCAAGGCCTTGTGACACTGAAGGGCCATTGTGGAACTGCAGGGCCTCGTGGAACCAGTGAGACCATTGCGACATCACAGGGCCTCATGGGAGCCAGGGGCCATTGTGACACAGCCAGGCCTCACAGAAGCAAGGGGCCATTGTGACACTGCAAGGTCTCACGGAAGCAAAGGGCCAGTGTGCCACAGCCAGGCCTTGTGGAACCAAGGGGCCATTGTGATCCTGGGGAGCCCAATAGAACCAAGGAGCCATTGTGACCCTGCAGCACCTTACGGAATCATGGAGACCCTTGTGACCCTCTGTGACCTCATGGAACCAGTGGGCCATTGTGTTATTCTGCAGCCCCATGGAACCAAGGAAACCATTGTGACACAGCCAGGCCTCGTGGAAGCAAGGGGCCTTTGTGCCGCTCTAGAGCCAAGGAGACCACTGTGATATTGCTGGGCCTCAGGGGAACAAAATGGTGATGCTGCAGGGCCCCAAGGCTGCAAAGAGCGTGGAACAGGTGTGGTTGGCTTGGCCTCCTGGGGGCCACCTGCCTGGTCCAGCTGAGCTTGGCATGTTGAGGGGTGCTTCTCCTCTGGCCCTGAAACGCTGGAGTTCCTTGCTTTCCTTTCTGTGCGAAAGCACTGTCCTTCTCCTCCAGGGACCCATGGCTGAAATTAGGATTCTACCTCCAAATTGGATTCTGTCCGAGGATTGTTCCCATGTGAAACCTGCCAGGACAGACAGCTCAGGCTGGCCTTGGCCTCTTAGGGGCCACCTCGCATCTGCCTTCAAAACACGCGGGGGCTGTGCTTCTCTTCCCATGGAATAAAACCATCTTTCAAGTCCAGCCATCCATGGCCAAAATTGGGAATCCACCTCTGAAATTCCATATCTCCAAGGAATAGCTCCCCGACAAAAGCTGCCAGGAATGTCCAGCTTCCCTTGGCTTCCTGAGGGCCAGCTCTCATCTGCCTTTGAAACACTGGGCCTCCTCACTTTTCTGCCAATGGAAAAGAACTGTCCTTCTGGGCCAGATGTCCATGGACAAAACTGGGATTTGGCCTCCCAAATTCCATCTAGCCAAGGATTGCTCCAAGACAAAAGCTGCCAAGACAAACAGGTCTGGCTGGCCTTGGCCTCCTTGAGGCACCACTAATCAGCCTTTGAAACACTGCGGCTCTGCCCTTTCCTTCCTGGGGAGAAGAAGTGTCATTCCCGTCCAGGCACCCACAGCTGAAATGGAATTCCACCTCCAAAACTCCCCGTATGTCCAAGGGTTGCTTTCAGACAGAAGCTGCAAGGACAGACAGGTCTGCCTTGCCTTGGCCTCTGGTGGCTGCCTCTCATCTGCCTTCAAAACACTGGGGTTCTGTGGTTTCCTTCCTGTAGAAAAGAACCAACCTTCTTGTCCAGGTGCCCGTGGCCTCGAGCACATGATCACTACCTAGGGACAAAGGAGCTCTGTGCTCAGTGGAGTGGAGAGTGAGGACAGTGGAGGAGAGTCCTGGGTGGGCTTGAAGGGTGGTTTCAGACATGGTGGATCCTTTCTAGCTAGTAGAGACCAGCTGGCAAAAGAAAGAATTAATGCCAAGGGCAGCTGGGCAGGTCCAGGCTGGACACAAGGAGAAAGGAATTTCTCTCCCAGGGCAGTGCAGTGGTGCAACGTGTCCCCCAGAAGGAGTCTGGAGCAGCCCAAGGCTTTGTGTGCCAAGGCAGAGCCAGGCAGGACGCAGAGCCATCAGCAAAGGAAGGGGCCCATTGTTACACAGCAGGGCCGCAGAACCAAGGAGATCATTGTGACACTGCACAACCTCATGCAATCAAGGCGTCCGTGTTACGCTACTGAACCTCACGGAGCCAAGGGTCCATTGTGACACTGCGGAGCCAAGGAGACTGTTGCTGACAGTACCAAAGTTCATGGAACCAAAAGTCCATTGTGACATTGTGGCGCCTCACGGAACCGTGGAGAGCATTATGACACTTTGTTACTATCTGATTTACACCCAGAAGGGCAAAGAAAAGGAAATCTCTGAGTATAAAAAGGAAAGAACTTTGAAGGTTCAAAATATTCCCAAAGACCAGATTAAAACCAAACGAGATTAAATGTTGGTGCCAAACAAATGGGTATCTCTTTATCTAATGGTAAGAGAGGCAAAGAGAAAGAAGGAGAAAAGTAGAGAAAAGTTAGAAAAGACAAGGTTACTCTAACAAGCACTGCATAAGTCACCACCACACTGTGCTACCTTTGTTGCTGCTGAGACAGGGTGGGGGAAGTGGAGAAGTTTTTGCCTTTTTTTTCCTGCTGTTTGAAGCCTCTTATCTGCCTCTTCTGAAGTCTAGAGCAGTTTGGCTGGAAAGCGGCGGCCCATCCTCCGAGATGCAGGCTCGACGCTTGCAGCTGAACCTGGGTCCGCCTGGGACGAAGGAGCAGGGCTAGGGGTTGCACAACTCCCTCGGGATTTCAGTGCAGGGGTGAAGGATTGGGGGGTGCTCCCCAGGCGGGCGGCGTCGGCTCCCGGAGGCCTCAGGGTGCCTCACGGCAGGCGATGGTGGTGGTGGGGGGAAAGGCAAAGGGCGGGGATTCTACCTTTTGCTTTTGCCTCCACATTTTGCACCAGTTTTGCCTTCCTTTTTATGGGCCTCAAGGCGGGCTATGCACGGCCCGTACGGCACGTAGTTTGCAGGCGTTCAAAAGTGATTATGATAAGCAGCCATCATGACGAAGCACTTTTGAAGCCTTTCAGGTGTTGAGCAGTGATAATGGCGAAGCGTTTTTTGGCGCCTTTCTCTTAGTATTAGGCTCTCGCACACTTCAGAAGCAAGGGGCCATTGTGACACAGCAGGGCCTTGTATAAGCAAGGGGTCATTGTAGCACGGCAGGGCCTCGTGGAATCAAGGGGATCGTAGTGACACTGCGGGGCTCCAGGAGGCCACGGGGCCATTCTGACTGTGTGGAAGCAAGGATACCGTTGTTACGCTACGGGGCATCATGGAACCAAGGAGGCCATTGTGAAGCAGCTGGGGAACCCGCTGAGACTATTATGACACTTCAAGGCCTTGTGACACTGAAGGGCCATTGTGGAACTGCAGGGCCTCGTGGAACCAGTGAGACCATTGCGACATCACAGGGCCTCATGGGAGCCAGGGGCCATTGTGACACAGCCAGGCCTCACAGAAGCAAGGGGCCATTGTGACACTGCAAGGTCTCACGGAAGCAAAGGGCCAGTGTGCCACAGCCAGGCCTTGTGGAACCAAGGGGCCATTGTGATCCTGGGGAGCCCAATAGAACCAAGGAGCCATTGTGACCCTGCAGCACCTTACGGAATCATGGAGACCCTTGTGACCCTCTGTGACCTCATGGAACCAGTGGGCCATTGTGTTATTCTGCAGCCCCATGGAACCAAGGAAACCATTGTGACACAGCCAGGCCTCGTGGAAGCAAGGGGCCTTTGTGCCGCTCTAGAGCCAAGGAGACCACTGTGATATTGCTGGGCCTCAGGGGAACAAAATGGTGATGCTGCAGGGCCCCAAGGCTGCAAAGAGCGTGGAACAGGTGTGGTTGGCTTGGCCTCCTGGGGGCCACCTGCCTGGTCCAGCTGAGCTTGGCATGTTGAGGGGTGCTTCTCCTCTGGCCCTGAAACGCTGGAGTTCCTTGCTTTCCTTTCTGTGCGAAAGCACTGTCCTTCTCCTCCAGGGACCCATGGCTGAAATTAGGATTCTACCTCCAAATTGGATTCTGTCCGAGGATTGTTCCCATGTGAAACCTGCCAGGACAGACAGCTCAGGCTGGCCTTGGCCTCTTAGGGGCCACCTCGCATCTGCCTTCAAAACACGCGGGGGCTGTGCTTCTCTTCCCATGGAATAAAACCATCTTTCAAGTCCAGCCATCCATGGCCAAAATTGGGAATCCACCTCTGAAATTCCATATCTCCAAGGAATAGCTCCCCGACAAAAGCTGCCAGGAATGTCCAGCTTCCCTTGGCTTCCTGAGGGCCAGCTCTCATCTGCCTTTGAAACACTGGGCCTCCTCACTTTGCTGCCAATGGAAAAGAACTGTCCTTCTGGGCCAGATGTCCATGGACAAAACTGGGATTTGGCCTCCCAAATTCCATCTAGCCAAGGATTGCTCCAAGACAAAAGCTGCCAAGACAAACAGGTCTGGCTGGCCTTGGCCTCCTTGAGGCACCACTAATCAGCCTTTGAAACACTGGGGCTCTGCCCTTTCCTTCCTGGGGAGAAGAAGTGTCATTCCCGTCCAGGCACCCACAGCTGAAATGGAATTCCACCTCCAAAACTCCCCGTATGTCCAAGGGTTGCTTTCAGACAGAAGCTGCAAGGACAGACAGGTCTGCCTTGCCTTGGCCTCTGGTGGCTGCCTCTCATCTGCCTTCAAAACACTGGGGTTCTGTGGTTTCCTTCCTGTAGAAAAGAACCGACCTTCTTGTCCAGGTGCCCGTGGCCTCGAGCACATGATCACTACCTAGGGACAAAGGAGCTCTGTGCTCAGTGGAGTGGAGAGTGAGGACAGTGGAGGAGAGTCCTGGGTGGGCTTGAAGGGTGGTTTCAGACATGGTGGATCCTTTCTAGCTAGTAGAGACCAGCTGGCAAAAGAAAGAATTAATGCCAAGGGCAGCTGGGCAGGTCCAGGCTGGACACAAGGAGAAAGGAATTTCTCTCCCAGGGCAGTGCAGTGGTGCAACGTGTCCCCCAGAAGGAGTCTGGAGCAGCCCAAGGCTTTGTGTGCCAAGGCAGAGCCAGGCAGGACGCAGAGCCATCAGCAAAGGAAGGGGCCCATTGTTACACAGCAGGGCCGCAGAACCAAGGAGATCATTGTGACACTGCACAACCTCATGCAATCAAGGCGTCCGTGTTACGCTACTGAACCTCACGGAGCCAAGGGTCCATTGTGACACTGCGGAGCCAAGGAGACTGTTGCTGACAGTACCAAAGTTCATGGAACCAAAAGTCCATTGTGACATTGTGGCGCCTCACGGAACCGTGGAGAGCATTATGACACTTTGTTACTATCTGATTTACACCCAGAAGGGCAAAGAAAAGGAAATCTCTGAGTATAAAAAGGAAAGAACTTTGAAGGTTCAAAATATTCCCAAAGACCAGATTAAAACCAAACGAGATTAAATGTTGGTGCCAAACAAATGGGTATCTCTTTATCTAATGGTAAGAGAGGCAAAGAGAAAGAAGGAGAAAAGTAGAGAAAAGTTAGAAAAGACAAGGTTACTCTAACAAGCACTGCATAAGTCACCACCACACTGTGCTACCTTTGTTGCTGCTGAGACAGGGTGGGGGAAGTGGAGAAGTTTTTGCCTTTTTTTTCCTGCTGTTTGAAGCCTCTTATCTGCCTCTTCTGAAGTCTAGAGCAGTTTGGCTGGAAAGCGGCGGCCCATCCTCCGAGATGCAGGCTCGATGCTTGCAGCTGAACCTGGGTCCGCCTGGGACGAAGGAGCAGGGCTAGGGGTTGCACAACTCCCTCGGGATTTCAGTGCAGGGGTGAAGGATTGGGGGGTGCTCCCCAGGTGGGCGGCGTCGGCTCCCGGAGGCCTCAGGGTGCCTCACGGCAGGCGATGGTGGTGGTGGGGGGAAAGGCAAAGGGCGGGGATTCTACCTTTTGCTTTTGCCTCCACATTTTGCACCAGTTTTGCCTTCCTTTTTATGGGCCTCAAGGCGGGCTATGCACGGCCCGTACGGCACGTAGTTTGCAGGCGTTCAAAAGTGATTATGATAAGCAGCCATCATGACGAAGCACTTTTGAAGCCTTTCAGGTGTTGAGCAGTGATAATGGCGAAGCGTTTTTTGGCGCCTTTCTCTTAGTATTAGGCTCTCGCACACTTCAGAAGCAAGGGGCCATTGTGACACAGCAGGGCCTTGTATAAGCAAGGGGTCATTGTAGCACGGCAGGGCCTCGTGGAATCAAGGGGATCGTAGTGACACTGCGGGGCTCCAGGAGGCCACGGGGCCATTCTGACTGTGTGGAAGCAAGGATACCGTTGTTACGCTACGGGGCATCATGGAACCAAGGAGGCCATTGTGAAGCAGCTGGGGAACCCGCTGAGACTATTATGACACTTCAAGGCCTTGTGACACTGAAGGGCCATTGTGGAACTGCAGGGCCTCGTGGAACCAGTGAGACCATTGTGACATCACAGGGCCTCATGGGAGCCAGGGGCCATTGTGACACAGCCAGGCCTCACAGAAGCAAGGGGCCATTGTGACACTGCAAGGTCTCACGGAAGCAAAGGGCCAGTGTGCCACAGCCAGGCCTTGTGGAACCAAGGGGCCATTGTGATCCTGGGGAGCCCAATAGAACCAAGGAGCCATTGTGACCCTGCAGCACCTTACGGAATCATGGAGACCCTTGTGACCCTCTGTGACCTCATGGAACCAGTGGGCCATTGTGTTATTCTGCAGCCCCATGGAACCAAGGAAACCATTGTGACACAGCCAGGCCTCGTGGAAGCAAGGGGCCTTTGTGCCGCTCTAGAGCCAAGGAGACCACTGTGATATTGCTGGGCCTCAGGGGAACAAAATGGTGATGCTGCAGGGCCCCAAGGCTGCAAAGAGCGTGGAACAGGTGTGGTTGGCTTGGCCTCCTGGGGGCCACCTGCCTGGTCCAGCTGAGCTTGGCATGTTGAGGGGTGCTTCTCCTCTGGCCCTGAAACGCTGGAGTTCCTTGCTTTCCTTTCTGTGCGAAAGCACTGTCCTTCTCCTCCAGGGACCCATGGCTGAAATTAGGATTCTACCTCCAAATTGGATTCTGTCCGAGGATTGTTCCCATGTGAAACCTGCCAGGACAGACAGCTCAGGCTGGCCTTGGCCTCTTAGGGGCCACCTCGCATCTGCCTTCAAAACACGCGGGGGCTGTGCTTCTCTTCCCATGGAATAAAACCATCTTTCAAGTCCAGCCATCCATGGCCAAAATTGGGAATCCACCTCTGAAATTCCATATCTCCAAGGAATAGCTCCCCGACAAAAGCTGCCAGGAATGTCCAGCTTCCCTTGGCTTCCTGAGGGCCAGCTCTCATCTGCCTTTGAAACACTGGGCCTCCTCACTTTGCTGCCAATGGAAAAGAACTGTCCTTCTGGGCCAGATGTCCATGGACAAAACTGGGATTTGGCCTCCCAAATTCCATCTAGCCAAGGATTGCTCCAAGACAAAAGCTGCCAAGACAAACAGGTCTGGCTGGCCTTGGCCTCCTTGAGGCACCACTAATCAGCCTTTGAAACACTGCGGCTCTGCCCTTTCCTTCCTGGGGAGAAGAAGTGTCATTCCCGTCCAGGCACCCACAGCTGAAATGGAATTCCACCTCCAAAACTCCCCGTATGTCCAAGGGTTGCTTTCAGACAGAAGCTGCAAGGACAGACAGGTCTGCCTTGCCTTGGCCTCTGGTGGCTGCCTCTCATCTGCCTTCAAAACACTGGGGTTCTGTGGTTTCCTTCCTGTAGAAAAGAACCGACCTTCTTGTCCAGGTGCCCGTGGCCTCGAGCACATGATCACTACCTAGGGACAAAGGAGCTCTGTGCTCAGTGGAGTGGAGAGTGAGGACAGTGGAGGAGAGTCCTGGGTGGGCTTGAAGGGTGGTTTCAGACATGGTGGATCCTTTCTAGCTAGTAGAGACCAGCTGGCAAAAGAAAGAATTAATGCCAAGGGCAGCTGGGCAGGTCCAGGCTGGACACAAGGAGAAAGGAATTTCTCTCCCAGGGCAGTGCAGTGGTGCAACGTGTCCCCCAGAAGGAGTCTGGAGCAGCCCAAGGCTTTGTGTGCCAAGGCAGAGCCAGGCAGGACGCAGAGCCATCAGCAAAGGAAGGGGCCCATTGTTACACAGCAGGGCCGCAGAACCAAGGAGATCATTGTGACACTGCACAACCTCATGCAATCAAGGCGTCCGTGTTACGCTACTGAACCTCACGGAGCCAAGGGTCCATTGTGACACTGCGGAGCCAAGGAGACTGTTGCTGACAGTACCAAAGTTCATGGAACCAAAAGTCCATTGTGACATTGTGGCGCCTCACGGAACCGTGGAGAGCATTATGACACTTTGTTACTATCTGATTTACACCCAGAAGGGCAAAGAAAAGGAAATCTCTGAGTATAAAAAGGAAAGAACTTTGAAGGTTCAAAATATTCCCAAAGACCAGATTAAAACCAAACGAGATTAAATGTTGGTGCCAAACAAATGGGTATCTCTTTATCTAATGGTAAGAGAGGCAAAGAGAAAGAAGGAGAAAAGTAGAGAAAAGTTAGAAAAGACAAGGTTACTCTAACAAGCACTGCATAAGTCACCACCACACTGTGCTACCTTTGTTGCTGCTGAGACAGGGTGGGGGAAGTGGAGAAGTTTTTGCCTTTTTTTTCCTGCTGTTTGAAGCCTCTTATCTGCCTCTTCTGAAGTCTAGAGCAGTTTGGCTGGAAAGCGGCGGCCCATCCTCCGAGATGCAGGCTCGATGCTTGCAGCTGAACCTGGGTCCGCCTGGGACGAAGGAGCAGGGCTAGGGGTTGCACAACTCCCTCGGGATTTCAGTCCAGGGGTGAAGGATTGGGGGGTGCTCCCCAGGTGGGCGGCGTCGGCTCCCGGAGGCCTCAGGGTGCCTCACGGCAGGCGATGGTGGTGGTGGGGGGAAAGGCAAAGGGCGGGGATTCTACCTTTTGCTTTTGCCTCCACATTTTGCACCAGTTTTGCCTTCCTTTTTATGGGCCTCAAGGCGGGCTATGCACGGCCCGTACGGCACGTAGTTTGCAGGCGTTCAAAAGTGATTATGATAAGCAGCCATCATGACGAAGCACTTTTGAAGCCTTTCAGGTGTTGAGCAGTGATAATGGCGAAGCGTTTTTTGGCGCCTTTCTCTTAGTATTAGGCTCTCGCACACTTCAGAAGCAAGGGGCCATTGTGACACAGCAGGGCCTTGTATAAGCAAGGGGTCATTGTAGCACGGCAGGGCCTCGTGGAATCAAGGGGATCGTAGTGACACTGCGGGGCTCCAG
This sequence comes from Coloeus monedula, assembly GCF_965178545.1. Lineage (NCBI taxonomy): Eukaryota > Metazoa > Chordata > Aves > Passeriformes > Corvidae > Coloeus > Coloeus monedula. The sequence continues at coordinate 246,136 of NW_028120805.1, read as the reverse complement.
GAGGCCACGGGGCCATTCTGACTGTGTGGAAGCAAGGATACCGTTGTTACGCTACGGGGCATCATGGAACCAAGGAGGCCATTGTGAAGCAGCTGGGGAACCCGCTGAGACTATTATGACACTTCAAGGCCTTGTGACACTGAAGGGCCATTGTGGAACTGCAGGGCCTCGTGGAACCAGTGAGACCATTGTGACATCACAGGGCCTCATGGGAGCCAGGGGCCATTGTGACACAGCCAGGCCTCACAGAAGCAAGGGGCCATTGTGACACTGCAAGGTCTCACGGAAGCAAAGGGCCAGTGTGCCACAGCCAGGCCTTGTGGAACCAAGGGGCCATTGTGATCCTGGGGAGCCCAATAGAACCAAGGAGCCATTGTGACCCTGCAGCACCTTACGGAATCATGGAGACCCTTGTGACCCTCTGTGACCTCATGGAACCAGTGGGCCATTGTGTTATTCTGCAGCCCCATGGAACCAAGGAAACCATTGTGACACAGCCAGGCCTCGTGGAAGCAAGGGGCCTTTGTGCCGCTCTAGAGCCAAGGAGACCACTGTGATATTGCTGGGCCTCAGGGGAACAAAATGGTGATGCTGCAGGGCCCCAAGGCTGCAAAGAGCGTGGAACAGGTGTGGTTGGCTTGGCCTCCTGGGGGCCACCTGCCTGGTCCAGCTGAGCTTGGCATGTTGAGGGGTGCTTCTCCTCTGGCCCTGAAACGCTGGAGTTCCTTGCTTTCCTTTCTGTGCGAAAGCACTGTCCTTCTCCTCCAGGGACCCATGGCTGAAATTAGGATTCTACCTCCAAATTGGATTCTGTCCGAGGATTGTTCCCATGTGAAACCTGCCAGGACAGACAGCTCAGGCTGGCCTTGGCCTCTTAGGGGCCACCTCGCATCTGCCTTCAAAACACGCGGGGGCTGTGCTTCTCTTCCCATGGAATAAAACCATCTTTCAAGTCCAGCCATCCATGGCCAAAATTGGGAATCCACCTCTGAAATTCCATATCTCCAAGGAATAGCTCCCCGACAAAAGCTGCCAGGAATGTCCAGCTTCCCTTGGCTTCCTGAGGGCCAGCTCTCATCTGCCTTTGAAACACTGGGCCTCCTCACTTTGCTGCCAATGGAAAAGAACTGTCCTTCTGGGCCAGATGTCCATGGACAAAACTGGGATTTGGCCTCCCAAATTCCATCTAGCCAAGGATTGCTCCAAGACAAAAGCTGCCAAGACAAACAGGTCTGGCTGGCCTTGGCCTCCTTGAGGCACCACTAATCAGCCTTTGAAACACTGGGGCTCTGCCCTTTCCTTCCTGGGGAGAAGAAGTGTCATTCCCGTCCAGGCACCCACAGCTGAAATGGAATTCCACCTCCAAAACTCCCCGTATGTCCAAGGGTTGCTTTCAGACAGAAGCTGCAAGGACAGACAGGTCTGCCTTGCCTTGGCCTCTGGTGGCTGCCTCTCATCTGCCTTCAAAACACTGGGGTTCTGTGGTTTCCTTCCTGTAGAAAAGAACCGACCTTCTTGTCCAGGTGCCCGTGGCCTCGAGCACATGATCACTACCTAGGGACAAAGGAGCTCTGTGCTCAGTGGAGTGGAGAGTGAGGACAGTGGAGGAGAGTCCTGGGTGGGCTTGAAGGGTGGTTTCAGACATGGTGGATCCTTTCTAGCTAGTAGAGACCAGCTGGCAAAAGAAAGAATTAATGCCAAGGGCAGCTGGGCAGGTCCAGGCTGGACACAAGGAGAAAGGAATTTCTCTCCCAGGGCAGTGCAGTGGTGCAACGTGTCCCCCAGAAGGAGTCTGGAGCAGCCCAAGGCTTTGTGTGCCAAGGCAGAGCCAGGCAGGACGCAGAGCCATCAGCAAAGGAAGGGGCCCATTGTTACACAGCAGGGCCGCAGAACCAAGGAGATCATTGTGATACTGCACAACCTCATGCAATCAAGGCGTCCGTGTTACGCTACTGAACCTCACGGAGCCAAGGGTCCATTGTGACACTGCGGAGCCAAGGAGACTGTTGCTGACAGTACCAAAGTTCATGGAACCAAAAGTGCATTGTGACATTGTGGCGCCTCACGGAACCGTGGAGAGCATTATGACACTTTGTTACTATCTGATTTACACCCAGAAGGGCAAAGAAAAGGAAATCTCTGAGTATAAAAAGGAAAGAACTTTGAAGGTTCAAAATATTCCCAAAGACCAGATTAAAACCAAACGAGATTAAATGTTGGTGCCAAACAAATGGGTATCTCTTTATCTAATGGTAAGAGAGGCAAAGAGAAAGAAGGAGAAAAGTAGAGAAAAGTTAGAAAAGACAAGGTTACTCTAACAAGCACTGCATAAGTCACCACCACACTGTGCTACCTTTGTTGCTGCTGAGACAGGGTGGGGGAAGTGGAGAAGTTTTTTGCCTTTTTTTTCCTGCTATTTGAAGCCTCTTATCTGCCTCTTCTGAAGTCTAGAGCAGTTTGGCTGGAAAGCGGCGGCCCATCCTCCGAGATGCAGGCTCGACGCTTGCAGCTGAACCTGGGTCCGCCTGGGACGAAGGAGCAGGGCTAGGGGTTGCACAACTCCCTCGGGATTTCAGTGCAGGGGTGAAGGATTGGGGGGTGCTCCCCAGGCGGGCGGCGTCGGCTCCCGGAGGCCTCAGGGTGCCTCACGGCAGGCGATGGTGGTGGTGGGGGGAAAGGCAAAGGGCGGGGATTCTACCTTTTGCTTTTGCCTCCACATTTTGCACCAGTTTTGCCTTCCTTTTTATGGGCCTCAAGGCGGGCTATGCACGGCCCGTACGGCACGTAGTTTGCAGGCGTTCAAAAGTGATTATGATAAGCAGCCATCATGACGAAGCACTTTTGAAGCCTTTCAGGTGTTGAGCAGTGATAATGGCGAAGCGTTTTTTGGCGCCTTTCTCTTAGTATTAGGCTCTCGCACACTTCAGAAGCAAGGGGCCATTGTGACACAGCAGGGCCTTGTATAAGCAAGGGGTCATTGTAGCACGGCAGGGCCTCGTGGAATCAAGGGGATCGTAGTGACACTGCGGGGCTCCAGGAGGCCACGGGGCCATTCTGACTGTGTGGAAGCAAGGATACCGTTGTTACGCTACGGGGCATCATGGAACCAAGGAGGCCATTGTGAAGCAGCTGGGGAACCCGCTGAGACTATTATGACACTTCAAGGCCTTGTGACACTGAAGGGCCATTGTGGAACTGCAGGGCCTCGTGGAACCAGTGAGACCATTGCGACATCACAGGGCCTCATGGGAGCCAGGGGCCATTGTGACACAGCCAGGCCTCACAGAAGCAAGGGGCCATTGTGACACTGCAAGGTCTCACGGAAGCAAAGGGCCAGTGTGCCACAGCCAGGCCTTGTGGAACCAAGGGGCCATTGTGATCCTGGGGAGCCCAATAGAACCAAGGAGCCATTGTGACCCTGCAGCACCTTACGGAATCATGGAGACCCTTGTGACCCTCTGTGACCTCATGGAACCAGTGGGCCATTGTGTTATTCTGCAGCCCCATGGAACCAAGGAAACCATTGTGACACAGCCAGGCCTCGTGGAAGCAAGGGGCCTTTGTGCCGCTCTAGAGCCAAGGAGACCACTGTGATATTGCTGGGCCTCAGGGGAACAAAATGGTGATGCTGCAGGGCCCCAAGGCTGCAAAGAGCGTGGAACAGGTGTGGTTGGCTTGGCCTCCTGGGGGCCACCTGCCTGGTCCAGCTGAGCTTGGCATGTTGAGGGGTGCTTCTCCTCTGGCCCTGAAACGCTGGAGTTCCTTGCTTTCCTTTCTGTGCGAAAGCACTGTCCTTCTCCTCCAGGGACCCATGGCTGAAATTAGGATTCTACCTCCAAATTGGATTCTGTCCGAGGATTGTTCCCATGTGAAACCTGCCAGGACAGACAGCTCAGGCTGGCCTTGGCCTCTTAGGGGCCACCTCGCATCTGCCTTCAAAACACGCGGGGGCTGTGCTTCTCTTCCCATGGAATAAAACCATCTTTCAAGTCCAGCCATCCATGGCCAAAATTGGGAATCCACCTCTGAAATTCCATATCTCCAAGGAATAGCTCCCCGACAAAAGCTGCCAGGAATGTCCAGCTTCCCTTGGCTTCCTGAGGGCCAGCTCTCATCTGCCTTTGAAACACTGGGCCTCCTCACTTTTCTGCCAATGGAAAAGAACTGTCCTTCTGGGCCAGATGTCCATGGACAAAACTGGGATTTGGCCTCCCAAATTCCATCTAGCCAAGGATTGCTCCAAGACAAAAGCTGCCAAGACAAACAGGTCTGGCTGGCCTTGGCCTCCTTGAGGCACCACTAATCAGCCTTTGAAACACTGCGGCTCTGCCCTTTCCTTCCTGGGGAGAAGAAGTGTCATTCCCGTCCAGGCACCCACAGCTGAAATGGAATTCCACCTCCAAAACTCCCCGTATGTCCAAGGGTTGCTTTCAGACAGAAGCTGCAAGGACAGACAGGTCTGCCTTGCCTTGGCCTCTGGTGGCTGCCTCTCATCTGCCTTCAAAACACTGGGGTTCTGTGGTTTCCTTCCTGTAGAAAAGAACCAACCTTCTTGTCCAGGTGCCCGTGGCCTCGAGCACATGATCACTACCTAGGGACAAAGGAGCTCTGTGCTCAGTGGAGTGGAGAGTGAGGACAGTGGAGGAGAGTCCTGGGTGGGCTTGAAGGGTGGTTTCAGACATGGTGGATCCTTTCTAGCTAGTAGAGACCAGCTGGCAAAAGAAAGAATTAATGCCAAGGGCAGCTGGGCAGGTCCAGGCTGGACACAAGGAGAAAGGAATTTCTCTCCCAGGGCAGTGCAGTGGTGCAACGTGTCCCCCAGAAGGAGTCTGGAGCAGCCCAAGGCTTTGTGTGCCAAGGCAGAGCCAGGCAGGACGCAGAGCCATCAGCAAAGGAAGGGGCCCATTGTTACACAGCAGGGCCGCAGAACCAAGGAGATCATTGTGACACTGCACAACCTCATGCAATCAAGGCGTCCGTGTTACGCTACTGAACCTCACGGAGCCAAGGGTCCATTGTGACACTGCGGAGCCAAGGAGACTGTTGCTGACAGTACCAAAGTTCATGGAACCAAAAGTCCATTGTGACATTGTGGCGCCTCACGGAACCGTGGAGAGCATTATGACACTTTGTTACTATCTGATTTACACCCAGAAGGGCAAAGAAAAGGAAATCTCTGAGTATAAAAAGGAAAGAACTTTGAAGGTTCAAAATATTCCCAAAGACCAGATTAAAACCAAACGAGATTAAATGTTGGTGCCAAACAAATGGGTATCTCTTTATCTAATGGTAAGAGAGGCAAAGAGAAAGAAGGAGAAAAGTAGAGAAAAGTTAGAAAAGACAAGGTTACTCTAACAAGCACTGCATAAGTCACCACCACACTGTGCTACCTTTGTTGCTGCTGAGACAGGGTGGGGGAAGTGGAGAAGTTTTTGCCTTTTTTTTCCTGCTGTTTGAAGCCTCTTATCTGCCTCTTCTGAAGTCTAGAGCAGTTTGGCTGGAAAGCGGCGGCCCATCCTCCGAGATGCAGGCTCGACGCTTGCAGCTGAACCTGGGTCCGCCTGGGACGAAGGAGCAGGGCTAGGGGTTGCACAACTCCCTCGGGATTTCAGTGCAGGGGTGAAGGATTGGGGGGTGCTCCCCAGGCGGGCGGCGTCGGCTCCCGGAGGCCTCAGGGTGCCTCACGGCAGGCGATGGTGGTGGTGGGGGGAAAGGCAAAGGGCGGGGATTCTACCTTTTGCTTTTGCCTCCACATTTTGCACCAGTTTTGCCTTCCTTTTTATGGGCCTCAAGGCGGGCTATGCACGGCCCGTACGGCACGTAGTTTGCAGGCGTTCAAAAGTGATTATGATAAGCAGCCATCATGACGAAGCACTTTTGAAGCCTTTCAGGTGTTGAGCAGTGATAATGGCGAAGCGTTTTTTGGCGCCTTTCTCTTAGTATTAGGCTCTCGCACACTTCAGAAGCAAGGGGCCATTGTGACACAGCAGGGCCTTGTATAAGCAAGGGGTCATTGTAGCACGGCAGGGCCTCGTGGAATCAAGGGGATCGTAGTGACACTGCGGGGCTCCAGGAGGCCACGGGGCCATTCTGACTGTGTGGAAGCAAGGATACCGTTGTTACGCTACGGGGCATCATGGAACCAAGGAGGCCATTGTGAAGCAGCTGGGGAACCCGCTGAGACTATTATGACACTTCAAGGCCTTGTGACACTGAAGGGCCATTGTGGAACTGCAGGGCCTCGTGGAACCAGTGAGACCATTGCGACATCACAGGGCCTCATGGGAGCCAGGGGCCATTGTGACACAGCCAGGCCTCACAGAAGCAAGGGGCCATTGTGACACTGCAAGGTCTCACGGAAGCAAAGGGCCAGTGTGCCACAGCCAGGCCTTGTGGAACCAAGGGGCCATTGTGATCCTGGGGAGCCCAATAGAACCAAGGAGCCATTGTGACCCTGCAGCACCTTACGGAATCATGGAGACCCTTGTGACCCTCTGTGACCTCATGGAACCAGTGGGCCATTGTGTTATTCTGCAGCCCCATGGAACCAAGGAAACCATTGTGACACAGCCAGGCCTCGTGGAAGCAAGGGGCCTTTGTGCCGCTCTAGAGCCAAGGAGACCACTGTGATATTGCTGGGCCTCAGGGGAACAAAATGGTGATGCTGCAGGGCCCCAAGGCTGCAAAGAGCGTGGAACAGGTGTGGTTGGCTTGGCCTCCTGGGGGCCACCTGCCTGGTCCAGCTGAGCTTGGCATGTTGAGGGGTGCTTCTCCTCTGGCCCTGAAACGCTGGAGTTCCTTGCTTTCCTTTCTGTGCGAAAGCACTGTCCTTCTCCTCCAGGGACCCATGGCTGAAATTAGGATTCTACCTCCAAATTGGATTCTGTCCGAGGATTGTTCCCATGTGAAACCTGCCAGGACAGACAGCTCAGGCTGGCCTTGGCCTCTTAGGGGCCACCTCGCATCTGCCTTCAAAACACGCGGGGGCTGTGCTTCTCTTCCCATGGAATAAAACCATCTTTCAAGTCCAGCCATCCATGGCCAAAATTGGGAATCCACCTCTGAAATTCCATATCTCCAAGGAATAGCTCCCCGACAAAAGCTGCCAGGAATGTCCAGCTTCCCTTGGCTTCCTGAGGGCCAGCTCTCATCTGCCTTTGAAACACTGGGCCTCCTCACTTTTCTGCCAATGGAAAAGAACTGTCCTTCTGGGCCAGATGTCCATGGACAAAACTGGGATTTGGCCTCCCAAATTCCATCTAGCCAAGGATTGCTCCAAGACAAAAGCTGCCAAGACAAACAGGTCTGGCTGGCCTTGGCCTCCTTGAGGCACCACTAATCAGCCTTTGAAACACTGGGGCTCTGCCCTTTCCTTCCTGGGGAGAAGAAGTGTCATTCCCGTCCAGGCACCCACAGCTGAAATGGAATTCCACCTCCAAAACTCCCCGTATGTCCAAGGGTTGCTTTCAGACAGAAGCTGCAAGGACAGACAGGTCTGCCTTGCCTTGGCCTCTGGTGGCTGCCTCTCATCTGCCTTCAAAACACTGGGGTTCTGTGGTTTCCTTCCTGTAGAAAAGAACCAACCTTCTTGTCCAGGTGCCCGTGGCCTCGAGCACATGATCACTACCTAGGGACAAAGGAGCTCTGTGCTCAGTGGAGTGGAGAGTGAGGACAGTGGAGGAGAGTCCTGGGTGGGCTTGAAGGGTGGTTTCAGACATGGTGGATCCTTTCTAGCTAGTAGAGACCAGCTGGCAAAAGAAAGAATTAATGCCAAGGGCAGCTGGGCAGGTCCAGGCTGGACACAAGGAGAAAGGAATTTCTCTCCCAGGGCAGTGCAGTGGTGCAACGTGTCCCCCAGAAGGAGTCTGGAGCAGCCCAAGGCTTTGTGTGCCAAGGCAGAGCCAGGCAGGACGCAGAGCCATCAGCAAAGGAAGGGGCCCATTGTTACACAGCAGGGCCGCAGAACCAAGGAGATCATTGTGACACTGCACAACCTCATGCAATCAAGGCGTCCGTGTTACGCTACTGAACCTCACGGAGCCAAGGGTCCATTGTGACACTGCGGAGCCAAGGAGACTGTTGCTGACAGTACCAAAGTTCATGGAACCAAAAGTCCATTGTGACATTGTGGCGCCTCACGGAACCGTGGAGAGCATTATGACACTTTGTTACTATCTGATTTACACCCAGAAGGGCAAAGAAAAGGAAATCTCTGAGTATAAAAAGGAAAGAACTTTGAAGGTTCAAAATATTCCCAAAGACCAGATTAAAACCAAACGAGATTAAATGTTGGTGCCAAACAAATGGGTATCTCTTTATCTAATGGTAAGAGAGGCAAAGAGAAAGAAGGAGAAAAGTAGAGAAAAGTTAGAAAAGACAAGGTTACTCTAACAAGCACTGCATAAGTCACCACCACACTGTGCTACCTTTGTTGCTGCTGAGACAGGGTGGGGGAAGTGGAGAAGTTTTTGCCTTTTTTTTCCTGCTGTTTGAAGCCTCTTATCTGCCTCTTCTGAAGTCTAGAGCAGTTTGGCTGGAAAGCGGCGGCCCATCCTCCGAGATGCAGGCTCGACGCTTGCAGCTGAACCTGGGTCCGCCTGGGACGAAGGAGCAGGGCTAGGGGTTGCACAACTCCCTCGGGATTTCAGTGCAGGGGTGAAGGATTGGGGGGTGCTCCCCAGGCGGGCGGCGTCGGCTCCCGGAGGCCTCAGGGTGCCTCACGGCAGGCGATGGTGGTGGTGGGGGGAAAGGCAAAGGGCGGGGATTCTACCTTTTGCTTTTGCCTCCACATTTTGCACCAGTTTTGCCTTCCTTTTTATGGGCCTCAAGGCGGGCTATGCACGGCCCGTACGGCACGTAGTTTGCAGGCGTTCAAAAGTGATTATGATAAGCAGCCATCATGACGAAGCACTTTTGAAGCCTTTCAGGTGTTGAGCAGTGATAATGGCGAAGCGTTTTTTGGCGCCTTTCTCTTAGTATTAGGCTCTCGCACACTTCAGAAGCAAGGGGCCATTGTGACACAGCAGGGCCTTGTATAAGCAAGGGGTCATTGTAGCACGGCAGGGCCTCGTGGAATCAAGGGGATCGTAGTGACACTGCGGGGCTCCAGGAGGCCACGGGGCCATTCTGACTGTGTGGAAGCAAGGATACCGTTGTTACGCTACGGGGCATCATGGAACCAAGGAGGCCATTGTGAAGCAGCTGGGGAACCCGCTGAGACTATTATGACACTTCAAGGCCTTGTGACACTGAAGGGCCATTGTGGAACTGCAGGGCCTCGTGGAACCAGTGAGACCATTGTGACATCACAGGGCCTCATGGGAGCCAGGGGCCATTGTGACACAGCCAGGCCTCACAGAAGCAAGGGGCCATTGTGACACTGCAAGGTCTCACGGAAGCAAAGGGCCAGTGTGCCACAGCCAGGCCTTGTGGAACCAAGGGGCCATTGTGATCCTGGGGAGCCCAATAGAACCAAGGAGCCATTGTGACCCTGCAGCACCTTACGGAATCATGGAGACCCTTGTGACCCTCTGTGACCTCATGGAACCAGTGGGCCATTGTGTTATTCTGCAGCCCCATGGAACCAAGGAAACCATTGTGACACAGCCAGGCCTCGTGGAAGCAAGGGGCCTTTGTGCCGCTCTAGAGCCAAGGAGACCACTGTGATATTGCTGGGCCTCAAGGGAACAAAATGGTGATGCTGCAGGGCCCCAAGGCTGCAAAGAGCGTGGAACAGGTGTGGTTGGCTTGGCCTCCTGGGGGCCACCTGCCTGGTCCAGCTGAGCTTGGCATGTTGAGGGGTGCTTCTCCTCTGGCCCTGAAATGCTGGAGTTCCTTGCTTTCCTTTCTGTGCGAAAGCACTGTCCTTCTCCTCCAGGGACCCATGGCTGAAATTAGGATTCTACCTCCAAATTGGATTCTGTCCGAGGATTGTTCCCATGTGAAACCTGCCAGGACAGACAGCTCAGGCTGGCCTTGGCCTCTTAGGGGCCACCTCGCATCTGCCTTCAAAACACGTGGGGGCTGTGCTTCTCTTCCCATGGAATAAAACCATCTTTCAAGTCCAGCCATCCATGGCCAAAATTGGGAATCCACCTCTGAAATTCCATATCTCCAAGGAATAGCTCCCCGACAAAAGCTGCCAGGAATGTCCAGCTTCCCTTGGCTTCCTGAGGGCCAGCTCTCATCTGCCTTTGAAACACTGGGCCTCCTCACTTTTCTGCCAATGGAAAAGAACTGTCCTTCTGGGCCAGATGTCCATGGACAAAACTGGGATTTGGCCTCCCAAATTCCATCTAGCCAAGGATTGCTCCAAGACAAAAGCTGCCAAGACAAACAGGTCTGGCTGGCCTTGGCCTCCTTGAGGCACCACTAATCAGCCTTTGAAACACTGCGGCTCTGCCCTTTCCTTCCTGGGGAGAAGAAGTGTCATTCCCGTCCAGGCACCCACAGCTGAAATGGAATTCCACCTCCAAAACTCCCCGTATGTCCAAGGGTTGCTTTCAGACAGAAGCTGCAAGGACAGACAGGTCTGCCTTGCCTTGGCCTCTGGTGGCTGCCTCTCATCTGCCTTCAAAACACTCGGGTTCTGTGGTTTCCTTCCTGTAGAAAAGAACCAACCTTCTTGTCCAGGTGCCCGTGGCCTCGAGCACATGATCACTACAGAGGGACAAAGGAGCTCTGTGCTCAGTGGAGTGGAGAGTGAGGACAGTGGAGGAGAGTCCTGGGTGGGCTTGAAGGGTGGTTTCAGACATGGTGGATCCTTTCTAGCTAGTAGAGACCAGCTGGCAAAAGAAAGAATTAATGCCAAGGGCAGCTGGGCAGGTCCAGGCTGGACACAAGGAGAAAGGAATTTCTCTCCCAGGGCAGTGCAGTGGTGCAACGTGTCCCCCAGAAGGAGTCTGGAGCAGCCCAAGGCTTTGTGTGCCAAGGCAGAGCCAGGCAGGACGCAGAGCCATCAGCAAAGGAAGGGGCCCATTGTTACACAGCAGGGCCGCAGAACCAAGGAGATCATTGTGACACTGCACAACCTCATGCAATCAAGGCGTCCGTGTTACGCTACTGAACCTCACGGAGCCAAGGGTCCATTGTGACACTGCGGAGCCAAGGAGACTGTTGCTGACAGTACCAAAGTTCATGGAACCAAAAGTCCATTGTGACATTGTGGCGCCTCACGGAACCGTGGAGAGCATTATGACACTTTGTTACTATCTGATTTACACCCAGAAGGGCAAAGAAAAGGAAATCTCTGAGTATAAAAAGGAAAGAACTTTGAAGGTTCAAAATATTCCCAAAGACCAGATTAAAACCAAACGAGATTAAATGTTGGTGCCAAACAAATGGGTATCTCTTTATCTAATGGTAAGAGAGGCAAAGAGAAAGAAGGAGAAAAGTAGAGAAAAGTTAGAAAAGACAAGGTTACTCTAACAAGCACTGCATAAGTCACCACCACACTGTGCTACCTTTGTTGCTGCTGAGACAGGGTGGGGGAAGTGGAGAAGTTTTTGCCTTTTTTTTCCTGCTGTTTGAAGCCTCTTATCTGCCTCTTCTGAAGTCTAGAGCAGTTTGGCTGGAAAGCGGCGGCCCATCCTCCGAGATGCAGGCTCGACGCTTGCAGCTGAACCTGGGTCCGCCTGGGACGAAGGAGCAGGGCTAGGGGTTGCACAACTCCCTCGGGATTTCAGTGCAGGGGTGAAGGATTGGGGGGTGCTCCCCAGGCGGGCGGCGTCGGCTCCCGGAGGCCTCAGGGTGCCTCACGGCAGGCGATGGTGGTGGTGGGGGGAAAGGCAAAGGGCGGGGATTCTACCTTTTGCTTTTGCCTCCACATTTTGCACCAGTTTTGCCTTCCTTTTTATGGGCCTCAAGGCGGGCTATGCACGGCCCGTACGGCACGTAGTTTGCAGGCGTTCAAAAGTGATTATGATAAGCAGCCATCATGACGAAGCACTTTTGAAGCCTTTCAGGTGTTGAGCAGTGATAATGGCGAAGCGTTTTTTGGCGCCTTTCTCTTAGTATTAGGCTCTCGCACACTTCAGAAGCAAGGGGCCATTGTGACACAGCAGGGCCTTGTATAAGCAAGGGGTCATTGTAGCACGGCAGGGCCTCGTGGAATCAAGGGGATCGTAGTGACACTGCGGGGCTCCAGGAGGCCACGGGGCCATTCTGACTGTGTGGAAGCAAGGATACCGTTGTTACGCTACGGGGCATCATGGAACCAAGGAGGCCATTGTGAAGCAGCTGGGGAACCCGCTGAGACTATTATGACACTTCAAGGCCTTGTGACACTGAAGGGCCATTGTGGAACTGCAGGGCCTCGTGGAACCAGTGAGACCATTGTGACATCACAGGGCCTCATGGGAGCCAGGGGCCATTGTGACACAGCCAGGCCTCACAGAAGCAAGGGGCCATTGTGACACTGCAAGGTCTCACGGAAGCAAAGGGCCAGTGTGCCACAGCCAGGCCTTGTGGAACCAAGGGGCCATTGTGATCCTGGGGAGCCCAATAGAACCAAGGAGCCATTGTGACCCTGCAGCACCTTACGGAATCATGGAGACCCTTGTGACCCTCTGTGACCTCATGGAACCAGTGGGCCATTGTGTTATTCTGCAGCCCCATGGAACCAAGGAAACCATTGTGACACAGCCAGGCCTCGTGGAAGCAAGGGGCCTTTGTGCCGCTCTAGAGCCAAGGAGACCACTGTGATATTGCTGGGCCTCAGGGGAACAAAATGGTGATGCTGCAGGGCCCCAAGGCTGCAAAGAGCGTGGAACAGGTGTGGTTGGCTTGGCCTCCTGGGGGCCACCTGCCTGGTCCAGCTGAGCTTGGCATGTTGAGGGGTGCTTCTCCTCTGGCCCTGAAACGCTGGAGTTCCTTGCTTTCCTTTCTGTGCGAAAGCACTGTCCTTCTCCTCCAGGGACCCATGGCTGAAATTAGGATTCTACCTCCAAATTGGATTCTGTCCGAGGATTGTTCCCATGTGAAACCTGCCAGGACAGACAGCTCAGGCTGGCCTTGGCCTCTTAGGGGCCACCTCGCATCTGCCTTCAAAACACGCGGGGGCTGTGCTTCTCTTCCCATGGAATAAAACCATCTTTCAAGTCCAGCCATCCATGGCCAAAATTGGGAATCCACCTCTGAAATTCCATATCTCCAAGGAATAGCTCCCCGACAAAAGCTGCCAGGAATGTCCAGCTTCCCTTGGCTTCCTGAGGGCCAGCTCTCATCTGCCTTTGAAACACTGGGCCTCCTCACTTTTCTGCCAATGGAAAAGAACTGTCCTTCTGGGCCAGATGTCCATGGACAAAACTGGGATTTGGCCTCCCAAATTCCATCTAGCCAAGGATTGCTCCAAGACAAAAGCTGCCAAGACAAACAGGTCTGGCTGGCCTTGGCCTCCTTGAGGCACCACTAATCAGCCTTTGAAACACTGCGGCTCTGCCCTTTCCTTCCTGGGGAGAAGAAGTGTCATTCCCGTCCAGGCACCCACAGCTGAAATGGAATTCCACCTCCAAAACTCCCCGTATGTCCAAGGGTTGCTTTCAGACAGAAGCTGCAAGGACAGACAGGTCTGCCTTGCCTTGGCCTCTGGTGGCTGCCTCTCATCTGCCTTCAAAACACTGGGGTTCTGTGGTTTCCTTCCTGTAGAAAAGAACCAACCTTCTTGTCCAGGTGCCCGTGGCCTCGAGCACATGATCACTACAGAGGGACAAAGGAGCTCTGTGCTCAGTGGAGTGGAGAGTGAGGACAGTGGAGGAGAGTCCTGGGTGGGCTTGAAGGGTGGTTTCAGACATGGTGGATCCTTTCTAGCTAGTAGAGACCAGCTGGCAAAAGAAAGAATTAATGCCAAGGGCAGCTGGGCAGGTCCAGGCTGGACACAAGGAGAAAGGAATTTCTCTCCCAGGGCAGTGCAGTGGTGCAACGTGTCCCCCAGAAGGAGTCTGGAGCAGCCCAAGGCTTTGTGTGCCAAGGCAGAGCCAGGCAGGACGCAGAGCCATCAGCAAAGGAAGGGGCCCATTGTTACACAGCAGGGCCGCAGAACCAAGGAGATCATTGTGACACTGCACAACCTCATGCAATCAAGGCGTCCGTGTTACGCTACTGAACCTCACGGAGCCAAGGGTCCATTGTGACACTGCGGAGCCAAGGAGACTGTTGCTGACAGTACCAAAGTTCATGGAACCAAAAGTCCATTGTGACATTGTGGCGCCTCACGGAACCGTGGAGAGCATTATGACACTTTGTTACTATCTGATTTACACCCAGAAGGGCAAAGAAAAGGAAATCTCTGAGTATAAAAAGGAAAGAACTTTGAAGGTTCAAAATATTCCCAAAGACCAGATTAAAACCAAACGAGATTAAATGTTGGTGCCAAACAAATGGGTATCTCTTTATCTAATGGTAAGAGAGGCAAAGAGAAAGAAGGAGAAAAGTAGAGAAAAGTTAGAAAAGACAAGGTTACTCTAACAAGCACTGCATAAGTCACCACCACACTGTGCTACCTTTGTTGCTGCTGAGACAGGGTGGGGGAAGTGGAGAAGTTTTTGCCTTTTTTTTCCTGCTGTTTGAAGCCTCTTATCTGCCTCTTCTGAAGTCTAGAGCAGTTTGGCTGGAAAGCGGCGGCCCATCCTCCGAGATGCAGGCTCGACGCTTGCAGCTGAACCTGGGTCCGCCTGGGACGAAGGAGCAGGGCTAGGGGTTGCACAACTCCCTCGGGATTTCAGTGCAGGGGTGAAGGATTGGGGGGTGCTCCCCAGGCGGGCGGCGTCGGCTCCCGGAGGCCTCAGGGTGCCTCACGGCAGGCGATGGTGGTGGTGGGGGGAAAGGCAAAGGGCGGGGATTCTACCTTTTGCTTTTGCCTCCACATTTTGCACCAGTTTTGCCTTCCTTTTTATGGGCCTCAAGGCGGGCTATGCACGGCCCGTACGGCACGTAGTTTGCAGGCGTTCAAAAGTGATTATGATAAGCAGCCATCATGACGAAGCACTTTTGAAGCCTTTCAGGTGTTGAGCAGTGATAATGGCGAAGCGTTTTTTGGCGCCTTTCTCTTAGTATTAGGCTCTCGCACACTTCAGAAGCAAGGGGCCATTGTGACACAGCAGGGCCTTGTATAAGCAAGGGGTCATTGTAGCACGGCAGGGCCTCGTGGAATCAAGGGGATCGTAGTGACACTGTGGGGCTCCAGGAGGC
Source organism: Coloeus monedula (assembly GCF_965178545.1). Taxonomy (NCBI): domain Eukaryota; kingdom Metazoa; phylum Chordata; class Aves; order Passeriformes; family Corvidae; genus Coloeus; species Coloeus monedula. The sequence goes on along the minus strand of NW_028120805.1, from coordinate 230,950 downwards.
CACGGGGCCATTCTGACTGTGTGGAAGCAAGGATACCGTTGTTACGCTACGGGGCATCATGGAACCAAGGAGGCCATTGTGAAGCAGCTGGGGAACCCGCTGAGACTATTATGACACTTCAAGGCCTTGTGACACTGAAGGGCCATTGTGGAACTGCAGGGCCTCGTGGAACCAGTGAGACCATTGTGACATCACAGGGCCTCATGGGAGCCAGGGGCCATTGTGACACAGCCAGGCCTCACAGAAGCAAGGGGCCATTGTGACACTGCAAGGTCTCACGGAAGCAAAGGGCCAGTGTGCCACAGCCAGGCCTTGTGGAACCAAGGGGCCATTGTGATCCTGGGGAGCCCAATAGAACCAAGGAGCCATTGTGACCCTGCAGCACCTTACGGAATCATGGAGACCCTTGTGACCCTCTGTGACCTCATGGAACCAGTGGGCCATTGTGTTATTCTGCAGCCCCATGGAACCAAGGAAACCATTGTGACACAGCCAGGCCTCGTGGAAGCAAGGGGCCTTTGTGCCGCTCTAGAGCCAAGGAGACCACTGTGATATTGCTGGGCCTCAGGGGAACAAAATGGTGATGCTGCAGGGCCCCAAGGCTGCAAAGAGCGTGGAACAGGTGTGGTTGGCTTGGCCTCCTGGGGGCCACCTGCCTGGTCCAGCTGAGCTTGGCATGTTGAGGGGTGCTTCTCCTCTGGCCCTGAAACGCTGGAGTTCCTTGCTTTCCTTTCTGTGCGAAAGCACTGTCCTTCTCCTCCAGGGACCCATGGCTGAAATTAGGATTCTACCTCCAAATTGGATTCTGTCCGAGGATTGTTCCCATGTGAAACCTGCCAGGACAGACAGCTCAGGCTGGCCTTGGCCTCTTAGGGGCCACCTCGCATCTGCCTTCAAAACACGCGGGGGCTGTGCTTCTCTTCCCATGGAATAAAACCATCTTTCAAGTCCAGCCATCCATGGCCAAAATTGGGAATCCACCTCTGAAATTCCATATCTCCAAGGAATAGCTCCCCGACAAAAGCTGCCAGGAATGTCCAGCTTCCCTTGGCTTCCTGAGGGCCAGCTCTCATCTGCCTTTGAAACACTGGGCCTCCTCACTTTTCTGCCAATGGAAAAGAACTGTCCTTCTGGGCCAGATGTCCATGGACAAAACTGGGATTTGGCCTCCCAAATTCCATCTAGCCAAGGATTGCTCCAAGACAAAAGCTGCCAAGACAAACAGGTCTGGCTGGCCTTGGCCTCCTTGAGGCACCACTAATCAGCCTTTGAAACACTGCGGCTCTGCCCTTTCCTTCCTGGGGAGAAGAAGTGTCATTCCCGTCCAGGCACCCACAGCTGAAATGGAATTCCACCTCCAAAACTCCCCGTATGTCCAAGGGTTGCTTTCAGACAGAAGCTGCAAGGACAGACAGGTCTGCCTTGCCTTGGCCTCTGGTGGCTGCCTCTCATCTGCCTTCAAAACACTGGGGTTCTGTGGTTTCCTTCCTGTAGAAAAGAACCAACCTTCTTGTCCAGGTGCCCGTGGCCTCGAGCACATGATCACTACAGAGGGACAAAGGAGCTCTGTGCTCAGTGGAGTGGAGAGTGAGGACAGTGGAGGAGAGTCCTGGGTGGGCTTGAAGGGTGGTTTCAGACATGGTGGATCCTTTCTAGCTAGTAGAGACCAGCTGGCAAAAGAAAGAATTAATGCCAAGGGCAGCTGGGCAGGTCCAGGCTGGACACAAGGAGAAAGGAATTTCTCTCCCAGGGCAGTGCAGTGGTGCAACGTGTCCCCCAGAAGGAGTCTGGAGCAGCCCAAGGCTTTGTGTGCCAAGGCAGAGCCAGGCAGGACGCAGAGCCATCAGCAAAGGAAGGGGCTAGCGAGGTGGGGCAGCCGGGGGGATGACGACAGGAAGCCTGCAGGGACAGAGACACAGGGCATGGACACTATAGGACAGCCTGGGCTGGAGAGGGCAGAGGGATGTGCAGAAGCTGAAAGGCCCTGACAGAGGCAACTTCTGCAGCACTTTGGCCAGGGCTGCTGTCCCTGCCCCTGAGGCAAGTTGGGAGGCAATTGACCCTTGCCGCCCTGGGACCTCATTGTCTCTTTTTTCCTGCTCAGCAGCATGGCAGGGGCCACCCCATGGTCCTGCCCTTGGCATTGCACATGCCCACATCCCAGTGCCCCGGGAAGAGTCCCGAGCAATGAGGGAGGGACAGGATCTGCCTTTCCGGTGGCTGGGGCACTGCCTGCAGCCAGCCCGGGCACAGCACAGAGGCACAGAGGAGTTCCATCAGTTAGGGCTGGGAAGATGCTGAGAAGTGACTGGGGGAGAATCATTCCCAGCCCTTGACACAGGAAGCCTCTGGCTGCAGGACAGTGCAGCAGCAGTTCCTGGGGTGATCTCCTCAGGCTGGAACATTCCACTGACTGTGGATCCAGGAAGTACATTCTCTGAGTATCTCTGGTGTAGAACATGAGGACATGCTCAGGGCTTCAGCTCAGTCCAGTAATATTTCCAAGACAATCCTTTCTATAAGGATGAAATTTCCTGAGACTGTTTTCAGTTTCCTACTCTTGGGGAATGGGGGAAATGATGAAGGAATTCTTCATTTTTAAGAGTCCCTAAGGCATCGGAAGTGAAACTTGAGTGCTCTGCAGGAGTCTCCTAAAGTGCTTTCAAGCCACTCCTCTGCCCATGCACAGCACCGGCATCACCTTTGCTGGACCCGCCAGCCTTAGTCTGACCTATCCTTTCTCCCACCTGCAAACAGAACGTGTCCCCAGCCAGTGCTCTGCAAACAGGCAGGTTTCTGTAGGGCCAAGGAGAGTGCACAGAGATATGGGGTCTGTGAGTGCCGGAAGGAAGAGGTCAGGCACAGGGAAACACCTCCAGGAGGAAGATCTTCAGCAAGCAGAGAGAAGATCAGGCATTTAGAGAAAACAAAAGGCAGAAATGTTGTGGCAGGGAGAGCTTAGAGACCTCCACAGGATGCCCTCGAGTGCAGCCCCTCCCTCTGAACAAGCCCCCTCCCCTCCTCTCTCCCTCAGCCAAGCCTCTACCCTCAGGGCCGGGGGTCCAAGAAGTGAAGCCCCTCCTGTGCAGGCAGAGCTGCAGCAGAGCTTTGGGGCAGCTCTGCAGTCCCGGGCCCAGTTCCCTCTGCAGAGCACAGGGCTGGGAGCAGCTGCCTGGCACTGGGGGGCTCTGGGAGGGGGCACAGCTGGCTCAGCTAGCTCAGGGTGACGCTGTCCCCAGTGCCCGGCTGTGGGCAATGCAGCCAGGGAAGGAGCTCAATCTCCCTACATCCAATGCCATCATTAGGACACGGCTTTCTTCTTGAGGATTCCCCCTCAGCTCTGAGCTTGCCTCCAGGACGCAAACAGGTCATGTAGCATCTTTGTGTTACCTGAAAGCCCCACAGTGAGACACAAAAGTTTGATGATGGAGAAAGTGCTGTTGGGTTGGTGAAATGAGCCACTTGTGTATTTGGCTACCAATGTGGGGCTGAGACCTCGAGAAGGGGATGGACATTTGATGGGCTGTGGTGGATCGATCTGCGCTCAGCAGTGTTGGGATGGTTTTTAAGGGAAATATGGGAGGGTGATTATCCTCTATCTGAGAAGGGTGAAAGCCCAGAGGATCTTGGAACAGGACAGAGTGACAGACCACCTCCCCTCACTCTCCACTCACCACCCTGCCTCACAGAACTCGCTCTATTCTCCCTGAAGGCAGCAGAAATGCTGAGTGTTTCTGACATCCAAAAACAGTCAGCAGGGGAGATGAAGAGGAGCTATAAAAACCTCTAGAACACTTTAAAAGCTTTTGCCATTCCTGTTCTCTGGCTCTGGGTGTGCCCTTGTGTTAGCTGGGGTTTCAAAGCGGAACACCAGGACCGGTCCCTGTCCCCCTCCCACTTCTGCACAGCAAGGCTGAATTATAAAAACCCCCGGAGCAATTGCCCTGAAACTCATGTCACACTCAGCCAGCACCAACCAGGGCTGCGGCTGGAGCTGAAGGAAGATCTGCTAGAAAAACAGAAGGGTGTTGTCGGTGATTGAACACGGACTTGGCCGGCTGCATGCAAAGCCAAATTCTATGGAACAAGTCACATCTTTATATACTGTTCCAAACCAACAGTTCAGCAGCTACAAACTTCAGCTTCTAAGGTTATATGTTTTACATCTCCAAGGGCTACAGATTACCATCTCCTCGCCTAATCTCCCGTTAACTATCCTACTCTTTGTCTCGCCTCTTGCTCTTTGTCTCGCCTCCTGCCAGACTCGGCTCCGGCCCGCCTGCCCCGTCTCTCCAAGGCCCCACGCCAGCCAAAGCCCTTCTCCGTGGCCACACTCTGAATCCCCATAAGGTGTCAGTGTGTGACAGGAGAAGGATTTGTGGGACATGTCTTTGATTTTGCTGAGAGACGTTTCCCTTAAGCTGTGACTGACTTTTCTCCATGAACAGGTCCCCATGTCCACACACAGCGAATGTCCAACAGCAGCTCCATCAGCCCCTTTCTCCTCCTGGCATTGGCAGACACGCGGCAGCTGCAGCTCCTGCACTTCTGCCTCTTCCTGGGCATCTCCCTGGCTGCCCTCCTGGGCAGCGGCCTCATCATCAGCGCCGGAGCCTGCGGCCACCACCTGCACACCCCCATGTTCTTCTTCCTGCTCACCCTCGCCCCCACCTACCTGGGCTCCATCTGCACCACTGTCCTCAAAGCCATGCACAATTCCCTTTTGGGACACCAGAACCACCTCCTACGCAGGAGGTGCTGCACAGCCTCTTTCTCTTTCTCTTTTTCATTTCAGCGGAGTTTTCCCTCCTCGCCGTCAAGTGCTACGACTGCTACGTGTCCCTCTGCAAACCCTTGCAAGACGGGATCCTCCTGGGCAGCAGAGCTTGTGCTCACATGGCAGCAGCTGCCTGGGCCAGTGGCTTTCTCAACGCTCTGCTGCACACGGCCACTACGTTTTCCTTGCCCCTGTGGCAGGGCAGTGCCCTGGGCCAGTTCTTGGGTGAAATCTCACAGATTCTCAAGCTCTCCTGCTCACACTGCCACCTCAGGGAACTCGGGCTTGCTGTGTTTTCCATCTGTTTAACTTTTGGTTCTTTTGTGTTCATTGTTTTCTCCTATGTGCAGCTCTTCAGGGCTGTGCTGAGGATCCCCTCTGAGCAGGGATGCCACAAAGCCTTTTGCACGTGCCTCCCTCACCTGGCCGTGGTCTCCCTGTTCCTCAGCACTGGCTTTGTTGCCTGCCTGAAACCCCCCTCCATCTCCTCCCGATCCCTGGACCTGGCACTGCCAGTTCTGTAGTCAGTGGTGCCTCCAGCCCTGAAGCCCCTCATCTGCAGCCTGAGGAAGCAGGAGCTCAAGGATGCCCTGAGGGAAATGATGACTGGATGCTTTCCAGCAGCAAAAACCTGCCTGTTTTCAGCTCCATAGGCTAAAGTGTAATCATTAGGGGCCCAGCCTGCCTTCTCAGGTTGTTTTGGTGGTGGTGGTTGTAATGAATTCCGGGACTCAATCTGCTAATTACAATTTTATTTATTAACAGCAAGCAAGCAAGGCAAAAGCAAATACAGTGCTGGGCGGCAGGGGAGTCTCCGCTCCACCAACTGCCGCACTTTTCGCCAGTTCCAGTTCCTTCTTATACAGTCTCTTTTCCTGTTAACGTGTCTTTTTCATGGTATTCTGGACATGTGTGACTTGTTGCTAGGGGGTCTTTTTTTCCTCCTGGTGGTCGCAGAATGAAGGTTAGTAGTCATCCTCCGGTGTCTTTTGGTTGACCCTTCCTTGTATGGTCATTATGCTCAAGGTCCTGGAACTAAAAGCTGATTAAGCAAGTACAGATAGGGATTAGGCAAGCACATATTTGTCTCTGGCTCTTATCTGGGTATAGGCAACTGGTTTCCTGCTACTTGATATTTAGTGGACAAAACATCCTGTATCCTTCACAGTGGTTTTGGGGCTTTTTTTCTTCTCATATGTTAATGTTGTACCCAAAAGATTTTGTTATGCATCTTATTCACTGTTTACAGGCTGAATGTGACTGTTGACAGGGACTGTGTCAATAAGGAGTCTGCTCTGTGGGTATTCACATTAAATAAAGGACCCATCAGCAAGGTGTCTGTTCGAGATCCTTTGGTTGAGTCCATCCCTGAAGCTGGAGGGCAGGGCCAGTTTTGCAGGCGTTGGGGGGAAGAGTCCCAGCAGAGCAGCACAGCCAGGGAGGGAGCAGCAGAGCTTGGTCTTTTCAGAGCTCCTCTCTTATTACTTCCACTCTCTCCTTTGGAGCCGCTGTGATGGTGTAAGGCCAACAGCTCTGTCCGGGTGGTGTGAGTCCTGCTGCATGTCACAGGCCATGGGCACTGCTGGGACACAGCTGGGCTCTGCCACAGCAGTTCCATCAGCAAAGGGCACCTCCTGAAGGCACTGCAGGAAGGCTTTGCTCTCCGCCTACAGTCACTGTCAGGAACAGGCCCAAGGACCAGACTCTAAAGAGGCTGCCTGTGTTCCTTGTTCTCCCAGGGCTCAGTGGGATGAGATCAGGGTCCCAGTGTGGCCTTCAAGAGACTCAGGTGTGGTTCAGGTTTTGCTTGTTGGTGGCCAGTGCCCACCAGATGGTGAATGGTCTGTGATGAACCTTCCTGGGGCTCTGCAGCTTGTGCCAGGGCTGATGGCAGAGGAATGTTCTTCTGGAGGGACTTGGGAGCTGCCAGCAGAACACAGGGGACCTGCAGGGACAGTGTGTGCCAGGGATCAGCAGTGAGTGGAGCTCACTGGGCACAGGCCTGTCCAGGGTGGGCTCACCCACAGATAAAGGACTGAATGTTTCCTGTGACCCATGAGAGCTCTGCAGCCCCAGGGGACACAGCAGGTACAGGGAAAGGAGTCTGGGCAGTGACTCGTCTGACCCTAGGGGAAGTTGCAGAGGAGGATCCAGGGCAGCCCCAGCCCATGTGCCAGCCCTGGAACAAGGCAGGCACCTCTGAGCACCCTCCATGGCCACAGCAGAGCCTGTGTGGGAGGTGGTCAGTGCAGGGAGCACCATCAGCTGCAGAGCTCTGTCTCCCAGCTTGAGCAGCACAGCCCAGCAGAGGCAGCCCATGGCCCCGGGCAGCACAGCCCCCATGCTCTGCAGAGCAGCACCCCCAGCTCGGGGGCTGTGGGCAGCAGGGCAGAGGCTACAGCAATGGCTGCTCAGGCCAGCACAGACGTGTTCCCCTGGGAAAAGCTCTGTGGGGAGCTGGGATGGGCCAGGAGAAGAGCAGGAGCTCGTGTGTGTGCAGAGGAGCCCTGGCAAGAGGCTGCCCTGTGCCTGGGATAGCAGCAGGAGCAGCCTGAGGAGCCCCGGAGCCAACTCTCTGCTGCTGTGCCTGGCAGCGGGGCCCTGGGGCTGCACGAGCTGCCCGAGCTGAGGATCTCCTGAGCATTCCAGACACAGAGTCACTGTCCCAGACCTCCAGTGCCTCCAGTTCCTGCTGCAGGGCCAGACAGGACTGGGCTTCTTTGCAGGGCTGGGGCCGGGGCAGGGAGAGGAAAACAATGGACCCTTGATTGTAGGAGTCCCCACAGTGTCACAATGCTCTCCATGGTTCCATGAGGCCTTGCAGTGTCACGCTGGTCCCTTGGTTCCTTTGGGCCCCACGGTGTCACTATGGCACCCTTGGTTACACGAGGCCCCACGGTGTTGCAAGGCCCCTTTGGTTCTCCGAGGGCCCTCAGTGTCTGTTTTGCCAGTGGGCAGGGTCAGCACCAAAGACACAGACACCAAGTTCAGGAATAGTGTAATTTATTATAATGCAAAACTGCAAAGAATCACAAAAGGAGAAGCCCAGCAAAGCACCCAATCATCACTACCAAAAATTGCGTACGGTAATCAAGAAAGAGACAGCACCAGTTACCCTCAGGCCTTGCCATCATCCACATCCTCACATTAGCTGGGGGAAGCTGTCACAGCCCAGGACTGGAGAGCCATTCCCGGACCCTGGGAATTCCTGCAGGTACATCCACCTTTGCGGGCAACGAGGCTTGAACCTCGCTGTGAGAGGGCCCAGCTTTGACAGTGTTGAACAAACAAGCTGACATCACTTCTAGTGTGGGAACATCTGTTTTCATTCTCCTGTTTGGTTTCTCCCAAAGCCTGGCCAGGGCTCAAGGAGGAAGCGAGGGAGTTTGATCCTAAACCCCCAAACAAGGCCAGATGGGGCCTTGTCCAGTTTCTAAATACAGAAAGGTAAATCCATGTTTCACCAATGAACATAGAGCATATTGCTAATAATGCTTTGTTAATGAGCAGATAGAAATAGAACATTTGGTTGGAAGGTTCATGTAGATGTCAACTTTGGCTCAGAGCCTGTTGTTCAGGCCTCAGTCAGGGCCTGTTGTTCAGGCCTCAGTACTTCAATCAGTCCTTTGACCTAGAGACAAACTACAACCTTCATAACAATTCTTTTGATACTACAATCTTAGATTTAAATATTAGTATTACTTTGTTGACAAGCCAAAATATCATACGAGAAGTGCTTTAAGGGTATATTTTCACAATCTTCATAGGAACGCTTAACCCAGCCATGTTTAAAGAGCTGTACGTGAGTTTGATTCCATTTCCCTTTATACTGGGTGCAATTGAACAGTTTACAGTGTGGGTGCATACAACCTATTCCAGGAGACAACTCCCTCCACAGACACTTTTTCGTACATATATTCCTCTTTATCCAATTTAGGCAAGAAATGCCTTTTCTATGAAAATGCAGCGGTCAGGGATTGCCACCCTCGGTCTAGAACTCTGTTTTTATCATGAACTGTGCTCAAGTTTCTAACCCACCATTTGGGTTGGGCCAGATGGGCCAGCCAAGGCCAGTCATCGAATCCTTCTGGACTTCCACGCACCCAGCAATTACTGAGGTTAAATGAGTTCCCTATCTCTGCTCCTACTGTTAGAAATCTATTTTCCCAACCAGTGCTCCGATTACAATGACAACATTAAATCAACAAGATCAACAATAGTTTCACTGTTAAGTGGTCCCTTTCTGTCTGCAGAAGTCACTCAGTGGCACATCAGTCTTCACATCGAGCGCCGTGGATCAGAGCACTTTCCAAAGGGACCATTGGGGCAAACAGGGAGATTTGGTGTGGCAGGCTCTGCAAAACAATATCCTGTAACATCTCTTTGCTCTCACATAAAACACTTGGCTGCAGGGATATGTTCCCATCTTTCTCACCCAGGTTTCAGGATTCAAACAGTGTTGTCTTTCCCTACACTCTTACTTCAGCTGGCTCGGGTGGGCCATTTGGCCTCTGGACCCACACTCTGGCTCCACAATTAGGACTGGTGGATCCAAACCCTTTATCTCCATGAACAGTAGTGATGTGAGGTGGATGTCCTTTTTTCACGGTTGTTTTAAAAACTGGCAATATCAATAATTGTGCTACCCTGCCGTGGGGTTGAATAATCCAGTGTTGTTCGCTATTGTTTAACAGAACTACTTTAATTTCTCCTTGATAATCTGCACCAAGCACTCCTCCCACTGATGCCTTTTCCTGATCTTAAAATCAAGAGTCATACATGGTTAGAAGGGGAAAAGGGATTTTAACTTGGTATTTATTTTAAGGATCCTTAGGTGTACACATCCAGGTCATATGCATCTAGATGCACCCCGCCGAGTCTATGTCTGTCTCCTTCCCCCCAATATTGGTATAACATTATAGGTTTTACTAATTAACATATCTATCAAAGATTCCCCAATGAGACGCTCAAGTGAGCCCCCCTCCCCAAGGAAATTTCCCCTGGATGGTTCTATCTTGGTTTACAGAATGTGTTCTGGAGAGGACCTTGGGGTCTGGGGCACACTGATCCCTAGCTATGAAGCTTCTAAAATGTTTAGTCTCTTAGCTTGACAAACGGGTCCAAGAATGCAGGCAAAAAGCACTAGGAATACAGAAGTTGTAAAAAGGTAAAATAGGGGTATAAAAGAAAAGGCAAAAATCTTCATGGCATCACCACCATATGAACACTTGTCAAGGCCAAACTTGAGTGAGTAGTTATCAAACCAAAGTGTCCCGGAGGAATCTGAATTCCTGTGCCGGTATTGATAACTCTCATTTGCTTCTGATTTATCCTAATTAATTCTAATGCGTAAAGGTCCAGCCCTGCAGCCTCTGGGATGGCCCTGTCAGGGGCCATCACCCCCGGAACAATTTCCCAGGAAGTCAAAGTGTCACTGTCCGTGGTTGTATTTCCAAATTGGGTGCAGCCATGCGCATCTAGGGGGTTTCCATTTCCCCAGTGGGCCCATTGTTAAGGATATGGAGCACATCTGTGAGGTGGGTTTTTCATTGCAACAGGTTCCCATCTCCTATATTTTTCAACTGCTCTTTTAACAACCCCTTCATCTGTTCAATCAATTCTGCAGCTTGTGGATAGTCTGGTCTATGAAAAACCCAGCAGTCTTACTCACTTTATTTTTCACAGTAACAGCCAAAGCATTCCATGTCCTAGCGTCAACAAACCCTATAAAAACAGCCAGTTTCATCCCTTCCTCCTTCATCTGTTGTATACAACCTCACACAGTTTCCCAGCGATGTTGGGGTCCTGGCCAATCATTTTCTGTAGAGTATTTAGTCTTATATCCCTGAGCAGCCAAAGCTAACAAATTGGTATTTGGAGCATTATTTCACAATGTCATTATATACATATGAAAACATAAACATACAAGTTTTATTGTATTATATACATGTGGATAATTCTTTTTATTATTATTCTTGTTGTTATTATTATTATTTCCTTTGCTCAAACAAATCCAAGCTCAAGATTAAATCTTCTTCTGTCGCTCCGTGTGAGAGCGTTTCAACAACAATCGTTCCTTCTGTTGGTGCTGTTTCCGAGATGCTGTTAACAAAATTCACCCTCATCTTCCCAAACCTACAAGTTCTTTTCCTTTTTCCATATGCAATTTTTGGATGCATTTTAATTCATCCAGTGCTTCAGCTTCTTTCAATTGACGTCCTCATTGCTCGCACGGTGGTCCGACCTCAGCCCACGCCACAGCCAGCAAACCCTCAGGAAGGTCTTCCCATCCGGGAATTTTGGATGGGACTGATTCCTTACACTTACATTTAAAAAGCAGCATTTTGTTGTGATCCGGCCAGACTATACCAAATTTTTTTTACCAGCGGGCAGGGTCAGCACCAAAGACACAGACACCAACTCAAGGAATCAGCATCATTTACTGTAGTTCAAAGCAGCAGAGAATCACAAAAGGAGAAGCTCAGCAATGCACCCAATCATCACTACCAAAGATTGCCTGTAGTGATTAAGAAAGAGACAGCAGCAGTTACCCTCAGACTTTACCATCACCCACATGCACACATCAGCTGGGGGAAGCTGTCACAGCCCAGGACTGGGGAGCCACTTGCGGACACTGGGAGTTCCTGCAGGTGCCTCCACCCACAGGTGAGGCTTCCAACCTCGCTGTGAGAGGGCCCGGCTTTGATAGTGTTGAACTAACAAACCGACAGCACTTCTAGTGTGGGAATATCTGGTTTCATTCTCCTGTTTGGTTTCTCCCAAAGCCTGGCCAGGGCTGAAGGAGGAAGCAAGGGAGTTGACTTTGACCATACAGCCCCAAACAAGGCCAGATGTCAGATTTCATGGCCTTGTCCAGCTTCCAAATACAGAAAGGTCAATCCATGTTTCACTAATGGGTGGATACATCTATCAGAGTGCTAATGACCATGCACATTTTATTAATGAGCAAGTTTAAAGATAACCTTTGCTTGGAAGGTTCTGATGGTGCCCCAAGCCCTGGGACTGGAGGGGGCCCTTGGCTGCGGGGCTGGGAAGGAGCTGCCCCTTGTACTCACTCTGCCTCACGCAAAGCTGGGCCGCTCACAAGTGGGGCAGCACAGCAAACAGGCAGCCTGCAAGTCTCTTCCATCCTCGTCTCTTGAGATTTTTCACCTTTGAGCTTAAGGTCTACAAAGGCAACTGCTTTTGTCCCACTGTGTATCCCCACGTTAAGCAATGCTGCTAAATCCACCTGTAGCACAGCAGCAGGGGAAAGGCCTCAGCCCTTCAGTGTCAGGAGCTGCCGGGCTCTGCCTGAGCAGCTCAGCCAGCAGGAAGGGAGCTGCTCCATATGGGAACGAGGAGCAAAGGACTGCAGCACCTCCTTCTTGGGCAGAGCCAAAATTCGGTGGGGGAGCAACAGAGTTATTCTCGTGCACTGGTGCATCAGCACTGCAGGTGCTGTGCCCACAAGCACATGGCTCGAGATCTGCAAAAGAATTCTGCAACTCTTGACTGGGTCAGGATGTCACCAGTGCTAAACTCCACTTTAGTCCAAAGCAACCAGTTTACACCTCTACTGGTGTCTGCTAGATTTTTTTCTTCAGGGTTGTCCGTTTCCCGTGCTTCACGTGTCGGAGGAAAATAACTTTAAGGGATGGGACTATGCAATTACACGAATTTATTGTTTAAAATAACAAACGCATCAGTCGAGGCGTGAGATTTTACAACACCTCTGAGTAATGGCGACTAGTCACAAGATTTAAGGTTACATCGTAATTTATAACTTTCTAATCCAATAGATACTTAAAATGACACTTTGTTTTAGATTAATGACCTATCACCTGTGGCACTTCTCACTGCAATGCAGCTATGTCTTGACCAATAACTTCTCATGTCACACACACACAAATGTCTCTCTTATACCATTTACATTCTTAACTTAAACTATATAAAATCACACTATTATATTTTAAAACCCTTCACCAAAACACCCAGTGTACAATTTTACTTATAATGATAGGAACACAAGTTTGTAAACCTTTTGCTTAAAGTCCACAAATCTCTGTCAATTAAGCCAGACCTAGTCTCTTCCAGGGTTGTAAATCAAAGCCTCCTTTAATTGCAGGAGTTTCTACTCCTCTGTCTCCCACAAGGGTATCCAGACAAAAGGAAACAGAGGAGGAGCCTACATTTTCGTTGTTGGGCAAAAATGTATCTCATTTTGCTGTACATTCCTTTTTTAAGATGTGTAATCTCTTTAAAAAAAAAAAGAAAAAAGAAAAACCAGAAACAATATGAAAGAGAAAAAAACCAAATGTGTATGAAAAATCTTTTGTGACTTTGGATTAAGAGGTAACTGATCCTTTTAAAAAGAGAACTAAGTTATTTACTTTGCAAATGTGCTGATGGCATGGATCCATCTCACTGACCTCAGCATCCTTTTTTAAAGAATTTGGGGTTTGTTGCCAATATTAAGTTATTTTAAATTGTGGTTGAAGCAATAGGAAATTGAAATATGGATTGTGCATGACCGTGTCTTGAGTGTAAAAATATTGCAGTTTGAAACTTGGACCTAAAGTATTGCAAAGAAAAGTTAGACATACCAATGGATTGTGTGACAGCAGCTTTTCCTATAGCATGTGCAGCATCAGAAAGATTTCATCAGTGTGGCTGTGGGTGCTTTTAGCTTTGTCCTGTGCCACTCTATGATGACATGAAACAGGACTTAACCTGCCACCAGCCCAGGCCACCCTTTGCTACCCCAGCTCCTTGGACCTTGTGTCCGCACAAGCAGACACAAAGTGTTTCTGCTGCTTCCCCCTTTTGCACAAATCCACAGAAAGCTGGGATTTTTCCAGGTCTCGTGTCTCCATTGTGCCATATTCCTAAAGAACCAGCAGCCCCTCCCGATGAATACGGTGAGTTACACAGATGCTTGTCAGCTCCACTTCCTGCCTAGAAATATTGAAACTGCTTCTAAATGCTGCTCACTTCAGCTCTTGGACACCTACTCATACACAGCTGGGACAAAAATGCCCCGGATGCCAGCTGACAAGGTGAGTTACGCCAAAGAAGGTCTATGTGGGAAATCTCTATCCCTGCCTATCCTTTTAAGAGATCTGTACACGGGGGTGCACATAGATGTGTCTTGTAACTAAAGGAAGGAATGTGCAAGCAACGTGACTTTCACTCTCCGCGCTCGTTCCGCAGCCACGGGTACAAAGACATTATGGGAACCCTTGTGCAGACAGAGCCTTCTATCCCTGTAGAAGGGAGCGCAGCGGGTGGGGGCCGTTGGCGGGCGGCGAGCCCCGGGCAGCAGGCGAGATCCGGCTCCGCACCTGCCGGGCCCTGCTAAGGCTCAATGCCGGCTCCTCTGCAACAGCAAAGACCTTCAGCCTTGTCACTGCCCAGAGGGGCAGTGCCGGCCCGGCCGCACAGCTCGTTTTCCCCACAAGTTGCAGGAGGTGAGAAGGCAACACTTGCAAACACTGACTGCGAGCCGCAGCGCCGGCTGCGCACCATTAACCTCAGCTCTGGGACCACTGTCTGCCCCAAGCTCCGGGGGATGCGGTGGGAGCCCTGCTGGGCTCCGCCCTGGGGCCATCCTCCAGTGCCAGCTGCAAACAGGGAGCATTTAGTTGCCACCAAGAGCCCAGCCACGCGTGGAGGGGAGCTGGTGCAGGTGCGGCCTGCGCTGCTGCCTGCTGTGCTCTGGGGCTGCTGCTCCCCGCAGAGGGAACTGCACTGGCGTGCCAGAGGAGACAAAGAAGCTTCAGCTTAAGCCGAACTGAGCTGGGTGGCTGGGCTGGCAGGAGTGGGGAGGGTCAAGGGCATTCACAGAGCTCATCCTGCTGCAAGGACGAGGAAAAGTGGCCGTGGGAAGCTAACAGTGAGGAGAGCTGAGGCCTGGAGGGCAGCTCTTGAATGACACTCAGGTCTCACCGGACCTCTGAGACATTGCTGCTCTTCTGCCAGTGACAGGATGAGTCCCTAAACCTGGGGCTCGCTCCTCCTCGTCGTGGTCAGGGGCATCAAGGAAGGCTACAGTGCGACAGAGACTGCCCTGAGCTGGCAACTCACTGGGGGAAAAGAGGGTGGGAGCACTTGTGAAGTAAAAGGCAGGTGGGGCAGAGAACTGTTCAGAGAAGGGCTGAGCTAAAGCTTGAGCAAGCTGAGAAATGTCATTTGGGGTCATCCCACATTGATTTCATTTCACAAGTTATTGAACAAGTTTATTTGGGGCGGGGGGGTGGTGTCATGTTTTCCCCTGGAGGCGTGCACTCTGCAGGCTTGAGCTGCGTTGCCAAAATGCTCGGGCACGTCTCTGCTGCAGCTCACACCGGTTCTTCTTTGGCTTCTTCCGGCCCGGTGCTGAGCCGCAGCAGAGCCCTGGCGGAGCCCAGAGCAGCCTCAGCATCCACAGAGCCCGGCTGCAAGGGGAGAAAGCAGAAACCGCCCGTCACTTGAAGGCTGCTGTCCCCCTTGTCCCAGCCGCCCGCGGTGCCCAGGCCGCGCTGGCCGTGCTCAGAGCGGTGCCCGAAGCCACCCGTCCCTGCTGCCTCTGGCAGGAGAGCAGGATGGCAGGACACGTGCCACCGCCCGCAGCCAGCCGTGGCAGATCCACCTCCTCAGCAGCTGCCCAGAGCGGGATGCTCCTGTGCTCGCTGCCATCTCCCAAAAGCCCTTATCCCAGCCGTGCCAAGAAGACGGGGACCCACCACACGCCACCCGCCGCCGGAAGAAAAGCTGCTCCCAAGCCGTGTCCTCGGCCTTCTCCAAGGCCACGTGCCATCCACGCCGCAGCTGGTCCCAAGCGCTTCCCGATCCAGACTGGACACCACCTACAACGCTTCCTTGAAGAAAAACAAACAACAAATTAATGAAAAGGGATTACAGACAAAAAGGAGAAACAAGAAAAAAGGTCAAAAATCTTCTCTCTGTCGGGGGCCTGAGGAAGGCCCAACCTTCCCTACGTGCTGGGGAAAAACCCACCCACGGGCGAGGGAAGCCCACGCTTTCTCCCTTCCCCCCTGCACTGCCCCCCCACAGGCACGGCGAGCCCAAAGCAAACAAGGGGAGTGGAGCAGCCCGAGCCCTTCCTTTCCCGCAAAACAAAGCAGCCCGTGCACAGCTCCTGGAGTGCCACCTCTGCTCCTGCCATGGGGGCTTGTTTGTGTCGGGCTGGCTGCCCCAGCCCCAGCCCCAGCCCGGGGAACAGTGGGTGGTGGGGGCTGTTGGCAGGGCCAGGGGCCGACTCCCATTTCGTAAGCACCCCAGCCCATCCCGCCCGCCCCGCCGAAAAGCAGCTTGGCAGCCGGCTGAAGAATTAGTTGCATCCACCCCAGCAAAGGGGGGAGCCTTTGCTTCCCGGCCAGGCCGTGCAATGCCCAAATCTGGGAGCATCCCCCTGGGTGTGGACTCATCTGTAAATTCGCTGTGGAGCCTGGCTTTGAAGAAGGTGCCAGAATCGAAGCCCATCATCTTCAGCTTGCCGGTGGCCAGGTCGAGGAAGAGCTTGTCATCCCTGACGTCGTCCTCCACGTCTCCAGACGCAGCAGCCCCACCTGGTACAGCTTCTCCAGGGGCTCCTTCTTCCCTGCGGCTGAGAGCAGGCTGTCAGTGCCCCGCCCAGGGCCCCGGCTGTCAGTGAAGCAGGACAAGCAAAAGCAGCTTGCACGGCGGCCACCAGTGCTGGGAAGAGCAGCTCAGCTCCAGCACAAGGGCTGCGTGTTCCCATCTGACGACCCCTGCGCAGCGATACAGGCAGGGCAAAAAAGCCTGCGCTTCTTGGCTTCTTCTTGCCAAGGCACGTGTGGAGCTGTAACTTACCGGCTCCCTGGATCAAAGTGTGCCTGTGGCTCTCTCCCTTCTTCTATGGATGGTGAATATCCTGCAGCCAAGGATCACACGACAGGTCTTCTAATGAGGGCCTGTCCAAGGAGTGCAGGGACAGACACCATCTGATGAGTTCCTTGCAGTCTGCGGGGAGAAACCAGAAAGCGCCGGTCAGTTGCAGAAGGCTCCTGTCCGCTTTGCCCCACTATTGCCATGCCCAGGCCATGCCATGGGGGCTCCGAGCTGTGCCTGAACTTTCCCGTCCATCCTTTGTTTTGGAGGAGAGCAGGAGAGCGGGGCATGTGCCACCTCCTCGGCAGCTGCCAGAGCGGGATGCTCATGAGCCCGCTGCTGTCTCCCAGCACTGCTATTCCCCCCGTACCTTGAGAGAGCCGTTGTGGGAGCGACAGCTGGCCCCAGCTGATGTTCCGGCCCTTCGGGAACGGGTGCTGCCCGCAGACCATCTGGTGCAGCACGATGCCCAGGGACCAGACGGTAGCTGCCTCGCCGTAGTACCAGCCAAAGTGGTTCCATTCCGGGGGGCTGTACGATGGTGTTCCTACGGAACAGAGAGGCAGTTCATTAGGGGGATGCTGCCTGCTCCCGGAGCCTCGCCCCAGCATCCCTGGGCACGCGGGGGCCGCACCAGTGGCACGCGGCGTGACCCGCTGCCCTCTCGCCAGCGCCTGTGACTTGTGGACAAACTGGGGGTTGTAAAAGAAGCCACCGGTGTCGCAAGAGGGCAGCGGAAGCCCTGGCAAGGCCCGAGCATTCCACGCAAAGGGAAAACCTGCTCAGTGCCGGGGGGGGGGGGGCGGGGGGAAACTATGCCTTCACCCTGCCTGCCTGCATTGCCCCCCAAAACATTCTGAAGCCAAGGCAAGCAAGGCGAGCTGAGCAGTCCAAGCCCTTTCTCGCCTGCACACCAAACCGGCGGGTGCACAGCTTCTGGGCCCCCCGTCTCTGCTATCCCCACCCACGGGTGTGTTTTTGTCACGCTGGCTGCCCCAGCCCCAGCGCCAGTCCTGGGCAGAGTGGCTGGCGAAGGCTGCCAGCAGCGCTGGAAGATGGCCCCCCGGCCACCCACACTCAAAAGCAACTGGGCTGAACACTCGGTCGTGGCATCAAAAGGGAGAATCCCCGCTGCCACAGCCAGGTTGGGCCGCGAGATGCCGGCACCGGGAGCCTACCCCGGCGGGGACTCACCTGCAAAGCGGGTGTAGGCTGTGTCTTGCAGGTGGGTGCCGCAGCCAAAGTCGATCAATTTCGCCTGGCCGGTGGCCAGGTCAACCAGGATGTTCTCTGGTTTCAGGTCCCTGTGAAGGACCCCGCAGCTGGTGCAGTGCCGCACGGCCTCCAGGACCTGGCGGAACAGCTCCCGTGCCACCTCCTCTGACAGGAAGCCCCGCTCTCGAATAAAATGAAGCAGGTCCTGAGAGTGCTCCGGCCGCTCCATCACCAGCACCACGTTGTTGGGGAGCACGAGCCACTCGAGGAGCTGCACCACACCAGGGAAGCCGGTGGACACCTTGTCCAGCAGCACGATCTCGAGTGGTGCGCTGGTGCCGTTGGGCTGCGGGAGGAGCACGATGCCGTCAGTGGGGCTGGTGCCGTGCCAGGGCTCGCGAAGGCCCTCGCCCAGCCCGGGATGCTCTGCGCCCTCCGCTGCCCCCACGCCCGCTCTCCCCCGAGGCGTCCTGCCGCCTTCCACCCTCCCGGGCCTCGGCTTATCCCCGCCCGTCACGCCCCGGCTTCTCCCGCTGCCCACCACCCCCCTCCTGCCCCCGCTCACTCACCAGCTCGCCCCAATGACGGATGCGGTTCCGTGGCACCCGTTTGATGGCCACCTGCAAGCCAAGGGGAGCAGCGGGTTGAGCTCGCCGCCCGCCCTGCCGAGCCCCATCCTCCTTCTCCTGCGCCCTCCTCCTCCTCCGCCCCCCTCCTCCTGCGCCCGCCGCCGGCCCCGCCACTCACCGGGGCGCCGTCCGAGAGCCGCGTCGCCGCGAAGACGCTGCCGAAGCCGCCGCGCCCCAGCAGCGAACCCACCCGGTAGCGCTCCGTCAGGCCCTGCTGCGCCTTCCCTGCCGGCGAGACGCGGCCGTCAGCGCTCGGCCCGGCTCCAGAAACGGCCCGCGGCCGCTCCTCAACCGCCCCGGGCCGGGTATCCCCAGATGTTGCCTCTTTCGAAGGGGACACCGGCGGCTCGGGGGCGGGGGCCGCGCTGCCGAGCGGAAGAGCTCGGACCGGGGAAGACGCCGCGGACGCGGCGGGAGCGGCCGCGCCGTCTGTGTCCTCGGCGGGTCCCGGGAGGAGCCGGGCCCGGGGCCGGAGTCGGAGGCGGGGCCGGGCCCGGGCCCGGGGCCGGGGCCGGAGTCGAAGCCGGGCCTGGGGCCGGGGCCGGAGTCGGGCCAGCCGGAGCCAGAGGCTGGCAATGCTGCCCAAGAGGCAGGCACTGATGCCCGCCCAGCAGCGCCACCGCCAGTACGGCAAGAGCCGGGCGGAGGCGAGACCGCGGCGGGACGCCCGGGGGCGGGGAGGGCGAAGCCCCGCCCGGGGCCGCGGGCGGGCCGGGCGCATGGCCCGGCCTGGCATGGGGAGAGGGGAGGCCGCGGAAGGGGCGGACGGGGTGGAGCACTGAAGGGAGAGCGGGACAGGGGATGCGGGACACTGGGAGAAGGAGAGGAGGAGCAGGAGAAGGAACGCGGAGGGTCTGGAGAACGGCTGCTTTTGTGTTGCTCTTCTGCTGCTGCCGCTGCTGCCGCTGCTGCTGCTGCCGCCGCTGCCGCTGAAGCGCTGGGAGCGTTTGTCCGCGTGTCCGTGTGTCTGTTGCCCGGGTGTCCGTTTTTCCCCCGCGCGCCCCGCGGCCGAGCCCCGCGCGCCCCGGGCCAGCACGGGCCGCTCCGCTCCGGGGCCGAAGCGGAGTCACGGAGCATCTCTTCCTCCCGCAGCCGCGCCAAACGCACCGTCTTGTTTAGCTTCTTCTTCACCAGATTGTAACTCTTCCTTGCGGCAGTCTTGCAACTTGCCCCTGCTGCTCGCTCGCCCCGCGCCGCGGTCTCTTGCTTACGAGCAAGCAAAGCGCTGTCCGCACCTTTTGCCTGGAGCAGAGCAAAGTGCTGAATGAGGCGCCTGCCAGCGCCAGGCAGAGGCAGCCCCGTGGGAGGGCAGAGCAGGACGTGAGGAGGGAGACGTGCAGCCCCTGCGGGGCGCAGCGCTGCTCCCCGGCCGCTCGGCGTGGGCAGTGGGAGCGGCGGGGCCGTGCCCGGCGCGGTGCCCTCGTCGCCAGGGCTGTTGCTATTTTCTTGTCCGGTTCCAGGTGAAAATCGGAGGCTGCCGATAGGAGGATTCAAATAAAAGAATGGAAACACTCTTTTTGCCGAGTTCTGATGCCAGTCCAATAGAGCCGCTCAGCTCTCAGCTGTCTGCCTCCTCCCTGCCAATCCAGCACTTTCAGCCGGGAGCAAAGGCCCTCTCTGCAAAGAAACTGCAGGCTGGTTTCCTTCTCCTGCTGTTCATTGACACAGGTAGAAAAGCAGACTAGTTTGGATGCTGAGTCTGTCCAAACAGACAGTGAACTTTGCCATGTGAAGCCAAGACACGGAGTCCTGAGCCCTGCGACAGTGTCATGGGAATCACCTTTGTTGCTTCTGCTGTCTACTGTCACTGCTGAGGGTGCAGTCCCATGGGAGCACATGCCCTGTCTCTAGAAGCCAGAGCCGAGCAATGCACTGGGCTCTAAAATCTTCCATTGGCAGGCTTCTGGCGTCTCCAGCATTGCTTTCAAAGCCAAACAGGGAGAAGGCAAACTGTGTGTAGCTAATGATACTGTAGAGTGTCTCAAACTTGCTAAGTCCTAGGTCTTCTAGGTAAGATCAGTTTGGAATGACTGTGGGGTAGAACTAGTGCAAGACAGAAAAGGGGAGCCTAGAAGGGAAGCAATTAATAGTATACGGGAACATCTTGGGCTGTTTCTTTCCGTTGCCATGTCACTTCTGGGAAGCTGTTTTGCTTTTGCAAGAATCTTGCCCACAGTGATGTCTGCTCTTTCCAAGACCCTTTCCTGGAGACCTTGCTCGAGCTCCTGTCACAAGATGTGCCATCACGTGCAGCTTCTCTTGGCTTGCCACACTGTGTGTGCAGCACGACTCTGGTCTGCAGCAAAGCAGGACCAAGGTTTTGAGAGCTTGACAACTTGTCCTTTCTCCTCCTGGTGGACTAGCGAGTTGTGCGGTGGGTAAGGTTTCCGTCCTTCCTGTTCTAGGCTAAGGAAACAGGAGGAGGGGGTAGCAGCAATTGTTAGGCTGGCTGAATGGAGAGAAAGAATCTCCGGAGCCTGCAGCCAGAAGTGGAGAGCTGTGGGCTAATCCTTCCAAGCTCTCAGTGGACATCTTGCAAGTGACCTGGAATGGGAGAATGGTCTGACAGAGGCAGTTGGTTTCTGAGTTCAGCGTAGGTGCTTGCACATCTGGTGCGTTGGTGCGCAAATCAAGAGTACAATCGGTTCATGGGAAGCACCAGAAGAAGCTGGAGCTCTCCGAGCAGACGACTGGAAGAATCTGCAAAGGAGAAATGTGGGAAATGACTTGGTGTACCTTGCCTGGAAGAAGGGTAGTTTTTTTCTAATAATTCCTAATCCGTTCCCTTGGCTTCTGACTTTCTTAACAAGGCCGTTTGCATCCCCGATTCAGCACGAAGCGAGAGGCCCGGGCTCGCGGAAGTGCGCCAAAGATTCCTCCGCAGTGCCGCTCAGGTGGAAAGAGGAGCGGGGCGCCTGAGCAGCCTCCGGAGAAGCATCCCGCGAGGTGCGATTTGCGCCGTGCTGGGAGAGGAGGAGGGGGAGGAGGATGGGCCCTGCGTGGCAGCAGCAGCAAGTTTGGGCCGCAGGACATTGCGCCTGCGCCGCTGCCCCCCAATGGGCGGGCGTGTCCCCGGGGCTGCGGCCCTGGCAGCGCGTCCGCTGAGCTGCCCACGCTGCGGGAGCTCCCCGGGCTGGGCTGGCCTTCCCGCTGGGACTGGGCAGCAGGCTGTGCTCTCACTGTGGTCAGCAGCAGCGGGACGTACCTCTGGACAGCCACGTCTCCTGCTGCTGGGAAGAAGCAATGAAGCGAGTGCAGAAGTTCTGCTTCCTCTTTCTCCCGGTGGAGTTTTTCGTTTCATTCCACACTCCAGAGGCAATTTCAGTGCTGGCCTCTGTCAGCTGATTGTATTTCAAGAGCACCAGCAACAGGGCTGTGTTTGAGCGCTGTGAATGTGGCCTGTATGGCTTTCATTCTCCTCGCCTTAGTGCTCAGGGGTGGTGGGCATTGCAGTATCTGCTGATCCTTATGCCTGCGACAAAAAGACTGACTTCGCTGTCGTGAAAGCACCGTGGACAGCCCTGCTTGAAAGCGGCAGTTGCAGTTTGGCTGAAAAATGCAGGTGGCAGCCGGAAGGGGTGCCACAGCAGCCGTGGGGTCCCAATTCACAAGGCAGAGGCAACAGCAGCCTCCTGACGGCGCATCACGGTGAATGAAAGGGTGCAGAAACCCGATCATTTCTTTCTCTGAACTTTGCTTCAGGAATGTACAGGCAGGCTCTGAGGAACCAGGGGTGTTTGTGGGGGACTGTTGTTGTGATCAAGAGATTCAATTGGAAAAAGAAGGTGTTATGCATTTTGAGTCTTGACTTCAGGGCTTAGTCAGAAAGACCCAGTAGAGTAAGAAAACACCGGGAACTTGCAACTGGGAGAACACAGAGCGTTTAGTTAGAAAGCAAGGACTATTCAGTCAAGGCAGGAGAGATGGAACAAAGTTTTTAAAAATGTAACAAGTAGCAGGTGCACAATAGTTTGCAGAAAGAAGTATTACACAAGCATTTATCTTTGGGAGAAAAGTCTGGTGTTGCTGTTAGGGAATTGATCACGACTATTATTGGTTAGCAAGCTTATGAACAATTTTACTATTGGCTATCCAGGCTCACACTATTCTAACCCGATGGTGAAAAGATTATAAAAGCTATCGACACTTTTAATAAACGCCTCTGGTTATAGCCCGACTGGCGACCGCATTTCTTTGATGCGTTGCACAAGCAACGTGACCGACACTTTCACTCTCCGCGCTCGTTCCGCAGCCACGGGTACAAAGACATTATGGGAACCCTTGTGCAGACAGAGCCTTCTATCCCTGTAGAAGGGAGCGCGGCGGGTGGGGGCCGTTGGCGGGCAGCGAGCCCCGGGCAGCAGGCGAGATCCGGCTCCGCACCTGCCGGGCCCTGCTAAGGCTCAATGCCGGCTCCTCTGCAACAGCACAGACCTTCAGCCTTGTCACTGCCCAGAGGGGCAGTGCCGGCCCGGCCGCACAGCTCGTTTTCCCCACAAGTTGCAGGAGGTGAGAAGGCAACACTTGCAAACACTGACTGCGAGCCGCAGCGCCGGCTGCGCACCATTAACCTCAGCTCTGGGACCACTGTCTGCCCCAAGCTCCGGGGGATGCGGTGGGAGCCCTGCTGGGCTCCGCCCTGGGGCCATCCTCCAGTGCCAGCTGCAAACAGGGAGCATTTAGTTGCCACCAAGAGCCCAGCCACGCGTGGAGGGGAGCTGGTGCAGGTGCGGCCTGCGCTGCTGCCTGCTGTGCTCTGGGGCTGCTGCTCCCCGCAGAGGGAACTGCACTGGCGTGCCAGAGGAGACAAAGAAGCTTCAGCTTAAGCCGAACTGAGCTGGGTGGCTGGGCTGGCAGGAGTGGGGAGGGTCAAGGGCATTCACAGAGCTCATCCTGCTGCAAGGACGAGGAAAAGTGGCCGTGGGAAGCTAACAGTGAGGAGAGCTGAGGCCTGGAGGGCAGCTCTTGAATGACACTCAGGTCTCACCGGACCTCTGAGACATTGCTGCTCTTCTGCCAGTGACAGGATGAGTCCCTAAACCTGGGGCTCGCTCCTCCTCGTCGTGGTCAGGGGCATCAAGGAAGGCTACAGTGCGACAGAGACTGCCCTGAGCTGGCAACTCACTGGGGGAAAAGAGGGTGGGAGCACTTGTGAAGTAAAAGGCAGGTGGGGCAGAGAACTGTTCAGAGAAGGGCTGAGCTAAAGCTTGAGCAAGCTGAGAAATGTCATTTGGGGTCATCCCACATTGATTTCATTTCACAAGTTATTGAACAAGTTTATTTGGGGCGGGGGGGTGGTGTCATGTTTTCCCCTGGAGGCGTGCACTCTGCAGGCTTGAGCTGCGTTGCCAAAATGCTCGGGCACGTCTCTGCTGCAGCTCACACCGGTTCTTCTTTGGCTTCTTCCGGCCCGGTGCTGAGCCGCAGCAGAGCCCTGGCGGAGCCCAGAGCAGCCTCAGCATCCACAGAGCCCGGCTGCAAGGAGAGAAAGCAGAAACCGCCCGTCACTTGAAGGCTGCTGTCCCCCTTGTCCCAGCCGCCCGCGGTGCCCAGGCCGCGCTGGCCGTGCTCAGAGCGGTGCCCGAAGCCGCCCGTCCC
The DNA here is from genome assembly GCF_965178545.1 of Coloeus monedula. NCBI lineage: Eukaryota > Metazoa > Chordata > Aves > Passeriformes > Corvidae > Coloeus > Coloeus monedula. Next base: position 206,878 of record NW_028120805.1, on the reverse strand, counting down.
TGCTGCCTCTGGCAGGAGAGCAGGATGGCAGGACACGTGCCACCGCCCGCAGCCAGCCGTGGCAGATCCACCTCCTCAGCAGCTGCCCAGAGCGGGATGCTCCTGTGCTCGCTGCCATCTCCCAAAAGCCCTTATCCCAGCCGTGCCAAGAAGACGGGGACCCACCGCACGCCACCCGCCGCCGGAAGAAAAGCTGCTCCCAAGCCGTGTCCTCGGCCTTCTCCAAGGCCACGTGCCATCCACGCCGCAGCTGGTCCCAAGCGCTTCCCGATCCAGACTGGACACCACCTACAACGCTTCCTTGAAGAAAAACAAACAACAAATTAATGAAAAGGGATTACAGACAAAAAGGAGAAACAAGAAAAAAGGTCAAAAATCTTCTCTCTGTCGGGGGCCTGAGGAAGGCCCAACCTTCCCTACGTGCTGGGGAAAAACCCACCCACGGGCGAGGGAAGCCCACGCTTTCTCCCTTCCCCCCTGCACTGCCCCCCCACAGGCACGGCGAGCCCAAAGCAAACAAGGGGAGTGGAGCAGCCCGAGCCCTTCCTTTCCCGCAAAACAAAGCAGCCCGTGCACAGCTCCTGGAGTGCCACCTCTGCTCCTGCCATGGGGGCTTGTTTGTGTCGGGCTGGCTGCCCCAGCCCCAGCCCCAGCCCGGGGAACAGTGGGTGGTGGGGGCTGTTGGCAGGGCCAGGGGCCGACTCCCATTTCGTAAGCACCCCAGCCCATCCCGCCCGCCCCGCCGAAAAGCAGCTTGGCAGCCGGCTGAAGAATTAGTTGCATCCACCCCAGCAAAGGGGGGAGCCTTTGCTTCCCGGCCAGGCCGTGCAATGCCCAAATCTGGGAGCATCCCCCTGGGTGTGGACTCATCTGTAAATTCGCTGTGGAGCCTGGCTTTGAAGAAGGTGCCAGAATCGAAGCCCATCATCTTCAGCTTGCCGGTGGCCAGGTCGAGGAAGAGCTTGTCATCCCTGACGTCGTCCTCCACGTCTCCAGACGCAGCAGCCCCACCTGGTACAGCTTCTCCAGGGGCTCCTTCTTCCCTGCGGCTGAGAGCAGGCTGTCAGTGCCCCGCCCAGGGCCCCGGCTGTCAGTGAAGCAGGACAAGCAAAAGCAGCTTGCACGGCGGCCACCAGTGCTGGGAAGAGCAGCTCAGCTCCAGCACAAGGGCTGCGTGTTCCCATCTGACGACCCCTGCGCAGCGATACAGGCAGGGCAAAAAAGCCTGCGCTTCTTGGCTTCTTCTTGCCAAGGCACGTGTGGAGCTGTAACTTACCGGCTCCCTGGATCAAAGTGTGCCTGTGGCTCTCTCCCTTCTTCTATGGATGGTGAATATCCTGCAGCCAAGGATCACACGACAGGTCTTCTAATGAGGGCCTGTCCAAGGAGTGCAGGGACAGACACCATCTGATGAGTTCCTTGCAGTCTGCGGGGAGAAACCAGAAAGCGCCGGTCAGTTGCAGAAGGCTCCTGTCCGCTTTGCCCCACTATTGCCATGCCCAGGCCATGCCATGGGGGCTCCGAGCTGTGCCTGAACTTTCCCGTCCATCCTTTGTTTTGGAGGAGAGCAGGAGAGCGGGGCATGTGCCACCTCCTCGGCAGCTGCCAGAGCGGGATGCTCATGAGCCCGCTGCTGTCTCCCAGCACTGCTATTCCCCCCGTACCTTGAGAGAGCCGTTGTGGGAGCGACAGCTGGCCCCAGCTGATGTTCCGGCCCTTCGGGAACGGGTGCTGCCCGCAGACCATCTGGTGCAGCACGATGCCCAGGGACCAGACGGTAGCTGCCTCGCCGTAGTACCAGCCAAAGTGGTTCCATTCCGGGGGGCTGTACGATGGTGTTCCTACGGAACAGAGAGGCAGTTCATTAGGGGGATGCTGCCTGCTCCCGGAGCCTCGCCCCAGCATCCCTGGGCACGCGGGGGCCGCACCAGTGGCACGCGGCGTGACCCGCTGCCCTCTCGCCAGCGCCTGTGACTTGTGGACAAACTGGGGGTTGTAAAAGAAGCCACCGGTGTCGCAAGAGGGCAGCGGAAGCCCTGGCAAGGCCCGAGCATTCCAGGCAAAGGGAAAACCTGCTCAGTGCCGGGGGGGGGGGGGCGGGGGGAAACTATGCCTTCACCCTGCCTGCCTGCATTGCCCCCCAAAACATTCTGAAGCCAAGGCAAGCAAGGCGAGCTGAGCAGTCCAAGCCCTTTCTCGCCTGCACACCAAACCGGCGGGTGCACAGCTTCTGGGCCCCCCGTCTCTGCTATCCCCACCCACGGGTGTGTTTTTGTCACGCTGGCTGCCCCAGCCCCAGCGCCAGTCCTGGGCAGAGTGGCTGGCGAAGGCTGCCAGCAGCGCTGGAAGATGGCCCCCCGGCCACCCACACTCAAAAGCAACTGGGCTGAACACTCGGTCGTGGCATCAAAAGGGAGAATCCCCGCTGCCACAGCCAGGTTGGGCCGCGAGATGCCGGCACCGGGAGCCTACCCCGGCGGGGACTCACCTGCAAAGCGGGTGTAGGCTGTGTCTTGCAGGTGGGTGCCGCAGCCAAAGTCGATCAATTTCGCCTGGCCGGTGGCCAGGTCAACCAGGATGTTCTCTGGTTTCAGGTCCCTGTGAAGGACCCCGCAGCTGGTGCAGTGCCGCACGGCCTCCAGGACCTGGCGGAACAGCTCCCGTGCCACCTCCTCTGACAGGAAGCCCCGCTCTCGAATAAAATGAAGCAGGTCCTGAGAGTGCTCCGGCCGCTCCATCACCAGCACCACGTTGTTGGGGAGCACGAGCCACTCGAGGAGCTGCACCACACCAGGGAAGCCGGTGGACACCTTGTCCAGCAGCACGATCTCGAGTGGTGCGCTGGTGCCGTTGGGCTGCGGGAGGAGCACGATGCCGTCAGTGGGGCTGGTGCCGTGCCAGGGCTCGCGAAGGCCCTCGCCCAGCCCGGGATGCTCTGCGCCCTCCGCTGCCCCCACGCCCGCTCTCCCCCGAGGCGTCCTGCCGCCTTCCACCCTCCCGGGCCTCGGCTTATCCCCGCCCGTCACGCCCCGGCTTCTCCCGCTGCCCACCACCCCCCTCCTGCCCCCGCTCACTCACCAGCTCGCCCCAATGACGGATGCGGTTCCGTGGCACCCGTTTGATGGCCACCTGCAAGCCAAGGGGAGCAGCGGGTTGAGCTCGCCGCCCGCCCTGCCGAGCCCCATCCTCCTTCTCCTGCGCCCTCCTCCTCCTCCGCCCCCCTCCTCCTGCGCCCGCCGCCGGCCCCGCCACTCACCGGGGCGCCGTCCGAGAGCCGCGTCGCCGCGAAGACGCTGCCGAAGCCGCCGCGCCCCAGCAGCGAACCCACCCGGTAGCGCTCCGTCAGGCCCTGCTGCGCCTTCCCTGCCGGCGAGACGCGGCCGTCAGCGCTCGGCCCGGCTCCAGAAACGGCCCGCGGCCGCTCCTCAACCGCCCCGGGCCGGGTATCCCCAGATGTTGCCTCTTTCGAAGGGGACACCGGCGGCTCGGGGGCGGGGGCCGCGCTGCCGAGCGGAAGAGCTCGGACCGGGGAAGACGCCGCGGACGCGGCGGGAGCGGCCGCGCCGTCTGTGTCCTCGGCGGGTCCCGGGAGGAGCCGGGCCCGGGGCCGGAGTCGGAGGCGGGGCCGGGCCCGGGCCCGGGGCCGGGGCCGGAGTCGAAGCCGGGCCTGGGGCCGGGGCCGGAGTCGGGCCAGCCGGAGCCAGAGGCTGGCAATGCTGCCCAAGAGGCAGGCACTGATGCCCGCCCAGCAGCGCCACCGCCAGTACGGCAAGAGCCGGGCGGAGGCGAGACCGCGGCGGGACGCCCGGGGGCGGGGAGGGCGAAGCCCCGCCCGGGGCCGCGGGCGGGCCGGGCGCATGGCCCGGCCTGGCATGGGGAGAGGGGAGGCCGCGGAAGGGGCGGACGGGGTGGAGCACTGAAGGGAGAGCGGGACAGGGGATGCGGGACACTGGGAGAAGGAGAGGAGGAGCAGGAGAAGGAACGCGGAGGCTCTGGAGAACCGCTGCTTTTGTGTTGCTCTTCTGCTGCTGCCGCTGCTGCCGCTGCTGCTGCTGCCGCCGCTGCCGCTGAAGCGCTGGGAGCGTTTGTCCGCGTGTCCGTGTGTCTGTTGCCCGGGTGTCCGTTTTTCCCCCGCGCGCCCCGCGGCCGAGCCCCGCGCGCCCCGGGCCAGCACGGGCCGCTCCGCTCCGGGGCCGAAGCGGAGTCACGGAGCATCTCTTCCTCCCGCAGCCGCGCCAAACGCACCGTCTTGTTTAGCTTCTTCTTCACCAGATTGTAACTCTTCCTTGCGGCAGTCTTGCAACTTGCCCCTGCTGCTCGCTCGCCCCGCGCCGCGGTCTCTTGCTTACGAGCAAGCAAAGCGCTGTCCGCACCTTTTGCCTGGAGCAGAGCAAAGTGCTGAATGAGGCGCCTGCCAGCGCCAGGCAGAGGCAGCCCCGTGGGAGGGCAGAGCAGGACGTGAGGAGGGAGACGTGCAGCCCCTGCGGGGCGCAGCGCTGCTCCCCGGCCGCTCGGCGTGGGCAGTGGGAGCGGCGGGGCCGTGCCCGGCGCGGTGCCCTCGTCGCCAGGGCTGTTGCTATTTTCTTGTCCGGTTCCAGGTGAAAATCGGAGGCTGCCGATAGGAGGATTCAAATAAAAGAATGGAAACACTCTTTTTGCCGAGTTCTGATGCCAGTCCAATAGAGCAGCTCAGCTCTCAGCTGTCTGCCTCCTCCCTGCCAATCCAGCACTTTCAGCCGGGAGCAAAGGCCCTCTCTGCAAAGAAACTGCAGGCTGGTTTCCTTCTCCTGCTGTTCATTGACACAGGTAGAAAAGCAGACTAGTTTGGATGCTGAGTCTGTCCAAACAGACAGTGAACTTTGCCATGTGAAGCCAAGACACGGAGTCCTGAGCCCTGCGACAGTGTCATGGGAATCACCTTTGTTGCTTCTGCTGTCTACTGTCACTGCTGAGGGTGCAGTCCCATGGGAGCACATGCCCTGTCTCTAGAAGCCAGAGCCGAGCAATGCACTGGGCTCTAAAATCTTCCATTGGCAGGCTTCTGGCGTCTCCAGCATTGCTTTCAAAGCCAAACAGGGAGAAGGCAAACTGTGTGTAGCTAATGATACTGTAGAGTGTCTCAAACTTGCTAAGTCCTAGGTCTTCTAGGTAAGATCAGTTTGGAATGACTGTGGGGTAGAACTAGTGCAAGACAGAAAAGGGGAGCCTAGAAGGGAAGCAATTAATAGTATACGGGAACATCTTGGGCTGTTTCTTTCCGTTGCCATGTCACTTCTGGGAAGCTGTTTTGCTTTTGCAAGAATCTTGCCCACAGTGATGTCTGCTCTTTCCAAGACCCTTTCCTGGAGACCTTGCTCGAGCTCCTGTCACAAGATGTGCCATCACGTGCAGCTTCTCTTGGCTTGCCACACTGTGTGTGCAGCACGACTCTGGTCTGCAGCAAAGCAGGACCAAGGTTTTGAGAGCTTGACAACTTGTCCTTTCTCCTCCTGGTGGACTAGCGAGTTGTGCGGTGGGTAAGGTTTCCGTCCTTCCTGTTCTAGGCTAAGGAAACAGGAGGAGGGGGTAGCAGCAATTGTTAGGCTGGCTGAATGGAGAGAAAGAATCTCCGGAGCCTGCAGCCAGAAGTGGAGAGCTGTGGGCTAATCCTTCCAAGCTCTCAGTGGACATCTTGCAAGTGACCTGGAATGGGAGAATGGTCTGACAGAGGCAGTTGGTTTCTGAGTTCAGCGTAGATGCTTGCACATCTGGTGCGTTGGTGCGCAAATCAAGAGTACAATCGGTTCATGGGAAGCACCAGAAGAAGCTGGAGCTCTCCGAGCAGACGACTGGAAGAATCTGCAAAGGAGAAATGTGGGAAATGACTTGGTGTACCTTGCCTGGAAGAAGGGTAGTTTTTTTCTAATCATTCCTAATCCGTTCCCTTGGCTTCTGACTTTCTTAACAAGGCCGTTTGCATCCCCGATTCAGCACGAAGCGAGAGGCCCGGGCTCGCGGAAGTGCGCCAAAGATTCCTCCGCAGTGCCGCTCAGGTGGAAAGAGGAGCGGGGCGCCTGAGCAGCCTCCGGAGAAGCATCCCGCGAGGTGCGATTTGCGCCGTGCTGGGAGAGGAGGAGGGGGAGGAGGATGGGCCCTGCGTGGCAGCAGCAGCAAGTTTGGGCCGCAGGACATTGCGCCTGCGCCGCTGCCCCCCAATGGGCGGGCGTGTCCCCGGGGCTGCGGCCCTGGCAGCGCGTCCGCTGAGCTGCCCACGCTGCGGGAGCTCCCCGGGCTGGGCTGGCCTTCCCGCTGGGACTGGGCAGCAGGCTGTGCTCTGACTGTGGTCAGCAGCAGCGGGACGTACCTCTGGACAGCCACGTCTCCTGCTGCTGGGAAGAAGCAATGAAGCGAGTGCAGAAGTTCTGCTTCCTCTTTCTCCCGGTGGAGTTTTTCGTTTCATTCCACACTCCAGAGGCAATTTCAGTGCTGGCCTCTGTCAGCTGATTGTATTTCAAGAGCACCAGCAACAGGGCTGTGTTTGAGCGCTGTGAATGTGGCCTGTATGGCTTTCATTCTCCTCGCCTTAGTGCTCAGGGGTGGTGGGCATTGCAGTATCTGCTGATCCTTATGCCTGCGACAAAAAGACTGACTTCGCTGTCGTGAAAGCACCGTGGACAGCCCTGCTTGAAAGCGGCAGTTGCAGTTTGGCTGAAAAATGCAGGTGGCAGCCGGAAGGGGTGCCACAGCAGCCGCGGGGTCCCAATTCACAAGGCAGAGGCAACAGCAGCCTCCTGACGGCGCATCACGGTGAATGAAAGGGTGCAGAAACCCGATCATTTCTTTCTCTGAACTTTGCTTCAGGAATGTACAGGCAGGCTCTGAGGAACCAGGGGTGTTTGTGGGGGACTGTTGTTGTGATCAAGAGATTCAATTGGAAAAAGAAGGTGTTATGCATTTTGAGTCTTGACTTCAGGGCTTAGTCAGAAAGACCCAGTAGAGTAAGAAAACACCGGGAACTTGCAACTGGGAGAACACAGAGCGTTTAGTTAGAAAGCAAGGACTATTCAGTCAAGGCAGGAGAGATGGAACAAAGTTTTTAAAAATGTAACAAGTAGCAGGTGCACAATAGTTTGCAGAAAGAAGTATTACACAAGCATTTATCTTTGGGAGAAAAGTCTGGTGTTGCTGTTAGGGAATTGATCACGACTATTATTGGTTAGCAAGCTTATGAACAATTTTACTATTGGCTATCCAGGCTCACACTATTCTAACCCGATGGTGAAAAGATTATAAAAGCTATCGACACTTTTAATAAACGCCTCTGGTTATAGCCCGACTGGCGACCGCATTTCTTTGATGCGTTGCACAAGCAACGTGACCGACACTTTCACTCTCCGCGCTCGTTCCGCAGCCACGGGTACAAAGACATTATGGGAACCCTTGTGCAGACAGAGCCTTCTATCCCTGTAGAAGGGAGCGCGGCGGGTGGGGGCCGTTGGCGGGCAGCGAGCCCCGGGCAGCAGGCGAGATCCGGCTCCGCACCTGCCGGGCCCTGCTAAGGCTCAATGCCGGCTCCTCTGCAACAGCAAAGACCTTCAGCCTTGTCACTGCCCAGAGGGGCAGTGCCGGCCCGGCCGCACAGCTCGTTTTCCCCACAAGTTGCAGGAGGTGAGAAGGCAACACTTGCAAACACTGACTGCGAGCCGCAGCGCCGGCTGCGCACCATTAACCTCAGCTCTGGGACCACTGTCTGCCCCAAGCTCCGGGGGATGCGGTGGGAGCCCTGCTGGGCTCCGCCCTGGGGCCATCCTCCAGTGCCAGCTGCAAACAGGGAGCATTTAGTTGCCACCAAGAGCCCAGCCACGCGTGGAGGGGAGCTGGTGCAGGTGCGGCCTGCGCTGCTGCCTGCTGTGCTCTGGGGCTGCTGCTCCCCGCAGAGGGAACTGCACTGGCGTGCCAGAGGAGACAAAGAAGCTTCAGCTTAAGCCGAACTGAGCTGGGTGGCTGGGCTGGCAGGAGTGGGGAGGGTCAAGGGCATTCACAGAGCTCATCCTGCTGCAAGGACGAGGAAAAGTGGCCGTGGGAAGCTAACAGTGAGGAGAGCTGAGGCCTGGAGGGCAGCTCTTGAATGACACTCAGGTCTCACCGGACCTCTGAGACATTGCTGCTCTTCTGCCAGTGACAGGATGAGTCCCTAAACCTGGGGCTCGCTCCTCCTCGTCGTGGTCAGGGGCATCAAGGAAGGCTACAGTGCGACAGAGACTGCCCTGAGCTGGCAACTCACTGGGGGAAAAGAGGGTGGGAGCACTTGTGAAGTAAAAGGCAGGTGGGGCAGAGAACTGTTCAGAGAAGGGCTGAGCTAAAGCTTGAGCAAGCTGAGAAATGTCATTTGGGGTCATCCCACATTGATTTCATTTCACAAGTTATTGAACAAGTTTATTTGGGGCGGGGGGGTGGTGTCATGTTTTCCCCTGGAGGCGTGCACTCTGCAGGCTTGAGCTGCGTTGCCAAAATGCTCGGGCACGTCTCTGCTGCAGCTCACACCGGTTCTTCTTTGGCTTCTTCCGGCCCGGTGCTGAGCCGCAGCAGAGCCCTGGCGGAGCCCAGAGCAGCCTCAGCATCCACAGAGCCCGGCTGCAAGGAGAGAAAGCAGAAACCGCCCGTCACTTGAAGGCTGCTGTCCCCCTTGTCCCAGCCGCCCGCGGTGCCCAGGCCGCGCTGGCCGTGCTCAGAGCGGTGCCCGAAGCCGCCCGTCCCTGCTGCCTCTGGCAGGAGAGCAGGATGGCAGGACACGTGCCACCGCCCGCAGCCAGCCGTGGCAGATCCACCTCCTCAGCAGCTGCCCAGAGCGGGATGCTCCTGTGCTCGCTGCCATCTCCCAAAAGCCCTTATCCCAGCCGTGCCAAGAAGACGGGGACCCACCGCACGCCACCCGCCGCCGGAAGAAAAGCTGCTCCCAAGCCGTGTCCTCGGCCTTCTCCAAGGCCACGTGCCATCCACGCCGCAGCTGGTCCCAAGCGCTTCCCGATCCAGACTGGACACCACCTACAACGCTTCCTTGAAGAAAAACAAACAACAAATTAATGAAAAGGGATTACAGACAAAAAGGAGAAACAAGAAAAAAGGTCAAAAATCTTCTCTCTGTCGGGGGCCTGAGGAAGGCCCAACCTTCCCTACGTGCTGGGGAAAAACCCACCCACGGGCGAGGGAAGCCCACGCTTTCTCCCTTCCCCCCTGCACTGCCCCCCAACAGGCACGGCGAGCCCAAAGCAAACAAGGGGAGTGGAGCAGCCCGAGCCCTTCCTTTCCCGCAAAACAAAGCAGCCCGTGCACAGCTCCTGGAGTGCCACCTCTGCTCCTGCCATGGGGGCTTGTTTGTGTCGGGCTGGCTGCCCCAGCCCCAGCCCCAGCCCGGGGAACAGTGGGTGGTGGGGGCTGTTGGCAGGGCCAGGGGCCGACTCCCATTTCGTAAGCACCCCAGCCCATCCCGCCCGCCCCGCCGAAAAGCAGCTTGGCAGCCGGCTGAAGAATTAGTTGCATCCACCCCAGCAAAGGGGGGAGCCTTTGCTTCCCGGCCAGGCCGTGCAATGCCCAAATCTGGGAGCATCCCCCTGGGTGTGGACTCATCTGTAAATTCGCTGTGGAGCCTGGCTTTGAAGAAGGTGCCAGAATCGAAGCCCATCATCTTCAGCTTGCCGGTGGCCAGGTCGAGGAAGAGCTTGTCATCCCTGACGTCGTCCTCCACGTCTCCAGACGCAGCAGCCCCACCTGGTACAGCTTCTCCAGGGGCTCCTTCTTCCCTGCGGCTGAGAGCAGGCTGTCAGTGCCCCGCCCAGGGCCCCGGCTGTCAGTGAAGCAGGACAAGCAAAAGCAGCTTGCACGGCGGCCACCAGTGCTGGGAAGAGCAGCTCAGCTCCAGCACAAGGGCTGCGTGTTCCCATCTGACGACCCCTGCGCAGCGATACAGGCAGGGCAAAAAAGCCTGCGCTTCTTGGCTTCTTCTTGCCAAGGCACGTGTGGAGCTGTAACTTACCGGCTCCCTGGATCAAAGTGTGCCTGTGGCTCTCTCCCTTCTTCTATGGATGGTGAATATCCTGCAGCCAAGGATCACACGACAGGTCTTCTAATGAGGGCCTGTCCAAGGAGTGCAGGGACAGACACCATCTGATGAGTTCCTTGCAGTCTGCGGGGAGAAACCAGAAAGCGCCGGTCAGTTGCAGAAGGCTCCTGTCCGCTTTGCCCCACTATTGCCATGCCCAGGCCATGCCATGGGGGCTCCGAGCTGTGCCTGAACTTTCCCGTCCATCCTTTGTTTTGGAGGAGAGCAGGAGAGCGGGGCATGTGCCACCTCCTCGGCAGCTGCCAGAGCGGGATGCTCATGAGCCCGCTGCTGTCTCCCAGCACTGCTATTCCCCCCGTACCTTGAGAGAGCCGTTGTGGGAGCGACAGCTGGCCCCAGCTGATGTTCCGGCCCTTCGGGAACGGGTGCTGCCCGCAGACCATCTGGTGCAGCACGATGCCCAGGGACCAGACGGTAGCTGCCTCGCCGTAGTACCAGCCAAAGTGGTTCCATTCCGGGGGGCTGTACGATGGTGTTCCTACGGAACAGAGAGGCAGTTCATTAGGGGGATGCTGCCTGCTCCCGGAGCCTCACCCCAGCATCCCTGGGCACGCGGGGGCCGCACCAGTGGCACGCGGCGTGACCCGCTGCCCTCTCGCCAGCGCCTGTGACTTGTGGACAAACTGGGGGTTGTAAAAGAAGCCACCGGTGTCGCAAGAGGGCAGCGGAAGCCCTGGCAAGGCCCGAGCATTCCAGGCAAAGGGAAAACCTGCTCAGTGCCGGGGGGGGGGGGGCGGGGGGAAACTATGCCTTCACCCTGCCTGCCTGCATTGCCCCCCAAAACATTCTGAAGCCAAGGCAAGCAAGGCGAGCTGAGCAGTCCAAGCCCTTTCTCGCCTGCACACCAAACCGGCAGGTGCACAGCTTCTGGGCCCCCCGTCTCTGCTATCCCCACCCACGGGTGTGTTTTTGTCACGCTGGCTGCCCCAGCCCCAGCGCCAGTCCTGGGCAGAGTGGCTGGCGAAGGCTGCCAGCAGCGCTGGAAGATGGCCCCCCGGCCACCCACACTCAAAAGCAACTGGGCTGAACACTCGGTCGTGGCATCAAAAGGGAGAATCCCCGCTGCCACAGCCAGGTTGGGCCGCGAGATGCCGGCACCGGGAGCCTACCCCGGCGGGGACTCACCTGCAAAGCGGGTGTAGGCTGTGTCTTGCAGGTGGGTGCCGCAGCCAAAGTCGATCAATTTCGCCTGGCCGGTGGCCAGGTCAACCAGGATGTTCTCTGGTTTCAGGTCCCTGTGAAGGACCCCGCAGCTGGTGCAGTGCCGCACGGCCTCCAGGACCTGGCGGAACAGCTCCCGTGCCACCTCCTCTGACAGGAAGCCCCGCTCTCGAATAAAATGAAGCAGGTCCTGAGAGTGCTCCGGCCGCTCCATCACCAGCACCACGTTGTTGGGGAGCACGAGCCACTCGAGGAGCTGCACCACACCAGGGAAGCCGGTGGACACCTTGTCCAGCAGCACGATCTCGAGTGGTGCGCTGGTGCCGTTGGGCTGCGGGAGGAGCACGATGCCGTCAGTGGGGCTGGTGCCGTGCCAGGGCTCGCGAAGGCCCTCGCCCAGCCCGGGATGCTCTGCGCCCTCCGCTGCCCCCACGCCCGCTCTCCCCCGAGGCGTCCTGCCGCCTTCCACCCTCCCGGGCCTCGGCTTATCCCCGCCCGTCACGCCCCGGCTTCTCCCGCTGCCCACCACCCCCCTCCTGCCCCCGCTCACTCACCAGCTCGCCCCAATGACGGATGCGGTTCCGTGGCACCCGTTTGATGGCCACCTGCAAGCCAAGGGGAGCAGCGGGTTGAGCTCGCCGCCCGCCCTGCCGAGCCCCATCCTCCTTCTCCTGCGCCCTCCTCCTCCTCCGCCCCCCTCCTCCTGCGCCCGCCGCCGGCCCCGCCACTCACCGGGGCGCCGTCCGAGAGCCGCGTCGCCGCGAAGACGCTGCCGAAGCCGCCGCGCCCCAGCAGCGAACCCACCCGGTAGCGCTCCGTCAGGCCCTGCTGCGCCTTCCCTGCCGGCGAGACGCGGCCGTCAGCGCTCGGCCCGGCTCCAGAAACGGCCCGCGGCCGCTCCTCAACCGCCCCGGGCCGGGTATCCCCAGATGTTGCCTCTTTCGAAGGGGACACCGGCGGCTCGGGGGCGGGGGCCGCGCTGCCGAGCGGAAGAGCTCGGACCGGGGAAGACGCCGCGGACGCGGCGGGAGCGGCCGCGCCGTCTGTGTCCTCGGCGGGTCCCGGGAGGAGCCGGGCCCGGGGCCGGAGTCGGAGGCGGGGCCGGGCCCGGGCCCGGGGCCGGGGCCGGAGTCGAAGCCGGGCCTGGGGCCGGGGCCGGAGTCGGGCCAGCCGGAGCCAGAGGCTGGCAATGCTGCCCAAGAGGCAGGCACTGATGCCCGCCCAGCAGCGCCACCGCCAGTACGGCAAGAGCCGGGCGGAGGCGAGACCGCGGCGGGACGCCCGGGGGCGGGGAGGGCGAAGCCCCGCCCGGGGCCGCGGGCGGGCCGGGCGCATGGCCCGGCCTGGCATGGGGAGAGGGGAGGCCGCGGAAGGGGCGGACGGGGTGGAGCACTGAAGGGAGAGCGGGACAGGGGATGCGGGACACTGGGAGAAGGAGAGGAGGAGCAGGAGAAGGAACGCGGAGGGTCTGGAGAACGGCTGCTTTTGTGTTGCTCTTCTGCTGCTGCCGCTGCTGCCGCTGCTGCTGCTGCCGCCGCTGCCGCTGAAGCGCTGGGAGCGTTTGTCCGCGTGTCCGTGTGTCTGTTGCCCGGGTGTCCGTTTTTCCCCCGCGCGCCCCGCGGCCGAGCCCCGCGCGCCCCGGGCCAGCACGGGCCGCTCCGCTCCGGGGCCGAAGCGGAGTCACGGAGCATCTCTTCCTCCCGCAGCCGCGCCAAACGCACCGTCTTGTTTAGCTTCTTCTTCACCAGATTGTAACTCTTCCTTGCGGCAGTCTTGCAACTTGCCCCTGCTGCTCGCTCGCCCCGCGCCGCGGTCTCTTGCTTACGAGCAAGCAAAGCGCTGTCCGCACCTTTTGCCTGGAGCAGAGCAAAGTGCTGAATGAGGCGCCTGCCAGCGCCAGGCAGAGGCAGCCCCGTGGGAGGGCAGAGCAGGACGTGAGGAGGGAGACGTGCAGCCCCTGCGGGGCGCAGCGCTGCTCCCCGGCCGCTCGGCGTGGGCAGTGGGAGCGGCGGGGCCGTGCCCGGCGCGGTGCCCTCGTCGCCAGGGCTGTTGCTATTTTCTTGTCCGGTTCCAGGTGAAAATCGGAGGCTGCCGATAGGAGGATTCAAATAAAAGAATGGAAACACTCTTTTTGCCGAGTTCTGATGCCAGTCCAATAGAGCAGCTCAGCTCTCAGCTGTCTGCCTCCTCCCTGCCAATCCAGCACTTTCAGCCGGGAGCAAAGGCCCTCTCTGCAAAGAAACTGCAGGCTGGTTTCCTTCTCCTGCTGTTCATTGACACAGGTAGAAAAGCAGACTAGTTTGGATGCTGAGTCTGTCCAAACAGACAGTGAACTTTGCCATGTGAAGCCAAGACACGGAGTCCTGAGCCCTGCGACAGTGTCATGGGAATCACCTTTGTTGCTTCTGCTGTCTACTGTCACTGCTGAGGGTGCAGTCCCATGGGAGCACATGCCCTGTCTCTAGAAGCCAGAGCCGAGCAATGCACTGGGCTCTAAAATCTTCCATTGGCAGGCTTCTGGCGTCTCCAGCATTGCTTTCAAAGCCAAACAGGGAGAAGGCAAACTGTGTGTAGCTAATGATACTGTAGAGTGTCTCAAACTTGCTAAGTCCTAGGTCTTCTAGGTAAGATCAGTTTGGAATGACTGTGGGGTAGAACTAGTGCAAGACAGAAAAGGGGAGCCTAGAAGGGAAGCAATTAATAGTATACGGGAACATCTTGGGCTGTTTCTTTCCGTTGCCATGTCACTTCTGGGAAGCTGTTTTGCTTTTGCAAGAATCTTGCCCACAGTGATGTCTGCTCTTTCCAAGACCCTTTCCTGGAGACCTTGCTCGAGCTCCTGTCACAAGATGTGCCATCACGTGCAGCTTCTCTGGCTTGCCACATTGTGTGTGCAGCACGACTCTGGTCTGCAGCAAAGCAGGACCAAGGTTTTTGAGAGCTTGACAACTTGTCCTTTCTCCTCCTGGTGGACTAGCGAGTTGTGCGGTGGGTAAGGTTTCCGTCCTTCCTGTTCTAGGCTAAGGAAACAGGAGGAGGGGGTAGCAGCAATTGTTAGGCTGGCTGAATGGAGAGAAAGAATCTCCGGAGCCTGCAGCCAGAAGTGGAGAGCTGTGGGCTAATCCTTCCAAGCTCTCAGTGGACATCTTGCAAGTGACCTGGAATGGGAGAATGGTCTGACAGAGGCAGTTGGTTTCTGAGTTCAGCGTAGATGCTTGCACATCTGGTGCGTTGGTGCGCAAATCAAGAGTACAATCGGTTCATGGGAAGCACCAGAAGAAGCTGGAGCTCTCCGAGCAGACGACTGGAAGAATCTGCAAAGGAGAAATGTGGGAAATGACTTGGTGTACCTTGCCTGGAAGAAGGGTAGTTTTTTTCTAATAATTCCTAATCCGTTCCCTTGGCTTCTGACTTTCTTAACAAGGCCGTTTGCATCCCCGATTCAGCACGAAGCGAGAGGCCCGGGCTCGCGGAAGTGCGCCAAAGATTCCTCCGCAGTGCCGCTCAGGTGGAAAGAGGAGCGGGGCGCCTGAGCAGCCTCCGGAGAAGCATCCCGCGAGGTGCGATTTGCGCCGTGCTGGGAGAGGAGGAGGGGGAGGAGGATGGGCCCTGCGTGGCAGCAGCAGCAAGTTTGGGCCGCAGGACATTGCGCCTGCGCCGCTGCCCCCCAATGGGCGGGCGTGTCCCCGGGGCTGCGGCCCTGGCAGCGCGTCCGCTGAGCTGCCCACGCTGCGGGAGCTCCCCGGGCTGGGCTGGCCTTCCCGCTGGGACTGGGCAGCAGGCTGTGCTCTGACTGTGGTCAGCAGCAGCGGGACGTACCTCTGGACAGCCACGTCTCCTGCTGCTGGAAGAAGCAATGAAGCGAGTGCAGAAGTTCTGCTTCCTCTTTCTCCCGGTGGAGTTTTTCGTTTCATTCCACACTCCAGAGGCAATTTCAGTGCTGGCCTCTGTCAGCTGATTGTATTTCAAGAGCACCAGCAACAGGGCTGTGTTTGAGCGCTGTGAATGTGGCCTGTATGGCTTTCATTCTCCTCGCCTTAGTGCTCAGGGGTGGTGGGCATTGCAGTATCTGCTGATCCTTATGCCTGCGACAAAAAGACTGACTTCGCTGTCGTGAAAGCACCGTGGACAGCCCTGCTTGAAAGCGGCAGTTGCAGTTTGGCTGAAAAATGCAGGTGGCAGCCGGAAGGGGTGCCACAGCAGCCGCGGGGTCCCAATTCACAAGGCAGAGGCAACAGCAGCCTCCTGACGGCGCATCACGGTGAATGAAAGGGTGCAGAAACCCGATCATTTCTTTCTCTGAACTTTGCTTCAGGAATGTACAGGCAGGCTCTGAGGAACCAGGGGTGTTTGTGGGGGACTGTTGTTGTGATCAAGAGATTCAATTGGAAAAAGAAGGTGTTATGCATTTTGAGTCTTGACTTCAGGGCTTAGTCAGAAAGACCCAGTAGAGTAAGAAAACACCGGGAACTTGCAACTGGGAGAACACAGAGCGTTTAGTTAGAAAGCAAGGACTATTCAGTCAAGGCAGGAGAGATGGAACAAAGTTTTTAAAAATGTAACAAGTAGCAGGTGCACAATAGTTTGCAGAAAGAAGTATTACACAAGCATTTATCTTTGGGAGAAAAGTCTGGTGTTGCTGTTAGGGAATTGATCACGACTATTATTGGTTAGCAAGCTTATGAACAATTTTACTATTGGCTATCCAGGCTCACACTATTTCTAACCCGATGGTGAAAAGATTATAAAAGCTATCGACACTTTTAATAAACGCCTCTGGTTATAGCCCGACTGGCGACCGCATTTCTTTGATGCGTTGCACAAGCAACGTGACCGACACTTTCACTCTCCGCGCTCGTTCCGCAGCCACGGGTACAAAGACATTATGGGAACCCTTGTGCAGACAGAGCCTTCTATCCCTGTAGAAGGGAGCGCGGCGGGTGGGGGCCGTTGGCGGGCAGCGAGCCCCGGGCAGCAGGCGAGATCCGGCTCCGCACCTGCCGGGCCCTGCTAAGGCTCAATGCCGGCTCCTCTGCAACAGCAAAGACCTTCAGCCTTGTCACTGCCCAGAGGGGCAGTGCCGGCCCGGCCGCACAGCTCGTTTTCCCCACAAGTTGCAGGAGGTGAGAAGGCAACACTTGCAAACACTGACTGCGAGCCGCAGCGCCGGCTGCGCACCATTAACCTCAGCTCTGGGACCACTGTCTGCCCCAAGCTCCGGGGGATGCGGTGGGAGCCCTGCTGGGCTCCGCCCTGGGGCCATCCTCCAGTGCCAGCTGCAAACAGGGAGCATTTAGTTGCCACCAAGAGCCCAGCCACGCGTGGAGGGGAGCTGGTGCAGGTGCGGCCTGCGCTGCTGCCTGCTGTGCTCTGGGGCTGCTGCTCCCCGCAGAGGGAACTGCACTGGCGTGCCAGAGGAGACAAAGAAGCTTCAGCTTAAGCCGAACTGAGCTGGGTGGCTGGGCTGGCAGGAGTGGGGAGGGTCAAGGGCATTCACAGAGCTCATCCTGCTGCAAGGACGAGGAAAAGTGGCCGTGGGAAGCTAACAGTGAGGAGAGCTGAGGCCTGGAGGGCAGCTCTTGAATGACACTCAGGTCTCACCGGACCTCTGAGACATTGCTGCTCTTCTGCCAGTGACAGGATGAGTCCCTAAACCTGGGGCTCGCTCCTCCTCGTCGTGGTCAGGGGCATCAAGGAAGGCTACAGTGCGACAGAGACTGCCCTGAGCTGGCAACTCACTGGGGGAAAAGAGGGTGGGAGCACTTGTGAAGTAAAAGGCAGGTGGGGCAGAGAACTGTTCAGAGAAGGGCTGAGCTAAAGCTTGAGCAAGCTGAGAAATGTCATTTGGGGTCATCCCACATTGATTTCATTTCACAAGTTATTGAACAAGTTTATTTGGGGCGGGGGGGTGGTGTCATGTTTTCCCCTGGAGGCGTGCACTCTGCAGGCTTGAGCTGCGTTGCCAAAATGCTCGGGCACGTCTCTGCTGCAGCTCACACCGGTTCTTCTTTGGCTTCTTCCGGCCCGGTGCTGAGCCGCAGCAGAGCCCTGGCGGAGCCCAGAGCAGCCTCAGCATCCACAGAGCCCGGCTGCAAGGAGAGAAAGCAGAAACCGCCCGTCACTTGAAGGCTGCTGTCCCCCTTGTCCCAGCCGCCCGCGGTGCCCAGGCCGCGCTGGCCGTGCTCAGAGCGGTGCCCGAAGCCGCCCGTCCCTGCTGCCTCTGGCAGGAGAGCAGGATGGCAGGACACGTGCCACCGCCCGCAGCCAGCCGTGGCAGATCCACCTCCTCAGCAGCTGCCCAGAGCGGGATGCTCCTGTGCTCGCTGCCATCTCCCAAAAGCCCTTATCCCAGCCGTGCCAAGAAGACGGGGACCCACCGCACGCCACCCGCCGCCGGAAGAAAAGCTGCTCCCAAGCCGTGTCCTCGGCCTTCTCCAAGGCCACGTGCCATCCACGCCGCAGCTGGTCCCAAGCGCTTCCCGATCCAGACTGGACACCACCTACAACGCTTCCTTGAAGAAAAACAAACAACAAATTAATGAAAAGGGATTACAGACAAAAAGGAGAAACAAGAAAAAAGGTCAAAAATCTTCTCTCTGTCGGGGGCCTGAGGAAGGCCCAACCTTCCCTACGTGCTGGGGAAAAACCCACCCACGGGCGAGGGAAGCCCACGCTTTCTCCCTTCCCCCCTGCACTGCCCCCCAACAGGCACGGCGAGCCCAAAGCAAACAAGGGGAGTGGAGCAGCCCGAGCCCTTCCTTTCCCGCAAAACAAAGCAGCCCGTGCACAGCTCCTGGAGTGCCACCTCTGCTCCTGCCATGGGGGCTTGTTTGTGTCGGGCTGGCTGCCCCAGCCCCAGCCCCAGCCCGGGGAACAGTGGGTGGTGGGGGCTGTTGGCAGGGCCAGGGGCCGACTCCCATTTCGTAAGCACCCCAGCCCATCCCGCCCGCCCCGCCGAAAAGCAGCTTGGCAGCCGGCTGAAGAATTAGTTGCATCCACCCCAGCAAAGGGGGGAGCCTTTGCTTCCCGGCCAGGCCGTGCAATGCCCAAATCTGGGAGCATCCCCCTGGGTGTGGACTCATCTGTAAATTCGCTGTGGAGCCTGGCTTTGAAGAAGGTGCCAGAATCGAAGCCCATCATCTTCAGCTTGCCGGTGGCCAGGTCGAGGAAGAGCTTGTCATCCCTGACGTCGTCCTCCACGTCTCCAGACGCAGCAGCCCCACCTGGTACAGCTTCTCCAGGGGCTCCTTCTTCCCTGCGGCTGAGAGCAGGCTGTCAGTGCCCCGCCCAGGGCCCCGGCTGTCAGTGAAGCAGGACAAGCAAAAGCAGCTTGCACGGCGGCCACCAGTGCTGGGAAGAGCAGCTCAGCTCCAGCACAAGGGCTGCGTGTTCCCATCTGACGACCCCTGCGCAGCGATACAGGCAGGGCAAAAAAGCCTGCGCTTCTTGGCTTCTTCTTGCCAAGGCACGTGTGGAGCTGTAACTTACCGGCTCCCTGGATCAAAGTGTGCCTGTGGCTCTCTCCCTTCTTCTATGGATGGTGAATATCCTGCAGCCAAGGATCACACGACAGGTCTTCTAATGAGGGCCTGTCCAAGGAGTGCAGGGACAGACACCATCTGATGAGTTCCTTGCAGTCTGCGGGGAGAAACCAGAAAGCGCCGGTCAGTTGCAGAAGGCTCCTGTCCGCTTTGCCCCACTATTGCCATGCCCAGGCCATGCCATGGGGGCTCCGAGCTGTGCCTGAACTTTCCCGTCCATCCTTTGTTTTGGAGGAGAGCAGGAGAGCGGGGCATGTGCCACCTCCTCGGCAGCTGCCAGAGCGGGATGCTCATGAGCCCGCTGCTGTCTCCCAGCACTGCTATTCCCCCCGTACCTTGAGAGAGCCGTTGTGGGAGCGACAGCTGGCCCCAGCTGATGTTCCGGCCCTTCGGGAACGGGTGCTGCCCGCAGACCATCTGGTGCAGCACGATGCCCAGGGACCAGACGGTAGCTGCCTCGCCGTAGTACCAGCCAAAGTGGTTCCATTCCGGGGGGCTGTACGATGGTGTTCCTACGGAACAGAGAGGCAGTTCATTAGGGGGATGCTGCCTGCTCCCGGAGCCTCGGCCCAGCATCCCTGGGCACGCGGGGGCCGCACCAGTGGCACGCGGCGTGACCCGCTGCCCTCTCGCCAGCGCCTGTGACTTGTGGACAAACTGGGGGTTGTAAAAGAAGCCACCGGTGTCGCAAGAGGGCAGCGGAAGCCCTGGCAAGGCCCGAGCATTCCACGCAAAGGGAAAACCTGCTCAGTGCCGGGGGGGGGGGGGGCGGGGGGAAACTATGCCTTCACCCTGCCTGCCTGCATTGCCCCCCAAAACATTCTGAAGCCAAGGCAAGCAAGGCGAGCTGAGCAGTCCAAGCCCTTTCTCGCCTGCACACCAAACCGGCAGGTGCACAGCTTCTGGGCCCCCCGTCTCTGCTATCCCCACCCACGGGTGTGTTTTTGTCACGCTGGCTGCCCCAGCCCCAGCGCCAGTCCTGGGCAGAGTGGCTGGCGAAGGCTGCCAGCAGCGCTGGAAGATGGCCCCCCGGCCACCCACACTCAAAAGCAACTGGGCTGAACACTCGGTCGTGGCATCAAAAGGGAGAATCCCCGCTGCCACAGCCAGGTTGGGCCGCGAGATGCCGGCACCGGGAGCCTACCCCGGCGGGGACTCACCTGCAAAGCGGGTGTAGGCTGTGTCTTGCAGGTGGGTGCCGCAGCCAAAGTCGATCAATTTCGCCTGGCCGGTGGCCAGGTCAACCAGGATGTTCTCTGGTTTCAGGTCCCTGTGAAGGACCCCGCAGCTGGTGCAGTGCCGCACGGCCTCCAGGACCTGGCGGAACAGCTCCCGTGCCACCTCCTCTGACAGGAAGCCCCGCTCTCGAATAAAATGAAGCAGGTCCTGAGAGTGCTCCGGCCGCTCCATCACCAGCACCACGTTGTTGGGGAGCACGAGCCACTCGAGGAGCTGCACCACACCAGGGAAGCCGGTGGACACCTTGTCCAGCAGCACGATCTCGAGTGGTGCGCTGGTGCCGTTGGGCTGCGGGAGGAGCACGATGCCGTCAGTGGGGCTGGTGCCGTGCCAGGGCTCGCGAAGGCCCTCGCCCAGCCCGGGATGCTCTGCGCCCTCCGCTGCCCCCACGCCCGCTCTCCCCCGAGGCGTCCTGCCGCCTTCCACCCTCCCGGGCCTCGGCTTATCCCCGCCCGTCACGCCCCGGCTTCTCCCGCTGCCCACCACCCCCCTCCTGCCCCCGCTCACTCACCAGCTCGCCCCAATGACGGATGCGGTTCCGTGGCACCCGTTTGATGGCCACCTGCAAGCCAAGGGGAGCAGCGGGTTGAGCTCGCCGCCCGCCCTGCCGAGCCCCATCCTCCTTCTCCTGCGCCCTCCTCCTCCTCCGCCCCCCTCCTCCTGCGCCCGCCGCCGGCCCCGCCACTCACCGGGGCGCCGTCCGAGAGCCGCGTCGCCGCGAAGACGCTGCCGAAGCCGCCGCGCCCCAGCAGCGAACCCACCCGGTAGCGCTCCGTCAGGCCCTGCTGCGCCTTCCCTGCCGGCGAGACGCGGCCGTCAGCGCTCGGCCCGGCTCCAGAAACGGCCCGCGGCCGCTCCTCAACCGCCCCGGGCCGGGTATCCCCAGATGTTGCCTCTTTCGAAGGGGACACCGGCGGCTCGGGGGCGGGGGCCGCGCTGCCGAGCGGAAGAGCTCGGACCGGGGAAGACGCCGCGGACGCGGCGGGAGCGGCCGCGCCGTCTGTGTCCTCGGCGGGTCCCGGGAGGAGCCGGGCCCGGGGCCGGAGTCGGAGGCGGGGCCGGGCCCGGGCCCGGGGCCGGGGCCGGAGTCGAAGCCGGGCCTGGGGCCGGGGCCGGAGTCGGGCCAGCCGGAGCCAGAGGCTGGCAATGCTGCCCAAGAGGCAGGCACTGATGCCCGCCCAGCAGCGCCACCGCCAGTACGGCAAGAGCCGGGCGGAGGCGAGACCGCGGCGGGACGCCCGGGGGCGGGGAGGGCGCAGCCCCGCCCGGGGCCGCGGGCGGGCCGGGCGCATGGCCCGGCCTGGCATGGGGAGAGGGGAGGCCGCGGAAGGGGCGGACGGGGTGGAGCACTGAAGGGAGAGCGGGACAGGGGATGCGGGACACTGGGAGAAGGAGAGGAGGAGCAGGAGAAGGAACGCGGAGGGTCTGGAGAACCGCTGCTTTTGTGTTGCTCTTCTGCTGCTGCCGCTGCTGCCGCTGCTGCTGCTGCCGCCGCTGCCGCTGAAGCGCTGGGAGCGTTTGTCCGCGTGTCCGTGTGTCTGTTGCCCGGGTGTCCGTTTTTCCCCCGCGCGCCCCGCGGCCGAGCCCCGCGCGCCCCGGGCCAGCACGGGCCGCTCCGCTCCGGGGCCGAAGCGGAGTCACGGAGCATCTCTTCCTCCCGCAGCCGCGCCAAACGCACCGTCTTGTTTAGCTTCTTCTTCACCAGATTGTAACTCTTCCTTGCGGCAGTCTTGCAACTTGCCCCTGCTGCTCGCTCGCCCCGCGCCGCGGTCTCTTGCTTACGAGCAAGCAAAGCGCTGTCCGCACCTTTTGCCTGGAGCAGAGCAAAGTGCTGAATGAGGCGCCTGCCAGCGCCAGGCAGAGGCAGCCCCGTGGGAGGGCAGAGCAGGACGTGAGGAGGGAGACGTGCAGCCCCTGCGGGGCGCAGCGCTGCTCCCCGGCCGCTCGGCGTGGGCAGTGGGAGCGGCGGGGCCGTGCCCGGCGCGGTGCCCTCGTCGCCAGGGCTGTTGCTATTTTCTTGTCCGGTTCCAGGTGAAAATCGGAGGCTGCCGATAGGAGGATTCAAATAAAAGAATGGAAACACTCTTTTTGCCGAGTTCTGATGCCAGTCCAATAGAGCAGCTCAGCTCTCAGCTGTCTGCCTCCTCCCTGCCAATCCAGCACTTTCAGCCGGGAGCAAAGGCCCTCTCTGCAAAGAAACTGCAGGCTGGTTTCCTTCTCCTGCTGTTCATTGACACAGGTAGAAAAGCAGACTAGTTTGGATGCTGAGTCTGTCCAAACAGACAGTGAACTTTGCCATGTGAAGCCAAGACACGGAGTCCTGAGCCCTGCGACAGTGTCATGGGAATCACCTTTGTTGCTTCTGCTGTCTACTGTCACTGCTGAGGGTGCAGTCCCATGGGAGCACATGCCCTGTCTCTAGAAGCCAGAGCCGAGCAATGCACTGGGCTCTAAAATCTTCCATTGGCAGGCTTCTGGCGTCTCCAGCATTGCTTTCAAAGCCAAACAGGGAGAAGGCAAACTGTGTGTAGCTAATGATACTGTAGAGTGTCTCAAACTTGCTAAGTCCTAGGTCTTCTAGGTAAGATCAGTTTGGAATGACTGTGGGGTAGAACTAGTGCAAGACAGAAAAGGGGAGCCTAGAAGGGAAGCAATTAATAGTATACGGGAACATCTTGGGCTGTTTCTTTCCGTTGCCATGTCACTTCTGGGAAGCTGTTTTGCTTTTGCAAGAATCTTGCCCACAGTGATGTCTGCTCTTTCCAAGACCCTTTCCTGGAGACCTTGCTCGAGCTCCTGTCACAAGATGTGCCATCACGTGCAGCTTCTCTTGGCTTGCCACACTGTGTGTGCAGCACGACTCTGGTCTGCAGCAAAGCAGGACCAAGGTTTTGAGAGCTTGACAACTTGTCCTTTCTCCTCCTGGTGGACTAGCGAGTTGTGCGGTGGGTAAGGTTTCCGTCCTTCCTGTTCTAGGCTAAGGAAACAGGAGGAGGGGGTAGCAGCAATTGTTAGGCTGGCTGAATGGAGAGAAAGAATCTCCGGAGCCTGCAGCCAGAAGTGGAGAGCTGTGGGCTAATCCTTCCAAGCTCTCAGTGGACATCTTGCAAGTGACCTGGAATGGGAGAATGGTCTGACAGAGGCAGTTGGTTTCTGAGTTCAGCGTAGATGCTTGCACATCTGGTGCGTTGGTGCGCAAATCAAGAGTACAATCGGTTCATGGGAAGCACCAGAAGAAGCTGGAGCTCTCCGAGCAGACGACTGGAAGAATCTGCAAAGGAGAAATGTGGGAAATGACTTGGTGTACCTTGCCTGGAAGAAGGGTAGTTTTTTTCTAATCATTCCTAATCCGTTCCCTTGGCTTCTGACTTTCTTAACAAGGCCGTTTGCATCCCCGATTCAGCACGAAGCGAGAGGCCCGGGCTCGCGGAAGTGCGCCAAAGATTCCTCCGCAGTGCCGCTCAGGTGGAAAGAGGAGCGGGGCGCCTGAGCAGCCTCCGGAGAAGCATCCCGCGAGGTGCGATTTGCGCCGTGCTGGGAGAGGAGGAGGGGGAGGAGGATGGGCCCTGCGTGGCAGCAGCAGCAAGTTTGGGCCGCAGGACATTGCGCCTGCGCCGCTGCCCCCCAATGGGCGGGCGTGTCCCCGGGGCTGCGGCCCTGGCAGCGCGTCCGCTGAGCTGCCCACGCTGCGGGAGCTCCCCGGGCTGGGCTGGCCTTCCCGCTGGGACTGGGCAGCAGGCTGTGCTCTGACTGTGGTCAGCAGCAGCGGGACGTACCTCTGGACAGCCACGTCTCCTGCTGCTGGGAAGAAGCAATGAAGCGAGTGCAGAAGTTCTGCTTCCTCTTTCTCCCGGTGGAGTTTTTCGTTTCATTCCACACTCCAGAGGCAATTTCAGTGCTGGCCTCTGTCAGCTGATTGTATTTCAAGAGCACCAGCAACAGGGCTGTGTTTGAGCGCTGTGAATGTGGCCTGTATGGCTTTCATTCTCCTCGCCTTAGTGCTCAGGGGTGGTGGGCATTGCAGTATCTGCTGATCCTTATGCCTGCGACAAAAAGACTGACTTCGCTGTCGTGAAAGCACCGTGGACAGCCCTGCTTGAAAGCGGCAGTTGCAGTTTGGCTGAAAAATGCAGGTGGCAGCCGGAAGGGGTGCCACAGCAGCCGCGGGGTCCCAATTCACAAGGCAGAGGCAACAGCAGCCTCCTGACGGCGCATCACGGTGAATGAAAGGGTGCAGAAACCCGATCATTTCTTTCTCTGAACTTTGCTTCAGGAATGTACAGGCAGGCTCTGAGGAACCAGGGGTGTTTGTGGGGGACTGTTGTTGTGATCAAGAGATTCAATTGGAAAAAGAAGGTGTTATGCATTTTGAGTCTTGACTTCAGGGCTTAGTCAGAAAGACCCAGTAGAGTAAGAAAACACCGGGAACTTGCAACTGGGAGAACACAGAGCGTTTAGTTAGAAAGCAAGGACTATTCAGTCAAGGCAGGAGAGATGGAACAAAGTTTTTAAAAATGTAACAAGTAGCAGGTGCACAATAGTTTGCAGAAAGAAGTATTACACAAGCATTTATCTTTGGGAGAAAAGTCTGGTGTTGCTGTTAGGGAATTGATCACGACTATTATTGGTTAGCAAGCTTATGAACAATTTTACTATTGGCTATCCAGGCTCACACTATTCTAACCCGATGGTGAAAAGATTATAAAAGCTATCGACACTTTTAATAAACGCCTCTGGTTATAGCCCGACTGGCGACCGCATTTCTTTGATGCGTTGCACAAGCAACGTGACCGACACTTTCACTCTCCGCGCTCGTTCCGCAGCCACGGGTACAAAGACATTATGGGAACCCTTGTGCAGACAGAGCCTTCTATCCCTGTAGAAGGGAGCGCGGCGGGTGGGGGCCGTTGGCGGGCAGCGAGCCCCGGGCAGCAGGCGAGATCCGGCTCCGCACCTGCCGGGCCCTGCTAAGGCTCAATGCCGGCTCCTCTGCAACAGCAAAGACCTTCAGCCTTGTCACTGCCCAGAGGGGCAGTGCCGGCCCGGCCGCACAGCTCGTTTTCCCCACAAGTTGCAGGAGGTGAGAAGGCAACACTTGCAAACACTGACTGCGAGCCGCAGCGCCGGCTGCGCACCATTAACCTCAGCTCTGGGACCACTGTCTGCCCCAAGCTCCGGGGGATGCGGTGGGAGCCCTGCTGGGCTCCGCCCTGGGGCCATCCTCCAGTGCCAGCTGCAAACAGGGAGCATTTAGTTGCCACCAAGAGCCCAGCCACGCGTGGAGGGGAGCTGGTGCAGGTGCGGCCTGCGCTGCTGCCTGCTGTGCTCTGGGGCTGCTGCTCCCCGCAGAGGGAACTGCACTGGCGTGCCAGAGGAGACAAAGAAGCTTCAGCTTAAGCCGAACTGAGCTGGGTGGCTGGGCTGGCAGGAGTGGGGAGGGTCAAGGGCATTCACAGAGCTCATCCTGCTGCAAGGACGAGGAAAAGTGGCCGTGGGAAGCTAACAGTGAGGAGAGCTGAGGCCTGGAGGGCAGCTCTTGAATGACACTCAGGTCTCACCGGACCTCTGAGACATTGCTGCTCTTCTGCCAGTGACAGGATGAGTCCCTAAACCTGGGGCTCGCTCCTCCTCGTCGTGGTCAGGGGCATCAAGGAAGGCTACAGTGCGACAGAGACTGCCCTGAGCTGGCAACTCACTGGGGGAAAAGAGGGTGGGAGCACTTGTGAAGTAAAAGGCAGGTGGGGCAGAGAACTGTTCAGAGAAGGGCTGAGCTAAAGCTTGAGCAAGCTGAGAAATGTCATTTGGGGTCATCCCACATTGATTTCATTTCACAAGTTATTGAACAAGTTTATTTGGGGCGGGGGGGTGGTGTCATGTTTTCCCCTGGAGGCGTGCACTCTGCAGGCTTGAGCTGCGTTGCCAAAATGCTCGGGCACGTCTCTGCTGCAGCTCACACCGGTTCTTCTTTGGCTTCTTCCGGCCCGGTGCTGAGCCGCAGCAGAGCCCTGGCGGAGCCCAGAGCAGCCTCAGCATCCACAGAGCCCGGCTGCAAGGAGAGAAAGCAGAAACCGCCCGTCACTTGAAGGCTGCTGTCCCCCTTGTCCCAGCCGCCCGCGGTGCCCAGGCCGCGCTGGCCGTGCTCAGAGCGGTGCCCGAAGCCGCCCGTCCCTGCTGCCTCTGGCAGGAGAGCAGGATGGCAGGACACGTGCCACCGCCCGCAGCCAGCCGTGGCAGATCCACCTCCTCAGCAGCTGCCCAGAGCGGGATGCTCCTGTGCTCGCTGCCATCTCCCAAAAGCCCTTATCCCAGCCGTGCCAAGAAGA
Organism: Coloeus monedula; assembly: GCF_965178545.1. Lineage (NCBI taxonomy): Eukaryota > Metazoa > Chordata > Aves > Passeriformes > Corvidae > Coloeus > Coloeus monedula. The sequence continues at coordinate 180,515 of NW_028120805.1, read as the reverse complement.
CGGGGACCCACCGCACGCCACCCGCCGCCGGAAGAAAAGCTGCTCCCAAGCCGTGTCCTCGGCCTTCTCCAAGGCCACGTGCCATCCACGCCGCAGCTGGTCCCAAGCGCTTCCCGATCCAGACTGGACACCACCTACAACGCTTCCTTGAAGAAAAACAAACAACAAATTAATGAAAAGGGATTACAGACAAAAAGGAGAAACAAGAAAAAAGGTCAAAAATCTTCTCTCTGTCGGGGGCCTGAGGAAGGCCCAACCTTCCCTACGTGCTGGGGAAAAACCCACCCACGGGCGAGGGAAGCCCACGCTTTCTCCCTTCCCCCCTGCACTGCCCCCCAACAGGCACGGCGAGCCCAAAGCAAACAAGGGGAGTGGAGCAGCCCGAGCCCTTCCTTTCCCGCAAAACAAAGCAGCCCGTGCACAGCTCCTGGAGTGCCACCTCTGCTCCTGCCATGGGGGCTTGTTTGTGTCGGGCTGGCTGCCCCAGCCCCAGCCCCAGCCCGGGGAACAGTGGGTGGTGGGGGCTGTTGGCAGGGCCAGGGGCCGACTCCCATTTCGTAAGCACCCCAGCCCATCCCGCCCGCCCCGCCGAAAAGCAGCTTGGCAGCCGGCTGAAGAATTAGTTGCATCCACCCCAGCAAAGGGGGGAGCCTTTGCTTCCCGGCCAGGCCGTGCAATGCCCAAATCTGGGAGCATCCCCCTGGGTGTGGACTCATCTGTAAATTCGCTGTGGAGCCTGGCTTTGAAGAAGGTGCCAGAATCGAAGCCCATCATCTTCAGCTTGCCGGTGGCCAGGTCGAGGAAGAGCTTGTCATCCCTGACGTCGTCCTCCACGTCTCCAGACGCAGCAGCCCCACCTGGTACAGCTTCTCCAGGGGCTCCTTCTTCCCTGCGGCTGAGAGCAGGCTGTCAGTGCCCCGCCCAGGGCCCCGGCTGTCAGTGAAGCAGGACAAGCAAAAGCAGCTTGCACGGCGGCCACCAGTGCTGGGAAGAGCAGCTCAGCTCCAGCACAAGGGCTGCGTGTTCCCATCTGACGACCCCTGCGCAGCGATACAGGCAGGGCAAAAAAGCCTGCGCTTCTTGGCTTCTTCTTGCCAAGGCACGTGTGGAGCTGTAACTTACCGGCTCCCTGGATCAAAGTGTGCCTGTGGCTCTCTCCCTTCTTCTATGGATGGTGAATATCCTGCAGCCAAGGATCACACGACAGGTCTTCTAATGAGGGCCTGTCCAAGGAGTGCAGGGACAGACACCATCTGATGAGTTCCTTGCAGTCTGCGGGGAGAAACCAGAAAGCGCCGGTCAGTTGCAGAAGGCTCCTGTCCGCTTTGCCCCACTATTGCCATGCCCAGGCCATGCCATGGGGGCTCCGAGCTGTGCCTGAACTTTCCCGTCCATCCTTTGTTTTGGAGGAGAGCAGGAGAGCGGGGCATGTGCCACCTCCTCGGCAGCTGCCAGAGCGGGATGCTCATGAGCCCGCTGCTGTCTCCCAGCACTGCTATTCCCCCCGTACCTTGAGAGAGCCGTTGTGGGAGCGACAGCTGGCCCCAGCTGATGTTCCGGCCCTTCGGGAACGGGTGCTGCCCGCAGACCATCTGGTGCAGCACGATGCCCAGGGACCAGACGGTAGCTGCCTCGCCGTAGTACCAGCCAAAGTGGTTCCATTCCGGGGGGCTGTACGATGGTGTTCCTACGGAACAGAGAGGCAGTTCATTAGGGGGATGCTGCCTGCTCCCGGAGCCTCACCCCAGCATCCCTGGGCACGCGGGGGCCGCACCAGTGGCACGCGGCGTGACCCGCTGCCCTCTCGCCAGCGCCTGTGACTTGTGGACAAACTGGGGGTTGTAAAAGAAGCCACCGGTGTCGCAAGAGGGCAGCGGAAGCCCTGGCAAGGCCCGAGCATTCCAGGCAAAGGGAAAACCTGCTCAGTGCCGGGGGGGGGGGGGCGGGGGGAAACTATGCCTTCACCCTGCCTGCCTGCATTGCCCCCCAAAACATTCTGAAGCCAAGGCAAGCAAGGCGAGCTGAGCAGTCCAAGCCCTTTCTCGCCTGCACACCAAACCGGCGGGTGCACAGCTTCTGGGCCCCCCGTCTCTGCTATCCCCACCCACGGGTGTGTTTTTGTCACGCTGGCTGCCCCAGCCCCAGCGCCAGTCCTGGGCAGAGTGGCTGGCGAAGGCTGCCAGCAGCGCTGGAAGATGGCCCCCCGGCCACCCACACTCAAAAGCAACTGGGCTGAACACTCGGTCGTGGCATCAAAAGGGAGAATCCCCGCTGCCACAGCCAGGTTGGGCCGCGAGATGCCGGCACCGGGAGCCTACCCCGGCGGGGACTCACCTGCAAAGCGGGTGTAGGCTGTGTCTTGCAGGTGGGTGCCGCAGCCAAAGTCGATCAATTTCGCCTGGCCGGTGGCCAGGTCAACCAGGATGTTCTCTGGTTTCAGGTCCCTGTGAAGGACCCCGCAGCTGGTGCAGTGCCGCACGGCCTCCAGGACCTGGCGGAACAGCTCCCGTGCCACCTCCTCTGACAGGAAGCCCCGCTCTCGAATAAAATGAAGCAGGTCCTGAGAGTGCTCCGGCCGCTCCATCACCAGCACCACGTTGTTGGGGAGCACGAGCCACTCGAGGAGCTGCACCACACCAGGGAAGCCGGTGGACACCTTGTCCAGCAGCACGATCTCGAGTGGTGCGCTGGTGCCGTTGGGCTGCGGGAGGAGCACGATGCCGTCAGTGGGGCTGGTGCCGTGCCAGGGCTCGCGAAGGCCCTCGCCCAGCCCGGGATGCTCTGCGCCCTCCGCTGCCCCCACGCCCGCTCTCCCCCGAGGCGTCCTGCCGCCTTCCACCCTCCCGGGCCTCGGCTTATCCCCGCCCGTCACGCCCCGGCTTCTCCCGCTGCCCACCACCCCCCTCCTGCCCCCGCTCACTCACCAGCTCGCCCCAATGACGGATGCGGTTCCGTGGCACCCGTTTGATGGCCACCTGCAAGCCAAGGGGAGCAGCGGGTTGAGCTCGCCGCCCGCCCTGCCGAGCCCCATCCTCCTTCTCCTGCGCCCTCCTCCTCCTCCGCCCCCCTCCTCCTGCGCCCGCCGCCGGCCCCGCCACTCACCGGGGCGCCGTCCGAGAGCCGCGTCGCCGCGAAGACGCTGCCGAAGCCGCCGCGCCCCAGCAGCGAACCCACCCGGTAGCGCTCCGTCAGGCCCTGCTGCGCCTTCCCTGCCGGCGAGACGCGGCCGTCAGCGCTCGGCCCGGCTCCAGAAACGGCCCGCGGCCGCTCCTCAACCGCCCCGGGCCGGGTATCCCCAGATGTTGCCTCTTTCGAAGGGGACACCGGCGGCTCGGGGGCGGGGGCCGCGCTGCCGAGCGGAAGAGCTCGGACCGGGGAAGACGCCGCGGACGCGGCGGGAGCGGCCGCGCCGTCTGTGTCCTCGGCGGGTCCCGGGAGGAGCCGGGCCCGGGGCCGGAGTCGGAGGCGGGGCCGGGCCCGGGCCCGGGGCCGGGGCCGGAGTCGAAGCCGGGCCTGGGGCCGGGGCCGGAGTCGGGCCAGCCGGAGCCAGAGGCTGGCAATGCTGCCCAAGAGGCAGGCACTGATGCCCGCCCAGCAGCGCCACCGCCAGTACGGCAAGAGCCGGGCGGAGGCGAGACCGCGGCGGGACGCCCGGGGGCGGGGAGGGCGAAGCCCCGCCCGGGGCCGCGGGCGGGCCGGGCGCATGGCCCGGCCTGGCATGGGGAGAGGGGAGGCCGCGGAAGGGGCGGACGGGGTGGAGCACTGAAGGGAGAGCGGGACAGGGGATGCGGGACACTGGGAGAAGGAGAGGAGGAGCAGGAGAAGGAACGCGGAGGGTCTGGAGAACGGCTGCTTTTGTGTTGCTCTTCTGCTGCTGCCGCTGCTGCCGCTGCTGCTGCTGCCGCCGCTGCCGCTGAAGCGCTGGGAGCGTTTGTCCGCGTGTCCGTGTGTCTGTTGCCCGGGTGTCCGTTTTTCCCCCGCGCGCCCCGCGGCCGAGCCCCGCGCGCCCCGGGCCAGCACGGGCCGCTCCGCTCCGGGGCCGAAGCGGAGTCACGGAGCATCTCTTCCTCCCGCAGCCGCGCCAAACGCACCGTCTTGTTTAGCTTCTTCTTCACCAGATTGTAACTCTTCCTTGCGGCAGTCTTGCAACTTGCCCCTGCTGCTCGCTCGCCCCGCGCCGCGGTCTCTTGCTTACGAGCAAGCAAAGCGCTGTCCGCACCTTTTGCCTGGAGCAGAGCAAAGTGCTGAATGAGGCGCCTGCCAGCGCCAGGCAGAGGCAGCCCCGTGGGAGGGCAGAGCAGGACGTGAGGAGGGAGACGTGCAGCCCCTGCGGGGCGCAGCGCTGCTCCCCGGCGGCTCGGCGTGGGCAGTGGGAGCGGCGGGGCCGTGCCCGGCGCGGTGCCCTCGTCGCCAGGGCTGTTGCTATTTTCTTGTCCGGTTCCAGGTGAAAATCGGAGGCTGCCGATAGGAGGATTCAAATAAAAGAATGGAAACACTCTTTTTGCCGAGTTCTGATGCCAGTCCAATAGAGCAGCTCAGCTCTCAGCTGTCTGCCTCCTCCCTGCCAATCCAGCACTTTCAGCCGGGAGCAAAGGCCCTCTCTGCAAAGAAACTGCAGGCTGGTTTCCTTCTCCTGCTGTTCATTGACACAGGTAGAAAAGCAGACTAGTTTGGATGCTGAGTCTGTCCAAACAGACAGTGAACTTTGCCATGTGAAGCCAAGACACGGAGTCCTGAGCCCTGCGACAGTGTCATGGGAATCACCTTTGTTGCTTCTGCTGTCTACTGTCACTGCTGAGGGTGCAGTCCCATGGGAGCACATGCCCTGTCTCTAGAAGCCAGAGCCGAGCAATGCACTGGGCTCTAAAATCTTCCATTGGCAGGCTTCTGGCGTCTCCAGCATTGCTTTCAAAGCCAAACAGGGAGAAGGCAAACTGTGTGTAGCTAATGATACTGTAGAGTGTCTCAAACTTGCTAAGTCCTAGGTCTTCTAGGTAAGATCAGTTTGGAATGACTGTGGGGTAGAACTAGTGCAAGACAGAAAAGGGGAGCCTAGAAGGGAAGCAATTAATAGTATACGGGAACATCTTGGGCTGTTTCTTTCCGTTGCCATGTCACTTCTGGGAAGCTGTTTTGCTTTTGCAAGAATCTTGCCCACAGTGATGTCTGCTCTTTCCAAGACCCTTTCCTGGAGACCTTGCTCGAGCTCCTGTCACAAGATGTGCCATCACGTGCAGCTTCTCTTGGCTTGCCACACTGTGTGTGCAGCACGACTCTGGTCTGCAGCAAAGCAGGACCAAGGTTTTGAGAGCTTGACAACTTGTCCTTTCTCCTCCTGGTGGACTAGCGAGTTGTGCGGTGGGTAAGGTTTCCGTCCTTCCTGTTCTAGGCTAAGGAAACAGGAGGAGGGGGTAGCAGCAATTGTTAGGCTGGCTGAATGGAGAGAAAGAATCTCCGGAGCCTGCAGCCAGAAGTGGAGAGCTGTGGGCTAATCCTTCCAAGCTCTCAGTGGACATCTTGCAAGTGACCTGGAATGGGAGAATGGTCTGACAGAGGCAGTTGGTTTCTGAGTTCAGCGTAGGTGCTTGCACATCTGGTGCGTTGGTGCGCAAATCAAGAGTACAATCGGTTCATGGGAAGCACCAGAAGAAGCTGGAGCTCTCCGAGCAGACGACTGGAAGAATCTGCAAAGGAGAAATGTGGGAAATGACTTGGTGTACCTTGCCTGGAAGAAGGGTAGTTTTTTTCTAATAATTCCTAATCCGTTCCCTTGGCTTCTGACTTTCTTAACAAGGCCGTTTGCATCCCCGATTCAGCACGAAGCGAGAGGCCCGGGCTCGCGGAAGTGCGCCAAAGATTCCTCCGCAGTGCCGCTCAGGTGGAAAGAGGAGCGGGGCGCCTGAGCAGCCTCCGGAGAAGCATCCCGCGAGGTGCGATTTGCGCCGTGCTGGGAGAGGAGGAGGGGGAGGAGGATGGGCCCTGCGTGGCAGCAGCAGCAAGTTTGGGCCGCAGGACATTGCGCCTGCGCCGCTGCCCCCCAATGGGCGGGCGTGTCCCCGGGGCTGCGGCCCTGGCAGCGCGTCCGCTGAGCTGCCCACGCTGCGGGAGCTCCCCGGGCTGGGCTGGCCTTCCCGCTGGGACTGGGCAGCAGGCTGTGCTCTGACTGTGGTCAGCAGCAGCGGGACGTACCTCTGGACAGCCACGTCTCCTGCTGCTGGGAAGAAGCAATGAAGCGAGTGCAGAAGTTCTGCTTCCTCTTTCTCCCGGTGGAGTTTTTCGTTTCATTCCACACTCCAGAGGCAATTTCAGTGCTGGCCTCTGTCAGCTGATTGTATTTCAAGAGCACCAGCAACAGGGCTGTGTTTGAGCGCTGTGAATGTGGCCTGTATGGCTTTCATTCTCCTCGCCTTAGTGCTCAGGGGTGGTGGGCATTGCAGTATCTGCTGATCCTTATGCCTGCGACAAAAAGACTGACTTCGCTGTCGTGAAAGCACCGTGGACAGCCCTGCTTGAAAGCGGCAGTTGCAGTTTGGCTGAAAAATGCAGGTGGCAGCCGGAAGGGGTGCCACAGCAGCCGCGGGGTCCCAATTCACAAGGCAGAGGCAACAGCAGCCTCCTGACGGCGCATCACGGTGAATGAAAGGGTGCAGAAACCCGATCATTTCTTTCTCTGAACTTTGCTTCAGGAATGTACAGGCAGGCTCTGAGGAACCAGGGGTGTTTGTGGGGGACTGTTGTTGTGATCAAGAGATTCAATTGGAAAAAGAAGGTGTTATGCATTTTGAGTCTTGACTTCAGGGCTTAGTCAGAAAGACCCAGTAGAGTAAGAAAACACCGGGAACTTGCAACTGGGAGAACACAGAGCGTTTAGTTAGAAAGCAAGGACTATTCAGTCAAGGCAGGAGAGATGGAACAAAGTTTTTAAAAATGTAACAAGTAGCAGGTGCACAATAGTTTGCAGAAAGAAGTATTACACAAGCATTTATCTTTGGGAGAAAAGTCTGGTGTTGCTGTTAGGGAATTGATCACGACTATTATTGGTTAGCAAGCTTATGAACAATTTTACTATTGGCTATCCAGGCTCACACTATTCTAACCCGATGGTGAAAAGATTATAAAAGCTATCGACACTTTTAATAAACGCCTCTGGTTATAGCCCGACTGGCGACCGCATTTCTTTGATGCGTTGCACAAGCAACGTGACCGACACTTTCACTCTCCGCGCTCGTTCCGCAGCCACGGGTACAAAGACATTATGGGAACCCTTGTGCAGACAGAGCCTTCTATCCCTGTAGAAGGGAGCGCGGCGGGTGGGGGCCGTTGGCGGGCAGCGAGCCCCGGGCAGCAGGCGAGATCCGGCTCCGCACCTGCCGGGCCCTGCTAAGGCTCAATGCCGGCTCCTCTGCAACAGCAAAGGCCTTCAGCCTTGTCACTGCCCAGAGGGGCAGTGCCGGCCCGGCCGCACAGCTCGTTTTCCCCACAAGTTGCAGGAGGTGAGAAGGCAACACTTGCAAACACTGACTGCGAGCCGCAGCGCCGGCTGCGCACCATTAACCTCAGCTCTGGGACCACTGTCTGCCCCAAGCTCCGGGGGATGCGGTGGGAGCCCTGCTGGGCTCCGCCCTGGGGCCATCCTCCAGTGCCAGCTGCAAACAGGGAGCATTTAGTTGCCACCAAGAGCCCAGCCACGCGTGGAGGGGAGCTGGTGCAGGTGCGGCCTGCGCTGCTGCCTGCTGTGCTCTGGGGCTGCTGCTCCCCGCAGAGGGAACTGCACTGGCGTGCCAGAGGAGACAAAGAAGCTTCAGCTTAAGCCGAACTGAGCTGGGTGGCTGGGCTGGCAGGAGTGGGGAGGGTCAAGGGCATTCACAGAGCTCATCCTGCTGCAAGGACGAGGAAAAGTGGCCGTGGGAAGCTAACAGTGAGGAGAGCTGAGGCCTGGAGGGCAGCTCTTGAATGACACTCAGGTCTCACCGGACCTCTGAGACATTGCTGCTCTTCTGCCAGTGACAGGATGAGTCCCTAAACCTGGGGCTCGCTCCTCCTCGTCGTGGTCAGGGGCATCAAGGAAGGCTACAGTGCGACAGAGACTGCCCTGAGCTGGCAACTCACTGGGGGAAAAGAGGGTGGGAGCACTTGTGAAGTAAAAGGCAGGTGGGGCAGAGAACTGTTCAGAGAAGGGCTGAGCTAAAGCTTGAGCAAGCTGAGAAATGTCATTTGGGGTCATCCCACATTGATTTCATTTCACAAGTTATTGAACAAGTTTATTTGGGGCGGGGGGGTGGTGTCATGTTTTCCCCTGGAGGCGTGCACTCTGCAGGCTTGAGCTGCGTTGCCAAAATGCTCGGGCACGTCTCTGCTGCAGCTCACACCGGTTCTTCTTTGGCTTCTTCCGGCCCGGTGCTGAGCCGCAGCAGAGCCCTGGCGGAGCCCAGAGCAGCCTCAGCATCCACAGAGCCCGGCTGCAAGGAGAGAAAGCAGAAACCGCCCGTCACTTGAAGGCTGCTGTCCCCCTTGTCCCAGCCGCCCGCGGTGCCCAGGCCGCGCTGGCCGTGCTCAGAGCGGTGCCCGAAGCCGCCCGTCCCTGCTGCCTCTGGCAGGAGAGCAGGATGGCAGGACACGTGCCACCGCCCGCAGCCAGCCGTGGCAGATCCACCTCCTCAGCAGCTGCCCAGAGCGGGATGCTCCTGTGCTCGCTGCCATCTCCCAAAAGCCCTTATCCCAGCCGTGCCAAGAAGACGGGGACCCACCACACGCCACCCGCCGCCGGAAGAAAAGCTGCTCCCAAGCCGTGTCCTCGGCCTTCTCCAAGGCCACGTGCCATCCACGCCGCAGCTGGTCCCAAGCGCTTCCCGATCCAGACTGGACACCACCTACAACGCTTCCTTGAAGAAAAACAAACAACAAATTAATGAAAAGGGATTACAGACAAAAAGGAGAAACAAGAAAAAAGGTCAAAAATCTTCTCTCTGTCGGGGGCCTGAGGAAGGCCCAACCTTCCCTACGTGCTGGGGAAAAACCCACCCACGGGCGAGGGAAGCCCACGCTTTCTCCCTTCCCCCCTGCACTGCCCCCCAACAGGCACGGCGAGCCCAAAGCAAACAAGGGGAGTGGAGCAGCCCGAGCCCTTCCTTTCCCGCAAAACAAAGCAGCCCGTGCACAGCTCCTGGAGTGCCACCTCTGCTCCTGCCATGGGGGCTTGTTTGTGTCGGGCTGGCTGCCCCAGCCCCAGCCCCAGCCCGGGGAACAGTGGGTGGTGGGGGCTGTTGGCAGGGCCAGGGGCCGACTCCCATTTCGTAAGCACCCCAGCCCATCCCGCCCGCCCCGCCGAAAAGCAGCTTGGCAGCCGGCTGAAGAATTAGTTGCATCCACCCCAGCAAAGGGGGGAGCCTTTGCTTCCCGGCCAGGCCGTGCAATGCCCAAATCTGGGAGCATCCCCCTGGGTGTGGACTCATCTGTAAATTCGCTGTGGAGCCTGGCTTTGAAGAAGGTGCCAGAATCGAAGCCCATCATCTTCAGCTTGCCGGTGGCCAGGTCGAGGAAGAGCTTGTCATCCCTGACGTCGTCCTCCACGTCTCCAGACGCAGCAGCCCCACCTGGTACAGCTTCTCCAGGGGCTCCTTCTTCCCTGCGGCTGAGAGCAGGCTGTCAGTGCCCCGCCCAGGGCCCCGGCTGTCAGTGAAGCAGGACAAGCAAAAGCAGCTTGCACGGCGGCCACCAGTGCTGGGAAGAGCAGCTCAGCTCCAGCACAAGGGCTGCGTGTTCCCATCTGACGACCCCTGCGCAGCGATACAGGCAGGGCAAAAAAGCCTGCGCTTCTTGGCTTCTTCTTGCCAAGGCACGTGTGGAGCTGTAACTTACCGGCTCCCTGGATCAAAGTGTGCCTGTGGCTCTCTCCCTTCTTCTATGGATGGTGAATATCCTGCAGCCAAGGATCACACGACAGGTCTTCTAATGAGGGCCTGTCCAAGGAGTGCAGGGACAGACACCATCTGATGAGTTCCTTGCAGTCTGCGGGGAGAAACCAGAAAGCGCCGGTCAGTTGCAGAAGGCTCCTGTCCGCTTTGCCCCACTATTGCCATGCCCAGGCCATGCCATGGGGGCTCCGAGCTGTGCCTGAACTTTCCCGTCCATCCTTTGTTTTGGAGGAGAGCAGGAGAGCGGGGCATGTGCCACCTCCTCGGCAGCTGCCAGAGCGGGATGCTCATGAGCCCGCTGCTGTCTCCCAGCACTGCTATTCCCCCCGTACCTTGAGAGAGCCGTTGTGGGAGCGACAGCTGGCCCCAGCTGATGTTCCGGCCCTTCGGGAACGGGTGCTGCCCGCAGACCATCTGGTGCAGCACGATGCCCAGGGACCAGACGGTAGCTGCCTCGCCGTAGTACCAGCCAAAGTGGTTCCATTCCGGGGGGCTGTACGATGGTGTTCCTACGGAACAGAGAGGCAGTTCATTAGGGGGATGCTGCCTGCTCCCGGAGCCTCGCCCCAGCATCCCTGGGCACGCGGGGGCCGCACCAGTGGCACGCGGCGTGACCCGCTGCCCTCTCGCCAGCGCCTGTGACTTGTGGACAAACTGGGGGTTGTAAAAGAAGCCACCGGTGTCGCAAGAGGGCAGCGGAAGCCCTGGCAAGGCCCGAGCATTCCAGGCAAAGGGAAAACCTGCTCAGTGCCGGGGGGGGGGGGGCGGGGGGAAACTATGCCTTCACCCTGCCTGCCTGCATTGCCCCCCAAAACATTCTGAAGCCAAGGCAAGCAAGGCGAGCTGAGCAGTCCAAGCCCTTTCTCGCCTGCACACCAAACCGGCGGGTGCACAGCTTCTGGGCCCCCCGTCTCTGCTATCCCCACCCACGGGTGTGTTTTTGTCACGCTGGCTGCCCCAGCCCCAGCGCCAGTCCTGGGCAGAGTGGCTGGCGAAGGCTGCCAGCAGCGCTGGAAGATGGCCCCCCGGCCACCCACACTCAAAAGCAACTGGGCTGAACACTCGGTCGTGGCATCAAAAGGGAGAATCCCCGCTGCCACAGCCAGGTTGGGCCGCGAGATGCCGGCACCGGGAGCCTACCCCGGCGGGGACTCACCTGCAAAGCGGGTGTAGGCTGTGTCTTGCAGGTGGGTGCCGCAGCCAAAGTCGATCAATTTCGCCTGGCCGGTGGCCAGGTCAACCAGGATGTTCTCTGGTTTCAGGTCCCTGTGAAGGACCCCGCAGCTGGTGCAGTGCCGCACGGCCTCCAGGACCTGGCGGAACAGCTCCCGTGCCACCTCCTCTGACAGGAAGCCCCGCTCTCGAATAAAATGAAGCAGGTCCTGAGAGTGCTCCGGCCGCTCCATCACCAGCACCACGTTGTTGGGGAGCACGAGCCACTCGAGGAGCTGCACCACACCAGGGAAGCCGGTGGACACCTTGTCCAGCAGCACGATCTCGAGTGGTGCGCTGGTGCCGTTGGGCTGCGGGAGGAGCACGATGCCGTCAGTGGGGCTGGTGCCGTGCCAGGGCTCGCGAAGGCCCTCGCCCAGCCCGGGATGCTCTGCGCCCTCCGCTGCCCCCACGCCCGCTCTCCCCCGAGGCGTCCTGCCGCCTTCCACCCTCCCGGGCCTCGGCTTATCCCCGCCCGTCACGCCCCGGCTTCTCCCGCTGCCCACCACCCCCCTCCTGCCCCCGCTCACTCACCAGCTCGCCCCAATGACGGATGCGGTTCCGTGGCACCCGTTTGATGGCCACCTGCAAGCCAAGGGGAGCAGCGGGTTGAGCTCGCCGCCCGCCCTGCCGAGCCCCATCCTCCTTCTCCTGCGCCCTCCTCCTCCTCCGCCCCCCTCCTCCTGCGCCCGCCGCCGGCCCCGCCACTCACCGGGGCGCCGTCCGAGAGCCGCGTCGCCGCGAAGACGCTGCCGAAGCCGCCGCGCCCCAGCAGCGAACCCACCCGGTAGCGCTCCGTCAGGCCCTGCTGCGCCTTCCCTGCCGGCGAGACGCGGCCGTCAGCGCTCGGCCCGGCTCCAGAAACGGCCCGCGGCCGCTCCTCAACCGCCCCGGGCCGGGTATCCCCAGATGTTGCCTCTTTCGAAGGGGACACCGGCGGCTCGGGGGCGGGGGCCGCGCTGCCGAGCGGAAGAGCTCGGACCGGGGAAGACGCCGCGGACGCGGCGGGAGCGGCCGCGCCGTCTGTGTCCTCGGCGGGTCCCGGGAGGAGCCGGGCCCGGGGCCGGAGTCGGAGGCGGGGCCGGGCCCGGGCCCGGGGCCGGGGCCGGAGTCGAAGCCGGGCCTGGGGCCGGGGCCGGAGTCGGGCCAGCCGGAGCCAGAGGCTGGCAATGCTGCCCAAGAGGCAGGCACTGATGCCCGCCCAGCAGCGCCACCGCCAGTACGGCAAGAGCCGGGCGGAGGCGAGACCGCGGCGGGACGCCCGGGGGCGGGGAGGGCGAAGCCCCGCCCGGGGCCGCGGGCGGGCCGGGCGCATGGCCCGGCCTGGCATGGGGAGAGGGGAGGCCGCGGAAGGGGCGGACGGGGTGGAGCACTGAAGGGAGAGCGGGACAGGGGATGCGGGACACTGGGAGAAGGAGAGGAGGAGCAGGAGAAGGAACGCGGAGGGTCTGGAGAACCGCTGCTTTTGTGTTGCTCTTCTGCTGCTGCCGCTGCTGCCGCTGCTGCTGCTGCCGCCGCTGCCGCTGAAGCGCTGGGAGCGTTTGTCCGCGTGTCCGTGTGTCTGTTGCCCGGGTGTCCGTTTTTCCCCCGCGCGCCCCGCGGCCGAGCCCCGCGCGCCCCGGGCCAGCACGGGCCGCTCCGCTCCGGGGCCGAAGCGGAGTCACGGAGCATCTCTTCCTCCCGCAGCCGCGCCAAACGCACCGTCTTGTTTAGCTTCTTCTTCACCAGATTGTAACTCTTCCTTGCGGCAGTCTTGCAACTTGCCCCTGCTGCTCGCTCGCCCCGCGCCGCGGTCTCTTGCTTACGAGCAAGCAAAGCGCTGTCCGCACCTTTTGCCTGGAGCAGAGCAAAGTGCTGAATGAGGCGCCTGCCAGCGCCAGGCAGAGGCAGCCCCGTGGGAGGGCAGAGCAGGACGTGAGGAGGGAGACGTGCAGCCCCTGCGGGGCGCAGCGCTGCTCCCCGGCCGCTCGGCGTGGGCAGTGGGAGCGGCGGGGCCGTGCCCGGCGCGGTGCCCTCGTCGCCAGGGCTGTTGCTATTTTCTTGTCCGGTTCCAGGTGAAAATCGGAGGCTGCCGATAGGAGGATTCAAATAAAAGAATGGAAACACTCTTTTTGCCGAGTTCTGATGCCAGTCCAATAGAGCCGCTCAGCTCTCAGCTGTCTGCCTCCTCCCTGCCAATCCAGCACTTTCAGCCGGGAGCAAAGGCCCTCTCTGCAAAGAAACTGCAGGCTGGTTTCCTTCTCCTGCTGTTCATTGACACAGGTAGAAAAGCAGACTAGTTTGGATGCTGAGTCTGTCCAAACAGACAGTGAACTTTGCCATGTGAAGCCAAGACACGGAGTCCTGAGCCCTGCGACAGTGTCATGGGAATCACCTTTGTTGCTTCTGCTGTCTACTGTCACTGCTGAGGGTGCAGTCCCATGGGAGCACATGCCCTGTCTCTAGAAGCCAGAGCCGAGCAATGCACTGGGCTCTAAAATCTTCCATTGGCAGGCTTCTGGCGTCTCCAGCATTGCTTTCAAAGCCAAACAGGGAGAAGGCAAACTGTGTGTAGCTAATGATACTGTAGAGTGTCTCAAACTTGCTAAGTCCTAGGTCTTCTAGGTAAGATCAGTTTGGAATGACTGTGGGGTAGAACTAGTGCAAGACAGAAAAGGGGAGCCTAGAAGGGAAGCAATTAATAGTATACGGGAACATCTTGGGCTGTTTCTTTCCGTTGCCATGTCACTTCTGGGAAGCTGTTTTGCTTTTGCAAGAATCTTGCCCACAGTGATGTCTGCTCTTTCCAAGACCCTTTCCTGGAGACCTTGCTTGAGCTCCTGTCACAAGATGTGCCATCACGTGCAGCTTCTCTTGGCTTGCCACACTGTGTGTGCAGCACGACTCTGGTCTGCAGCAAAGCAGGACCAAGGTTTTGAGAGCTTGACAACTTGTCCTTTCTCCTCCTGGTGGACTAGCGAGTTGTGCGGTGGGTAAGGTTTCCGTCCTTCCTGTTCTAGGCTAAGGAAACAGGAGGAGGGGGTAGCAGCAATTGTTAGGCTGGCTGAATGGAGAGAAAGAATCTCCGGAGCCTGCAGCCAGAAGTGGAGAGCTGTGGGCTAATCCTTCCAAGCTCTCAGTGGACATCTTGCAAGTGACCTGGAATGGGAGAATGGTCTGACAGAGGCAGTTGGTTTCTGAGTTCAGCGTAGGTGCTTGCACATCTGGTGCGTTGGTGCGCAAATCAAGAGTACAATCGGTTCATGGGAAGCACCAGAAGAAGCTGGAGCTCTCCGAGCAGACGACTGGAAGAATCTGCAAAGGAGAAATGTGGGAAATGACTTGGTGTACCTTGCCTGGAAGAAGGGTAGTTTTTTTCTAATAATTCCTAATCCGTTCCCTTGGCTTCTGACTTTCTTAACAAGGCCGTTTGCATCCCCGATTCAGCACGAAGCGAGAGGCCCGGGCTCGCGGAAGTGCGCCAAAGATTCCTCCGCAGTGCCGCTCAGGTGGAAAGAGGAGCGGGGCGCCTGAGCAGCCTCCGGAGAAGCATCCCGCGAGGTGCGATTTGCGCCGTGCTGGGAGAGGAGGAGGGGGAGGAGGATGGGCCCTGCGTGGCAGCAGCAGCAAGTTTGGGCCGCAGGACATTGCGCCTGCGCCGCTGCCCCCCAATGGGCGGGCGTGTCCCCGGGGCTGCGGCCCTGGCAGCGCGTCCGCTGAGCTGCCCACGCTGCGGGAGCTCCCCGGGCTGGGCTGGCCTTCCCGCTGGGACTGGGCAGCAGGCTGTGCTCTGACTGTGGTCAGCAGCAGCGGGACGTACCTCTGGACAGCCACGTCTCCTGCTGCTGGGAAGAAGCAATGAAGCGAGTGCAGAAGTTCTGCTTCCTCTTTCTCCCGGTGGAGTTTTTCGTTTCATTCCACACTCCAGAGGCAATTTCAGTGCTGGCCTCTGTCAGCTGATTGTATTTCAAGAGCACCAGCAACAGGGCTGTGTTTGAGCGCTGTGAATGTGGCCTGTATGGCTTTCATTCTCCTCGCCTTAGTGCTCAGGGGTGGTGGGCATTGCAGTATCTGCTGATCCTTATGCCTGCGACAAAAAGACTGACTTCGCTGTCGTGAAAGCACCGTGGACAGCCCTGCTTGAAAGCGGCAGTTGCAGTTTGGCTGAAAAATGCAGGTGGCAGCCGGAAGGGGTGCCACAGCAGCCGTGGGGTCCCAATTCACAAGGCAGAGGCAACAGCAGCCTCCTGACGGCGCATCACGGTGAATGAAAGGGTGCAGAAACCCGATCATTTCTTTCTCTGAACTTTGCTTCAGGAATGTACAGGCAGGCTCTGAGGAACCAGGGGTGTTTGTGGGGGACTGTTGTTGTGATCAAGAGATTCAATTGGAAAAAGAAGGTGTTATGCATTTTGAGTCTTGACTTCAGGGCTTAGTCAGAAAGACCCAGTAGAGTAAGAAAACACCGGGAACTTGCAACTGGGAGAACACAGAGCGTTTAGTTAGAAAGCAAGGACTATTCAGTCAAGGCAGGAGAGATGGAACAAAGTTTTTAAAAATGTAACAAGTAGCAGGTGCACAATAGTTTGCAGAAAGAAGTATTACACAAGCATTTATCTTTGGGAGAAAAGTCTGGTGTTGCTGTTAGGGAATTGATCACGACTATTATTGGTTAGCAAGCTTATGAACAATTTTACTATTGGCTATCCAGGCTCACACTATTCTAACCCGATGGTGAAAAGATTATAAAAGCTATCGACACTTTTAATAAACGCCTCTGGTTATAGCCCGACTGGCGACCGCATTTCTTTGATGCGTCGCACAAGCAACGTGACTGACACTTTCACTCTCCGCGCTCGTTCCGCAGCCACGGGTACAAAGACATTATGGGAACCCTTGTGCAGACAGAGCCTTCTATCCCTGTAGAAGGGAGCGCGGCGGGTGGGGGCCGTTGGCGGGCAGCGAGCCCCGGGCAGCAGGCGAGATCCGGCTCCGCACCTGCCGGGCCCTGCTAAGGCTCAATGCCGGCTCCTCTGCAACAGCAAAGGCCTTCAGCCTTGTCACTGCCCAGAGGGGCAGTGCCGGCCCGGCCGCACAGCTCGTTTTCCCCACAAGTTGCAGGAGGTGAGAAGGCAACACTTGCAAACACTGACTGCGAGCCGCAGCGCCGGCTGCGCACCATTAACCTCAGCTCTGGGACCACTGTCTGCCCCAAGCTCCGGGGGATGCGGTGGGAGCCCTGCTGGGCTCCGCCCTGGGGCCATCCTCCAGTGCCAGCTGCAAACAGGGAGCATTTAGTTGCCACCAAGAGCCCAGCCACGCGTGGAGGGGAGCTGGTGCAGGTGCGGCCTGCGCTGCTGCCTGCTGTGCTCTGGGGCTGCTGCTCCCCGCAGAGGGAACTGCACTGGCGTGCCAGAGGAGACAAAGAAGCTTCAGCTTAAGCCGAACTGAGCTGGGTGGCTGGGCTGGCAGGAGTGGGGAGGGTCAAGGGCATTCACAGAGCTCATCCTGCTGCAAGGACGAGGAAAAGTGGCCGTGGGAAGCTAACAGTGAGGAGAGCTGAGGCCTGGAGGGCAGCTCTTGAATGACACTCAGGTCTCACCGGACCTCTGAGACATTGCTGCTCTTCTGCCAGTGACAGGATGAGTCCCTAAACCTGGGGCTCGCTCCTCCTCGTCGTGGTCAGGGGCATCAAGGAAGGCTACAGTGCGACAGAGACTGCCCTGAGCTGGCAACTCACTGGGGGAAAAGAGGGTGGGAGCACTTGTGAAGTAAAAGGCAGGTGGGGCAGAGAACTGTTCAGAGAAGGGCTGAGCTAAAGCTTGAGCAAGCTGAGAAATGTCATTTGGGGTCATCCCACATTGATTTCATTTCACAAGTTATTGAACAAGTTTATTTGGGGCGGGGGGGTGGTGTCATGTTTTCCCCTGGAGGCGTGCACTCTGCAGGCTTGAGCTGCGTTGCCAAAATGCTCGGGCACGTCTCTGCTGCAGCTCACACCGGTTCTTCTTTGGCTTCTTCCGGCCCGGTGCTGAGCCGCAGCAGAGCCCTGGCGGAGCCCAGAGCAGCCTCAGCATCCACAGAGCCCGGCTGCAAGGAGAGAAAGCAGAAACCGCCCGTCACTTGAAGGCTGCTGTCCCCCTTGTCCCAGCCGCCCGCGGTGCCCAGGCCGCGCTGGCCGTGCTCAGAGCGGTGCCCGAAGCCGCCCGTCCCTGCTGCCTCTGGCAGGAGAGCAGGATGGCAGGACACGTGCCACCGCCCGCAGCCAGCCGTGGCAGATCCACCTCCTCAGCAGCTGCCCAGAGCGGGATGCTCCTGTGCTCGCTGCCATCTCCCAAAAGCCCTTATCCCAGCCGTGCCAAGAAGACGGGGACCCACCGCACGCCACCCGCCGCCGGAAGAAAAGCTGCTCCCAAGCTGTGTCCTCGGCCTTCTCCAAGGCCACGTGCCATCCACGCCGCAGCTGGTCCCAAGCGCTTCCCGATCCAGACTGGACACCACCTACAACGCTTCCTTGAAGAAAAACAAACAACAAATTAATGAAAAGGGATTACAGACAAAAAGGAGAAACAAGAAAAAAGGTCAAAAATCTTCTCTCTGTCGGGGGCCTGAGGAAGGCCCAACCTTCCCTACGTGCTGGGGAAAAACCCACCCACGGGCGAGGGAAGCCCACGCTTTCTCCCTTCCCCCCTGCACTGCCCCCCAACAGGCACGGCGAGCCCAAAGCAAACAAGGGGAGTGGAGCAGCCCGAGCCCTTCCTTTCCCGCAAAACAAAGCAGCCCGTGCACAGCTCCTGGAGTGCCACCTCTGCTCCTGCCATGGGGGCTTGTTTGTGTCGGGCTGGCTGCCCCAGCCCCAGCCCCAGCCCGGGGAACAGTGGGTGGTGGGGGCTGTTGGCAGGGCCAGGGGCCGACTCCCATTTCGTAAGCACCCCAGCCCATCCCGCCCGCCCCGCCGAAAAGCAGCTTGGCAGCCGGCTGAAGAATTAGTTGCATCCACCCCAGCAAAGGGGGGAGCCTTTGCTTCCCGGCCAGGCCGTGCAATGCCCAAATCTGGGAGCATCCCCCTGGGTGTGGACTCATCTGTAAATTCGCTGTGGAGCCTGGCTTTGAAGAAGGTGCCAGAATCGAAGCCCATCATCTTCAGCTTGCCGGTGGCCAGGTCGAGGAAGAGCTTGTCATCCCTGACGTCGTCCTCCACGTCTCCAGACGCAGCAGCCCCACCTGGTACAGCTTCTCCAGGGGCTCCTTCTTCCCTGCGGCTGAGAGCAGGCTGTCAGTGCCCCGCCCAGGGCCCCGGCTGTCAGTGAAGCAGGACAAGCAAAAGCAGCTTGCACGGCGGCCACCAGTGCTGGGAAGAGCAGCTCAGCTCCAGCACAAGGGCTGCGTGTTCCCATCTGACGACCCCTGCGCAGCGATACAGGCAGGGCAAAAAAGCCTGCGCTTCTTGGCTTCTTCTTGCCAAGGCACGTGTGGAGCTGTAACTTACCGGCTCCCTGGATCAAAGTGTGCCTGTGGCTCTCTCCCTTCTTCTATGGATGGTGAATATCCTGCAGCCAAGGATCACACGACAGGTCTTCTAATGAGGGCCTGTCCAAGGAGTGCAGGGACAGACACCATCTGATGAGTTCCTTGCAGTCTGCGGGGAGAAACCAGAAAGCGCCGGTCAGTTGCAGAAGGCTCCTGTCCGCTTTGCCCCACTATTGCCATGCCCAGGCCATGCCATGGGGGCTCCGAGCTGTGCCTGAACTTTCCCGTCCATCCTTTGTTTTGGAGGAGAGCAGGAGAGCGGGGCATGTGCCACCTCCTCGGCAGCTGCCAGAGCGGGATGCTCATGAGCCCGCTGCTGTCTCCCAGCACTGCTATTCCCCCCGTACCTTGAGAGAGCCGTTGTGGGAGCGACAGCTGGCCCCAGCTGATGTTCCGGCCCTTCGGGAACGGGTGCTGCCCGCAGACCATCTGGTGCAGCACAATGCCCAGGGACCAGACGGTAGCTGCCTCGCCGTAGTACCAGCCAAAGTGGTTCCATTCCGGGGGGCTGTACGATGGTGTTCCTACGGAACAGAGAGGCAGTTCATTAGGGGGATGCTGCCTGCTCCCGGAGCCTCGGCCCAGCATCCCTGGGCACGCGGGGGCCGCACCAGTGGCACGCGGCGTGACCCGCTGCCCTCTCGCCAGCGCCTGTGACTTGTGGACAAACTGGGGGTTGTAAAAGAAGCCACCGGTGTCGCAAGAGGGCAGCGGAAGCCCTGGCAAGGCCCGAGCATTCCAGGCAAAGGGAAAACCTGCTCAGTGCCGGGGGGGGGGGGGCGGGGGGAAACTATGCCTTCACCCTGCCTGCCTGCATTGCCCCCCAAAACATTCTGAAGCCAAGGCAAGCAAGGCGAGCTGAGCAGTCCAAGCCCTTTCTCGCCTGCACACCAAACCGGCAGGTGCACAGCTTCTGGGCCCCCCGTCTCTGCTATCCCCACCCACGGGTGTGTTTTTGTCACGCTGGCTGCCCCAGCCCCAGCGCCAGTCCTGGGCAGAGTGGCTGGCGAAGGCTGCCAGCAGCGCTGGAAGATGGCCCCCCGGCCACCCACACTCAAAAGCAACTGGGCTGAACACTCGGTCGTGGCATCAAAAGGGAGAATCCCCGCTGCCACAGCCAGGTTGGGCCGCGAGATGCCGGCACCGGGAGCCTACCCCGGCGGGGACTCACCTGCAAAGCGGGTGTAGGCTGTGTCTTGCAGGTGGGTGCCGCAGCCAAAGTCGATCAATTTCGCCTGGCCGGTGGCCAGGTCAACCAGGATGTTCTCTGGTTTCAGGTCCCTGTGAAGGACCCCGCAGCTGGTGCAGTGCCGCACGGCCTCCAGGACCTGGCGGAACAGCTCCCGTGCCACCTCCTCTGACAGGAAGCCCCGCTCTCGAATAAAATGAAGCAGGTCCTGAGAGTGCTCCGGCCGCTCCATCACCAGCACCACGTTGTTGGGGAGCACGAGCCACTCGAGGAGCTGCACCACACCAGGGAAGCCGGTGGACACCTTGTCCAGCAGCACGATCTCGAGTGGTGCGCTGGTGCCGTTGGGCTGCGGGAGGAGCACGATGCCGTCAGTGGGGCTGGTGCCGTGCCAGGGCTCGCGAAGGCCCTCGCCCAGCCCGGGATGCTCTGCGCCCTCCGCTGCCCCCACGCCCGCTCTCCCCCGAGGCGTCCTGCCGCCTTCCACCCTCCCGGGCCTCGGCTTATCCCCGCCCGTCACGCCCCGGCTTCTCCCGCTGCCCACCACCCCCCTCCTGCCCCCGCTCACTCACCAGCTCGCCCCAATGACGGATGCGGTTCCGTGGCACCCGTTTGATGGCCACCTGCAAGCCAAGGGGAGCAGCGGGTTGAGCTCGCCGCCCGCCCTGCCGAGCCCCATCCTCCTTCTCCTGCGCCCTCCTCCTCCTCCGCCCCCCTCCTCCTGCGCCCGCCGCCGGCCCCGCCACTCACCGGGGCGCCGTCCGAGAGCCGCGTCGCCGCGAAGACGCTGCCGAAGCCGCCGCGCCCCAGCAGCGAACCCACCCGGTAGCGCTCCGTCAGGCCCTGCTGCGCCTTCCCTGCCGGCGAGACGCGGCCGTCAGCGCTCGGCCCGGCTCCAGAAACGGCCCGCGGCCGCTCCTCAACCGCCCCGGGCCGGGTATCCCCAGATGTTGCCTCTTTCGAAGGGGACACCGGCGGCTCGGGGGCGGGGGCCGCGCTGCCGAGCGGAAGAGCTCGGACCGGGGAAGACGCCGCGGACGCGGCGGGAGCGGCCGCGCCGTCTGTGTCCTCGGCGGGTCCCGGGAGGAGCCGGGCCCGGGGCCGGAGTCGGAGGCGGGGCCGGGCCCGGGCCCGGGGCCGGGGCCGGAGTCGAAGCCGGGCCTGGGGCCGGGGCCGGAGTCGGGCCAGCCGGAGCCAGAGGCTGGCAATGCTGCCCAAGAGGCAGGCACTGATGCCCGCCCAGCAGCGCCACCGCCAGTACGGCAAGAGCCGGGCGGAGGCGAGACCGCGGCGGGACGCCCGGGGGCGGGGAGGGCGAAGCCCCGCCCGGGGCCGCGGGCGGGCCGGGCGCATGGCCCGGCCTGGCATGGGGAGAGGGGAGGCCGCGGAAGGGGCGGACGGGGTGGAGCACTGAAGGGAGAGCGGGACAGGGGATGCGGGACACTGGGAGAAGGAGAGGAGGAGCAGGAGAAGGAACGCGGAGGGTCTGGAGAACCGCTGCTTTTGTGTTGCTCTTCTGCTGCTGCCGCTGCTGCCGCTGCTGCTGCTGCCGCCGCTGCCGCTGAAGCGCTGGGAGCGTTTGTCCGCGTGTCCGTGTGTCTGTTGCCCGGGTGTCCGTTTTTCCCCCGCGCGCCCCGCGGCCGAGCCCCGCGCGCCCCGGGCCAGCACGGGCCGCTCCGCTCCGGGGCCGAAGCGGAGTCACGGAGCATCTCTTCCTCCCGCAGCCGCGCCAAACGCACCGTCTTGTTTAGCTTCTTCTTCACCAGATTGTAACTCTTCCTTGCGGCAGTCTTGCAACTTGCCCCTGCTGCTCGCTCGCCCCGCGCCGCGGTCTCTTGCTTACGAGCAAGCAAAGCGCTGTCCGCACCTTTTGCCTGGAGCAGAGCAAAGTGCTGAATGAGGCGCCTGCCAGCGCCAGGCAGAGGCAGCCCCGTGGGAGGGCAGAGCAGGACGTGAGGAGGGAGACGTGCAGCCCCTGCGGGGCGCAGCGCTGCTCCCCGGCCGCTCGGCGTGGGCAGTGGGAGCGGCGGGGCCGTGCCCGGCGCGGTGCCCTCGTCGCCAGGGCTGTTGCCATTTTCTTGTCCGGTTCCAGGTGAAAATCGGAGGCTGCCGATAGGAGGATTCAAATAAAAGAATGGAAACACTCTTTTTGCCGAGTTCTGATGCCAGTCCAATAGAGCAGCTCAGCTCTCAGCTGTCTGCCTCCTCCCTGCCAATCCAGCACTTTCAGCCGGGAGCAAAGGCCCTCTCTGCAAAGAAACTGCAGGCTGGTTTCCTTCTCCTGCTGTTCATTGACACAGGTAGAAAAGCAGACTAGTTTGGATGCTGAGTCTGTCCAAACAGACAGTGAACTTTGCCATGTGAAGCCAAGACACGGAGTCCTGAGCCCTGCGACAGTGTCATGGGAATCACCTTTGTTGCTTCTGCTGTCTACTGTCACTGCTGAGGGTGCAGTCCCATGGGAGCACATGCCCTGTCTCTAGAAGCCAGAGCCGAGCAATGCACTGGGCTCTAAAATCTTCCATTGGCAGGCTTCTGGCGTCTCCAGCATTGCTTTCAAAGCCAAACAGGGAGAAGGCAAACTGTGTGTAGCTAATGATACTGTAGAGTGTCTCAAACTTGCTAAGTCCTAGGTCTTCTAGGTAAGATCAGTTTGGAATGACTGTGGGGTAGAACTAGTGCAAGACAGAAAAGGGGAGCCTAGAAGGGAAGCAATTAATAGTATACGGGAACATCTTGGGCTGTTTCTTTCCGTTGCCATGTCACTTCTGGGAAGCTGTTTTGCTTTTGCAAGAATCTTGCCCACAGTGATGTCTGCTCTTTCCAAGACCCTTTCCTGGAGACCTTGCTCGAGCTCCTGTCACAAGATGTGCCATCACGTGCAGCTTCTCTTGGCTTGCCACACTGTGTGTGCAGCACGACTCTGGTCTGCAGCAAAGCAGGACCAAGGTTTTGAGAGCTTGACAACTTGTCCTTTCTCCTCCTGGTGGACTAGCGAGTTGTGCGGTGGGTAAGGTTTCCGTCCTTCCTGTTCTAGGCTAAGGAAACAGGAGGAGGGGGTAGCAGCAATTGTTAGGCTGGCTGAATGGAGAGAAAGAATCTCCGGAGCCTGCAGCCAGAAGTGGAGAGCTGTGGGCTAATCCTTCCAAGCTCTCAGTGGACATCTTGCAAGTGACCTGGAATGGGAGAATGGTCTGACAGAGGCAGTTGGTTTCTGAGTTCAGCGTAGGTGCTTGCACATCTGGTGCGTTGGTGCGCAAATCAAGAGTACAATCGGTTCATGGGAAGCACCAGAAGAAGCTGGAGCTCTCCGAGCAGACGACTGGAAGAATCTGCAAAGGAGAAATGTGGGAAATGACTTGGTGTACCTTGCCTGGAAGAAGGGTAGTTTTTTTCTAATAATTCCTAATCCGTTCCCTTGGCTTCTGACTTTCTTAACAAGGCCGTTTGCATCCCCGATTCAGCACGAAGCGAGAGGCCCGGGCTCGCGGAAGTGCGCCAAAGATTCCTCCGCAGTGCCGCTCAGGTGGAAAGAGGAGCGGGGCGCCTGAGCAGCCTCCGGAGAAGCATCCCGCGAGGTGCGATTTGCGCCGTGCTGGGAGAGGAGGAGGGGGAGGAGGATGGGCCCTGCGTGGCAGCAGCAGCAAGTTTGGGCCGCAGGACATTGCGCCTGCGCCGCTGCCCCCCAATGGGCGGGCGTGTCCCCGGGGCTGCGGCCCTGGCAGCGCGTCCGCTGAGCTGCCCACGCTGCGGGAGCTCCCCGGGCTGGGCTGGCCTTCCCGCTGGGACTGGGCAGCAGGCTGTGCTCTGACTGTGGTCAGCAGCAGCGGGACGTACCTCTGGACAGCCACGTCTCCTGCTGCTGGGAAGAAGCAATGAAGCGAGTGCAGAAGTTCTGCTTCCTCTTTCTCCCGGTGGAGTTTTTCGTTTCATTCCACACTCCAGAGGCAATTTCAGTGCTGGCCTCTGTCAGCTGATTGTATTTCAAGAGCACCAGCAACAGGGCTGTGTTTGAGCGCTGTGAATGTGGCCTGTATGGCTTTCATTCTCCTCGCCTTAGTGCTCAGGGGTGGTGGGCATTGCAGTATCTGCTGATCCTTATGCCTGCGACAAAAAGACTGACTTCGCTGTCGTGAAAGCACCGTGGACAGCCCTGCTTGAAAGCGGCAGTTGCAGTTTGGCTGAAAAATGCAGGTGGCAGCCGGAAGGGGTGCCACAGCAGCCGTGGGGTCCCAATTCACAAGGCAGAGGCAACAGCAGCCTCCTGACGGCGCATCACGGTGAATGAAAGGGTGCAGAAACCCGATCATTTCTTTCTCTGAACTTTGCTTCAGGAATGTACAGGCAGGCTCTGAGGAACCAGGGGTGTTTGTGGGGGACTGTTGTTGTGATCAAGAGATTCAATTGGAAAAAGAAGGTGTTATGCATTTTGAGTCTTGACTTCAGGGCTTAGTCAGAAAGACCCAGTAGAGTAAGAAAACACCGGGAACTTGCAACTGGGAGAACACAGAGCGTTTAGTTAGAAAGCAAGGACTATTCAGTCAAGGCAGGAGAGATGGAACAAAGTTTTTAAAAATGTAACAAGTAGCAGGTGCACAATAGTTTGCAGAAAGAAGTATTACACAAGCATTTATCTTTGGGAGAAAAGTCTGGTGTTGCTGTTAGGGAATTGATCACGACTATTATTGGTTAGCAAGCTTATGAACAATTTTACTATTGGCTATCCAGGCTCACACTATTCTAACCCGATGGTGAAAAGATTATAAAAGCTATCGACACTTTTAATAAACGCCTCTGGTTATAGCCCGACTGGCGACCGCATTTCTTTGATGCGTTGCACAAGCAACGTGACCGACACTTTCACTCTCCGCGCTCGTTCCGCAGCCACGGGTACAAAGACATTATGGGAACCCTTGTGCAGACAGAGCCTTCTATCCCTGTAGAAGGGAGCGCGGCGGGTGGGGGCCGTTGGCGGGCAGCGAGCCCCGGGCAGCAGGCGAGATCCGGCTCCGCACCTGCCGGGCCCTGCTAAGGCTCAATGCCGGCTCCTCTGCAACAGCAAAGGCCTTCAGCCTTGTCACTGCCCAGAGGGGCAGTGCCGGCCCGGCCGCACAGCTCGTTTTCCCCACAAGTTGCAGGAGGTGAGAAGGCAACACTTGCAAACACTGACTGCGAGCCGCAGCGCCGGCTGCGCACCATTAACCTCAGCTCTGGGACCACTGTCTGCCCCAAGCTCCGGGGGATGCGGTGGGAGCCCTGCTGGGCTCCGCCCTGGGGCCATCCTCCAGTGCCAGCTGCAAACAGGGAGCATTTAGTTGCCACCAAGAGCCCAGCCACGCGTGGAGGGGAGCTGGTGCAGGTGCGGCCTGCGCTGCTGCCTGCTGTGCTCTGGGGCTGCTGCTCCCCGCAGAGGGAACTGCACTGGCGTGCCAGAGGAGACAAAGAAGCTTCAGCTTAAGCCGAACTGAGCTGGGTGGCTGGGCTGGCAGGAGTGGGGAGGGTCAAGGGCATTCACAGAGCTCATCCTGCTGCAAGGACGAGGAAAAGTGGCCGTGGGAAGCTAACAGTGAGGAGAGCTGAGGCCTGGAGGGCAGCTCTTGAATGACACTCAGGTCTCACCGGACCTCTGAGACATTGCTGCTCTTCTGCCAGTGACAGGATGAGTCCCTAAACCTGGGGCTCGCTCCTCCTCGTCGTGGTCAGGGGCATCAAGGAAGGCTACAGTGCGACAGAGACTGCCCTGAGCTGGCAACTCACTGGGGGAAAAGAGGGTGGGAGCACTTGTGAAGTAAAAGGCAGGTGGGGCAGAGAACTGTTCAGAGAAGGGCTGAGCTAAAGCTTGAGCAAGCTGAGAAATGTCATTTGGGGTCATCCCACATTGATTTCATTTCACAAGTTATTGAACAAGTTTATTTGGGGCGGGGGGGTGGTGTCATGTTTTCCCCTGGAGGCGTGCACTCTGCAGGCTTGAGCTGCGTTGCCAAAATGCTCGGGCACGTCTCTGCTGCAGCTCACACCGGTTCTTCTTTGGCTTCTTCCGGCCCGGTGCTGAGCCGCAGCAGAGCCCTGGCGGAGCCCAGAGCAGCCTCAGCATCCACAGAGCCCGGCTGCAAGGAGAGAAAGCAGAAACCGCCCGTCACTTGAAGGCTGCTGTCCCCCTTGTCCCAGCCGCCCGCGGTGCCCAGGCCGCGCTGGCCGTGCTCAGAGCGGTGCCCGAAGCCGCCCGTCCCTGCTGCCTCTGGCAGGAGAGCAGGATGGCAGGACACGTGCCACCGCCCGCAGCCAGCCGTGGCAGATCCACCTCCTCAGCAGCTGCCCAGAGCGGGATGCTCCTGTGCTCGCTGCCATCTCCCAAAAGCCCTTATCCCAGCCGTGCCAAGAAGACGGGGACCCACCGCACGCCACCCGCCGCCGGAAGAAAAGCTGCTCCCAAGCCGTGTCCTCGGCCTTCTCCAAGGCCACGTGCCATCCACGCCGCAGCTGGTCCCAAGCGCTTCCCGATCCAGACTGGACACCACCTACAACGCTTCCTTGAAGAAAAACAAACAACAAATTAATGAAAAGGGATTACAGACAAAAAGGAGAAACAAGAAAAAAGGTCAAAAATCTTCTCTCTGTCGGGGGCCTGAGGAAGGCCCAACCTTCCCTACGTGCTGGGGAAAAACCCACCCACGGGCGAGGGAAGCCCACGCTTTCTCCCTTCCCCCCTGCACTGCCCCCCAACAGGCACGGCGAGCCCAAAGCAAACAAGGGGAGTGGAGCAGCCCGAGCCCTTCCTTTCCCGCAAAACAAAGCAGCCCGTGCACAGCTCCTGGAGTGCCACCTCTGCTCCTGCCTGCCATGGGGGCTTGTTTGTGTCGGGCTGGCTGCCCCAGCCCCAGCCCCAGCCCGGGGAACAGTGGGTGGTGGGGGCTGTTGGCAGGGCCAGGGGCCGACTCCCATTTCGTAAGCACCCCAGCCCATCCCGCCCGCCCCGCCGAAAAGCAGCTTGGCAGCCGGCTGAAGAATTAGTTGCATCCACCCCAGCAAAGGGGGGAGCCTTTGCTTCCCGGCCAGGCCGTGCAATGCCCAAATCTGGGAGCATCCCCCTGGGTGTGGACTCATCTGTAAATTCGCTGTGGAGCCTGGCTTTGAAGAAGGTGCCAGAATCGAAGCCCATCATCTTCAGCTTGCCGGTGGCCAGGTCGAGGAAGAGCTTGTCATCCCTGACGTCGTCCTCCACGTCTCCAGACGCAGCAGCCCCACCTGGTACAGCTTCTCCAGGGGCTCCTTCTTCCCTGCGGCTGAGAGCAGGCTGTCAGTGCCCCGCCCAGGGCCCCGGCTGTCAGTGAAGCAGGACAAGCAAAAGCAGCTTGCACGGCGGCCACCAGTGCTGGGAAGAGCAGCTCAGCTCCAGCACAAGGGCTGCGTGTTCCCATCTGACGACCCCTGCGCAGCGATACAGGCAGGGCAAAAAAGCCTGCGCTTCTTGGCTTCTTCTTGCCAAGGCACGTGTGGAGCTGTAACTTACCGGCTCCCTGGATCAAAGTGTGCCTGTGGCTCTCTCCCTTCTTCTATGGATGGTGAATATCCTGCAGCCAAGGATCACACGACAGGTCTTCTAATGAGGGCCTGTCCAAGGAGTGCAGGGACAGACACCATCTGATGAGTTCCTTGCAGTCTGCGGGGAGAAACCAGAAAGCGCCGGTCAGTTGCAGAAGGCTCCTGTCCGCTTTGCCCCACTATTGCCATGCCCAGGCCATGCCATGGGGGCTCCGAGCTGTGCCTGAACTTTCCCGTCCATCCTTTGTTTTGGAGGAGAGCAGGAGAGCGGGGCATGTGCCACCTCCTCGGCAGCTGCCAGAGCGGGATGCTCATGAGCCCGCTGCTGTCTCCCAGCACTGCTATTCCCCCCGTACCTTGAGAGAGCCGTTGTGGGAGCGACAGCTGGCCCCAGCTGATGTTCCGGCCCTTCGGGAACGGGTGCTGCCCGCAGACCATCTGGTGCAGCACGATGCCCAGGGACCAGACGGTAGCTGCCTCGCCGTAGTACCAGCCAAAGTGGTTCCATTCCGGGGGGCTGTACGATGGTGTTCCTACGGAACAGAGAGGCAGTTCATTAGGGGGATGCTGCCTGCTCCCGGAGCCTCGCCCCAGCATCCCTGGGCACGCGGGGGCCGCACCAGTGGCACGCGGCGTGACCCGCTGCCCTCTCGCCAGCGCCTGTGACTTGTGGACAAACTGGGGGTTGTAAAAGAAGCCACCGGTGTCGCAAGAGGGCAGCGGAAGCCCTGGCAAGGCCCGAGCATTCCAGGCAAAGGGAAAACCTGCTCAGTGCCGGGGGGGGGGGGGCGGGGGGAAACTATGCCTTCACCCTGCCTGCCTGCATTGCCCCCCAAAACATTCTGAAGCCAAGGCAAGCAAGGCGAGCTGAGCAGTCCAAGCCCTTTCTCGCCTGCACACCAAACCGGCGGGTGCACAGCTTCTGGGCCCCCCGTCTCTGCTATCCCCACCCACGGGTGTGTTTTTGTCACGCTGGCTGCCCCAGCCCCAGCGCCAGTCCTGGGCAGAGTGGCTGGCGAAGGCTGCCAGCAGCGCTGGAAGATGGCCCCCCGGCCACCCACACTCAAAAGCAACTGGGCTGAACACTCGGTCGTGGCATCAAAAGGGAGAATCCCCGCTGCCACAGCCAGGTTGGGCCGCGAGATGCCGGCACCGGGAGCCTACCCCGGCGGGGACTCACCTGCAAAGCGGGTGTAGGCTGTGTCTTGCAGGTGGGTGCCGCAGCCAAAGTCGATCAATTTCGCCTGGCCGGTGGCCAGGTCAACCAGGATGTTCTCTGGTTTCAGGTCCCTGTGAAGGACCCCGCAGCTGGTGCAGTGCCGCACGGCCTCCAGGACCTGGCGGAACAGCTCCCGTGCCACCTCCTCTGACAGGAAGCCCCGCTCTCGAATAAAATGAAGCAGGTCCTGAGAGTGCTCCGGCCGCTCCATCACCAGCACCACGTTGTTGGGGAGCACGAGCCACTCGAGGAGCTGCACCACACCAGGGAAGCCGGTGGACACCTTGTCCAGCAGCACGATCTCGAGTGGTGCGCTGGTGCCGTTGGGCTGCGGGAGGAGCACGATGCCGTCAGTGGGGCTGGTGCCGTGCCAGGGCTCGCGAAGGCCCTCGCCCAGCCCGGGATGCTCTGCGCCCTCCGCTGCCCCCACGCCCGCTCTCCCCCGAGGCGTCCTGCCGCCTTCCACCCTCCCGGGCCTCGGCTTATCCCCGCCCGTCACGCCCCGGCTTCTCCCGCTGCCCACCACCCCCCTCCTGCCCCCGCTCACTCACCAGCTCGCCCCAATGACGGATGCGGTTCCGTGGCACCCGTTTGATGGCCACCTGCAAGCCAAGGGGAGCAGCGGGTTGAGCTCGCCGCCCGCCCTGCCGAGCCCCATCCTCCTTCTCCTGCGCCCTCCTCCTCCTCCGCCCCCCTCCTCCTGCGCCCGCCGCCGGCCCCGCCACTCACCGGGGCGCCGTCCGAGAGCCGCGTCGCCGCGAAGACGCTGCCGAAGCCGCCGCGCCCCAGCAGCGAACCCACCCGGTAGCGCTCCGTCAGGCCCTGCTGCGCCTTCCCTGCCGGCGAGACGCGGCCGTCAGCGCTCGGCCCGGCTCCAGAAACGGCCCGCGGCCGCTCCTCAACCGCCCCGGGCCGGGTATCCCCAGATGTTGCCTCTTTCGAAGGGGACACCGGCGGCTCGGGGGCGGGGGCCGCGCTGCCGAGCGGAAGAGCTCGGACCGGGGAAGACGCCGCGGACGCGGCGGGAGCGGCCGCGCCGTCTGTGTCCTCGGCGGGTCCCGGGAGGAGCCGGGCCCGGGGCCGGAGTCGGAGGCGGGGCCGGGCCCGGGCCCGGGGCCGGGGCCGGAGTCGAAGCCGGGCCTGGGGCCGGGGCCGGAGTCGGGCCAGCCGGAGCCAGAGGCTGGCAATGCTGCCCAAGAGGCAGGCACTGATGCCCGCCCAGCAGCGCCACCGCCAGTACGGCAAGAGCCGGGCGGAGGCGAGACCGCGGCGGGACGCCCGGGGGCGGGGAGGGCGAAGCCCCGCCCGGGGCCGCGGGCGGGCCGGGCGCATGGCCCGGCCTGGCATGGGGAGAGGGAGGCCGCGGAAGGGGCGGACGGGGTGGAGCACTGAAGGGAGAGCGGGACAGGGGATGCGGGACACTGGGAGAAGGAGAGGAGGAGCAGGAGAAGGAACGCGGAGGGTCTGGAGAACCGCTGCTTTTGTGTTGCTCTTCTGCTGCTGCCGCTGCTGCCGCTGCTGCTGCTGCCGCCGCTGCCGCTGAAGCGCTGGGAGCGTTTGTCCGCGTGTCCGTGTGTCTGTTGCCCGGGTGTCCGTTTTTCCCCCGCGCGCCCCGCGGCCGAGCCCCGCGCGCCCCGGGCCAGCACGGGCCGCTCCGCTCCGGGGCCGAAGCGGAGTCACGGAGCATCTCTTCCTCCCGCAGCCGCGCCAAACGCACCGTCTTGTTTAGCTTCTTCTTCACCAGATTGTAACTCTTCCTTGCGGCAGTCTTGCAACTTGCCCCTGCTGCTCGCTCGCCCCGCGCCGCGGTCTCTTGCTTACGAGCAAGCAAAGCGCTGTCCGCACCTTTTGCCTGGAGCAGAGCAAAGTGCTGAATGAGGCGCCTGCCAGCGCCAGGCAGAGGCAGCCCCGTGGGAGGGCAGAGCAGGACGTGAGGAGGGAGACGTGCAGCCCCTGCGGGGCGCAGCGCTGCTCCCCGGCCGCTCGGCGTGGGCAGTGGGAGCGGCGGGGCCGTGCCCGGCGCGGTGCCCTCGTCGCCAGGGCTGTTGCTATTTTCTTGTCCGGTTCCAGGTGAAAATCGGAGGCTGCCGATAGGAGGATTCAAATAAAAGAATGGAAACACTCTTTTTGCCGAGTTCTGATGCCAGTCCAATAGAGCAGCTCAGCTCTCAGCTGTCTGCCTCCTCCCTGCCAATCCAGCACTTTCAGCCGGGAGCAAAGGCCCTCTCTGCAAAGAAACTGCAGGCTGGTTTCCTTCTCCTGCTGTTCATTGACACAGGTAGAAAAGCAGACTAGTTTGGATGCTGAGTCTGTCCAAACAGACAGTGAACTTTGCCATGTGAAGCCAAGACACGGAGTCCTGAGCCCTGCGACAGTGTCATGGGAATCACCTTTGTTGCTTCTGCTGTCTACTGTCACTGCTGAGGGTGCAGTCCCATGGGAGCACATGCCCTGTCTCTAGAAGCCAGAGCCGAGCAATGCACTGGGCTCTAAAATCTTCCATTGGCAGGCTTCTGGCGTCTCCAGCATTGCTTTCAAAGCCAAACAGGGAGAAGGCAAACTGTGTGTAGCTAATGATACTGTAGAGTGTCTCAAACTTGCTAAGTCCTAGGTCTTCTAGGTAAGATCAGTTTGGAATGACTGTGGGGTAGAACTAGTGCAAGACAGAAAAGGGGAGCCTAGAAGGGAAGCAATTAATAGTATACGGGAACATCTTGGGCTGTTTCTTTCCGTTGCCATGTCACTTCTGGGAAGCTGTTTTGCTTTTGCAAGAATCTTGCCCACAGTGATGTCTGCTCTTTCCAAGACCCTTTCCTGGAGACCTTGCTCGAGCTCCTGTCACAAGATGTGCCATCACGTGCAGCTTCTCTTGGCTTGCCACACTGTGTGTGCAGCACGACTCTGGTCTGCAGCAAAGCAGGACCAAGGTTTTGAGAGCTTGACAACTTGTCCTTTCTCCTCCTGGTGGACTAGCGAGTTGTGCGGTGGGTAAGGTTTCCGTCCTTCCTGTTCTAGGCTAAGGAAACAGGAGGAGGGGGTAGCAGCAATTGTTAGGCTGGCTGAATGGAGAGAAAGAATCTCCGGAGCCTGCAGCCAGAAGTGGAGAGCTGTGGGCTAATCCTTCCAAGCTCTCAGTGGACATCTTGCAAGTGACCTGGAATGGGAGAATGGTCTGACAGAGGCAGTTGGTTTCTGAGTTCAGCGTAGATGCTTGCACATCTGGTGCGTTGGTGCGCAAATCAAGAGTACAATCGGTTCATGGGAAGCACCAGAAGAAGCTGGAGCTCTCCGAGCAGACGACTGGAAGAATCTGCAAAGGAGAAATGTGGGAAATGACTTGGTGTACCTTGCCTGGAAGAAGGGTAGTTTTTTTCTAATAATTCCTAATCCGTTCCCTTGGCTTCTGACTTTCTTAACAAGGCCGTTTGCATCCCCGATTCAGCACGAAGCGAGAGGCCCGGGCTCGCGGAAGTGCGCCAAAGATTCCTCCGCAGTGCCGCTCAGGTGGAAAGAGGAGCGGGGCGCCTGAGCAGCCTCCGGAGAAGCATCCCGCGAGGTGCGATTTGTGCCGTGCTGGGAGAGGAGGAGGGGGAGGAGGATGGGCCCTGCGTGGCAGCAGCAGCAAGTTTGGGCCGCAGGACATTGCGCCTGCGCCGCTGCCCCCCAATGGGCGGGCGTGTCCCCGGGGCTGCGGCCCTGGCAGCGCGTCCGCTGAGCTGCCCACGCTGCGGGAGCTCCCCGGGCTGGGCTGGCCTTCCCGCTGGGACTGGGCAGCAGGCTGTGCTCTGACTGTGGTCAGCAGCAGCGGGACGTACCTCTGGACAGCCACGTCTCCTGCTGCTGGGAAGAAGCAATGAAGCGAGTGCAGAAGTTCTGCTTCCTCTTTCTCCCAGTGGAGTTTTTCGTTTCATTCCACACTCCAGAGGCAATTTCAGTGCTGGCCTCTGTCAGCTGATTGTATTTCAAGAGCACCAGCAACAGGGCTGTGTTTGAGCGCTGTGAATGTGGCCTGTATGGCTTTCATTCTCCTCGCCTTAGTGCTCAGGGGTGGTGGGCATTGCAGTATCTGCTGATCCTTATGCCTGCGACAAAAAGACTGACTTCGCTGTCGTGAAAGCACCGTGGACAGCCCTGCTTGAAAGCGGCAGTTGCAGTTTGGCTGAAAAATGCAGGTGGCAGCCGGAAGGGGTGCCACAGCAGCCGTGGGGTCCCAATTCACAAGGCAGAGGCAACAGCAGCCTCCTGACGGCGCATCACGGTGAATGAAAGGGTGCAGAAACCCGATCATTTCTTTCTCTGAACTTTGCTTCAGGAATGTACAGGCAGGCTCTGAGGAACCAGGGGTGTTTGTGGGGGACTGTTGTTGTGATCAAGAGATTCAATTGGAAAAAGAAGGTGTTATGCATTTTGAGTCTTGACTTCAGGGCTTAGTCAGAAAGACCCAGTAGAGTAAGAAAACACCGGGAACTTGCAACTGGGAGAACACAGAGCGTTTAGTTAGAAAGCAAGGACTATTCAGTCAAGGCAGGAGAGATGGAACAAAGTTTTTAAAAATGTAACAAGTAGCAGGTGCACAATAGTTTGCAGAAAGAAGTATTACACAAGCATTTATCTTTGGGAGAAAAGTCTGGTGTTGCTGTTAGGGAATTGATCACGACTATTATTGGTTAGCAAGCTTATGAACAATTTTACTATTGGCTATCCAGGCTCACACTATTCTAACCCGATGGTGAAAAGATTATAAAAGCTATCGACACTTTTAATAAACGCCTCTGGTTATAGCCCGACTGGCGACCGCATTTCTTTGATGCGTTGCACAAGCAACGTGACCGACACTTTCACTCTCCGCGCTCGTTCCGCAGCCACGGGTACAAAGACATTATGGGAACCCTTGTGCAGACAGAGCCTTCTATCCCTGTAGAAGGGAGCGCGGCGGGTGGGGGCCGTTGGCGGGCAGCGAGCCCCGGGCAGCAGGCGAGATCCGGCTCCGCACCTGCCGGGCCCTGCTAAGGCTCAATGCCGGCTCCTCTGCAACAGCAAAGACCTTCAGCCTTGTCACTGCCCAGAGGGGCAGTGCCGGCCCGGCCGCACAGCTCGTTTTCCCCACAAGTTGCAGGAGGTGAGAAGGCAACACTTGCAAACACTGACTGCGAGCCGCAGCGCCGGCTGCGCACCATTAACCTCAGCTCTGGGACCACTGTCTGCCCCAAGCTCCGGGGGATGCGGTGGGAGCCCTGCTGGGCTCCGCCCTGGGGCCATCCTCCAGTGCCAGCTGCAAACAGGGAGCATTTAGTTGCCACCAAGAGCCCAGCCACGCGTGGAGGGGAGCTGGTGCAGGTGCGGCCTGCGCTGCTGCCTGCTGTGCTCTGGGGCTGCTGCTCCCCGCAGAGGGAACTGCACTGGCGTGCCAGAGGAGACAAAGAAGCTTCAGCTTAAGCCGAACTGAGCTGGGTGGCTGGGCTGGCAGGAGTGGGGAGGGTCAAGGGCATTCACAGAGCTCATCCTGCTGCAAGGACGAGGAAAAGTGGCCGTGGGAAGCTAACAGTGAGGAGAGCTGAGGCCTGGAGGGCAGCTCTTGAATGACACTCAGGTCTCACCGGACCTCTGAGACATTGCTGCTCTTCTGCCAGTGACAGGATGAGTCCCTAAACCTGGGGCTCGCTCCTCCTCGTCGTGGTCAGGGGCATCAAGGAAGGCTACAGTGCGACAGAGACTGCCCTGAGCTGGCAACTCACTGGGGGAAAAGAGGGTGGGAGCACTTGTGAAGTAAAAGGCAGGTGGGGCAGAGAACTGTTCAGAGAAGGGCTGAGCTAAAGCTTGAGCAAGCTGAGAAATGTCATTTGGGGTCATCCCACATTGATTTCATTTCACAAGTTATTGAACAAGTTTATTTGGGGCGGGGGGGTGGTGTCATGTTTTCCCCTGGAGGCGTGCACTCTGCAGGCTTGAGCTGCGTTGCCAAAATGCTCGGGCACGTCTCTGCTGCAGCTCACACCGGTTCTTCTTTGGCTTCTTCCGGCCCGGTGCTGAGCCGCAGCAGAGCCCTGGCGGAGCCCAGAGCAGCCTCAGCATCCACAGAGCCCGGCTGCAAGGAGAGAAAGCAGAAACCGCCCGTCACTTGAAGGCTGCTGTCCCCCTTGTCCCAGCCGCCCGCGGTGCCCAGGCCGCGCTGGTCGTGCTCAGAGCGGTGCCCGAAGCCGCCCGTCCCTGCTGCCTCTGGCAGGAGAGCAGGATGGCAGGACACGTGCCACCGCCCGCAGCCAGCCGTGGCAGATCCACCTCCTCAGCAGCTGCCCAGAGCGGGATGCTCCTGTGCTCGCTGCCATCTCCCAAAAGCCCTTATCCCAGCCGTGCCAAGAAGACAGGGACCCACCGCACGCCACCCGCCGCCGGAAGAAAAGCTGCTCCCAAGCCGTGTCCTCGGCCTTCTCCAAGGCCACGTGCCATCCACGCCGCAGCTGGTCCCAAGCGCTTCCCGATCCAGACTGGACACCACCTACAACGCTTCCTTGAAGAAAAACAAACAACAAATTAATGAAAAGGGATTACAGACAAAAAGGAGAAACAAGAAAAAAGGTCAAAAATCTTCTCTCTGTCGGGGGCCTGAGGAAGGCCCAACCTTCCCTACGTGCTGGGGAAAAACCCACCCACGGGCGAGGGAAGCCCACGCTTTCTCCCTTCCCCCCTGCACTGCCCCCCAACAGGCACGGCGAGCCCAAAGCAAACAAGGGGAGTGGAGCAGCCCGAGCCCTTCCTTTCCCGCAAAACAAAGCAGCCCGTGCACAGCTCCTGGAGTGCCACCTCTGCTCCTGCCATGGGGGCTTGTTTGTGTCGGGCTGGCTGCCCCAGCCCCAGCCCCAGCCCGGGGAACAGTGGGTGGTGGGGGCTGTTGGCAGGGCCAGGGGCCGACTCCCATTTCGTAAGCACCCCAGCCCATCCCGCCCGCCCCGCCGAAAAGCAGCTTGGCAGCCGGCTGAAGAATTAGTTGCATCCACCCCAGCAAAGGGGGGAGCCTTTGCTTCCCGGCCAGGCCGTGCAATGCCCAAATCTGGGAGCATCCCCCTGGGTGTGGACTCATCTGTAAATTCGCTGTGGAGCCTGGCTTTGAAGAAGGTGCCAGAATCGAAGCCCATCATCTTCAGCTTGCCGGTGGCCAGGTCGAGGAAGAGCTTGTCATCCCTGACGTCGTCCTCCACGTCTCCAGACGCAGCAGCCCCACCTGGTACAGCTTCTCCAGGGGCTCCTTCTTCCCTGCGGCTGAGAGCAGGCTGTCAGTGCCCCGCCCAGGGCCCCGGCTGTCAGTGAAGCAGGACAAGCAAAAGCAGCTTGCACGGCGGCCACCAGTGCTGGGAAGAGCAGCTCAGCTCCAGCACAAGGGCTGCGTGTTCCCATCTGACGACCCCTGCGCAGCGATACAGGCAGGGCAAAAAAGCCTGCGCTTCTTGGCTTCTTCTTGCCAAGGCACGTGTGGAGCTGTAACTTACCGGCTCCCTGGATCAAAGTGTGCCTGTGGCTCTCTCCCTTCTTCTATGGATGGTGAATATCCTGCAGCCAAGGATCACACGACAGGTCTTCTAATGAGGGCCTGTCCAAGGAGTGCAGGGACAGACACCATCTGATGAGTTCCTTGCAGTCTGCGGGGAGAAACCAGAAAGCGCCGGTCAGTTGCAGAAGGCTCCTGTCCGCTTTGCCCCACTATTGCCATGCCCAGGCCATGCCATGGGGGCTCCGAGCTGTGCCTGAACTTTCCCGTCCATCCTTTGTTTTGGAGGAGAGCAGGAGAGCGGGGCATGTGCCACCTCCTCGGCAGCTGCCAGAGCGGGATGCTCATGAGCCCGCTGCTGTCTCCCAGCACTGCTATTCCCCCCGTACCTTGAGAGAGCCGTTGTGGGAGCGACAGCTGGCCCCAGCTGATGTTCCGGCCCTTCGGGAACGGGTGCTGCCCGCAGACCATCTGGTGCAGCACAATGCCCAGGGACCAGACGGTAGCTGCCTCGCCGTAGTACCAGCCAAAGTGGTTCCATTCCGGGGGGCTGTACGATGGTGTTCCTACGGAACAGAGAGGCAGTTCATTAGGGGGATGCTGCCTGCTCCCGGAGCCTCGCCCCAGCATCCCTGGGCACGCGGGGGCCGCACCAGTGGCACGCGGCGTGACCCGCTGCCCTCTCGCCAGCGCCTGTGACTTGTGGACAAACTGGGGGTTGTAAAAGAAGCCACCGGTGTCGCAAGAGGGCAGCGGAAGCCCTGGCAAGGCCCGAGCATTCCAGGCAAAGGGAAAACCTGCTCAGTGCCGGGGGGGGGGGGCGGGGGGAAACTATGCCTTCACCCTGCCTGCCTGCATTGCCCCCCAAAACATTCTGAAGCCAAGGCAAGCAAGGCGAGCTGAGCAGTCCAAGCCCTTTCTCGCCTGCACACCAAACCGGCGGGTGCACAGCTTCTGGGCCCCCCGTCTCTGCTATCCCCACCCACGGGTGTGTTTTTGTCACGCTGGCTGCCCCAGCCCCAGCGCCAGTCCTGGGCAGAGTGGCTGGCGAAGGCTGCCAGCAGCGCTGGAAGATGGCCCCCCGGCCACCCACACTCAAAAGCAACTGGGCTGAACACTCGGTCGTGGCATCAAAAGGGAGAATCCCCGCTGCCACAGCCAGGTTGGGCCGCGAGATGCCGGCACCGGGAGCCTACCCCGGCGGGGACTCACCTGCAAAGCGGGTGTAGGCTGTGTCTTGCAGGTGGGTGCCGCAGCCAAAGTCGATCAATTTCGCCTGGCCGGTGGCCAGGTCAACCAGGATGTTCTCTGGTTTCAGGTCCCTGTGAAGGACCCCGCAGCTGGTGCAGTGCCGCACGGCCTCCAGGACCTGGCGGAACAGCTCCCGTGCCACCTCCTCTGACAGGAAGCCCCGCTCTCGAATAAAATGAAGCAGGTCCTGAGAGTGCTCCGGCCGCTCCATCACCAGCACCACGTTGTTGGGGAGCACGAGCCACTCGAGGAGCTGCACCACACCAGGGAAGCCGGTGGACACCTTGTCCAGCAGCACGATCTCGAGTGGTGCGCTGGTGCCGTTGGGCTGCGGGAGGAGCACGATGCCGTCAGTGGGGCTGGTGCCGTGCCAGGGCTCGCGAAGGCCCTCGCCCAGCCCGGGATGCTCTGCGCCCTCCGCTGCCCCCACGCCCGCTCTCCCCCGAGGCGTCCTGCCGCCTTCCACCCTCCCGGGCCTCGGCTTATCCCCGCCCGTCACGCCCCGGCTTCTCCCGCTGCCCACCACCCCCCTCCTGCCCCCGCTCACTCACCAGCTCGCCCCAATGACGGATGCGGTTCCGTGGCACCCGTTTGATGGCCACCTGCAAGCCAAGGGGAGCAGCGGGTTGAGCTCGCCGCCCGCCCTGCCGAGCCCCATCCTCCTTCTCCTGCGCCCTCCTCCTCCTCCGCCCCCCTCCTCCTGCGCCCGCCGCCGGCCCCGCCACTCACCGGGGCGCCGTCCGAGAGCCGCGTCGCCGCGAAGACGCTGCCGAAGCCGCCGCGCCCCAGCAGCGAACCCACCCGGTAGCGCTCCGTCAGGCCCTGCTGCGCCTTCCCTGCCGGCGAGACGCGGCCGTCAGCGCTCGGCCCGGCTCCAGAAACGGCCCGCGGCCGCTCCTCAACCGCCCCGGGCCGGGTATCCCCAGATGTTGCCTCTTTCGAAGGGGACACCGGCGGCTCGGGGGCGGGGGCCGCGCTGCCGAGCGGAAGAGCTCGGACCGGGGAAGACGCCGCGGACGCGGCGGGAGCGGCCGCGCCGTCTGTGTCCTCGGCGGGTCCCGGGAGGAGCCGGGCCCGGGGCCGGAGTCGGAGGCGGGGCCGGGCCCGGGCCCGGGGCCGGGGCCGGAGTCGAAGCCGGGCCTGGGGCCGGGGCCGGAGTCGGGCCAGCCGGAGCCAGAGGCTGGCAATGCTGCCCAAGAGGCAGGCACTGATGCCCGCCCAGCAGCGCCACCGCCAGTACGGCAAGAGCCGGGCGGAGGCGAGACCGCGGCGGGACGCCCGGGGGCGGGGAGGGCGAAGCCCCGCCCGGGGCCGCGGGCGGGCCGGGCGCATGGCCCGGCCTGGCATGGGGAGAGGGGAGGCCGCGGAAGGGGCGGACGGGGTGGAGCACTGAAGGGAGAGCGGGACAGGGGATGCGGGACACTGGGAGAAGGAGAGGAGGAGCAGGAGAAGGAACGCGGAGGGTCTGGAGAACCGCTGCTTTTGTGTTGCTCTTCTGCTGCTGCCGCTGCTGCCGCTGCTGCTGCTGCCGCCGCTGCCGCTGAAGCGCTGGGAGCGTTTGTCCGCGTGTCCGTGTGTCTGTTGCCCGGGTGTCCGTTTTTCCCCCGCGCGCCCCGCGGCCGAGCCCCGCGCGCCCCGGGCCAGCACGGGCCGCTCCGCTCCGGGGCCGAAGCGGAGTCACGGAGCATCTCTTCCTCCCGCAGCCGCGCCAAACGCACCGTCTTGTTTAGCTTCTTCTTCACCAGATTGTAACTCTTCCTTGCGGCAGTCTTGCAACTTGCCCCTGCTGCTCGCTCGCCCCGCGCCGCGGTCTCTTGCTTACGAGCAAGCAAAGCGCTGTCCGCACCTTTTGCCTGGAGCAGAGCAAAGTGCTGAATGAGGCGCCTGCCAGCGCCAGGCAGAGGCAGCCCCGTGGGAGGGCAGAGCAGGACGTGAGGAGGGAGACGTGCAGCCCCTGCGGGGCGCAGCGCTGCTCCCCGGCCGCTCGGCGTGGGCAGTGGGAGCGGCGGGGCCGTGCCCGGCGCGGTGCCCTCGTCGCCAGGGCTGTTGCCATTTTCTTGTCCGGTTCCAGGTGAAAATCGGAGGCTGCCGATAGGAGGATTCAAATAAAAGAATGGAAACACTCTTTTTGCCGAGTTCTGATGCCAGTCCAATAGAGCAGCTCAGCTCTCAGCTGTCTGCCTCCTCCCTGCCAATCCAGCACTTTCAGCCGGGAGCAAAGGCCCTCTCTGCAAAGAAACTGCAGGCTGGTTTCCTTCTCCTGCTGTTCATTGACACAGGTAGAAAAGCAGACTAGTTTGGATGCTGAGTCTGTCCAAACAGACAGTGAACTTTGCCATGTGAAGCCAAGACACGGAGTCCTGAGCCCTGCGACAGTGTCATGGGAATCACCTTTGTTGCTTCTGCTGTCTACTGTCACTGCTGAGGGTGCAGTCCCATGGGAGCACATGCCCTGTCTCTAGAAGCCAGAGCCGAGCAATGCACTGGGCTCTAAAATCTTCCATTGGCAGGCTTCTGGCGTCTCCAGCATTGCTTTCAAAGCCAAACAGGGAGAAGGCAAACTGTGTGTAGCTAATGATACTGTAGAGTGTCTCAAACTTGCTAAGTCCTAGGTCTTCTAGGTAAGATCAGTTTGGAATGACTGTGGGGTAGAACTAGTGCAAGACAGAAAAGGGGAGCCTAGAAGGGAAGCAATTAATAGTATACGGGAACATCTTGGGCTGTTTCTTTCCGTTGCCATGTCACTTCTGGGAAGCTGTTTTGCTTTTGCAAGAATCTTGCCCACAGTGATGTCTGCTCTTTCCAAGACCCTTTCCTGGAGACCTTGCTCGAGCTCCTGTCACAAGATGTGCCATCACGTGCAGCTTCTCTTGGCTTGCCACACTGTGTGTGCAGCACGACTCTGGTCTGCAGCAAAGCAGGACCAAGGTTTTGAGAGCTTGACAACTTGTCCTTTCTCCTCCTGGTGGACTAGCGAGTTGTGCGGTGGGTAAGGTTTCCGTCCTTCCTGTTCTAGGCTAAGGAAACAGGAGGAGGGGGTAGCAGCAATTGTTAGGCTGGCTGAATGGAGAGAAAGAATCTCCGGAGCCTGCAGCCAGAAGTGGAGAGCTGTGGGCTAATCCTTCCAAGCTCTCAGTGGACATCTTGCAAGTGACCTGGAATGGGAGAATGGTCTGACAGAGGCAGTTGGTTTCTGAGTTCAGCGTAGGTGCTTGCACATCTGGTGCGTTGGTGCGCAAATCAAGAGTACAATCGGTTCATGGGAAGCACCAGAAGAAGCTGGAGCTCTCCGAGCAGACGACTGGAAGAATCTGCAAAGGAGAAATGTGGGAAATGACTTGGTGTACCTTGCCTGGAAGAAGGGTAGTTTTTTTCTAATAATTCCTAATCCGTTCCCTTGGCTTCTGACTTTCTTAACAAGGCCGTTTGCATCCCCGATTCAGCACGAAGCGAGAGGCCCGGGCTCGCGGAAGTGCGCCAAAGATTCCTCCGCAGTGCCGCTCAGGTGGAAAGAGGAGCGGGGCGCCTGAGCAGCCTCCGGAGAAGCATCCCGCGAGGTGCGATTTGCGCCGTGCTGGGAGAGGAGGAGGGGGAGGAGGATGGGCCCTGCGTGGCAGCAGCAGCAAGTTTGGGCCGCAGGACATTGCGCCTGCGCCGCTGCCCCCCAATGGGCGGGCGTGTCCCCGGGGCTGCGGCCCTGGCAGCGCGTCCGCTGAGCTGCCCACGCTGCGGGAGCTCCCCGGGCTGGGCTGGCCTTCCCGCTGGGACTGGGCAGCAGGCTGTGCTCTGACTGTGGTCAGCAGCAGCGGGACGTACCTCTGGACAGCCACGTCTCCTGCTGCTGGGAAGAAGCAATGAAGCGAGTGCAGAAGTTCTGCTTCCTCTTTCTCCCGGTGGAGTTTTTCGTTTCATTCCACACTCCAGAGGCAATTTCAGTGCTGGCCTCTGTCAGCTGATTGTATTTCAAGAGCACCAGCAACAGGGCTGTGTTTGAGCGCTGTGAATGTGGCCTGTATGGCTTTCATTCTCCTCGCCTTAGTGCTCAGGGGTGGTGGGCATTGCAGTATCTGCTGATCCTTATGCCTGCGACAAAAAGACTGACTTCGCTGTCGTGAAAGCACCGTGGACAGCCCTGCTTGAAAGCGGCAGTTGCAGTTTGGCTGAAAAATGCAGGTGGCAGCCGGAAGGGGTGCCACAGCAGCCGTGGGGTCCCAATTCACAAGGCAGAGGCAACAGCAGCCTCCTGACGGCGCATCACGGTGAATGAAAGGGTGCAGAAACCCGATCATTTCTTTCTCTGAACTTTGCTTCAGGAATGTACAGGCAGGCTCTGAGGAACCAGGGGTGTTTGTGGGGGACTGTTGTTGTGATCAAGAGATTCAATTGGAAAAAGAAGGTGTTATGCATTTTGAGTCTTGACTTCAGGGCTTAGTCAGAAAGACCCAGTAGAGTAAGAAAACACCGGGAACTTGCAACTGGGAGAACACAGAGCGTTTAGTTAGAAAGCAAGGACTATTCAGTCAAGGCAGGAGAGATGGAACAAAGTTTTTAAAAATGTAACAAGTAGCAGGTGCACAATAGTTTGCAGAAAGAAGTATTACACAAGCATTTATCTTTGGGAGAAAAGTCTGGTGTTGCTGTTAGGGAATTGATCACGACTATTATTGGTTAGCAAGCTTATGAACAATTTTACTATTGGCTATCCAGGCTCACACTATTCTAACCCGATGGTGAAAAGATTATAAAAGCTATCGACACTTTTAATAAACGCCTCTGGTTATAGCCCGACTGGCGACCGCATTTCTTTGATGCGTTGCACAAGCAACGTGACCGACACTTTCACTCTCCGCGCTCGTTCCGCAGCCACGGGTACAAAGACATTATGGGAACCCTTGTGCAGACAGAGCCTTCTATCCCTGTAGAAGGGAGCGCGGCGGGTGGGGGCCGTTGGCGGGCAGCGAGCCCCGGGCAGCAGGCGAGATCCGGCTCCGCACCTGCCGGGCCCTGCTAAGGCTCAATGCCGGCTCCTCTGCAACAGCAAAGACCTTCAGCCTTGTCACTGCCCAGAGGGGCAGTGCCGGCCCGGCCGCACAGCTCGTTTTCCCCACAAGTTGCAGGAGGTGAGAAGGCAACACTTGCAAACACTGACTGCGAGCCGCAGCGCCGGCTGCGCACCATTAACCTCAGCTCTGGGACCACTGTCTGCCCCAAGCTCCGGGGGATGCGGTGGGAGCCCTGCTGGGCTCCGCCCTGGGGCCATCCTCCAGTGCCAGCTGCAAACAGGGAGCATTTAGTTGCCACCAAGAGCCCAGCCACGCGTGGAGGGGAGCTGGTGCAGGTGCGGCCTGCGCTGCTGCCTGCTGTGCTCTGGGGCTGCTGCTCCCCGCAGAGGGAACTGCACTGGCGTGCCAGAGGAGACAAAGAAGCTTCAGCTTAAGCCGAACTGAGCTGGGTGGCTGGGCTGGCAGGAGTGGGGAGGGTCAAGGGCATTCACAGAGCTCATCCTGCTGCAAGGACGAGGAAAAGTGGCCGTGGGAAGCTAACAGTGAGGAGAGCTGAGGCCTGGAGGGCAGCTCTTGAATGACACTCAGGTCTCACCGGACCTCTGAGACATTGCTGCTCTTCTGCCAGTGACAGGATGAGTCCCTAAACCTGGGGCTCGCTCCTCCTCGTCGTGGTCAGGGGCATCAAGGAAGGCTACAGTGCGACAGAGACTGCCCTGAGCTGGCAACTCACTGGGGGAAAAGAGGGTGGGAGCACTTGTGAAGTAAAAGGCAGGTGGGGCAGAGAACTGTTCAGAGAAGGGCTGAGCTAAAGCTTGAGCAAGCTGAGAAATGTCATTTGGGGTCATCCCACATTGATTTCATTTCACAAGTTATTGAACAAGTTTATTTGGGGCGGGGGGGTGGTGTCATGTTTTCCCCTGGAGGCGTGCACTCTGCAGGCTTGAGCTGCGTTGCCAAAATGCTCGGGCACGTCTCTGCTGCAGCTCACACCGGTTCTTCTTTGGCTTCTTCCGGCCCGGTGCTGAGCCGCAGCAGAGCCCTGGCGGAGCCCAGAGCAGCCTCAGCATCCACAGAGCCCGGCTGCAAGGAGAGAAAGCAGAAACCGCCCGTCACTTGAAGGCTGCTGTCCCCCTTGTCCCAGCCGCCCGCGGTGCCCAGGCCGCGCTGGCCGTGCTCAGAGCGGTGCCCGAAGCCGCCCGTCCCTGCTGCCTCTGGCAGGAGAGCAGGATGGCAGGACACGTGCCAACGCCCGCAGCCAGCCGTGGCAGATCCACCTCCTCAGCAGCTGCCCAGAGCGGGATGCTCCTGTGCTCGCTGCCATCTCCCAAAAGCCCTTATCCCAGCCGTGCCAAGAAGACGGGGACCCACCGCACGCCACCCGCCGCCGGAAGAAAAGCTGCTCCCAAGCCGTGTCCTCGGCCTTCTCCAAGGCCACGTGCCATCCACGCCGCAGCTGGTCCCAAGCGCTTCCCGATCCAGACTGGACACCACCTACAACGCTTCCTTGAAGAAAAACAAAC
This sequence comes from Coloeus monedula, assembly GCF_965178545.1. Classification (NCBI taxonomy): domain Eukaryota; kingdom Metazoa; phylum Chordata; class Aves; order Passeriformes; family Corvidae; genus Coloeus; species Coloeus monedula. The sequence continues at coordinate 136,670 of NW_028120805.1, read as the reverse complement.
AACAAATTAATGAAAAGGGATTACAGACAAAAAGGAGAAACAAGAAAAAAGGTCAAAAATCTTCTCTCTGTCGGGGGCCTGAGGAAGGCCCAACCTTCCCTACGTGCTGGGGAAAAACCCACCCACGGGCGAGGGAAGCCCACGCTTTCTCCCTTCCCCCCTGCACTGCCCCCCAACAGGCACGGCGAGCCCAAAGCAAACAAGGGGAGTGGAGCAGCCCGAGCCCTTCCTTTCCCGCAAAACAAAGCAGCCCGTGCACAGCTCCTGGAGTGCCACCTCTGCTCCTGCCTGCCATGGGGGCTTGTTTGTGTCGGGCTGGCTGCCCCAGCCCCAGCCCCAGCCCGGGGAACAGTGGGTGGTGGGGGCTGTTGGCAGGGCCAGGGGCCAACTCCCATTTCGTAAGCACCCCAGCCCATCCCGCCCGCCCCGCCGAAAAGCAGCTTGGCAGCCGGCTGAAGAATTAGTTGCATCCACCCCAGCAAAGGGGGGAGCCTTTGCTTCCCGGCCAGGCCGTGCAATGCCCAAATCTGGGAGCATCCCCCTGGGTGTGGACTCATCTGTAAATTCGCTGTGGAGCCTGGCTTTGAAGAAGGTGCCAGAATCGAAGCCCATCATCTTCAGCTTGCCGGTGGCCAGGTCGAGGAAGAGCTTGTCATCCCTGACGTCGTCCTCCACGTCTCCAGACGCAGCAGCCCCACCTGGTACAGCTTCTCCAGGGGCTCCTTCTTCCCTGCGGCTGAGAGCAGGCTGTCAGTGCCCCGCCCAGGGCCCCGGCTGTCAGTGAAGCAGGACAAGCAAAAGCAGCTTGCACGGCGGCCACCAGTGCTGGGAAGAGCAGCTCAGCTCCAGCACAAGGGCTGCGTGTTCCCATCTGACGACCCCTGCGCAGCGATACAGGCAGGGCAAAAAAGCCTGCGCTTCTTGGCTTCTTCTTGCCAAGGCACGTGTGGAGCTGTAACTTACCGGCTCCCTGGATCAAAGTGTGCCTGTGGCTCTCTCCCTTCTTCTATGGATGGTGAATATCCTGCAGCCAAGGATCACACGACAGGTCTTCTAATGAGGGCCTGTCCAAGGAGTGCAGGGACAGACACCATCTGATGAGTTCCTTGCAGTCTGCGGGGAGAAACCAGAAAGCGCCGGTCAGTTGCAGAAGGCTCCTGTCCGCTTTGCCCCACTATTGCCATGCCCAGGCCATGCCATGGGGGCTCCGAGCTGTGCCTGAACTTTCCCGTCCATCCTTTGTTTTGGAGGAGAGCAGGAGAGCGGGGCATGTGCCACCTCCTCGGCAGCTGCCAGAGCGGGATGCTCATGAGCCCGCTGCTGTCTCCCAGCACTGCTATTCCCCCCGTACCTTGAGAGAGCCGTTGTGGGAGCGACAGCTGGCCCCAGCTGATGTTCCGGCCCTTCGGGAACGGGTGCTGCCCGCAGACCATCTGGTGCAGCACGATGCCCAGGGACCAGACGGTAGCTGCCTCGCCGTAGTACCAGCCAAAGTGGTTCCATTCCGGGGGGCTGTACGATGGTGTTCCTACGGAACAGAGAGGCAGTTCATTAGGGGGATGCTGCCTGCTCCCGGAGCCTCGCCCCAGCATCCCTGGGCACGCGGGGGCCGCACCAGTGGCACGCGGCGTGACCCGCTGCCCTCTCGCCAGCGCCTGTGACTTGTGGACAAACTGGGGGTTGTAAAAGAAGCCACCGGTGTCGCAAGAGGGCAGCGGAAGCCCTGGCAAGGCCCGAGCATTCCAGGCAAAGGGAAAACCTGCTCAGTGCCGGGGGGGGGGGGCGGGGGGAAACTATGCCTTCACCCTGCCTGCCTGCATTGCCCCCCAAAACATTCTGAAGCCAAGGCAAGCAAGGCGAGCTGAGCAGTCCAAGCCCTTTCTCGCCTGCACACCAAACCGGCGGGTGCACAGCTTCTGGGCCCCCCGTCTCTGCTATCCCCACCCACGGGTGTGTTTTTGTCACGCTGGCTGCCCCAGCCCCAGCGCCAGTCCTGGGCAGAGTGGCTGGCGAAGGCTGCCAGCAGCGCTGGAAGATGGCCCCCCGGCCACCCACACTCAAAAGCAACTGGGCTGAACACTCGGTCGTGGCATCAAAAGGGAGAATCCCCGCTGCCACAGCCAGGTTGGGCCGCGAGATGCCGGCACCGGGAGCCTACCCCGGCGGGGACTCACCTGCAAAGCGGGTGTAGGCTGTGTCTTGCAGGTGGGTGCCGCAGCCAAAGTCGATCAATTTCGCCTGGCCGGTGGCCAGGTCAACCAGGATGTTCTCTGGTTTCAGGTCCCTGTGAAGGACCCCGCAGCTGGTGCAGTGCCGCACGGCCTCCAGGACCTGGCGGAACAGCTCCCGTGCCACCTCCTCTGACAGGAAGCCCCGCTCTCGAATAAAATGAAGCAGGTCCTGAGAGTGCTCCGGCCGCTCCATCACCAGCACCACGTTGTTGGGGAGCACGAGCCACTCGAGGAGCTGCACCACACCAGGGAAGCCGGTGGACACCTTGTCCAGCAGCACGATCTCGAGTGGTGCGCTGGTGCCGTTGGGCTGCGGGAGGAGCACGATGCCGTCAGTGGGGCTGGTGCCGTGCCAGGGCTCGCGAAGGCCCTCGCCCAGCCCGGGATGCTCTGCGCCCTCCGCTGCCCCCACGCCCGCTCTCCCCCGAGGCGTCCTGCCGCCTTCCACCCTCCCGGGCCTCGGCTTATCCCCGCCCGTCACGCCCCGGCTTCTCCCGCTGCCCACCACCCCCCTCCTGCCCCCGCTCACTCACCAGCTCGCCCCAATGACGGATGCGGTTCCGTGGCACCCGTTTGATGGCCACCTGCAAGCCAAGGGGAGCAGCGGGTTGAGCTCGCCGCCCGCCCTGCCGAGCCCCATCCTCCTTCTCCTGCGCCCTCCTCCTCCTCCGCCCCCCTCCTCCTGCGCCCGCCGCCGGCCCCGCCACTCACCGGGGCGCCGTCCGAGAGCCGCGTCGCCGCGAAGACGCTGCCGAAGCCGCCGCGCCCCAGCAGCGAACCCACCCGGTAGCGCTCCGTCAGGCCCTGCTGCGCCTTCCCTGCCGGCGAGACGCGGCCGTCAGCGCTCGGCCCGGCTCCAGAAACGGCCCGCGGCCGCTCCTCAACCGCCCCGGGCCGGGTATCCCCAGATGTTGCCTCTTTCGAAGGGGACACCGGCGGCTCGGGGGCGGGGGCCGCGCTGCCGAGCGGAAGAGCTCGGACCGGGGAAGACGCCGCGGACGCGGCGGGAGCGGCCGCGCCGTCTGTGTCCTCGGCGGGTCCCGGGAGGAGCCGGGCCCGGGGCCGGAGTCGGAGGCGGGGCCGGGCCCGGGCCCGGGGCCGGGGCCGGAGTCGAAGCCGGGCCTGGGGCCGGGGCCGGAGTCGGGCCAGCCGGAGCCAGAGGCTGGCAATGCTGCCCAAGAGGCAGGCACTGATGCCCGCCCAGCAGCGCCACCGCCAGTACGGCAAGAGCCGGGCGGAGGCGAGACCGCGGCGGGACGCCCGGGGGCGGGGAGGGCGAAGCCCCGCCCGGGGCCGCGGGCGGGCCGGGCGCATGGCCCGGCCTGGCATGGGGAGAGGGGAGGCCGCGGAAGGGGCGGACGGGGTGGAGCACTGAAGGGAGAGCGGGACAGGGGATGCGGGACACTGGGAGAAGGAGAGGAGGAGCAGGAGAAGGAACGCGGAGGGTCTGGAGAACCGCTGCTTTTGTGTTGCTCTTCTGCTGCTGCCGCTGCTGCCGCTGCTGCTGCTGCCGCCGCTGCCGCTGAAGCGCTGGGAGCGTTTGTCCGCGTGTCCGTGTGTCTGTTGCCCGGGTGTCCGTTTTTCCCCCGCGCGCCCCGCGGCCGAGCCCCGCGCGCCCCGGGCCAGCACGGGCCGCTCCGCTCCGGGGCCGAAGCGGAGTCACGGAGCATCTCTTCCTCCCGCAGCCGCGCCAAACGCACCGTCTTGTTTAGCTTCTTCTTCACCAGATTGTAACTCTTCCTTGCGGCAGTCTTGCAACTTGCCCCTGCTGCTCGCTCGCCCCGCGCCGCGGTCTCTTGCTTACGAGCAAGCAAAGCGCTGTCCGCACCTTTTGCCTGGAGCAGAGCAAAGTGCTGAATGAGGCGCCTGCCAGCGCCAGGCAGAGGCAGCCCCGTGGGAGGGCAGAGCAGGACGTGAGGAGGGAGACGTGCAGCCCCTGCGGGGCGCAGCGCTGCTCCCCGGCCGCTCGGCGTGGGCAGTGGGAGCGGCGGGGCCGTGCCCGGCGCGGTGCCCTCGTCGCCAGGGCTGTTGCTATTTTCTTGTCCGGTTCCAGGTGAAAATCGGAGGCTGCCGATAGGAGGATTCAAATAAAAGAATGGAAACACTCTTTTTGCCGAGTTCTGATGCCAGTCCAATAGAGCAGCTCAGCTCTCAGCTGTCTGCCTCCTCCCTGCCAATCCAGCACTTTCAGCCGGGAGCAAAGGCCCTCTCTGCAAAGAAACTGCAGGCTGGTTTCCTTCTCCTGCTGTTCATTGACACAGGTAGAAAAGCAGACTAGTTTGGATGCTGAGTCTGTCCAAACAGACAGTGAACTTTGCCATGTGAAGCCAAGACACGGAGTCCTGAGCCCTGCGACAGTGTCATGGGAATCACCTTTGTTGCTTCTGCTGTCTACTGTCACTGCTGAGGGTGCAGTCCCATGGGAGCACATGCCCTGTCTCTAGAAGCCAGAGCCGAGCAATGCACTGGGCTCTAAAATCTTCCATTGGCAGGCTTCTGGCGTCTCCAGCATTGCTTTCAAAGCCAAACAGGGAGAAGGCAAACTGTGTGTAGCTAATGATACTGTAGAGTGTCTCAAACTTGCTAAGTCCTAGGTCTTCTAGGTAAGATCAGTTTGGAATGACTGTGGGGTAGAACTAGTGCAAGACAGAAAAGGGGAGCCTAGAAGGGAAGCAATTAATAGTATACGGGAACATCTTGGGCTGTTTCTTTCCGTTGCCATGTCACTTCTGGGAAGCTGTTTTGCTTTTGCAAGAATCTTGCCCACAGTGATGTCTGCTCTTTCCAAGACCCTTTCCTGGAGACCTTGCTCGAGCTCCTGTCACAAGATGTGCCATCACGTGCAGCTTCTCTTGGCTTGCCACACTGTGTGTGCAGCACGACTCTGGTCTGCAGCAAAGCAGGACCAAGGTTTTGAGAGCTTGACAACTTGTCCTTTCTCCTCCTGGTGGACTAGCGAGTTGTGCGGTGGGTAAGGTTTCCGTCCTTCCTGTTCTAGGCTAAGGAAACAGGAGGAGGGGGTAGCAGCAATTGTTAGGCTGGCTGAATGGAGAGAAAGAATCTCCGGAGCCTGCAGCCAGAAGTGGAGAGCTGTGGGCTAATCCTTCCAAGCTCTCAGTGGACATCTTGCAAGTGACCTGGAATGGGAGAATGGTCTGACAGAGGCAGTTGGTTTCTGAGTTCAGCGTAGATGCTTGCACATCTGGTGCGTTGGTGCGCAAATCAAGAGTACAATCGGTTCATGGGAAGCACCAGAAGAAGCTGGAGCTCTCCGAGCAGACGACTGGAAGAATCTGCAAAGGAGAAATGTGGGAAATGACTTGGTGTACCTTGCCTGGAAGAAGGGTAGTTTTTTTCTAATAATTCCTAATCCGTTCCCTTGGCTTCTGACTTTCTTAACAAGGCCGTTTGCATCCCCGATTCAGCACGAAGCGAGAGGCCCGGGCTCGCGGAAGTGCGCCAAAGATTCCTCCGCAGTGCCGCTCAGGTGGAAAGAGGAGCGGGGCGCCTGAGCAGCCTCCGGAGAAGCATCCCGCGAGGTGCGATTTGCGCCGTGCTGGGAGAGGAGGAGGGGGAGGAGGATGGGCCCTGCGTGGCAGCAGCAGCAAGTTTGGGCCGCAGGACATTGCGCCTGCGCCGCTGCCCCCCAATGGGCGGGCGTGTCCCCGGGGCTGCGGCCCTGGCAGCGCGTCCGCTGAGCTGCCCACGCTGCGGGAGCTCCCCGGGCTGGGCTGGCCTTCCCGCTGGGACTGGGCAGCAGGCTGTGCTCTCACTGTGGTCAGCAGCAGCGGGACGTACCTCTGGACAGCCACGTCTCCTGCTGCTGGGAAGAAGCAATGAAGCGAGTGCAGAAGTTCTGCTTCCTCTTTCTCCCGGTGGAGTTTTTCGTTTCATTCCACACTCCAGAGGCAATTTCAGTGCTGGCCTCTGTCAGCTGATTGTATTTCAAGAGCACCAGCAACAGGGCTGTGTTTGAGCGCTGTGAATGTGGCCTGTATGGCTTTCATTCTCCTCGCCTTAGTGCTCAGGGGTGGTGGGCATTGCAGTATCTGCTGATCCTTATGCCTGCGACAAAAAGACTGACTTCGCTGTCGTGAAAGCACCGTGGACAGCCCTGCTTGAAAGCGGCAGTTGCAGTTTGGCTGAAAAATGCAGGTGGCAGCCGGAAGGGGTGCCACAGCAGCCGTGGGGTCCCAATTCACAAGGCAGAGGCAACAGCAGCCTCCTGACGGCGCATCACGGTGAATGAAAGGGTGCAGAAACCCGATCATTTCTTTCTCTGAACTTTGCTTCAGGAATGTACAGGCAGGCTCTGAGGAACCAGGGGTGTTTGTGGGGGACTGTTGTTGTGATCAAGAGATTCAATTGGAAAAAGAAGGTGTTATGCATTTTGAGTCTTGACTTCAGGGCTTAGTCAGAAAGACCCAGTAGAGTAAGAAAACACCGGGAACTTGCAACTGGGAGAACACAGAGCGTTTAGTTAGAAAGCAAGGACTATTCAGTCAAGGCAGGAGAGATGGAACAAAGTTTTTAAAAATGTAACAAGTAGCAGGTGCACAATAGTTTGCAGAAAGAAGTATTACACAAGCATTTATCTTTGGGAGAAAAGTCTGGTGTTGCTGTTAGGGAATTGATCACGACTATTATTGGTTAGCAAGCTTATGAACAATTTTACTATTGGCTATCCAGGCTCACACTATTCTAACCCGATGGTGAAAAGATTATAAAAGCTATCGACACTTTTAATAAACGCCTCTGGTTATAGCCCGACTGGCGACCGCATTTCTTTGATGCGTTGCACAAGCAACGTGACCGACACTTTCACTCTCCGCGCTCGTTCCGCAGCCACGGGTACAAAGACATTATGGGAACCCTTGTGCAGACAGAGCCTTCTATCCCTGTAGAAGGGAGCGCGGCGGGTGGGGGCCGTTGGCGGGCAGCGAGCCCCGGGCAGCAGGCGAGATCCGGCTCCGCACCTGCCGGGCCCTGCTAAGGCTCAATGCCGGCTCCTCTGCAACAGCAAAGACCTTCAGCCTTGTCACTGCCCAGAGGGGCAGTGCCGGCCCGGCCGCACAGCTCGTTTTCCCCACAAGTTGCAGGAGGTGAGAAGGCAACACTTGCAAACACTGACTGCGAGCCGCAGCGCCGGCTACGCACCATTAACCTCAGCTCTGGGACCACTGTCTGCCCCAAGCTCCGGGGGATGCGGTGGGAGCCCTGCTGGGCTCCGCCCTGGGGCCATCCTCCAGTGCCAGCTGCAAACAGGGAGCATTTAGTTGCCACCAAGAGCCCAGCCACGCGTGGAGGGGAGCTGGTGCAGGTGCGGCCTGCGCTGCTGCCTGCTGTGCTCTGGGGCTGCTGCTCCCCGCAGAGGGAACTGCACTGGCGTGCCAGAGGAGACAAAGAAGCTTCAGCTTAAGCCGAACTGAGCTGGGTGGCTGGGCTGGCAGGAGTGGGGAGGGTCAAGGGCATTCACAGAGCTCATCCTGCTGCAAGGACGAGGAAAAGTGGCCGTGGGAAGCTAACAGTGAGGAGAGCTGAGGCCTGGAGGGCAGCTCTTGAATGACACTCAGGTCTCACCGGACCTCTGAGACATTGCTGCTCTTCTGCCAGTGACAGGATGAGTCCCTAAACCTGGGGCTCGCTCCTCCTCGTCGTGGTCAGGGGCATCAAGGAAGGCTACAGTGCGACAGAGACTGCCCTGAGCTGGCAACTCACTGGGGGAAAAGAGGGTGGGAGCACTTGTGAAGTAAAAGGCAGGTGGGGCAGAGAACTGTTCAGAGAAGGGCTGAGCTAAAGCTTGAGCAAGCTGAGAAATGTCATTTGGGGTCATCCCACATTGATTTCATTTCACAAGTTATTGAACAAGTTTATTTGGGGCGGGGGGGTGGTGTCATGTTTTCCCCTGGAGGCGTGCACTCTGCAGGCTTGAGCTGCGTTGCCAAAATGCTCGGGCACGTCTCTGCTGCAGCTCACACCGGTTCTTCTTTGGCTTCTTCCGGCCCGGTGCTGAGCCGCAGCAGAGCCCTGGCGGAGCCCAGAGCAGCCTCAGCATCCACAGAGCCCGGCTGCAAGGAGAGAAAGCAGAAACCGCCCGTCACTTGAAGGCTGCTGTCCCCCTTGTCCCAGCCGCCCGCGGTGCCCAGGCCGCGCTGGCCGTGCTCAGAGCGGTGCCCGAAGCCGCCCGTCCCTGCTGCCTCTGGCAGGAGAGCAGGATGGCAGGACACGTGCCACCGCCCGCAGCCAGCCGTGGCAGATCCACCTCCTCAGCAGCTGCCCAGAGCGGGATGCTCCTGTGCTCGCTGCCATCTCCCAAAAGCCCTTATCCCAGCCGTGCCAAGAAGACAGGGACCCACCGCACGCCACCCGCCGCCGGAAGAAAAGCTGCTCCCAAGCCGTGTCCTCGGCCTTCTCCAAGGCCACGTGCCATCCACGCCGCAGCTGGTCCCAAGCGCTTCCCGATCCAGACTGGACACCACCTACAACGCTTCCTTGAAGAAAAACAAACAACAAATTAATGAAAAGGGATTACAGACAAAAAGGAGAAACAAGAAAAAAGGTCAAAAATCTTCTCTCTGTCGGGGGCCTGAGGAAGGCCCAACCTTCCCTACGTGCTGGGGAAAAACCCACCCACGGGCGAGGGAAGCCCACGCTTTCTCCCTTCCCCCCTGCACTGCCCCCCAACAGGCACGGCGAGCCCAAAGCAAACAAGGGGAGTGGAGCAGCCCGAGCCCTTCCTTTCCCGCAAAACAAAGCAGCCCGTGCACAGCTCCTGGAGTGCCACCTCTGCTCCTGCCATGGGGGCTTGTTTGTGTCGGGCTGGCTGCCCCAGCCCCAGCCCCAGCCCGGGGAACAGTGGGTGGTGGGGGCTGTTGGCAGGGCCAGGGGCCGACTCCCATTTCGTAAGCACCCCAGCCCATCCCGCCCGCCCCGCCGAAAAGCAGCTTGGCAGCCGGCTGAAGAATTAGTTGCATCCACCCCAGCAAAGGGGGGAGCCTTTGCTTCCCGGCCAGGCCGTGCAATGCCCAAATCTGGGAGCATCCCCCTGGGTGTGGACTCATCTGTAAATTCGCTGTGGAGCCTGGCTTTGAAGAAGGTGCCAGAATCGAAGCCCATCATCTTCAGCTTGCCGGTGGCCAGGTCGAGGAAGAGCTTGTCATCCCTGACGTCGTCCTCCACGTCTCCAGACGCAGCAGCCCCACCTGGTACAGCTTCTCCAGGGGCTCCTTCTTCCCTGCGGCTGAGAGCAGGCTGTCAGTGCCCCGCCCAGGGCCCCGGCTGTCAGTGAAGCAGGACAAGCAAAAGCAGCTTGCACGGCGGCCACCAGTGCTGGGAAGAGCAGCTCAGCTCCAGCACAAGGGCTGCGTGTTCCCATCTGACGACCCCTGCGCAGCGATACAGGCAGGGCAAAAAAGCCTGCGCTTCTTGGCTTCTTCTTGCCAAGGCACGTGTGGAGCTGTAACTTACCGGCTCCCTGGATCAAAGTGTGCCTGTGGCTCTCTCCCTTCTTCTATGGATGGTGAATATCCTGCAGCCAAGGATCACACGACAGGTCTTCTAATGAGGGCCTGTCCAAGGAGTGCAGGGACAGACACCATCTGATGAGTTCCTTGCAGTCTGCGGGGAGAAACCAGAAAGCGCCGGTCAGTTGCAGAAGGCTCCTGTCCGCTTTGCCCCACTATTGCCATGCCCAGGCCATGCCATGGGGGCTCCGAGCTGTGCCTGAACTTTCCCGTCCATCCTTTGTTTTGGAGGAGAGCAGGAGAGCGGGGCATGTGCCACCTCCTCGGCAGCTGCCAGAGCGGGATGCTCATGAGCCCGCTGCTGTCTCCCAGCACTGCTATTCCCCCCGTACCTTGAGAGAGCCGTTGTGGGAGCGACAGCTGGCCCCAGCTGATGTTCCGGCCCTTCGGGAACGGGTGCTGCCCGCAGACCATCTGGTGCAGCACAATGCCCAGGGACCAGACGGTAGCTGCCTCGCCGTAGTACCAGCCAAAGTGGTTCCATTCCGGGGGGCTGTACGATGGTGTTCCTACGGAACAGAGAGGCAGTTCATTAGGGGGATGCTGCCTGCTCCCGGAGCCTCGCCCCAGCATCCCTGGGCACGCGGGGGCCGCACCAGTGGCACGCGGCGTGACCCGCTGCCCTCTCGCCAGCGCCTGTGACTTGTGGACAAACTGGGGGTTGTAAAAGAAGCCACCGGTGTCGCAAGAGGGCAGCGGAAGCCCTGGCAAGGCCCGAGCATTCCAGGCAAAGGGAAAACCTGCTCAGTGCCGGGGGGGGGGGGGGCGGGGGGAAACTATGCCTTCACCCTGCCTGCCTGCATTGCCCCCCAAAACATTCTGAAGCCAAGGCAAGCAAGGCGAGCTGAGCAGTCCAAGCCCTTTCTCGCCTGCACACCAAACCGGCGGGTGCACAGCTTCTGGGCCCCCCGTCTCTGCTATCCCCACCCACGGGTGTGTTTTTGTCACGCTGGCTGCCCCAGCCCCAGCGCCAGTCCTGGGCAGAGTGGCTGGCGAAGGCTGCCAGCAGCGCTGGAAGATGGCCCCCCGGCCACCCACACTCAAAAGCAACTGGGCTGAACACTCGGTCGTGGCATCAAAAGGGAGAATCCCCGCTGCCACAGCCAGGTTGGGCCGCGAGATGCCGGCACCGGGAGCCTACCCCGGCGGGGACTCACCTGCAAAGCGGGTGTAGGCTGTGTCTTGCAGGTGGGTGCCGCAGCCAAAGTCGATCAATTTCGCCTGGCCGGTGGCCAGGTCAACCAGGATGTTCTCTGGTTTCAGGTCCCTGTGAAGGACCCCGCAGCTGGTGCAGTGCCGCACGGCCTCCAGGACCTGGCGGAACAGCTCCCGTGCCACCTCCTCTGACAGGAAGCCCCGCTCTCGAATAAAATGAAGCAGGTCCTGAGAGTGCTCCGGCCGCTCCATCACCAGCACCACGTTGTTGGGGAGCACGAGCCACTCGAGGAGCTGCACCACACCAGGGAAGCCGGTGGACACCTTGTCCAGCAGCACGATCTCGAGTGGTGCGCTGGTGCCGTTGGGCTGCGGGAGGAGCACGATGCCGTCAGTGGGGCTGGTGCCGTGCCAGGGCTCGCGAAGGCCCTCGCCCAGCCCGGGATGCTCTGCGCCCTCCGCTGCCCCCACGCCCGCTCTCCCCCGAGGCGTCCTGCCGCCTTCCACCCTCCCGGGCCTCGGCTTATCCCCGCCCGTCACGCCCCGGCTTCTCCCGCTGCCCACCACCCCCCTCCTGCCCCCGCTCACTCACCAGCTCGCCCCAATGACGGATGCGGTTCCGTGGCACCCGTTTGATGGCCACCTGCAAGCCAAGGGGAGCAGCGGGTTGAGCTCGCCGCCCGCCCTGCCGAGCCCCATCCTCCTTCTCCTGCGCCCTCCTCCTCCTCCGCCCCCCTCCTCCTGCGCCCGCCGCCGGCCCCGCCACTCACCGGGGCGCCGTCCGAGAGCCGCGTCGCCGCGAAGACGCTGCCGAAGCCGCCGCGCCCCAGCAGCGAACCCACCCGGTAGCGCTCCGTCAGGCCCTGCTGCGCCTTCCCTGCCGGCGAGACGCGGCCGTCAGCGCTCGGCCCGGCTCCAGAAACGGCCCGCGGCCGCTCCTCAACCGCCCCGGGCCGGGTATCCCCAGATGTTGCCTCTTTCGAAGGGGACACCGGCGGCTCGGGGGCGGGGGCCGCGCTGCCGAGCGGAAGAGCTCGGACCGGGGAAGACGCCGCGGACGCGGCGGGAGCGGCCGCGCCGTCTGTGTCCTCGGCGGGTCCCGGGAGGAGCCGGGCCCGGGGCCGGAGTCGGAGGCGGGGCCGGGCCCGGGCCCGGGGCCGGGGCCGGAGTCGAAGCCGGGCCTGGGGCCGGGGCCGGAGTCGGGCCAGCCGGAGCCAGAGGCTGGCAATGCTGCCCAAGAGGCAGGCACTGATGCCCGCCCAGCAGCGCCACCGCCAGTACGGCAAGAGCCGGGCGGAGGCGAGACCGCGGCGGGACGCCCGGGGGCGGGGAGGGCGAAGCCCCGCCCGGGGCCGCGGGCGGGCCGGGCGCATGGCCCGGCCTGGCATGGGGAGAGGGGAGGCCGCGGAAGGGGCGGACGGGGTGGAGCACTGAAGGGAGAGCGGGACAGGGGATGCGGGACACTGGGAGAAGGAGAGGAGGAGCAGGAGAAGGAACGCGGAGGCTCTGGAGAACCGCTGCTTTTGTGTTGCTCTTCTGCTGCTGCCGCTGCTGCCGCTGCTGCTGCTGCCGCCGCTGCCGCTGAAGCGCTGGGAGCGTTTGTCCGCGTGTCCGTGTGTCTGTTGCCCGGGTGTCCGTTTTTCCCCCGCGCGCCCCGCGGCCGAGCCCCGCGCGCCCCGGGCCAGCACGGGCCGCTCCGCTCCGGGGCCGAAGCGGAGTCACGGAGCATCTCTTCCTCCCGCAGCCGCGCCAAACGCACCGTCTTGTTTAGCTTCTTCTTCACCAGATTGTAACTCTTCCTTGCGGCAGTCTTGCAACTTGCCCCTGCTGCTCGCTCGCCCCGCGCCGCGGTCTCTTGCTTACGAGCAAGCAAAGCGCTGTCCGCACCTTTTGCCTGGAGCAGAGCAAAGTGCTGAATGAGGCGCCTGCCAGCGCCAGGCAGAGGCAGCCCCGTGGGAGGGCAGAGCAGGACGTGAGGAGGGAGACGTGCAGCCCCTGCGGGGCGCAGCGCTGCTCCCCGGCCGCTCGGCGTGGGCAGTGGGAGCGGCGGGGCCGTGCCCGGCGCGGTGCCCTCGTCGCCAGGGCTGTTGCTATTTTCTTGTCCGGTTCCAGGTGAAAATCGGAGGCTGCCGATAGGAGGATTCAAATAAAAGAATGGAAACACTCTTTTTGCCGAGTTCTGATGCCAGTCCAATAGAGCAGCTCAGCTCTCAGCTGTCTGCCTCCTCCCTGCCAATCCAGCACTTTCAGCCGGGAGCAAAGGCCCTCTCTGCAAAGAAACTGCAGGCTGGTTTCCTTCTCCTGCTGTTCATTGACACAGGTAGAAAAGCAGACTAGTTTGGATGCTGAGTCTGTCCAAACAGACAGTGAACTTTGCCATGTGAAGCCAAGACACGGAGTCCTGAGCCCTGCGACAGTGTCATGGGAATCACCTTTGTTGCTTCTGCTGTCTACTGTCACTGCTGAGGGTGCAGTCCCATGGGAGCACATGCCCTGTCTCTAGAAGCCAGAGCCGAGCAATGCACTGGGCTCTAAAATCTTCCATTGGCAGGCTTCTGGCGTCTCCAGCATTGCTTTCAAAGCCAAACAGGGAGAAGGCAAACTGTGTGTAGCTAATGATACTGTAGAGTGTCTCAAACTTGCTAAGTCCTAGGTCTTCTAGGTAAGATCAGTTTGGAATGACTGTGGGGTAGAACTAGTGCAAGACAGAAAAGGGGAGCCTAGAAGGGAAGCAATTAATAGTATACGGGAACATCTTGGGCTGTTTCTTTCCGTTGCCATGTCACTTCTGGGAAGCTGTTTTGCTTTTGCAAGAATCTTGCCCACAGTGATGTCTGCTCTTTCCAAGACCCTTTCCTGGAGACCTTGCTCGAGCTCCTGTCACAAGATGTGCCATCACGTGCAGCTTCTCTTGGCTTGCCACACTGTGTGTGCAGCACGACTCTGGTCTGCAGCAAAGCAGGACCAAGGTTTTGAGAGCTTGACAACTTGTCCTTTCTCCTCCTGGTGGACTAGCGAGTTGTGCGGTGGGTAAGGTTTCCGTCCTTCCTGTTCTAGGCTAAGGAAACAGGAGGAGGGGGTAGCAGCAATTGTTAGGCTGGCTGAATGGAGAGAAAGAATCTCCGGAGCCTGCAGCCAGAAGTGGAGAGCTGTGGGCTAATCCTTCCAAGCTCTCAGTGGACATCTTGCAAGTGACCTGGAATGGGAGAATGGTCTGACAGAGGCAGTTGGTTTCTGAGTTCAGCGTAGATGCTTGCACATCTGGTGCGTTGGTGCGCAAATCAAGAGTACAATCGGTTCATGGGAAGCACCAGAAGAAGCTGGAGCTCTCCGAGCAGACGACTGGAAGAATCTGCAAAGGAGAAATGTGGGAAATGACTTGGTGTACCTTGCCTGGAAGAAGGGTAGTTTTTTTCTAATAATTCCTAATCCGTTCCCTTGGCTTCTGACTTTCTTAACAAGGCCGTTTGCATCCCCGATTCAGCACGAAGCGAGAGGCCCGGGCTCGCGGAAGTGCGCCAAAGATTCCTCCGCAGTGCCGCTCAGGTGGAAAGAGGAGCGGGGCGCCTGAGCAGCCTCCGGAGAAGCATCCCGCGAGGTGCGATTTGCGCCGTGCTGGGAGAGGAGGAGGGGGAGGAGGATGGGCCCTGCGTGGCAGCAGCAGCAAGTTTGGGCCGCAGGACATTGCGCCTGCACCGCTGCCCCCCAATGGGCGGGCGTGTCCCCGGGGCTGCGGCCCTGGCAGCGCGTCCGCTGAGCTGCCCACGCTGCGGGAGCTCCCCGGGCTGGGCTGGCCTTCCCGCTGGGACTGGGCAGCAGGCTGTGCTCTGACTGTGGTCAGCAGCAGCGGGACGTACCTCTGGACAGCCACGTCTCCTGCTGCTGGGAAGAAGCAATGAAGCGAGTGCAGAAGTTCTGCTTCCTCTTTCTCCCGGTGGAGTTTTTCGTTTCATTCCACACTCCAGAGGCAATTTCAGTGCTGGCCTCTGTCAGCTGATTGTATTTCAAGAGCACCAGCAACAGGGCTGTGTTTGAGCGCTGTGAATGTGGCCTGTATGGCTTTCATTCTCCTCGCCTTAGTGCTCAGGGGTGGTGGGCATTGCAGTATCTGCTGATCCTTATGCCTGCGACAAAAAGACTGACTTCGCTGTCGTGAAAGCACCGTGGACAGCCCTGCTTGAAAGCGGCAGTTGCAGTTTGGCTGAAAAATGCAGGTGGCAGCCGGAAGGGGTGCCACAGCAGCCGCGGGGTCCCAATTCACAAGGCAGAGGCAACAGCAGCCTCCTGACGGCGCATCACGGTGAATGAAAGGGTGCAGAAACCCGATCATTTCTTTCTCTGAACTTTGCTTCAGGAATGTACAGGCAGGCTCTGAGGAACCAGGGGTGTTTGTGGGGGACTGTTGTTGTGATCAAGAGATTCAATTGGAAAAAGAAGGTGTTATGCATTTTGAGTCTTGACTTCAGGGCTTAGTCAGAAAGACCCAGTAGAGTAAGAAAACACCGGGAACTTGCAACTGGGAGAACACAGAGCGTTTAGTTAGAAAGCAAGGACTATTCAGTCAAGGCAGGAGAGATGGAACAAAGTTTTTAAAAATGTAACAAGTAGCAGGTGCACAATAGTTTGCAGAAAGAAGTATTACACAAGCATTTATCTTTGGGAGAAAAGTCTGGTGTTGCTGTTAGGGAATTGATCACGACTATTATTGGTTAGCAAGCTTATGAACAATTTTACTATTGGCTATCCAGGCTCACACTATTCTAACCCGATGGTGAAAAGATTATAAAAGCTATCGACACTTTTAATAAACGCCTCTGGTTATAGCCCGACTGGCGACCGCATTTCTTTAATGCGTTGCACAAGCAACGTGACCGACACTTTCACTCTCCGCGCTCGTTCCGCAGCCACGGGTACAAAGACATTATGGGAACCCTTGTGCAGACAGAGCCTTCTATCCCTGTAGAAGGGAGCGCGGCGGGTGGGGGCCGTTGGCGGGCAGCGAGCCCCGGGCAGCAGGCGAGATCCGGCTCCGCACCTGCCGGGCCCTGCTAAGGCTCAATGCCGGCTCCTCTGCAACAGCAAAGACCTTCAGCCTTGTCACTGCCCAGAGGGGCAGTGCCGGCCCGGCCGCACAGCTCGTTTTCCCCACAAGTTGCAGGAGGTGAGAAGGCAACACTTGCAAACACTGACTGCGAGCCGCAGCGCCGGCTGCGCACCATTAACCTCAGCTCTGGGACCACTGTCTGCCCCAAGCTCCGGGGGATGCGGTGGGAGCCCTGCTGGGCTCCGCCCTGGGGCCATCCTCCAGTGCCAGCTGCAAACAGGGAGCATTTAGTTGCCACCAAGAGCCCAGCCACGCGTGGAGGGGAGCTGGTGCAGGTGCGGCCTGCGCTGCTGCCTGCTGTGCTCTGGGGCTGCTGCTCCCCGCAGAGGGAACTGCACTGGCGTGCCAGAGGAGACAAAGAAGCTTCAGCTTAAGCCGAACTGAGCTGGGTGGCTGGGCTGGCAGGAGTGGGGAGGGTCAAGGGCATTCACAGAGCTCATCCTGCTGCAAGGACGAGGAAAAGTGGCCGTGGGAAGCTAACAGTGAGGAGAGCTGAGGCCTGGAGGGCAGCTCTTGAATGACACTCAGGTCTCACCGGACCTCTGAGACATTGCTGCTCTTCTGCCAGTGACAGGATGAGTCCCTAAACCTGGGGCTCGCTCCTCCTCGTCGTGGTCAGGGGCATCAAGGAAGGCTACAGTGCGACAGAGACTGCCCTGAGCTGGCAACTCACTGGGGGAAAAGAGGGTGGGAGCACTTGTGAAGTAAAAGGCAGGTGGGGCAGAGAACTGTTCAGAGAAGGGCTGAGCTAAAGCTTGAGCAAGCTGAGAAATGTCATTTGGGGTCATCCCACATTGATTTCATTTCACAAGTTATTGAACAAGTTTATTTGGGGCGGGGGGGTGGTGTCATGTTTTCCCCTGGAGGCGTGCACTCTGCAGGCTTGAGCTGCGTTGCCAAAATGCTCGGGCACGTCTCTGCTGCAGCTCACACCGGTTCTTCTTTGGCTTCTTCCGGCCCGGTGCTGAGCCGCAGCAGAGCCCTGGCGGAGCCCAGAGCAGCCTCAGCATCCACAGAGCCCGGCTGCAAGGAGAGAAAGCAGAAACCGCCCGTCACTTGAAGGCTGCTGTCCCCCTTGTCCCAGCCGCCCGCGGTGCCCAGGCCGCGCTGGCCGTGCTCAGAGCGGTGCCCGAAGCCGCCCGTCCCTGCTGCCTCTGGCAGGAGAGCAGGATGGCAGGACACGTGCCAACGCCCGCAGCCAGCCGTGGCAGATCCACCTCCTCAGCAGCTGCCCAGAGCGGGATGCTCCTGTGCTCGCTGCCATCTCCCAAAAGCCCTTATCCCAGCCGTGCCAAGAAGACGGGGACCCACCGCACGCCACCCGCCGCCGGAAGAAAAGCTGCTCCCAAGCCGTGTCCTCGGCCTTCTCCAAGGCCACGTGCCATCCACGCCGCAGCTGGTCCCAAGCGCTTCCCGATCCAGACTGGACACCACCTACAACGCTTCCTTGAAGAAAAACAAACAACAAATTAATGAAAAGGGATTACAGACAAAAAGGAGAAACAAGAAAAAAGGTCAAAAATCTTCTCTCTGTCGGGGGCCTGAGGAAGGCCCAACCTTCCCTACGTGCTGGGGAAAAACCCACCCACGGGCGAGGGAAGCCCACGCTTTCTCCCTTCCCCCCTGCACTGCCCCCCAACAGGCACGGCGAGCCCAAAGCAAACAAGGGGAGTGGAGCAGCCCGAGCCCTTCCTTTCCCGCAAAACAAAGCAGCCCGTGCACAGCTCCTGGAGTGCCACCTCTGCTCCTGCCTGCCATGGGGGCTTGTTTGTGTCGGGCTGGCTGCCCCAGCCCCAGCCCCAGCCCGGGGAACAGTGGGTGGTGGGGGCTGTTGGCAGGGCCAGGGGCCGACTCCCATTTCGTAAGCACCCCAGCCCATCCCGCCCGCCCCGCCGAAAAGCAGCTTGGCAGCCGGCTGAAGAATTAGTTGCATCCACCCCAGCAAAGGGGGGAGCCTTTGCTTCCCGGCCAGGCCGTGCAATGCCCAAATCTGGGAGCATCCCCCTGGGTGTGGACTCATCTGTAAATTCGCTGTGGAGCCTGGCTTTGAAGAAGGTGCCAGAATCGAAGCCCATCATCTTCAGCTTGCCGGTGGCCAGGTCGAGGAAGAGCTTGTCATCCCTGACGTCGTCCTCCACGTCTCCAGACGCAGCAGCCCCACCTGGTACAGCTTCTCCAGGGGCTCCTTCTTCCCTGCGGCTGAGAGCAGGCTGTCAGTGCCCCGCCCAGGGCCCCGGCTGTCAGTGAAGCAGGACAAGCAAAAGCAGCTTGCACGGCGGCCACCAGTGCTGGGAAGAGCAGCTCAGCTCCAGCACAAGGGCTGCGTGTTCCCATCTGACGACCCCTGCGCAGCGATACAGGCAGGGCAAAAAAGCCTGCGCTTCTTGGCTTCTTCTTGCCAAGGCACGTGTGGAGCTGTAACTTACCGGCTCCCTGGATCAAAGTGTGCCTGTGGCTCTCTCCCTTCTTCTATGGATGGTGAATATCCTGCAGCCAAGGATCACACGACAGGTCTTCTAATGAGGGCCTGTCCAAGGAGTGCAGGGACAGACACCATCTGATGAGTTCCTTGCAGTCTGCGGGGAGAAACCAGAAAGCGCCGGTCAGTTGCAGAAGGCTCCTGTCCGCTTTGCCCCACTATTGCCATGCCCAGGCCATGCCATGGGGGCTCCGAGCTGTGCCTGAACTTTCCCGTCCATCCTTTGTTTTGGAGGAGAGCAGGAGAGCGGGGCATGTGCCACCTCCTCGGCAGCTGCCAGAGCGGGATGCTCATGAGCCCGCTGCTGTCTCCCAGCACTGCTATTCCCCCCGTACCTTGAGAGAGCCGTTGTGGGAGCGACAGCTGGCCCCAGCTGATGTTCCGGCCCTTCGGGAACGGGTGCTGCCCGCAGACCATCTGGTGCAGCACGATGCCCAGGGACCAGACGGTAGCTGCCTCGCCGTAGTACCAGCCAAAGTGGTTCCATTCCGGGGGGCTGTACGATGGTGTTCCTACGGAACAGAGAGGCAGTTCATTAGGGGGATGCTGCCTGCTCCCGGAGCCTCGCCCCAGCATCCCTGGGCACGCGGGGGCCGCACCAGTGGCACGCGGCGTGACCCGCTGCCCTCTCGCCAGCGCCTGTGACTTGTGGACAAACTGGGGGTTGTAAAAGAAGCCACCGGTGTCGCAAGAGGGCAGCGGAAGCCCTGGCAAGGCCCGAGCATTCCAGGCAAAGGGAAAACCTGCTCAGTGCCGGGGGGGGGGGGGCGGGGGGAAACTATGCCTTCACCCTGCCTGCCTGCATTGCCCCCCAAAACATTCTGAAGCCAAGGCAAGCAAGGCGAGCTGAGCAGTCCAAGCCCTTTCTCGCCTGCACACCAAACCGGCGGGTGCACAGCTTCTGGGCCCCCCGTCTCTGCTATCCCCACCCACGGGTGTGTTTTTGTCACGCTGGCTGCCCCAGCCCCAGCGCCAGTCCTGGGCAGAGTGGCTGGCGAAGGCTGCCAGCAGCGCTGGAAGATGGCCCCCCGGCCACCCACACTCAAAAGCAACTGGGCTGAACACTCGGTCGTGGCATCAAAAGGGAGAATCCCCGCTGCCACAGCCAGGTTGGGCCGCGAGATGCCGGCACCGGGAGCCTACCCCGGCGGGGACTCACCTGCAAAGCGGGTGTAGGCTGTGTCTTGCAGGTGGGTGCCGCAGCCAAAGTCGATCAATTTCGCCTGGCCGGTGGCCAGGTCAACCAGGATGTTCTCTGGTTTCAGGTCCCTGTGAAGGACCCCGCAGCTGGTGCAGTGCCGCACGGCCTCCAGGACCTGGCGGAACAGCTCCCGTGCCACCTCCTCTGACAGGAAGCCCCGCTCTCGAATAAAATGAAGCAGGTCCTGAGAGTGCTCCGGCCGCTCCATCACCAGCACCACGTTGTTGGGGAGCACGAGCCACTCGAGGAGCTGCACCACACCAGGGAAGCCGGTGGACACCTTGTCCAGCAGCACGATCTCGAGTGGTGCGCTGGTGCCGTTGGGCTGCGGGAGGAGCACGATGCCGTCAGTGGGGCTGGTGCCGTGCCAGGGCTCGCGAAGGCCCTCGCCCAGCCCGGGATGCTCTGCGCCCTCCGCTGCCCCCACGCCCGCTCTCCCCCGAGGCGTCCTGCCGCCTTCCACCCTCCCGGGCCTCGGCTTATCCCCGCCCGTCACGCCCCGGCTTCTCCCGCTGCCCACCACCCCCCTCCTGCCCCCGCTCACTCACCAGCTCGCCCCAATGACGGATGCGGTTCCGTGGCACCCGTTTGATGGCCACCTGCAAGCCAAGGGGAGCAGCGGGTTGAGCTCGCCGCCCGCCCTGCCGAGCCCCATCCTCCTTCTCCTGCGCCCTCCTCCTCCTCCGCCCCCCTCCTCCTGCGCCCGCCGCCGGCCCCGCCACTCACCGGGGCGCCGTCCGAGAGCCGCGTCGCCGCGAAGACGCTGCCGAAGCCGCCGCGCCCCAGCAGCGAACCCACCCGGTAGCGCTCCGTCAGGCCCTGCTGCGCCTTCCCTGCCGGCGAGACGCGGCCGTCAGCGCTCGGCCCGGCTCCAGAAACGGCCCGCGGCCGCTCCTCAACCGCCCCGGGCCGGGTATCCCCAGATGTTGCCTCTTTCGAAGGGGACACCGGCGGCTCGGGGGCGGGGGCCGCGCTGCCGAGCGGAAGAGCTCGGACCGGGGAAGACGCCGCGGACGCGGCGGGAGCGGCCGCGCCGTCTGTGTCCTCGGCGGGTCCCGGGAGGAGCCGGGCCCGGGGCCGGAGTCGGAGGCGGGGCCGGGCCCGGGCCCGGGGCCGGGGCCGGAGTCGAAGCCGGGCCTGGGGCCGGGGCCGGAGTCGGGCCAGCCGGAGCCAGAGGCTGGCAATGCTGCCCAAGAGGCAGGCACTGATGCCCGCCCAGCAGCGCCACCGCCAGTACGGCAAGAGCCGGGCGGAGGCGAGACCGCGGCGGGACGCCCGGGGGCGGGGAGGGCGAAGCCCCGCCCGGGGCCGCGGGCGGGCCGGGCGCATGGCCCGGCCTGGCATGGGGAGAGGGGAGGCCGCGGAAGGGGCGGACGGGGTGGAGCACTGAAGGGAGAGCGGGACAGGGGATGCGGGACACTGGGAGAAGGAGAGGAGGAGCAGGAGAAGGAACGCGGAGGGTCTGGAGAACGGCTGCTTTTGTGTTGCTCTTCTGCTGCTGCCGCTGCTGCCGCTGCTGCTGCTGCCGCCGCTGCCGCTGAAGCGCTGGGAGCGTTTGTCCGCGTGTCCGTGTGTCTGTTGCCCGGGTGTCCGTTTTTCCCCCGCGCGCCCCGCGGCCGAGCCCCGCGCGCCCCGGGCCAGCACGGGCCGCTCCGCTCCGGGGCCGAAGCGGAGTCACGGAGCATCTCTTCCTCCCGCAGCCGCGCCAAACGCACCGTCTTGTTTAGCTTCTTCTTCACCAGATTGTAACTCTTCCTTGCGGCAGTCTTGCAACTTGCCCCTGCTGCTCGCTCGCCCCGCGCCGCGGTCTCTTGCTTACGAGCAAGCAAAGCGCTGTCCGCACCTTTTGCCTGGAGCAGAGCAAAGTGCTGAATGAGGCGCCTGCCAGCGCCAGGCAGAGGCAGCCCCGTGGGAGGGCAGAGCAGGACGTGAGGAGGGAGACGTGCAGCCCCTGCGGGGCGCAGCGCTGCTCCCCGGCCGCTCGGCGTGGGCAGTGGGAGCGGCGGGGCCGTGCCCGGCGCGGTGCCCTCGTCGCCAGGGCTGTTGCCATTTTCTTGTCCGGTTCCAGGTGAAAATCGGAGGCTGCCGATAGGAGGATTCAAATAAAAGAATGGAAACACTCTTTTTGCCGAGTTCTGATGCCAGTCCAATAGAGCAGCTCAGCTCTCAGCTGTCTGCCTCCTCCCTGCCAATCCAGCACTTTCAGCCGGGAGCAAAGGCCCTCTCTGCAAAGAAACTGCAGGCTGGTTTCCTTCTCCTGCTGTTCATTGACACAGGTAGAAAAGCAGACTAGTTTGGATGCTGAGTCTGTCCAAACAGACAGTGAACTTTGCCATGTGAAGCCAAGACACGGAGTCCTGAGCCCTGCGACAGTGTCATGGGAATCACCTTTGTTGCTTCTGCTGTCTACTGTCACTGCTGAGGGTGCAGTCCCATGGGAGCACATGCCCTGTCTCTAGAAGCCAGAGCCGAGCAATGCACTGGGCTCTAAAATCTTCCATTGGCAGGCTTCTGGCGTCTCCAGCATTGCTTTCAAAGCCAAACAGGGAGAAGGCAAACTGTGTGTAGCTAATGATACTGTAGAGTGTCTCAAACTTGCTAAGTCCTAGGTCTTCTAGGTAAGATCAGTTTGGAATGACTGTGGGGTAGAACTAGTGCAAGACAGAAAAGGGGAGCCTAGAAGGGAAGCAATTAATAGTATACGGGAACATCTTGGGCTGTTTCTTTCCGTTGCCATGTCACTTCTGGGAAGCTGTTTTGCTTTTGCAAGAATCTTGCCCACAGTGATGTCTGCTCTTTCCAAGACCCTTTCCTGGAGACCTTGCTCGAGCTCCTGTCACAAGATGTGCCATCACGTGCAGCTTCTCTTGGCTTGCCACACTGTGTGTGCAGCACGACTCTGGTCTGCAGCAAAGCAGGACCAAGGTTTTGAGAGCTTGACAACTTGTCCTTTCTCCTCCTGGTGGACTAGCGAGTTGTGCGGTGGGTAAGGTTTCCGTCCTTCCTGTTCTAGGCTAAGGAAACAGGAGGAGGGGGTAGCAGCAATTGTTAGGCTGGCTGAATGGAGAGAAAGAATCTCCGGAGCCTGCAGCCAGAAGTGGAGAGCTGTGGGCTAATCCTTCCAAGCTCTCAGTGGACATCTTGCAAGTGACCTGGAATGGGAGAATGGTCTGACAGAGGCAGTTGGTTTCTGAGTTCAGCGTAGATGCTTGCACATCTGGTGCGTTGGTGCGCAAATCAAGAGTACAATCGGTTCATGGGAAGCACCAGAAGAAGCTGGAGCTCTCCGAGCAGACGACTGGAAGAATCTGCAAAGGAGAAATGTGGGAAATGACTTGGTGTACCTTGCCTGGAAGAAGGGTAGTTTTTTTCTAATAATTCCTAATCCGTTCCCTTGGCTTCTGACTTTCTTAACAAGGCCGTTTGCATCCCCGATTCAGCACGAAGCGAGAGGCCCGGGCTCGCGGAAGTGCGCCAAAGATTCCTCCGCAGTGCCGCTCAGGTGGAAAGAGGAGCGGGGCGCCTGAGCAGCCTCCGGAGAAGCATCCCGCGAGGTGCGATTTGCGCCGTGCTGGGAGAGGAGGAGGGGGAGGAGGATGGGCCCTGCGTGGCAGCAGCAGCAAGTTTGGGCCGCAGGACATTGCGCCTGCGCCGCTGCCCCCCAATGGGCGGGCGTGTCCCCGGGGCTGCGGCCCTGGCAGCGCGTCCGCTGAGCTGCCCACGCTGCGGGAGCTCCCCGGGCTGGGCTGGCCTTCCCGCTGGGACTGGGCAGCAGGCTGTGCTCTGACTGTGGTCAGCAGCAGCGGGACGTACCTCTGGACAGCCACGTCTCCTGCTGCTGGGAAGAAGCAATGAAGCGAGTGCAGAAGTTCTGCTTCCTCTTTCTCCCGGTGGAGTTTTTCGTTTCATTCCACACTCCAGAGGCAATTTCAGTGCTGGCCTCTGTCAGCTGATTGTATTTCAAGAGCACCAGCAACAGGGCTGTGTTTGAGCGCTGTGAATGTGGCCTGTATGGCTTTCATTCTCCTCGCCTTAGTGCTCAGGGGTGGTGGGCATTGCAGTATCTGCTGATCCTTATGCCTGCGACAAAAAGACTGACTTCGCTGTCGTGAAAGCACCGTGGACAGCCCTGCTTGAAAGCGGCAGTTGCAGTTTGGCTGAAAAATGCAGGTGGCAGCCGGAAGGGGTGCCACAGCAGCCGTGGGGTCCCAATTCACAAGGCAGAGGCAACAGCAGCCTCCTGACGGCGCATCACGGTGAATGAAAGGGTGCAGAAACCCGATCATTTCTTTCTCTGAACTTTGCTTCAGGAATGTACAGGCAGGCTCTGAGGAACCAGGGGTGTTTGTGGGGGACTGTTGTTGTGATCAAGAGATTCAATTGGAAAAAGAAGGTGTTATGCATTTTGAGTCTTGACTTCAGGGCTTAGTCAGAAAGACCCAGTAGAGTAAGAAAACACCGGGAACTTGCAACTGGGAGAACACAGAGCGTTTAGTTAGAAAGCAAGGACTATTCAGTCAAGGCAGGAGAGATGGAACAAAGTTTTTAAAAATGTAACAAGTAGCAGGTGCACAATAGTTTGCAGAAAGAAGTATTACACAAGCATTTATCTTTGGGAGAAAAGTCTGGTGTTGCTGTTAGGGAATTGATCACGACTATTATTGGTTAGCAAGCTTATGAACAATTTTACTATTGGCTATCCAGGCTCACACTATTCTAACCCGATGGTGAAAAGATTATAAAAGCTATCGACACTTTTAATAAACGCCTCTGGTTATAGCCCGACTGGCGACCGCATTTCTTTGATGCGTTGCACAAGCAACGTGACCGACACTTTCACTCTCCGCGCTCGTTCCGCAGCCACGGGTACAAAGACATTATGGGAACCCTTGTGCAGACAGAGCCTTCTATCCCTGTAGAAGGGAGCGCGGCGGGTGGGGGCCGTTGGCGGGCAGCGAGCCCCGGGCAGCAGGCGAGATCCGGCTCCGCACCTGCCGGGCCCTGCTAAGGCTCAATGCCGGCTCCTCTGCAACAGCAAAGACCTTCAGCCTTGTCACTGCCCAGAGGGGCAGTGCCGGCCCGGCCGCACAGCTCGTTTTCCCCACAAGTTGCAGGAGGTGAGAAGGCAACACTTGCAAACACTGACTGCGAGCCGCAGCGCCGGCTGCGCACCATTAACCTCAGCTCTGGGACCACTGTCTGCCCCAAGCTCCGGGGGATGCGGTGGGAGCCCTGCTGGGCTCCACCCTGGGGCCATCCTCCAGTGCCAGCTGCAAACAGGGAGCATTTAGTTGCCACCAAGAGCCCAGCCACGCGTGGAGGGGAGCTGGTGCAGGTGCGGCCTGCGCTGCTGCCTGCTGTGCTCTGGGGCTGCTGCTCCCCGCAGAGGGAACTGCACTGGCGTGCCAGAGGAGACAAAGAAGCTTCAGCTTAAGCCGAACTGAGCTGGGTGGCTGGGCTGGCAGGAGTGGGGAGGGTCAAGGGCATTCACAGAGCTCATCCTGCTGCAAGGACGAGGAAAAGTGGCCGTGGGAAGCTAACAGTGAGGAGAGCTGAGGCCTGGAGGGCAGCTCTTGAATGACACTCAGGTCTCACCGGACCTCTGAGACATTGCTGCTCTTCTGCCAGTGACAGGATGAGTCCCTAAACCTGGGGCTCGCTCCTCCTCGTCGTGGTCAGGGGCATCAAGGAAGGCTACAGTGCGACAGAGACTGCCCTGAGCTGGCAACTCACTGGGGGAAAAGAGGGTGGGAGCACTTGTGAAGTAAAAGGCAGGTGGGGCAGAGAACTGTTCAGAGAAGGGCTGAGCTAAAGCTTGAGCAAGCTGAGAAATGTCATTTGGGGTCATCCCACATTGATTTCATTTCACAAGTTATTGAACAAGTTTATTTGGGGCGGGGGGGTGGTGTCATGTTTTCCCCTGGAGGCGTGCACTCTGCAGGCTTGAGCTGCGTTGCCAAAATGCTCGGGCACGTCTCTGCTGCAGCTCACACCGGTTCTTCTTTGGCTTCTTCCGGCCCGGTGCTGAGCCGCAGCAGAGCCCTGGCGGAGCCCAGAGCAGCCTCAGCATCCACAGAGCCCGGCTGCAAGGAGAGAAAGCAGAAACCGCCCGTCACTTGAAGGCTGCTGTCCCCCTTGTCCCAGCCGCCCGCGGTGCCCAGGCCGCGCTGGCCGTGCTCAGAGCGGTGCCCGAAGCCGCCCGTCCCTGCTGCCTCTGGCAGGAGAGCAGGATGGCAGGACACGTGCCACCGCCCGCAGCCAGCCGTGGCAGATCCACCTCCTCAGCAGCTGCCCAGAGCGGGATGCTCCTGTGCTCGCTGCCATCTCCCAAAAGCCCTTATCCCAGCCGTGCCAAGAAGACGGGGACCCACCACACGCCACCCGCCGCCGGAAGAAAAGCTGCTCCCAAGCCGTGTCCTCGGCCTTCTCCAAGGCCACGTGCCATCCACGCCGCAGCTGGTCCCAAGCGCTTCCCGATCCAGACTGGACACCACCTACAACGCTTCCTTGAAGAAAAACAAACAACAAATTAATGAAAAGGGATTACAGACAAAAAGGAGAAACAAGAAAAAAGGTCAAAAATCTTCTCTCTGTCGGGGGCCTGAGGAAGGCCCAACCTTCCCTACGTGCTGGGGAAAAACCCACCCACGGGCGAGGGAAGCCCACGCTTTCTCCCTTCCCCCCTGCACTGCCCCCCAACAGGCACGGCGAGCCCAAAGCAAACAAGGGGAGTGGAGCAGCCCGAGCCCTTCCTTTCCCGCAAAACAAAGCAGCCCGTGCACAGCTCCTGGAGTGCCACCTCTGCTCCTGCCATGGGGGCTTGTTTGTGTCGGGCTGGCTGCCCCAGCCCCAGCCCCAGCCCGGGGAACAGTGGGTGGTGGGGGCTGTTGGCAGGGCCAGGGGCCGACTCCCATTTCGTAAGCACCCCAGCCCATCCCGCCCGCCCCGCCGAAAAGCAGCTTGGCAGCCGGCTGAAGAATTAGTTGCATCCACCCCAGCAAAGGGGGGAGCCTTTGCTTCCCGGCCAGGCCGTGCAATGCCCAAATCTGGGAGCATCCCCCTGGGTGTGGACTCATCTGTAAATTCGCTGTGGAGCCTGGCTTTGAAGAAGGTGCCAGAATCGAAGCCCATCATCTTCAGCTTGCCGGTGGCCAGGTCGAGGAAGAGCTTGTCATCCCTGACGTCGTCCTCCACGTCTCCAGACGCAGCAGCCCCACCTGGTACAGCTTCTCCAGGGGCTCCTTCTTCCCTGCGGCTGAGAGCAGGCTGTCAGTGCCCCGCCCAGGGCCCCGGCTGTCAGTGAAGCAGGACAAGCAAAAGCAGCTTGCACGGCGGCCACCAGTGCTGGGAAGAGCAGCTCAGCTCCAGCACAAGGGCTGCGTGTTCCCATCTGACGACCCCTGCGCAGCGATACAGGCAGGGCAAAAAAGCCTGCGCTTCTTGGCTTCTTCTTGCCAAGGCACGTGTGGAGCTGTAACTTACCGGCTCCCTGGATCAAAGTGTGCCTGTGGCTCTCTCCCTTCTTCTATGGATGGTGAATATCCTGCAGCCAAGGATCACACGACAGGTCTTCTAATGAGGGCCTGTCCAAGGAGTGCAGGGACAGACACCATCTGATGAGTTCCTTGCAGTCTGCGGGGAGAAACCAGAAAGCGCCGGTCAGTTGCAGAAGGCTCCTGTCCGCTTTGCCCCACTATTGCCATGCCCAGGCCATGCCATGGGGGCTCCGAGCTGTGCCTGAACTTTCCCGTCCATCCTTTGTTTTGGAGGAGAGCAGGAGAGCGGGGCATGTGCCACCTCCTCGGCAGCTGCCAGAGCGGGATGCTCATGAGCCCGCTGCTGTCTCCCAGCACTGCTATTCCCCCCGTACCTTGAGAGAGCCGTTGTGGGAGCGACAGCTGGCCCCAGCTGATGTTCCGGCCCTTCGGGAACGGGTGCTGCCCGCAGACCATCTGGTGCAGCACAATGCCCAGGGACCAGACGGTAGCTGCCTCGCCGTAGTACCAGCCAAAGTGGTTCCATTCCGGGGGGCTGTACGATGGTGTTCCTACGGAACAGAGAGGCAGTTCATTAGGGGGATGCTGCCTGCTCCCGGAGCCTCGCCCCAGCATCCCTGGGCACGCGGGGGCCGCACCAGTGGCACGCGGCGTGACCCGCTGCCCTCTCGCCAGCGCCTGTGACTTGTGGACAAACTGGGGGTTGTAAAAGAAGCCACCGGTGTCGCAAGAGGGCAGCGGAAGCCCTGGCAAGGCCCGAGCATTCCAGGCAAAGGGAAAACCTGCTCAGTGCCGGGGGGGGGGGGGCGGGGGGAAACTATGCCTTCACCCTGCCTGCCTGCATTGCCCCCCAAAACATTCTGAAGCCAAGGCAAGCAAGGCGAGCTGAGCAGTCCAAGCCCTTTCTCGCCTGCACACCAAACCGGCGGGTGCACAGCTTCTGGGCCCCCCGTCTCTGCTATCCCCACCCACGGGTGTGTTTTTGTCACGCTGGCTGCCCCAGCCCCAGCGCCAGTCCTGGGCAGAGTGGCTGGCGAAGGCTGCCAGCAGCGCTGGAAGATGGCCCCCCGGCCACCCACACTCAAAAGCAACTGGGCTGAACACTCGGTCGTGGCATCAAAAGGGAGAATCCCCGCTGCCACAGCCAGGTTGGGCCGCGAGATGCCGGCACCGGGAGCCTACCCCGGCGGGGACTCACCTGCAAAGCGGGTGTAGGCTGTGTCTTGCAGGTGGGTGCCGCAGCCAAAGTCGATCAATTTCGCCTGGCCGGTGGCCAGGTCAACCAGGATGTTCTCTGGTTTCAGGTCCCTGTGAAGGACCCCGCAGCTGGTGCAGTGCCGCACGGCCTCCAGGACCTGGCGGAACAGCTCCCGTGCCACCTCCTCTGACAGGAAGCCCCGCTCTCGAATAAAATGAAGCAGGTCCTGAGAGTGCTCCGGCCGCTCCATCACCAGCACCACGTTGTTGGGGAGCACGAGCCACTCGAGGAGCTGCACCACACCAGGGAAGCCGGTGGACACCTTGTCCAGCAGCACGATCTCGAGTGGTGCGCTGGTGCCGTTGGGCTGCGGGAGGAGCACGATGCCGTCAGTGGGGCTGGTGCCGTGCCAGGGCTCGCGAAGGCCCTCGCCCAGCCCGGGATGCTCTGCGCCCTCCGCTGCCCCCACGCCCGCTCTCCCCCGAGGCGTCCTGCCGCCTTCCACCCTCCCGGGCCTCGGCTTATCCCCGCCCGTCACGCCCCGGCTTCTCCCGCTGCCCACCACCCCCCTCCTGCCCCCGCTCACTCACCAGCTCGCCCCAATGACGGATGCGGTTCCGTGGCACCCGTTTGATGGCCACCTGCAAGCCAAGGGGAGCAGCGGGTTGAGCTCGCCGCCCGCCCTGCCGAGCCCCATCCTCCTTCTCCTGCGCCCTCCTCCTCCTCCGCCCCCCTCCTCCTGCGCCCGCCGCCGGCCCCGCCACTCACCGGGGCGCCGTCCGAGAGCCGCGTCGCCGCGAAGACGCTGCCGAAGCCGCCGCGCCCCAGCAGCGAACCCACCCGGTAGCGCTCCGTCAGGCCCTGCTGCGCCTTCCCTGCCGGCGAGACGCGGCCGTCAGCGCTCGGCCCGGCTCCAGAAACGGCCCGCGGCCGCTCCTCAACCGCCCCGGGCCGGGTATCCCCAGATGTTGCCTCTTTCGAAGGGGACACCGGCGGCTCGGGGGCGGGGGCCGCGCTGCCGAGCGGAAGAGCTCGGACCGGGGAAGACGCCGCGGACGCGGCGGGAGCGGCCGCGCCGTCTGTGTCCTCGGCGGGTCCCGGGAGGAGCCGGGCCCGGGGCCGGAGTCGGAGGCGGGGCCGGGCCCGGGCCCGGGGCCGGGGCCGGAGTCGAAGCCGGGCCTGGGGCCGGGGCCGGAGTCGGGCCAGCCGGAGCCAGAGGCTGGCAATGCTGCCCAAGAGGCAGGCACTGATGCCCGCCCAGCAGCGCCACCGCCAGTACGGCAAGAGCCGGGCGGAGGCGAGACCGCGGCGGGACGCCCGGGGGCGGGGAGGGCGAAGCCCCGCCCGGGGCCGCGGGCGGGCCGGGCGCATGGCCCGGCCTGGCATGGGGAGAGGGGAGGCCGCGGAAGGGGCGGACGGGGTGGAGCACTGAAGGGAGAGCGGGACAGGGGATGCGGGACACTGGGAGAAGGAGAGGAGGAGCAGGAGAAGGAACGCGGAGGGTCTGGAGAACCGCTGCTTTTGTGTTGCTCTTCTGCTGCTGCCGCTGCTGCCGCTGCTGCTGCTGCCGCCGCTGCCGCTGAAGCGCTGGGAGCGTTTGTCCGCGTGTCCGTGTGTCTGTTGCCCGGGTGTCCGTTTTTCCCCCGCGCGCCCCGCGGCCGAGCCCCGCGCGCCCCGGGCCAGCACGGGCCGCTCCGCTCCGGGGCCGAAGCGGAGTCACGGAGCATCTCTTCCTCCCGCAGCCGCGCCAAACGCACCGTCTTGTTTAGCTTCTTCTTCACCAGATTGTAACTCTTCCTTGCGGCAGTCTTGCAACTTGCCCCTGCTGCTCGCTCGCCCCGCGCCGCGGTCTCTTGCTTACGAGCAAGCAAAGCGCTGTCCGCACCTTTTGCCTGGAGCAGAGCAAAGTGCTGAATGAGGCGCCTGCCAGCGCCAGGCAGAGGCAGCCCCGTGGGAGGGCAGAGCAGGACGTGAGGAGGGAGACGTGCAGCCCCTGCGGGGCGCAGCGCTGCTCCCCGGCCGCTCGGCGTGGGCAGTGGGAGCGGCGGGGCCGTGCCCGGCGCGGTGCCCTCGTCGCCAGGGCTGTTGCTATTTTCTTGTCCGGTTCCAGGTGAAAATCGGAGGCTGCCGATAGGAGGATTCAAATAAAAGAATGGAAACACTCTTTTTGCCGAGTTCTGATGCCAGTCCAATAGAGCAGCTCAGCTCTCAGCTGTCTGCCTCCTCCCTGCCAATCCAGCACTTTCAGCCGGGAGCAAAGGCCCTCTCTGCAAAGAAACTGCAGGCTGGTTTCCTTCTCCTGCTGTTCATTGACACAGGTAGAAAAGCAGACTAGTTTGGATGCTGAGTCTGTCCAAACAGACAGTGAACTTTGCCATGTGAAGCCAAGACACGGAGTCCTGAGCCCTGCGACAGTGTCATGGGAATCACCTTTGTTGCTTCTGCTGTCTACTGTCACTGCTGAGGGTGCAGTCCCATGGGAGCACATGCCCTGTCTCTAGAAGCCAGAGCCGAGCAATGCACTGGGCTCTAAAATCTTCCATTGGCAGGCTTCTGGCGTCTCCAGCATTGCTTTCAAAGCCAAACAGGGAGAAGGCAAACTGTGTGTAGCTAATGATACTGTAGAGTGTCTCAAACTTGCTAAGTCCTAGGTCTTCTAGGTAAGATCAGTTTGGAATGACTGTGGGGTAGAACTAGTGCAAGACAGAAAAGGGGAGCCTAGAAGGGAAGCAATTAATAGTATACGGGAACATCTTGGGCTGTTTCTTTCCGTTGCCATGTCACTTCTGGGAAGCTGTTTTGCTTTTGCAAGAATCTTGCCCACAGTGATGTCTGCTCTTTCCAAGACCCTTTCCTGGAGACCTTGCTCGAGCTCCTGTCACAAGATGTGCCATCACGTGCAGCTTCTCTTGGCTTGCCACACTGTGTGTGCAGCACGACTCTGGTCTGCAGCAAAGCAGGACCAAGGTTTTGAGAGCTTGACAACTTGTCCTTTCTCCTCCTGGTGGACTAGCGAGTTGTGCGGTGGGTAAGGTTTCCGTCCTTCCTGTTCTAGGCTAAGGAAACAGGAGGAGGGGGTAGCAGCAATTGTTAGGCTGGCTGAATGGAGAGAAAGAATCTCCGGAGCCTGCAGCCAGAAGTGGAGAGCTGTGGGCTAATCCTTCCAAGCTCTCAGTGGACATCTTGCAAGTGACCTGGAATGGGAGAATGGTCTGACAGAGGCAGTTGGTTTCTGAGTTCAGCGTAGATGCTTGCACATCTGGTGCGTTGGTGCGCAAATCAAGAGTACAATCGGTTCATGGGAAGCACCAGAAGAAGCTGGAGCTCTCCGAGCAGACGACTGGAAGAATCTGCAAAGGAGAAATGTGGGAAATGACTTGGTGTACCTTGCCTGGAAGAAGGGTAGTTTTTTTCTAATAATTCCTAATCCGTTCCCTTGGCTTCTGACTTTCTTAACAAGGCCGTTTGCATCCCCGATTCAGCACGAAGCGAGAGGCCCGGGCTCGCGGAAGTGCGCCAAAGATTCCTCCGCAGTGCCGCTCAGGTGGAAAGAGGAGCGGGGCGCCTGAGCAGCCTCCGGAGAAGCATCCCGCGAGGTGCGATTTGCGCCGTGCTGGGAGAGGAGGAGGGGGAGGAGGATGGGCCCTGCGTGGCAGCAGCAGCAAGTTTGGGCCGCAGGACATTGCGCCTGCACCGCTGCCCCCCAATGGGCGGGCGTGTCCCCGGGGCTGCGGCCCTGGCAGCGCGTCCGCTGAGCTGCCCACGCTGCGGGAGCTCCCCGGGCTGGGCTGGCCTTCCCGCTGGGACTGGGCAGCAGGCTGTGCTCTGACTGTGGTCAGCAGCAGCGGGACGTACCTCTGGACAGCCACGTCTCCTGCTGCTGGGAAGAAGCAATGAAGCGAGTGCAGAAGTTCTGCTTCCTCTTTCTCCCGGTGGAGTTTTTCGTTTCATTCCACACTCCAGAGGCAATTTCAGTGCTGGCCTCTGTCAGCTGATTGTATTTCAAGAGCACCAGCAACAGGGCTGTGTTTGAGCGCTGTGAATGTGGCCTGTATGGCTTTCATTCTCCTCGCCTTAGTGCTCAGGGGTGGTGGGCATTGCAGTATCTGCTGATCCTTATGCCTGCGACAAAAAGACTGACTTCGCTGTCGTGAAAGCACCGTGGACAGCCCTGCTTGAAAGCGGCAGTTGCAGTTTGGCTGAAAAATGCAGGTGGCAGCCGGAAGGGGTGCCACAGCAGCCGCGGGGTCCCAATTCACAAGGCAGAGGCAACAGCAGCCTCCTGACGGCGCATCACGGTGAATGAAAGGGTGCAGAAACCCGATCATTTCTTTCTCTGAACTTTGCTTCAGGAATGTACAGGCAGGCTCTGAGGAACCAGGGGTGTTTGTGGGGGACTGTTGTTGTGATCAAGAGATTCAATTGGAAAAAGAAGGTGTTATGCATTTTGAGTCTTGACTTCAGGGCTTAGTCAGAAAGACCCAGTAGAGTAAGAAAACACCGGGAACTTGCAACTGGGAGAACACAGAGCGTTTAGTTAGAAAGCAAGGACTATTCAGTCAAGGCAGGAGAGATGGAACAAAGTTTTTAAAAATGTAACAAGTAGCAGGTGCACAATAGTTTGCAGAAAGAAGTATTACACAAGCATTTATCTTTGGGAGAAAAGTCTGGTGTTGCTGTTAGGGAATTGATCACGACTATTATTGGTTAGCAAGCTTATGAACAATTTTACTATTGGCTATCCAGGCTCACACTATTCTAACCCGATGGTGAAAAGATTATAAAAGCTATCGACACTTTTAATAAACGCCTCTGGTTATAGCCCGACTGGCGACCGCATTTCTTTGATGCGTTGCACAAGCAACGTGACCGACACTTTCACTCTCCGCGCTCGTTCCGCAGCCACGGGTACAAAGACATTATGGGAACCCTTGTGCAGACAGAGCCTTCTATCCCTGTAGAAGGGAGCGCGGCGGGTGGGGGCCGTTGGCGGGCAGCGAGCCCCGGGCAGCAGGCGAGATCCGGCTCCGCACCTGCCGGGCCCTGCTAAGGCTCAATGCCGGCTCCTCTGCAACAGCAAAGACCTTCAGCCTTGTCACTGCCCAGAGGGGCAGTGCCGGCCCGGCCGCACAGCTCGTTTTCCCCACAAGTTGCAGGAGGTGAGAAGGCAACACTTGCAAACACTGACTGCGAGCCGCAGCGCCGGCTGCGCACCATTAACCTCAGCTCTGGGACCACTGTCTGCCCCAAGCTCCGGGGGATGCGGTGGGAGCCCTGCTGGGCTCCGCCCTGGGGCCATCCTCCAGTGCCAGCTGCAAACAGGGAGCATTTAGTTGCCACCAAGAGCCCAGCCACGCGTGGAGGGGAGCTGGTGCAGGTGCGGCCTGCGCTGCTGCCTGCTGTGCTCTGGGGCTGCTGCTCCCCGCAGAGGGAACTGCACTGGCGTGCCAGAGGAGACAAAGAAGCTTCAGCTTAAGCCGAACTGAGCTGGGTGGCTGGGCTGGCAGGAGTGGGGAGGGTCAAGGGCATTCACAGAGCTCATCCTGCTGCAAGGACGAGGAAAAGTGGCCGTGGGAAGCTAACAGTGAGGAGAGCTGAGGCCTGGAGGGCAGCTCTTGAATGACACTCAGGTCTCACCGGACCTCTGAGACATTGCTGCTCTTCTGCCAGTGACAGGATGAGTCCCTAAACCTGGGGCTCGCTCCTCCTCGTCGTGGTCAGGGGCATCAAGGAAGGCTACAGTGCGACAGAGACTGCCCTGAGCTGGCAACTCACTGGGGGAAAAGAGGGTGGGAGCACTTGTGAAGTAAAAGGCAGGTGGGGCAGAGAACTGTTCAGAGAAGGGCTGAGCTAAAGCTTGAGCAAGCTGAGAAATGTCATTTGGGGTCATCCCACATTGATTTCATTTCACAAGTTATTGAACAAGTTTATTTGGGGCGGGGGGGTGGTGTCATGTTTTCCCCTGGAGGCGTGCACTCTGCAGGCTTGAGCTGCGTTGCCAAAATGCTCGGGCACGTCTCTGCTGCAGCTCACACCGGTTCTTCTTTGGCTTCTTCCGGCCCGGTGCTGAGCCGCAGCAGAGCCCTGGCGGAGCCCAGAGCAGCCTCAGCATCCACAGAGCCCGGCTGCAAGGAGAGAAAGCAGAAACCGCCCGTCACTTGAAGGCTGCTGTCCCCCTTGTCCCAGCCGCCCGCGGTGCCCAGGCCGCGCTGGCCGTGCTCAGAGCGGTGCCCGAAGCCGCCCGTCCCTGCTGCCTCTGGCAGGAGAGCAGGATGGCAGGACACGTGCCACCGCCCGCAGCCAGCCGTGGCAGATCCACCTCCTCAGCAGCTGCCCAGAGCGGGATGCTCCTGTGCTCGCTGCCATCTCCCAAAAGCCCTTATCCCAGCCGTGCCAAGAAGACAGGGACCCACCGCACGCCACCCGCCGCCGGAAGAAAAGCTGCTCCCAAGCTGTGTCCTCGGCCTTCTCCAAGGCCACGTGCCATCCACGCCGCAGCTGGTCCCAAGCGCTTCCCGATCCAGACTGGACACCACCTACAACGCTTCCTTGAAGAAAAACAAACAACAAATTAATGAAAAGGGATTACAGACAAAAAGGAGAAACAAGAAAAAAGGTCAAAAATCTTCTCTCTGTCGGGGGCCTGAGGAAGGCCCAACCTTCCCTACGTGCTGGGGAAAAACCCACCCACGGGCGAGGGAAGCCCACGCTTTCTCCCTTCCCCCCTGCACTGCCCCCCAACAGGCACGGCGAGCCCAAAGCAAACAAGGGGAGTGGAGCAGCCCGAGCCCTTCCTTTCCCGCAAAACAAAGCAGCCCGTGCACAGCTCCTGGAGTGCCACCTCTGCTCCTGCCATGGGGGCTTGTTTGTGTCGGGCTGG
The DNA here is from genome assembly GCF_965178545.1 of Coloeus monedula. Classification (NCBI taxonomy): domain Eukaryota; kingdom Metazoa; phylum Chordata; class Aves; order Passeriformes; family Corvidae; genus Coloeus; species Coloeus monedula. The sequence continues at coordinate 101,403 of NW_028120805.1, read as the reverse complement.
CTGCCCCAGCCCCAGCCCCAGCCCGGGGAACAGTGGGTGGTGGGGGCTGTTGGCAGGGCCAGGGGCCGACTCCCATTTCGTAAGCACCCCAGCCCATCCCGCCCGCCCCGCCGAAAAGCAGCTTGGCAGCCGGCTGAAGAATTAGTTGCATCCACCCCAGCAAAGGGGGGAGCCTTTGCTTCCCGGCCAGGCCGTGCAATGCCCAAATCTGGGAGCATCCCCCTGGGTGTGGACTCATCTGTAAATTCGCTGTGGAGCCTGGCTTTGAAGAAGGTGCCAGAATCGAAGCCCATCATCTTCAGCTTGCCGGTGGCCAGGTCGAGGAAGAGCTTGTCATCCCTGACGTCGTCCTCCACGTCTCCAGACGCAGCAGCCCCACCTGGTACAGCTTCTCCAGGGGCTCCTTCTTCCCTGCGGCTGAGAGCAGGCTGTCAGTGCCCCGCCCAGGGCCCCGGCTGTCAGTGAAGCAGGACAAGCAAAAGCAGCTTGCACGGCGGCCACCAGTGCTGGGAAGAGCAGCTCAGCTCCAGCACAAGGGCTGCGTGTTCCCATCTGACGACCCCTGCGCAGCGATACAGGCAGGGCAAAAAAGCCTGCGCTTCTTGGCTTCTTCTTGCCAAGGCACGTGTGGAGCTGTAACTTACCGGCTCCCTGGATCAAAGTGTGCCTGTGGCTCTCTCCCTTCTTCTATGGATGGTGAATATCCTGCAGCCAAGGATCACACGACAGGTCTTCTAATGAGGGCCTGTCCAAGGAGTGCAGGGACAGACACCATCTGATGAGTTCCTTGCAGTCTGCGGGGAGAAACCAGAAAGCGCCGGTCAGTTGCAGAAGGCTCCTGTCCGCTTTGCCCCACTATTGCCATGCCCAGGCCATGCCATGGGGGCTCCGAGCTGTGCCTGAACTTTCCCGTCCATCCTTTGTTTTGGAGGAGAGCAGGAGAGCGGGGCATGTGCCACCTCCTCGGCAGCTGCCAGAGCGGGATGCTCATGAGCCCGCTGCTGTCTCCCAGCACTGCTATTCCCCCCGTACCTTGAGAGAGCCGTTGTGGGAGCGACAGCTGGCCCCAGCTGATGTTCCGGCCCTTCGGGAACGGGTGCTGCCCGCAGACCATCTGGTGCAGCACGATGCCCAGGGACCAGACGGTAGCTGCCTCGCCGTAGTACCAGCCAAAGTGGTTCCATTCCGGGGGGCTGTACGATGGTGTTCCTACGGAACAGAGAGGCAGTTCATTAGGGGGATGCTGCCTGCTCCCGGAGCCTCGCCCCAGCATCCCTGGGCACGCGGGGGCCGCACCAGTGGCACGCGGCGTGACCCGCTGCCCTCTCGCCAGCGCCTGTGACTTGTGGACAAACTGGGGGTTGTAAAAGAAGCCACCGGTGTCGCAAGAGGGCAGCGGAAGCCCTGGCAAGGCCCGAGCATTCCAGGCAAAGGGAAAACCTGCTCAGTGCCGGGGGGGGGGGGGCGGGGGGAAACTATGCCTTCACCCTGCCTGCCTGCATTGCCCCCCAAAACATTCTGAAGCCAAGGCAAGCAAGGCGAGCTGAGCAGTCCAAGCCCTTTCTCGCCTGCACACCAAACCGGCGGGTGCACAGCTTCTGGGCCCCCCGTCTCTGCTATCCCCACCCACGGGTGTGTTTTTGTCACGCTGGCTGCCCCAGCCCCAGCGCCAGTCCTGGGCAGAGTGGCTGGCGAAGGCTGCCAGCAGCGCTGGAAGATGGCCCCCCGGCCACCCACACTCAAAAGCAACTGGGCTGAACACTCGGTCGTGGCATCAAAAGGGAGAATCCCCGCTGCCACAGCCAGGTTGGGCCGCGAGATGCCGGCACCGGGAGCCTACCCCGGCGGGGACTCACCTGCAAAGCGGGTGTAGGCTGTGTCTTGCAGGTGGGTGCCGCAGCCAAAGTCGATCAATTTCGCCTGGCCGGTGGCCAGGTCAACCAGGATGTTCTCTGGTTTCAGGTCCCTGTGAAGGACCCCGCAGCTGGTGCAGTGCCGCACGGCCTCCAGGACCTGGCGGAACAGCTCCCGTGCCACCTCCTCTGACAGGAAGCCCCGCTCTCGAATAAAATGAAGCAGGTCCTGAGAGTGCTCCGGCCGCTCCATCACCAGCACCACGTTGTTGGGGAGCACGAGCCACTCGAGGAGCTGCACCACACCAGGGAAGCCGGTGGACACCTTGTCCAGCAGCACGATCTCGAGTGGTGCGCTGGTGCCGTTGGGCTGCGGGAGGAGCACGATGCCGTCAGTGGGGCTGGTGCCGTGCCAGGGCTCGCGAAGGCCCTCGCCCAGCCCGGGATGCTCTGCGCCCTCCGCTGCCCCCACGCCCGCTCTCCCCCGAGGCGTCCTGCCGCCTTCCACCCTCCCGGGCCTCGGCTTATCCCCGCCCGTCACGCCCCGGCTTCTCCCGCTGCCCACCACCCCCCTCCTGCCCCCGCTCACTCACCAGCTCGCCCCAATGACGGATGCGGTTCCGTGGCACCCGTTTGATGGCCACCTGCAAGCCAAGGGGAGCAGCGGGTTGAGCTCGCCGCCCGCCCTGCCGAGCCCCATCCTCCTTCTCCTGCGCCCTCCTCCTCCTCCGCCCCCCTCCTCCTGCGCCCGCCGCCGGCCCCGCCACTCACCGGGGCGCCGTCCGAGAGCCGCGTCGCCGCGAAGACGCTGCCGAAGCCGCCGCGCCCCAGCAGCGAACCCACCCGGTAGCGCTCCGTCAGGCCCTGCTGCGCCTTCCCTGCCGGCGAGACGCGGCCGTCAGCGCTCGGCCCGGCTCCAGAAACGGCCCGCGGCCGCTCCTCAACCGCCCCGGGCCGGGTATCCCCAGATGTTGCCTCTTTCGAAGGGGACACCGGCGGCTCGGGGGCGGGGGCCGCGCTGCCGAGCGGAAGAGCTCGGACCGGGGAAGACGCCGCGGACGCGGCGGGAGCGGCCGCGCCGTCTGTGTCCTCGGCGGGTCCCGGGAGGAGCCGGGCCCGGGGCCGGAGTCGGAGGCGGGGCCGGGCCCGGGCCCGGGGCCGGGGCCGGAGTCGAAGCCGGGCCTGGGGCCGGGGCCGGAGTCGGGCCAGCCGGAGCCAGAGGCTGGCAATGCTGCCCAAGAGGCAGGCACTGATGCCCGCCCAGCAGCGCCACCGCCAGTACGGCAAGAGCCGGGCGGAGGCGAGACCGCGGCGGGACGCCCGGGGGCGGGGAGGGCGAAGCCCCGCCCGGGGCCGCGGGCGGGCCGGGCGCATGGCCCGGCCTGGCATGGGGAGAGGGGAGGCCGCGGAAGGGGCGGACGGGGTGGAGCACTGAAGGGAGAGCGGGACAGGGGATGCGGGACACTGGGAGAAGGAGAGGAGGAGCAGGAGAAGGAACGCGGAGGGTCTGGAGAACCGCTGCTTTTGTGTTGCTCTTCTGCTGCTGCCGCTGCTGCCGCTGCTGCTGCTGCCGCCGCTGCCGCTGAAGCGCTGGGAGCGTTTGTCCGCGTGTCCGTGTGTCTGTTGCCCGGGTGTCCGTTTTTCCCCCGCGCGCCCCGCGGCCGAGCCCCGCGCGCCCCGGGCCAGCACGGGCCGCTCCGCTCCGGGGCCGAAGCGGAGTCACGGAGCATCTCTTCCTCCCGCAGCCGCGCCAAACGCACCGTCTTGTTTAGCTTCTTCTTCACCAGATTGTAACTCTTCCTTGCGGCAGTCTTGCAACTTGCCCCTGCTGCTCGCTCGCCCCGCGCCGCGGTCTCTTGCTTACGAGCAAGCAAAGCGCTGTCCGCACCTTTTGCCTGGAGCAGAGCAAAGTGCTGAATGAGGCGCCTGCCAGCGCCAGGCAGAGGCAGCCCCGTGGGAGGGCAGAGCAGGACGTGAGGAGGGAGACGTGCAGCCCCTGCGGGGCGCAGCGCTGCTCCCCGGCCGCTCGGCGTGGGCAGTGGGAGCGGCGGGGCCGTGCCCGGCGCGGTGCCCTCGTCGCCAGGGCTGTTGCTATTTTCTTGTCCGGTTCCAGGTGAAAATCGGAGGCTGCCGATAGGAGGATTCAAATAAAAGAATGGAAACACTCTTTTTGCCGAGTTCTGATGCCAGTCCAATAGAGCAGCTCAGCTCTCAGCTGTCTGCCTCCTCCCTGCCAATCCAGCACTTTCAGCCGGGAGCAAAGGCCCTCTCTGCAAAGAAACTGCAGGCTGGTTTCCTTCTCCTGCTGTTCATTGACACAGGTAGAAAAGCAGACTAGTTTGGATGCTGAGTCTGTCCAAACAGACAGTGAACTTTGCCATGTGAAGCCAAGACACGGAGTCCTGAGCCCTGCGACAGTGTCATGGGAATCACCTTTGTTGCTTCTGCTGTCTACTGTCACTGCTGAGGGTGCAGTCCCATGGGAGCACATGCCCTGTCTCTAGAAGCCAGAGCCGAGCAATGCACTGGGCTCTAAAATCTTCCATTGGCAGGCTTCTGGCGTCTCCAGCATTGCTTTCAAAGCCAAACAGGGAGAAGGCAAACTGTGTGTAGCTAATGATACTGTAGAGTGTCTCAAACTTGCTAAGTCCTAGGTCTTCTAGGTAAGATCAGTTTGGAATGACTGTGGGGTAGAACTAGTGCAAGACAGAAAAGGGGAGCCTAGAAGGGAAGCAATTAATAGTATACGGGAACATCTTGGGCTGTTTCTTTCCGTTGCCATGTCACTTCTGGGAAGCTGTTTTGCTTTTGCAAGAATCTTGCCCACAGTGATGTCTGCTCTTTCCAAGACCCTTTCCTGGAGACCTTGCTCGAGCTCCTGTCACAAGATGTGCCATCACGTGCAGCTTCTCTTGGCTTGCCACACTGTGTGTGCAGCACGACTCTGGTCTGCAGCAAAGCAGGACCAAGGTTTTGAGAGCTTGACAACTTGTCCTTTCTCCTCCTGGTGGACTAGCGAGTTGTGCGGTGGGTAAGGTTTCCGTCCTTCCTGTTCTAGGCTAAGGAAACAGGAGGAGGGGGTAGCAGCAATTGTTAGGCTGGCTGAATGGAGAGAAAGAATCTCCGGAGCCTGCAGCCAGAAGTGGAGAGCTGTGGGCTAATCCTTCCAAGCTCTCAGTGGACATCTTGCAAGTGACCTGGAATGGGAGAATGGTCTGACAGAGGCAGTTGGTTTCTGAGTTCAGCGTAGATGCTTGCACATCTGGTGCGTTGGTGCGCAAATCAAGAGTACAATCGGTTCATGGGAAGCACCAGAAGAAGCTGGAGCTCTCCGAGCAGACGACTGGAAGAATCTGCAAAGGAGAAATGTGGGAAATGACTTGGTGTACCTTGCCTGGAAGAAGGGTAGTTTTTTTCTAATAATTCCTAATCCGTTCCCTTGGCTTCTGACTTTCTTAACAAGGCCGTTTGCATCCCCGATTCAGCACGAAGCGAGAGGCCCGGGCTCGCGGAAGTGCGCCAAAGATTCCTCCGCAGTGCCGCTCAGGTGGAAAGAGGAGCGGGGCGCCTGAGCAGCCTCCGGAGAAGCATCCCGCGAGGTGCGATTTGCGCCGTGCTGGGAGAGGAGGAGGGGGAGGAGGATGGGCCCTGCGTGGCAGCAGCAGCAAGTTTGGGCCGCAGGACATTGCGCCTGCGCCGCTGCCCCCCAATGGGCGGGCGTGTCCCCGGGGCTGCGGCCCTGGCAGCGCGTCCGCTGAGCTGCCCACGCTGCGGGAGCTCCCCGGGCTGGGCTGGCCTTCCCGCTGGGACTGGGCAGCAGGCTGTGCTCTGACTGTGGTCAGCAGCAGCGGGACGTACCTCTGGACAGCCACGTCTCCTGCTGCTGGGAAGAAGCAATGAAGCGAGTGCAGAAGTTCTGCTTCCTCTTTCTCCCGGTGGAGTTTTTCGTTTCATTCCACACTCCAGAGGCAATTTCAGTGCTGGCCTCTGTCAGCTGATTGTATTTCAAGAGCACCAGCAACAGGGCTGTGTTTGAGCGCTGTGAATGTGGCCTGTATGGCTTTCATTCTCCTCGCCTTAGTGCTCAGGGGTGGTGGGCATTGCAGTATCTGCTGATCCTTATGCCTGCGACAAAAAGACTGACTTCGCTGTCGTGAAAGCACCGTGGACAGCCCTGCTTGAAAGCGGCAGTTGCAGTTTGGCTGAAAAATGCAGGTGGCAGCCGGAAGGGGTGCCACAGCAGCCGCGGGGTCCCAATTCACAAGGCAGAGGCAACAGCAGCCTCCTGACGGCGCATCACGGTGAATGAAAGGGTGCAGAAACCCGATCATTTCTTTCTCTGAACTTTGCTTCAGGAATGTACAGGCAGGCTCTGAGGAACCAGGGGTGTTTGTGGGGGACTGTTGTTGTGATCAAGAGATTCAATTGGAAAAAGAAGGTGTTATGCATTTTGAGTCTTGACTTCAGGGCTTAGTCAGAAAGACCCAGTAGAGTAAGAAAACACCGGGAACTTGCAACTGGGAGAACACAGAGCGTTTAGTTAGAAAGCAAGGACTATTCAGTCAAGGCAGGAGAGATGGAACAAAGTTTTTAAAAATGTAACAAGTAGCAGGTGCACAATAGTTTGCAGAAAGAAGTATTACACAAGCATTTATCTTTGGGAGAAAAGTCTGGTGTTGCTGTTAGGGAATTGATCACGACTATTATTGGTTAGCAAGCTTATGAACAATTTTACTATTGGCTATCCAGGCTCACACTATTCTAACCCGATGGTGAAAAGATTATAAAAGCTATCGACACTTTTAATAAACGCCTCTGGTTATAGCCCGACTGGCGACCGCATTTCTTTGATGCGTTGCACAAGCAACGTGACCGACACTTTCACTCTCCGCGCTCGTTCCGCAGCCACGGGTACAAAGACATTATGGGAACCCTTGTGCAGACAGAGCCTTCTATCCCTGTAGAAGGGAGCGCGGCGGGTGGGGGCCGTTGGCGGGCAGCGAGCCCCGGGCAGCAGGCGAGATCCGGCTCCGCACCTGCCGGGCCCTGCTAAGGCTCAATGCCGGCTCCTCTGCAACAGCAAAGACCTTCAGCCTTGTCACTGCCCAGAGGGGCAGTGCCGGCCCGGCCGCACAGCTCGTTTTCCCCACAAGTTGCAGGAGGTGAGAAGGCAACACTTGCAAACACTGACTGCGAGCCGCAGCGCCGGCTGCGCACCATTAACCTCAGCTCTGGGACCACTGTCTGCCCCAAGCTCCGGGGGATGCGGTGGGAGCCCTGCTGGGCTCCGCCCTGGGGCCATCCTCCAGTGCCAGCTGCAAACAGGGAGCATTTAGTTGCCACCAAGAGCCCAGCCACGCGTGGAGGGGAGCTGGTGCAGGTGCGGCCTGCGCTGCTGCCTGCTGTGCTCTGGGGCTGCTGCTCCCCGCAGAGGGAACTGCACTGGCGTGCCAGAGGAGACAAAGAAGCTTCAGCTTAAGCCGAACTGAGCTGGGTGGCTGGGCTGGCAGGAGTGGGGAGGGTCAAGGGCATTCACAGAGCTCATCCTGCTGCAAGGACGAGGAAAAGTGGCCGTGGGAAGCTAACAGTGAGGAGAGCTGAGGCCTGGAGGGCAGCTCTTGAATGACACTCAGGTCTCACCGGACCTCTGAGACATTGCTGCTCTTCTGCCAGTGACAGGATGAGTCCCTAAACCTGGGGCTCGCTCCTCCTCGTCGTGGTCAGGGGCATCAAGGAAGGCTACAGTGCGACAGAGACTGCCCTGAGCTGGCAACTCACTGGGGGAAAAGAGGGTGGGAGCACTTGTGAAGTAAAAGGCAGGTGGGGCAGAGAACTGTTCAGAGAAGGGCTGAGCTAAAGCTTGAGCAAGCTGAGAAATGTCATTTGGGGTCATCCCACATTGATTTCATTTCACAAGTTATTGAACAAGTTTATTTGGGGCGGGGGGGTGGTGTCATGTTTTCCCCTGGAGGCGTGCACTCTGCAGGCTTGAGCTGCGTTGCCAAAATGCTCGGGCACGTCTCTGCTGCAGCTCACACCGGTTCTTCTTTGGCTTCTTCCGGCCCGGTGCTGAGCCGCAGCAGAGCCCTGGCGGAGCCCAGAGCAGCCTCAGCATCCACAGAGCCCGGCTGCAAGGAGAGAAAGCAGAAACCGCCCATCACTTGAAGGCTGCTGTCCCCCTTGTCCCAGCCGCCCGCGGTGCCCAGGCCGCGCTGGCCGTGCTCAGAGCGGTGCCCGAAGCCGCCCGTCCCTGCTGCCTCTGGCAGGAGAGCAGGATGGCAGGACACGTGCCACCGCCCGCAGCCAGCCGTGGCAGATCCACCTCCTCAGCAGCTGCCCAGAGCGGGATGCTCCTGTGATCGCTGCCATCTCCCAAAAGCCCTTATCCCAGCCGTGCCAAGAAGACAGGGACCCACCGCACGCCACCCGCCGCCGGAAGAAAAGCTGCTCCCAAGCCGTGTCCTCGGCCTTCTCCAAGGCCACGTGCCATCCACGCCGCAGCTGGTCCCAAGCGCTTCCCGATCCAGACTGGACACCACCTACAACGCTTCCTTGAAGAAAAACAAACAACAAATTAATGAAAAGGGATTACAGACAAAAAGGAGAAACAAGAAAAAAGGTCAAAAATCTTCTCTCTGTCGGGGGCCTGAGGAAGGCCCAACCTTCCCTACGTGCTGGGGAAAAACCCACCCACGGGCGAGGGAAGCCCACGCTTTCTCCCTTCCCCCCTGCACTGCCCCCCAACAGGCACGGCGAGCCCAAAGCAAACAAGGGGAGTGGAGCAGCCCGAGCCCTTCCTTTCCCGCAAAACAAAGCAGCCCGTGCACAGCTCCTGGAGTGCCACCTCTGCTCCTGCCATGGGGGCTTGTTTGTGTCGGGCTGGCTGCCCCAGCCCCAGCCCCAGCCCGGGGAACAGTGGGTGGTGGGGGCTGTTGGCAGGGCCAGGGGCCGACTCCCATTTCGTAAGCACCCCAGCCCATCCCGCCCGCCCCGCCGAAAAGCAGCTTGGCAGCCGGCTGAAGAATTAGTTGCATCCACCCCAGCAAAGGGGGGAGCCTTTGCTTCCCGGCCAGGCCGTGCAATGCCCAAATCTGGGAGCATCCCCCTGGGTGTGGACTCATCTGTAAATTCGCTGTGGAGCCTGGCTTTGAAGAAGGTGCCAGAATCGAAGCCCATCATCTTCAGCTTGCCGGTGGCCAGGTCGAGGAAGAGCTTGTCATCCCTGACGTCGTCCTCCACGTCTCCAGACGCAGCAGCCCCACCTGGTACAGCTTCTCCAGGGGCTCCTTCTTCCCTGCGGCTGAGAGCAGGCTGTCAGTGCCCCGCCCAGGGCCCCGGCTGTCAGTGAAGCAGGACAAGCAAAAGCAGCTTGCACGGCGGCCACCAGTGCTGGGAAGAGCAGCTCAGCTCCAGCACAAGGGCTGCGTGTTCCCATCTGACGACCCCTGCGCAGCGATACAGGCAGGGCAAAAAAGCCTGCGCTTCTTGGCTTCTTCTTGCCAAGGCACGTGTGGAGCTGTAACTTACCGGCTCCCTGGATCAAAGTGTGCCTGTGGCTCTCTCCCTTCTTCTATGGATGGTGAATATCCTGCAGCCAAGGATCACACGACAGGTCTTCTAATGAGGGCCTGTCCAAGGAGTGCAGGGACAGACACCATCTGATGAGTTCCTTGCAGTCTGCGGGGAGAAACCAGAAAGCGCCGGTCAGTTGCAGAAGGCTCCTGTCCGCTTTGCCCCACTATTGCCATGCCCAGGCCATGCCATGGGGGCTCCGAGCTGTGCCTGAACTTTCCCGTCCATCCTTTGTTTTGGAGGAGAGCAGGAGAGCGGGGCATGTGCCACCTCCTCGGCAGCTGCCAGAGCGGGATGCTCATGAGCCCGCTGCTGTCTCCCAGCACTGCTATTCCCCCCGTACCTTGAGAGAGCCGTTGTGGGAGCGACAGCTGGCCCCAGCTGATGTTCCGGCCCTTCGGGAACGGGTGCTGCCCGCAGACCATCTGGTGCAGCACGATGCCCAGGGACCAGACGGTAGCTGCCTCGCCGTAGTACCAGCCAAAGTGGTTCCATTCCGGGGGGCTGTACGATGGTGTTCCTACGGAACAGAGAGGCAGTTCATTAGGGGGATGCTGCCTGCTCCCGGAGCCTTGCCCCAGCATCCCTGGGCACGCGGGGGCCGCACCAGTGGCACGCGGCGTGACCCGCTGCCCTCTCGCCAGCGCCTGTGACTTGTGGACAAACTGGGGGTTGTAAAAGAAGCCACCGGTGTCGCAAGAGGGCAGCGGAAGCCCTGGCAAGGCCCGAGCATTCCAGGCAAAGGGAAAACCTGCTCAGTGCCGGGGGGGGGGGGGGCGGGGGGAAACTATGCCTTCACCCTGCCTGCCTGCATTGCCCCCCAAAACATTCTGAAGCCAAGGCAAGCAAGGCGAGCTGAGCAGTCCAAGCCCTTTCTCGCCTGCACACCAAACCGGCGGGTGCACAGCTTCTGGGCCCCCCGTCTCTGCTATCCCCACCCACGGGTGTGTTTTTGTCACGCTGGCTGCCCCAGCCCCAGCGCCAGTCCTGGGCAGAGTGGCTGGCGAAGGCTGCCAGCAGCGCTGGAAGATGGCCCCCCGGCCACCCACACTCAAAAGCAACTGGGCTGAACACTCGGTCGTGGCATCAAAAGGGAGAATCCCCGCTGCCACAGCCAGGTTGGGCCGCGAGATGCCGGCACCGGGAGCCTACCCCGGCGGGGACTCACCTGCAAAGCGGGTGTAGGCTGTGTCTTGCAGGTGGGTGCCGCAGCCAAAGTCGATCAATTTCGCCTGGCCGGTGGCCAGGTCAACCAGGATGTTCTCTGGTTTCAGGTCCCTGTGAAGGACCCCGCAGCTGGTGCAGTGCCGCACGGCCTCCAGGACCTGGCGGAACAGCTCCCGTGCCACCTCCTCTGACAGGAAGCCCCGCTCTCGAATAAAATGAAGCAGGTCCTGAGAGTGCTCCGGCCGCTCCATCACCAGCACCACGTTGTTGGGGAGCACGAGCCACTCGAGGAGCTGCACCACACCAGGGAAGCCGGTGGACACCTTGTCCAGCAGCACGATCTCGAGTGGTGCGCTGGTGCCGTTGGGCTGCGGGAGGAGCACGATGCCGTCAGTGGGGCTGGTGCCGTGCCAGGGCTCGCGAAGGCCCTCGCCCAGCCCGGGATGCTCTGCGCCCTCCGCTGCCCCCACGCCCGCTCTCCCCCGAGGCGTCCTGCCGCCTTCCACCCTCCCGGGCCTCGGCTTATCCCCGCCCGTCACGCCCCGGCTTCTCCCGCTGCCCACCACCCCCCTCCTGCCCCCGCTCACTCACCAGCTCGCCCCAATGACGGATGCGGTTCCGTGGCACCCGTTTGATGGCCACCTGCAAGCCAAGGGGAGCAGCGGGTTGAGCTCGCCGCCCGCCCTGCCGAGCCCCATCCTCCTTCTCCTGCGCCCTCCTCCTCCTCCGCCCCCCTCCTCCTGCGCCCGCCGCCGGCCCCGCCACTCACCGGGGCGCCGTCCGAGAGCCGCGTCGCCGCGAAGACGCTGCCGAAGCCGCCGCGCCCCAGCAGCGAACCCACCCGGTAGCGCTCCGTCAGGCCCTGCTGCGCCTTCCCTGCCGGCGAGACGCGGCCGTCAGCGCTCGGCCCGGCTCCAGAAACGGCCCGCGGCCGCTCCTCAACCGCCCCGGGCCGGGTATCCCCAGATGTTGCCTCTTTCGAAGGGGACACCGGCGGCTCGGGGGCGGGGGCCGCGCTGCCGAGCGGAAGAGCTCGGACCGGGGAAGACGCCGCGGACGCGGCGGGAGCGGCCGCGCCGTCTGTGTCCTCGGCGGGTCCCGGGAGGAGCCGGGCCCGGGGCCGGAGTCGGAGGCGGGGCCGGGCCCGGGCCCGGGGCCGGGGCCGGAGTCGAAGCCGGGCCTGGGGCCGGGGCCGGAGTCGGGCCAGCCGGAGCCAGAGGCTGGCAATGCTGCCCAAGAGGCAGGCACTGATGCCCGCCCAGCAGCGCCACCGCCAGTACGGCAAGAGCCGGGCGGAGGCGAGACCGCGGCGGGACGCCCGGGGGCGGGGAGGGCGAAGCCCCGCCCGGGGCCGCGGGCGGGCCGGGCGCATGGCCCGGCCTGGCATGGGGAGAGGGGAGGCCGCGGAAGGGGCGGACGGGGTGGAGCACTGAAGGGAGAGCGGGACAGGGGATGCGGGACACTGGGAGAAGGAGAGGAGGAGCAGGAGAAGGAACGCGGAGGCTCTGGAGAACCGCTGCTTTTGTGTTGCTCTTCTGCTGCTGCCGCTGCTGCCGCTGCTGCTGCTGCCGCCGCTGCCGCTGAAGCGCTGGGAGCGTTTGTCCGCGTGTCCGTGTGTCTGTTGCCCGGGTGTCCGTTTTTCCCCCGCGCGCCCCGCGGCCGAGCCCCGCGCGCCCCGGGCCAGCACGGGCCGCTCCGCTCCGGGGCCGAAGCGGAGTCACGGAGCATCTCTTCCTCCCGCAGCCGCGCCAAACGCACCGTCTTGTTTAGCTTCTTCTTCACCAGATTGTAACTCTTCCTTGCGGCAGTCTTGCAACTTGCCCCTGCTGCTCGCTCGCCCCGCGCCGCGGTCTCTTGCTTACGAGCAAGCAAAGCGCTGTCCGCACCTTTTGCCTGGAGCAGAGCAAAGTGCTGAATGAGGCGCCTGCCAGCGCCAGGCAGAGGCAGCCCCGTGGGAGGGCAGAGCAGGACGTGAGGAGGGAGACGTGCAGCCCCTGCGGGGCGCAGCGCTGCTCCCCGGCCGCTCGGCGTGGGCAGTGGGAGCGGCGGGGCCGTGCCCGGCGCGGTGCCCTCGTCGCCAGGGCTGTTGCTATTTTCTTGTCCGGTTCCAGGTGAAAATCGGAGGCTGCCGATAGGAGGATTCAAATAAAAGAATGGAAACACTCTTTTTGCCGAGTTCTGATGCCAGTCCAATAGAGCAGCTCAGCTCTCAGCTGTCTGCCTCCTCCCTGCCAATCCAGCACTTTCAGCCGGGAGCAAAGGCCCTCTCTGCAAAGAAACTGCAGGCTGGTTTCCTTCTCCTGCTGTTCATTGACACAGGTAGAAAAGCAGACTAGTTTGGATGCTGAGTCTGTCCAAACAGACAGTGAACTTTGCCATGTGAAGCCAAGACACGGAGTCCTGAGCCCTGCGACAGTGTCATGGGAATCACCTTTGTTGCTTCTGCTGTCTACTGTCACTGCTGAGGGTGCAGTCCCATGGGAGCACATGCCCTGTCTCTAGAAGCCAGAGCCGAGCAATGCACTGGGCTCTAAAATCTTCCATTGGCAGGCTTCTGGCGTCTCCAGCATTGCTTTCAAAGCCAAACAGGGAGAAGGCAAACTGTGTGTAGCTAATGATACTGTAGAGTGTCTCAAACTTGCTAAGTCCTAGGTCTTCTAGGTAAGATCAGTTTGGAATGACTGTGGGGTAGAACTAGTGCAAGACAGAAAAGGGGAGCCTAGAAGGGAAGCAATTCATAGTATACGGGAACATCTTGGGCTGTTTCTTTCCGTTGCCATGTCACTTCTGGGAAGCTGTTTTGCTTTTGCAAGAATCTTGCCCACAGTGATGTCTGCTCTTTCCAAGACCCTTTCCTGGAGACCTTGCTCGAGCTCCTGTCACAAGATGTGCCATCACGTGCAGCTTCTCTTGGCTTGCCACACTGTGTGTGCAGCACGACTCTGGTCTGCAGCAAAGCAGGACCAAGGTTTTGAGAGCTTGACAACTTGTCCTTTCTCCTCCTGGTGGACTAGCGAGTTGTGCGGTGGGTAAGGTTTCCGTCCTTCCTGTTCTAGGCTAAGGAAACAGGAGGAGGGGGTAGCAGCAATTGTTAGGCTGGCTGAATGGAGAGAAAGAATCTCCGGAGCCTGCAGCCAGAAGTGGAGAGCTGTGGGCTAATCCTTCCAAGCTCTCAGTGGACATCTTGCAAGTGACCTGGAATGGGAGAATGGTCTGACAGAGGCAGTTGGTTTCTGAGTTCAGCGTAGATGCTTGCACATCTGGTGCGTTGGTGCGCAAATCAAGAGTACAATCGGTTCATGGGAAGCACCAGAAGAAGCTGGAGCTCTCCGAGCAGACGACTGGAAGAATCTGCAAAGGAGAAATGTGGGAAATGACTTGGTGTACCTTGCCTGGAAGAAGGGTAGTTTTTTTCTAATAATTCCTAATCCGTTCCCTTGGCTTCTGACTTTCTTAACAAGGCCGTTTGCATCCCCGATTCAGCACGAAGCGAGAGGCCCGGGCTCGCGGAAGTGCGCCAAAGATTCCTCCGCAGTGCCGCTCAGGTGGAAAGAGGAGCGGGGCGCCTGAGCAGCCTCCGGAGAAGCATCCCGCGAGGTGCGATTTGCGCCGTGCTGGGAGAGGAGGAGGGGGAGGAGGATGGGCCCTGCGTGGCAGCAGCAGCAAGTTTGGGCCGCAGGACATTGCGCCTGCGCCGCTGCCCCCCAATGGGCGGGCGTGTCCCCGGGGCTGCGGCCCTGGCAGCGCGTCCGCTGAGCTGCCCACGCTGCGGGAGCTCCCCGGGCTGGGCTGGCCTTCCCGCTGGGACTGGGCAGCAGGCTGTGCTCTGACTGTGGTCAGCAGCAGCGGGACGTACCTCTGGACAGCCACGTCTCCTGCTGCTGGGAAGAAGCAATGAAGCGAGTGCAGAAGTTCTGCTTCCTCTTTCTCCCGGTGGAGTTTTTCGTTTCATTCCACACTCCAGAGGCAATTTCAGTGCTGGCCTCTGTCAGCTGATTGTATTTCAAGAGCACCAGCAACAGGGCTGTGTTTGAGCGCTGTGAATGTGGCCTGTATGGCTTTCATTCTCCTCGCCTTAGTGCTCAGGGGTGGTGGGCATTGCAGTATCTGCTGATCCTTATGCCTGCGACAAAAAGACTGACTTCGCTGTCGTGAAAGCACCGTGGACAGCCCTGCTTGAAAGCGGCAGTTGCAGTTTGGCTGAAAAATGCAGGTGGCAGCCGGAAGGGGTGCCACAGCAGCCGCGGGGTCCCAATTCACAAGGCAGAGGCAACAGCAGCCTCCTGACGGCGCATCACGGTGAATGAAAGGGTGCAGAAACCCGATCATTTCTTTCTCTGAACTTTGCTTCAGGAATGTACAGGCAGGCTCTGAGGAACCAGGGGTGTTTGTGGGGGACTGTTGTTGTGATCAAGAGATTCAATTGGAAAAAGAAGGTGTTATGCATTTTGAGTCTTGACTTCAGGGCTTAGTCAGAAAGACCCAGTAGAGTAAGAAAACACCGGGAACTTGCAACTGGGAGAACACAGAGCGTTTAGTTAGAAAGCAAGGACTATTCAGTCAAGGCAGGAGAGATGGAACAAAGTTTTTAAAAATGTAACAAGTAGCAGGTGCACAATAGTTTGCAGAAAGAAGTATTACACAAGCATTTATCTTTGGGAGAAAAGTCTGGTGTTGCTGTTAGGGAATTGATCACGACTATTATTGGTTAGCAAGCTTATGAACAATTTTACTATTGGCTATCCAGGCTCACACTATTCTAACCCGATGGTGAAAAGATTATAAAAGCTATCGACACTTTTAATAAACGCCTCTGGTTATAGCCCGACTGGCGACCGCATTTCTTTGATGCGTTGCACAAGCAACGTGACCGACACTTTCACTCTCCGCGCTCGTTCCGCAGCCACGGGTACAAAGACATTATGGGAACCCTTGTGCAGACAGAGCCTTCTATCCCTGTAGAAGGGAGCGCGGCGGGTGGGGGCCGTTGGCGGGCAGCGAGCCCCGGGCAGCAGGCGAGATCCGGCTCCGCACCTGCCGGGCCCTGCTAAGGCTCAATGCCGGCTCCTCTGCAACAGCAAAGACCTTCAGCCTTGTCACTGCCCAGAGGGGCAGTGCCGGCCCGGCCGCACAGCTCGTTTTCCCCACAAGTTGCAGGAGGTGAGAAGGCAACACTTGCAAACACTGACTGCGAGCCGCAGCGCCGGCTGCGCACCATTAACCTCAGCTCTGGGACCACTGTCTGCCCCAAGCTCCGGGGGATGCGGTGGGAGCCCTGCTGGGCTCCGCCCTGGGGCCATCCTCCAGTGCCAGCTGCAAACAGGGAGCATTTAGTTGCCACCAAGAGCCCAGCCACGCGTGGAGGGGAGCTGGTGCAGGTGCGGCCTGCGCTGCTGCCTGCTGTGCTCTGGGGCTGCTGCTCCCCGCAGAGGGAACTGCACTGGCGTGCCAGAGGAGACAAAGAAGCTTCAGCTTAAGCCGAACTGAGCTGGGTGGCTGGGCTGGCAGGAGTGGGGAGGGTCAAGGGCATTCACAGAGCTCATCCTGCTGCAAGGACGAGGAAAAGTGGCCGTGGGAAGCTAACAGTGAGGAGAGCTGAGGCCTGGAGGGCAGCTCTTGAATGACACTCAGGTCTCACCGGACCTCTGAGACATTGCTGCTCTTCTGCCAGTGACAGGATGAGTCCCTAAACCTGGGGCTCGCTCCTCCTCGTCGTGGTCAGGGGCATCAAGGAAGGCTACAGTGCGACAGAGACTGCCCTGAGCTGGCAACTCACTGGGGGAAAAGAGGGTGGGAGCACTTGTGAAGTAAAAGGCAGGTGGGGCAGAGAACTGTTCAGAGAAGGGCTGAGCTAAAGCTTGAGCAAGCTGAGAAATGTCATTTGGGGTCATCCCACATTGATTTCATTTCACAAGTTATTGAACAAGTTTATTTGGGGCGGGGGGGTGGTGTCATGTTTTCCCCTGGAGGCGTGCACTCTGCAGGCTTGAGCTGCGTTGCCAAAATGCTCGGGCACGTCTCTGCTGCAGCTCACACCGGTTCTTCTTTGGCTTCTTCCGGCCCGGTGCTGAGCCGCAGCAGAGCCCTGGCGGAGCCCAGAGCAGCCTCAGCATCCACAGAGCCCGGCTGCAAGGAGAGAAAGCAGAAACCGCCCGTCACTTGAAGGCTGCTGTCCCCCTTGTCCCAGCCGCCCGCGGTGCCCAGGCCGCGCTGGTCGTGCTCAGAGCGGTGCCCGAAGCCGCCCGTCCCTGCTGCCTCTGGCAGGAGAGCAGGATGGCAGGACACGTGCCACCGCCCGCAGCCAGCCGTGGCAGATCCACCTCCTCAGCAGCTGCCCAGAGCGGGATGCTCCTGTGCTCGCTGCCATCTCCCAAAAGCCCTTATCCCAGCCGTGCCAAGAAGACGGGGACCCACCACACGCCACCCGCCGCCGGAAGAAAAGCTGCTCCCAAGCCGTGTCCTCGGCCTTCTCCAAGGCCACGTGCCATCCACGCCGCAGCTGGTCCCAAGCGCTTCCCGATCCAGACTGGACACCACCTACAACGCTTCCTTGAAGAAAAACAAACAACAAATTAATGAAAAGGGATTACAGACAAAAAGGAGAAACAAGAAAAAAGGTCAAAAATCTTCTCTCTGTCGGGGGCCTGAGGAAGGCCCAACCTTCCCTACGTGCTGGGGAAAAACCCACCCACGGGCGAGGGAAGCCCACGCTTTCTCCCTTCCCCCCTGCACTGCCCCCCAACAGGCACGGCGAGCCCAAAGCAAACAAGGGGAGTGGAGCAGCCCGAGCCCTTCCTTTCCCGCAAAACAAAGCAGCCCGTGCACAGCTCCTGGAGTGCCACCTCTGCTCCTGCCATGGGGGCTTGTTTGTGTCGGGCTGGCTGCCCCAGCCCCAGCCCCAGCCCGGGGAACAGTGGGTGGTGGGGGCTGTTGGCAGGGCCAGGGGCCGACTCCCATTTCGTAAGCACCCCAGCCCATCCCGCCCGCCCCGCCGAAAAGCAGCTTGGCAGCCGGCTGAAGAATTAGTTGCATCCACCCCAGCAAAGGGGGGAGCCTTTGCTTCCCGGCCAGGCCGTGCAATGCCCAAATCTGGGAGCATCCCCCTGGGTGTGGACTCATCTGTAAATTCGCTGTGGAGCCTGGCTTTGAAGAAGGTGCCAGAATCGAAGCCCATCATCTTCAGCTTGCCGGTGGCCAGGTCGAGGAAGAGCTTGTCATCCCTGACGTCGTCCTCCACGTCTCCAGACGCAGCAGCCCCACCTGGTACAGCTTCTCCAGGGGCTCCTTCTTCCCTGCGGCTGAGAGCAGGCTGTCAGTGCCCCGCCCAGGGCCCCGGCTGTCAGTGAAGCAGGACAAGCAAAAGCAGCTTGCACGGCGGCCACCAGTGCTGGGAAGAGCAGCTCAGCTCCAGCACAAGGGCTGCGTGTTCCCATCTGACGACCCCTGCGCAGCGATACAGGCAGGGCAAAAAAGCCTGCGCTTCTTGGCTTCTTCTTGCCAAGGCACGTGTGGAGCTGTAACTTACCGGCTCCCTGGATCAAAGTGTGCCTGTGGCTCTCTCCCTTCTTCTATGGATGGTGAATATCCTGCAGCCAAGGATCACACGACAGGTCTTCTAATGAGGGCCTGTCCAAGGAGTGCAGGGACAGACACCATCTGATGAGTTCCTTGCAGTCTGCGGGGAGAAACCAGAAAGCGCCGGTCAGTTGCAGAAGGCTCCTGTCCGCTTTGCCCCACTATTGCCATGCCCAGGCCATGCCATGGGGGCTCCGAGCTGTGCCTGAACTTTCCCGTCCATCCTTTGTTTTGGAGGAGAGCAGGAGAGCGGGGCATGTGCCACCTCCTCGGCAGCTGCCAGAGCGGGATGCTCATGAGCCCGCTGCTGTCTCCCAGCACTGCTATTCCCCCCGTACCTTGAGAGAGCCGTTGTGGGAGCGACAGCTGGCCCCAGCTGATGTTCCGGCCCTTCGGGAACGGGTGCTGCCCGCAGACCATCTGGTGCAGCACGATGCCCAGGGACCAGACGGTAGCTGCCTCGCCGTAGTACCAGCCAAAGTGGTTCCATTCCGGGGGGCTGTACGATGGTGTTCCTACGGAACAGAGAGGCAGTTCATTAGGGGGATGCTGCCTGCTCCCGGAGCCTCGCCCCAGCATCCCTGGGCACGCGGGGGCCGCACCAGTGGCACGCGGCGTGACCCGCTGCCCTCTCGCCAGCGCCTGTGACTTGTGGACAAACTGGGGGTTGTAAAAGAAGCCACCGGTGTCGCAAGAGGGCAGCGGAAGCCCTGGCAAGGCCCGAGCATTCCAGGCAAAGGGAAAACCTGCTCAGTGCCGGGGGGGGGGGGGCGGGGGGAAACTATGCCTTCACCCTGCCTGCCTGCATTGCCCCCCAAAACATTCTGAAGCCAAGGCAAGCAAGGCGAGCTGAGCAGTCCAAGCCCTTTCTCGCCTGCACACCAAACCGGCGGGTGCACAGCTTCTGGGCCCCCCGTCTCTGCTATCCCCACCCACGGGTGTGTTTTTGTCACGCTGGCTGCCCCAGCCCCAGCGCCAGTCCTGGGCAGAGTGGCTGGCGAAGGCTGCCAGCAGCGCTGGAAGATGGCCCCCCGGCCACCCACACTCAAAAGCAACTGGGCTGAACACTCGGTCGTGGCATCAAAAGGGAGAATCCCCGCTGCCACAGCCAGGTTGGGCCGCGAGATGCCGGCACCGGGAGCCTACCCCGGCGGGGACTCACCTGCAAAGCGGGTGTAGGCTGTGTCTTGCAGGTGGGTGCCGCAGCCAAAGTCGATCAATTTCGCCTGGCCGGTGGCCAGGTCAACCAGGATGTTCTCTGGTTTCAGGTCCCTGTGAAGGACCCCGCAGCTGGTGCAGTGCCGCACGGCCTCCAGGACCTGGCGGAACAGCTCCCGTGCCACCTCCTCTGACAGGAAGCCCCGCTCTCGAATAAAATGAAGCAGGTCCTGAGAGTGCTCCGGCCGCTCCATCACCAGCACCACGTTGTTGGGGAGCACGAGCCACTCGAGGAGCTGCACCACACCAGGGAAGCCGGTGGACACCTTGTCCAGCAGCACGATCTCGAGTGGTGCGCTGGTGCCGTTGGGCTGCGGGAGGAGCACGATGCCGTCAGTGGGGCTGGTGCCGTGCCAGGGCTCGCGAAGGCCCTCGCCCAGCCCGGGATGCTCTGCGCCCTCCGCTGCCCCCACGCCCGCTCTCCCCCGAGGCGTCCTGCCGCCTTCCACCCTCCCGGGCCTCGGCTTATCCCCGCCCGTCACGCCCCGGCTTCTCCCGCTGCCCACCACCCCCCTCCTGCCCCCGCTCACTCACCAGCTCGCCCCAATGACGGATGCGGTTCCGTGGCACCCGTTTGATGGCCACCTGCAAGCCAAGGGGAGCAGCGGGTTGAGCTCGCCGCCCGCCCTGCCGAGCCCCATCCTCCTTCTCCTGCGCCCTCCTCCTCCTCCGCCCCCCTCCTCCTGCGCCCGCCGCCGGCCCCGCCACTCACCGGGGCGCCGTCCGAGAGCCGCGTCGCCGCGAAGACGCTGCCGAAGCCGCCGCGCCCCAGCAGCGAACCCACCCGGTAGCGCTCCGTCAGGCCCTGCTGCGCCTTCCCTGCCGGCGAGACGCGGCCGTCAGCGCTCGGCCCGGCTCCAGAAACGGCCCGCGGCCGCTCCTCAACCGCCCCGGGCCGGGTATCCCCAGATGTTGCCTCTTTCGAAGGGGACACCGGCGGCTCGGGGGCGGGGGCCGCGCTGCCGAGCGGAAGAGCTCGGACCGGGGAAGACGCCGCGGACGCGGCGGGAGCGGCCGCGCCGTCTGTGTCCTCGGCGGGTCCCGGGAGGAGCCGGGCCCGGGGCCGGAGTCGGAGGCGGGGCCGGGCCCGGGCCCGGGGCCGGGGCCGGAGTCGAAGCCGGGCCTGGGGCCGGGGCCGGAGTCGGGCCAGCCGGAGCCAGAGGCTGGCAATGCTGCCCAAGAGGCAGGCACTGATGCCCGCCCAGCAGCGCCACCGCCAGTACGGCAAGAGCCGGGCGGAGGCGAGACCGCGGCGGGACGCCCGGGGGCGGGGAGGGCGAAGCCCCGCCCGGGGCCGCGGGCGGGCCGGGCGCATGGCCCGGCCTGGCATGGGGAGAGGGGAGGCCGCGGAAGGGGCGGACGGGGTGGAGCACTGAAGGGAGAGCGGGACAGGGGATGCGGGACACTGGGAGAAGGAGAGGAGGAGCAGGAGAAGGAACGCGGAGGGTCTGGAGAACCGCTGCTTTTGTGTTGCTCTTCTGCTGCTGCCGCTGCTGCCGCTGCTGCTGCTGCCGCCGCTGCCGCTGAAGCGCTGGGAGCGTTTGTCCGCGTGTCCGTGTGTCTGTTGCCCGGGTGTCCGTTTTTCCCCCGCGCGCCCCGCGGCCGAGCCCCGCGCGCCCCGGGCCAGCACGGGCCGCTCCGCTCCGGGGCCGAAGCGGAGTCACGGAGCATCTCTTCCTCCCGCAGCCGCGCCAAACGCACCGTCTTGTTTAGCTTCTTCTTCACCAGATTGTAACTCTTCCTTGCGGCAGTCTTGCAACTTGCCCCTGCTGCTCGCTCGCCCCGCGCCGCGGTCTCTTGCTTACGAGCAAGCAAAGCGCTGTCCGCACCTTTTGCCTGGAGCAGAGCAAAGTGCTGAATGAGGCGCCTGCCAGCGCCAGGCAGAGGCAGCCCCGTGGGAGGGCAGAGCAGGACGTGAGGAGGGAGACGTGCAGCCCCTGCGGGGCGCAGCGCTGCTCCCCGGCCGCTCGGCGTGGGCAGTGGGAGCGGCGGGGCCGTGCCCGGCGCGGTGCCCTCGTCGCCAGGGCTGTTGCTATTTTCTTGTCCGGTTCCAGGTGAAAATCGGAGGCTGCCGATAGGAGGATTCAAATAAAAGAATGGAAACACTCTTTTTGCCGAGTTCTGATGCCAGTCCAATAGAGCAGCTCAGCTCTCAGCTGTCTGCCTCCTCCCTGCCAATCCAGCACTTTCAGCCGGGAGCAAAGGCCCTCTCTGCAAAGAAACTGCAGGCTGGTTTCCTTCTCCTGCTGTTCATTGACACAGGTAGAAAAGCAGACTAGTTTGGATGCTGAGTCTGTCCAAACAGACAGTGAACTTTGCCATGTGAAGCCAAGACACGGAGTCCTGAGCCCTGCGACAGTGTCATGGGAATCACCTTTGTTGCTTCTGCTGTCTACTGTCACTGCTGAGGGTGCAGTCCCATGGGAGCACATGCCCTGTCTCTAGAAGCCAGAGCCGAGCAATGCACTGGGCTCTAAAATCTTCCATTGGCAGGCTTCTGGCGTCTCCAGCATTGCTTTCAAAGCCAAACAGGGAGAAGGCAAACTGTGTGTAGCTAATGATACTGTAGAGTGTCTCAAACTTGCTAAGTCCTAGGTCTTCTAGGTAAGATCAGTTTGGAATGACTGTGGGGTAGAACTAGTGCAAGACAGAAAAGGGGAGCCTAGAAGGGAAGCAATTAATAGTATACGGGAACATCTTGGGCTGTTTCTTTCCGTTGCCATGTCACTTCTGGGAAGCTGTTTTGCTTTTGCAAGAATCTTGCCCACAGTGATGTCTGCTCTTTCCAAGACCCTTTCCTGGAGACCTTGCTCGAGCTCCTGTCACAAGATGTGCCATCACGTGCAGCTTCTCTTGGCTTGCCACACTGTGTGTGCAGCACGACTCTGGTCTGCAGCAAAGCAGGACCAAGGTTTTGAGAGCTTGACAACTTGTCCTTTCTCCTCCTGGTGGACTAGCGAGTTGTGCGGTGGGTAAGGTTTCCGTCCTTCCTGTTCTAGGCTAAGGAAACAGGAGGAGGGGGTAGCAGCAATTGTTAGGCTGGCTGAATGGAGAGAAAGAATCTCCGGAGCCTGCAGCCAGAAGTGGAGAGCTGTGGGCTAATCCTTCCAAGCTCTCAGTGGACATCTTGCAAGTGACCTGGAATGGGAGAATGGTCTGACAGAGGCAGTTGGTTTCTGAGTTCAGCGTAGATGCTTGCACATCTGGTGCGTTGGTGCGCAAATCAAGAGTACAATCGGTTCATGGGAAGCACCAGAAGAAGCTGGAGCTCTCCGAGCAGACGACTGGAAGAATCTGCAAAGGAGAAATGTGGGAAATGACTTGGTGTACCTTGCCTGGAAGAAGGGTAGTTTTTTTCTAATAATTCCTAATCCGTTCCCTTGGCTTCTGACTTTCTTAACAAGGCCGTTTGCATCCCCGATTCAGCACGAAGCGAGAGGCCCGGGCTCGCGGAAGTGCGCCAAAGATTCCTCCGCAGTGCCGCTCAGGTGGAAAGAGGAGCGGGGCGCCTGAGCAGCCTCCGGAGAAGCATCCCGCGAGGTGCGATTTGCGCCGTGCTGGGAGAGGAGGAGGGGGAGGAGGATGGGCCCTGCGTGGCAGCAGCAGCAAGTTTGGGCCGCAGGACATTGCGCCTGCGCCGCTGCCCCCCAATGGGCGGGCGTGTCCCCGGGGCTGCGGCCCTGGCAGCGCGTCCGCTGAGCTGCCCACGCTGCGGGAGCTCCCCGGGCTGGGCTGGCCTTCCCGCTGGGACTGGGCAGCAGGCTGTGCTCTGACTGTGGTCAGCAGCAGCGGGACGTACCTCTGGACAGCCACGTCTCCTGCTGCTGGGAAGAAGCAATGAAGCGAGTGCAGAAGTTCTGCTTCCTCTTTCTCCCGGTGGAGTTTTTCGTTTCATTCCACACTCCAGAGGCAATTTCAGTGCTGGCCTCTGTCAGCTGATTGTATTTCAAGAGCACCAGCAACAGGGCTGTGTTTGAGCGCTGTGAATGTGGCCTGTATGGCTTTCATTCTCCTCGCCTTAGTGCTCAGGGGTGGTGGGCATTGCAGTATCTGCTGATCCTTATGCCTGCGACAAAAAGACTGACTTCGCTGTCGTGAAAGCACCGTGGACAGCCCTGCTTGAAAGCGGCAGTTGCAGTTTGGCTGAAAAATGCAGGTGGCAGCCGGAAGGGGTGCCACAGCAGCCGTGGGGTCCCAATTCACAAGGCAGAGGCAACAGCAGCCTCCTGACGGCGCATCACGGTGAATGAAAGGGTGCAGAAACCCGATCATTTCTTTCTCTGAACTTTGCTTCAGGAATGTACAGGCAGGCTCTGAGGAACCAGGGGTGTTTGTGGGGGACTGTTGTTGTGATCAAGAGATTCAATTGGAAAAAGAAGGTGTTATGCATTTTGAGTCTTGACTTCAGGGCTTAGTCAGAAAGACCCAGTAGAGTAAGAAAACACCGGGAACTTGCAACTGGGAGAACACAGAGCGTTTAGTTAGAAAGCAAGGACTATTCAGTCAAGGCAGGAGAGATGGAACAAAGTTTTTAAAAATGTAACAAGTAGCAGGTGCACAATAGTTTGCAGAAAGAAGTATTACACAAGCATTTATCTTTGGGAGAAAAGTCTGGTGTTGCTGTTAGGGAATTGATCACGACTATTATTGGTTAGCAAGCTTATGAACAATTTTACTATTGGCTATCCAGGCTCACACTATTCTAACCCGATGGTGAAAAGATTATAAAAGCTATCGACACTTTTAATAAACGCCTCTGGTTATAGCCCGACTGGCGACCGCATTTCTTTGATGCGTTGCACAAGCAACGTGACCGACACTTTCACTCTCCGCGCTCGTTCCGCAGCCACGGGTACAAAGACATTATGGGAACCCTTGTGCAGACAGAGCCTTCTATCCCTGTAGAAGGGAGCGCGGCGGGTGGGGGCCGTTGGCGGGCAGCGAGCCCCGGGCAGCAGGCGAGATCCGGCTCCGCACCTGCCGGGCCCTGCTAAGGCTCAATGCCGGCTCCTCTGCAACAGCAAAGGCCTTCAGCCTTGTCACTGCCCAGAGGGGCAGTGCCGGCCCGGCCGCACAGCTCGTTTTCCCCACAAGTTGCAGGAGGTGAGAAGGCAACACTTGCAAACACTGACTGCGAGCCGCAGCGCCGGCTGCGCACCATTAACCTCAGCTCTGGGACCACTGTCTGCCCCAAGCTCCGGGGGATGCGGTGGGAGCCCTGCTGGGCTCCGCCCTGGGGCCATCCTCCAGTGCCAGCTGCAAACAGGGAGCATTTAGTTGCCACCAAGAGCCCAGCCACGCGTGGAGGGGAGCTGGTGCAGGTGCGGCCTGCGCTGCTGCCTGCTGTGCTCTGGGGCTGCTGCTCCCCGCAGAGGGAACTGCACTGGCGTGCCAGAGGAGACAAAGAAGCTTCAGCTTAAGCCGAACTGAGCTGGGTGGCTGGGCTGGCAGGAGTGGGGAGGGTCAAGGGCATTCACAGAGCTCATCCTGCTGCAAGGACGAGGAAAAGTGGCCGTGGGAAGCTAACAGTGAGGAGAGCTGAGGCCTGGAGGGCAGCTCTTGAATGACACTCAGGTCTCACCGGACCTCTGAGACATTGCTGCTCTTCTGCCAGTGACAGGATGAGTCCCTAAACCTGGGGCTCGCTCCTCCTCGTCGTGGTCAGGGGCATCAAGGAAGGCTACAGTGCGACAGAGACTGCCCTGAGCTGGCAACTCACTGGGGGAAAAGAGGGTGGGAGCACTTGTGAAGTAAAAGGCAGGTGGGGCAGAGAACTGTTCAGAGAAGGGCTGAGCTAAAGCTTGAGCAAGCTGAGAAATGTCATTTGGGGTCATCCCACATTGATTTCATTTCACAAGTTATTGAACAAGTTTATTTGGGGCGGGGGGGTGGTGTCATGTTTTCCCCTGGAGGCGTGCACTCTGCAGGCTTGAGCTGCGTTGCCAAAATGCTCGGGCACGTCTCTGCTGCAGCTCACACCGGTTCTTCTTTGGCTTCTTCCGGCCCGGTGCTGAGCCGCAGCAGAGCCCTGGCGGAGCCCAGAGCAGCCTCAGCATCCACAGAGCCCGGCTGCAAGGAGAGAAAGCAGAAACCGCCCGTCACTTGAAGGCTGCTGTCCCCCTTGTCCCAGCCGCCCGCGGTGCCCAGGCCGCGCTGGCAGTGCTCAGAGCGGTGCCCGAAGCCGCCCGTCCCTGCTGCCTCTGGCAGGAGAGCAGGATGGCAGGACACGTGCCACCGCCCGCAGCCAGCCGTGGCAGATCCACCTCCTCAGCAGCTGCCCAGAGCGGGATGCTCCTGTGCTCGCTGCCATCTCCCAAAAGCCCTTATCCCAGCCGTGCCAAGAAGACGGGGACCCACCGCACGCCACCCGCCGCCGGAAGAAAAGCTGCTCCCAAGCCGTGTCCTCAGCCTTCTCCAAGGCAACGTGCCATCCACGCCGCAGCTGGTCCCAAGCGCTTCCCGATCCAGACTGGACACCACCTACAACGCTTCCTTGAAGAAAAACAAACAACAAATTAATGAAAAGGGATTACAGACAAAAAGGAGAAACAAGAAAAAAGGTCAAAAATCTTCTCTCTGTCGGGGGCCTGAGGAAGGCCCAACCTTCCCTACGTGCTGGGGAAAAACCCACCCACGGGCGAGGGAAGCCCACGCTTTCTCCCTTCCCCCCTGCACTGCCCCCCAACAGGCACGGCGAGCCCAAAGCAAACAAGGGGAGTGGAGCAGCCCGAGCCCTTCCTTTCCCGCAAAACAAAGCAGCCCGTGCACAGCTCCTGGAGTGCCACCTCTGCTCCTGCCATGGGGGCTTGTTTGTGTCGGGCTGGCTGCCCCAGCCCCAGCCCCAGCCCGGGGAACAGTGGGTGGTGGGGGCTGTTGGCAGGGCCAGGGGCCGACTCCCATTTCGTAAGCACCCCAGCCCATCCCGCCCGCCCCGCCGAAAAGCAGCTTGGCAGCCGGCTGAAGAATTAGTTGCATCCACCCCAGCAAAGGGGGGAGCCTTTGCTTCCCGGCCAGGCCGTGCAATGCCCAAATCTGGGAGCATCCCCCTGGGTGTGGACTCATCTGTAAATTCGCTGTGGAGCCTGGCTTTGAAGAAGGTGCCAGAATCGAAGCCCATCATCTTCAGCTTGCCGGTGGCCAGGTCGAGGAAGAGCTTGTCATCCCTGACGTCGTCCTCCACGTCTCCAGACGCAGCAGCCCCACCTGGTACAGCTTCTCCAGGGGCTCCTTCTTCCCTGCGGCTGAGAGCAGGCTGTCAGTGCCCCGCCCAGGGCCCCGGCTGTCAGTGAAGCAGGACAAGCAAAAGCAGCTTGCACGGCGGCCACCAGTGCTGGGAAGAGCAGCTCAGCTCCAGCACAAGGGCTGCGTGTTCCCATCTGACGACCCCTGCGCAGCGATACAGGCAGGGCAAAAAAGCCTGCGCTTCTTGGCTTCTTCTTGCCAAGGCACGTGTGGAGCTGTAACTTACTGGCTCCCTGGATCAAAGTGTGCCTGTGGCTCTCTCCCTTCTTCTATGGATGGTGAATATCCTGCAGCCAAGGATCACACGACAGGTCTTCTAATGAGGGCCTGTCCAAGGAGTGCAGGGACAGACACCATCTGATGAGTTCCTTGCAGTCTGCGGGGAGAAACCAGAAAGCGCCGGTCAGTTGCAGAAGGCTCCTGTCCGCTTTGCCCCACTATTGCCATGCCCAGGCCATGCCATGGGGGCTCCGAGCTGTGCCTGAACTTTCCCGTCCATCCTTTGTTTTGGAGGAGAGCAGGAGAGCGGGGCATGTGCCACCTCCTCGGCAGCTGCCAGAGCGGGATGCTCATGAGCCCGCTGCTGTCTCCCAGCACTGCTATTCCCCCCGTACCTTGAGAGAGCCGTTGTGGGAGCGACAGCTGGCCCCAGCTGATGTTCCGGCCCTTCGGGAACGGGTGCTGCCCGCAGACCATCTGGTGCAGCACGATGCCCAGGGACCAGACGGTAGCTGCCTCGCCGTAGTACCAGCCAAAGTGGTTCCATTCCGGGGGGCTGTACGATGGTGTTCCTACGGAACAGAGAGGCAGTTCATTAGGGGGATGCTGCCTGCTCCCGGAGCCTCGCCCCAGCATCCCTGGGCACGCGGGGGCCGCACCAGTGGCACGCGGCGTGACCCGCTGCCCTCTCGCCAGCGCCTGTGACTTGTGGACAAACTGGGGGTTGTAAAAGAAGCCACCGGTGTCGCAAGAGGGCAGCGGAAGCCCTGGCAAGGCCCGAGCATTCCAGGCAAAGGGAAAACCTGCTCAGTGCCGGGGGGGGGGGGGCGGGGGGAAACTATGCCTTCACCCTGCCTGCCTGCATTGCCCCCCAAAACATTCTGAAGCCAAGGCAAGCAAGGCGAGCTGAGCAGTCCAAGCCCTTTCTCGCCTGCACACCAAACCGGCGGGTGCACAGCTTCTGGGCCCCCCGTCTCTGCTATCCCCACCCACGGGTGTGTTTTTGTCACGCTGGCTGCCCCAGCCCCAGCGCCAGTCCTGGGCAGAGTGGCTGGCGAAGGCTGCCAGCAGCGCTGGAAGATGGCCCCCCGGCCACCCACACTCAAAAGCAACTGGGCTGAACACTCGGTCGTGGCATCAAAAGGGAGAATCCCCGCTGCCACAGCCAGGTTGGGCCGCGAGATGCCGGCACCGGGAGCCTACCCCGGCGGGGACTCACCTGCAAAGCGGGTGTAGGCTGTGTCTTGCAGGTGGGTGCCGCAGCCAAAGTCGATCAATTTCGCCTGGCCGGTGGCCAGGTCAACCAGGATGTTCTCTGGTTTCAGGTCCCTGTGAAGGACCCCGCAGCTGGTGCAGTGCCGCACGGCCTCCAGGACCTGGCGGAACAGCTCCCGTGCCACCTCCTCTGACAGGAAGCCCCGCTCTCGAATAAAATGAAGCAGGTCCTGAGAGTGCTCCGGCCGCTCCATCACCAGCACCACGTTGTTGGGGAGCACGAGCCACTCGAGGAGCTGCACCACACCAGGGAAGCCGGTGGACACCTTGTCCAGCAGCACGACCTCGAGTGGTGCGCTGGTGCCGTTGGGCTGCGGGAGGAGCACGATGCCGTCAGTGGGGCTGGTGCCGTGCCAGGGCTCGCGAAGGCCCTCGCCCAGCCCGGGATGCTCTGCGCCCTCCGCTGCCCCCACGCCCGCTCTCCCCCGAGGCGTCCTGCCGCCTTCCACCCTCCCGGGCCTCGGCTTATCCCCGCCCGTCACGCCCCGGCTTCTCCCGCTGCCCACCACCCCCCTCCTGCCCCCGCTCACTCACCAGCTCGCCCCAATGACGGATGCGGTTCCGTGGCACCCGTTTGATGGCCACCTGCAAGCCAAGGGGAGCAGCGGGTTGAGCTCGCCGCCCGCCCTGCCGAGCCCCATCCTCCTTCTCCTGCGCCCTCCTCCTCCTCCGCCCCCCTCCTCCTGCGCCCGCCGCCGGCCCCGCCACTCACCGGGGCGCCGTCCGAGAGCCGCGTCGCCGCGAAGACGCTGCCGAAGCCGCCGCGCCCCAGCAGCGAACCCACCCGGTAGCGCTCCGTCAGGCCCTGCTGCGCCTTCCCTGCCGGCGAGACGCGGCCGTCAGCGCTCGGCCCGGCTCCAGAAACGGCCCGCGGCCGCTCCTCAACCGCCCCGGGCCGGGTATCCCCAGATGTTGCCTCTTTCGAAGGGGACACCGGCGGCTCGGGGGCGGGGGCCGCGCTGCCGAGCGGAAGAGCTCGGACCGGGGAAGACGCCGCGGACGCGGCGGGAGCGGCCGCGCCGTCTGTGTCCTCGGCGGGTCCCGGGAGGAGCCGGGCCCGGGGCCGGAGTCGGAGGCGGGGCCGGGCCCGGGCCCGGGGCCGGGGCCGGAGTCGAAGCCGGGCCTGGGGCCGGGGCCGGAGTCGGGCCAGCCGGAGCCAGAGGCTGGCAATGCTGCCCAAGAGGCAGGCACTGATGCCCGCCCAGCAGCGCCACCGCCAGTACGGCAAGAGCCGGGCGGAGGCGAGACCGCGGCGGGACGCCCGGGGGCGGGGAGGGCGAAGCCCCGCCCGGGGCCGCGGGCGGGCCGGGCGCATGGCCCGGCCTGGCATGGGGAGAGGGGAGGCCGCGGAAGGGGCGGACGGGGTGGAGCACTGAAGGGAGAGCGGGACAGGGGATGCGGGACACTGGGAGAAGGAGAGGAGGAGCAGGAGAAGGAACGCGGAGGGTCTGGAGAACCGCTGCTTTTGTGTTGCTCTTCTGCTGCTGCCGCTGCTGCCGCTGCTGCTGCTGCCGCCGCTGCCGCTGAAGCGCTGGGAGCGTTTGTCCGCGTGTCCGTGTGTCTGTTGCCCGGGTGTCCGTTTTTCCCCCGCGCGCCCCGCGGCCGAGCCCCGCGCGCCCCGGGCCAGCACGGGCCGCTCCGCTCCGGGGCCGAAGCGGAGTCACGGAGCATCTCTTCCTCCCGCAGCCGCGCCAAACGCACCGTCTTGTTTAGCTTCTTCTTCACCAGATTGTAACTCTTCCTTGCGGCAGTCTTGCAACTTGCCCCTGCTGCTCGCTCGCCCCGCGCCGCGGTCTCTTGCTTACGAGCAAGCAAAGCGCTGTCCGCACCTTTTGCCTGGAGCAGAGCAAAGTGCTGAATGAGGCGCCTGCCAGCGCCAGGCAGAGGCAGCCCCGTGGGAGGGCAGAGCAGGACGTGAGGAGGGAGACGTGCAGCCCCTGCGGGGCGCAGCGCTGCTCCCCGGCCGCTCGGCGTGGGCAGTGGGAGCGGCGGGGCCGTGCCCGGCGCGGTGCCCTCGTCGCCAGGGCTGTTGCTATTTTCTTGTCCGGTTCCAGGTGAAAATCGGAGGCTGCCGATAGGAGGATTCAAATAAAAGAATGGAAACACTCTTTTTGCCGAGTTCTGATGCCAGTCCAATAGAGCAGCTCAGCTCTCAGCTGTCTGCCTCCTCCCTGCCAATCCAGCACTTTCAGCCGGGAGCAAAGGCCCTCTCTGCAAAGAAACTGCAGGCTGGTTTCCTTCTCCTGCTGTTCATTGACACAGGTAGAAAAGCAGACTAGTTTGGATGCTGAGTCTGTCCAAACAGACAGTGAACTTTGCCATGTGAAGCCAAGACACGGAGTCCTGAGCCCTGCGACAGTGTCATGGGAATCACCTTTGTTGCTTCTGCTGTCTACTGTCACTGCTGAGGGTGCAGTCCCATGGGAGCACATGCCCTGTCTCTAGAAGCCAGAGCCGAGCAATGCACTGGGCTCTAAAATCTTCCATTGGCAGGCTTCTGGCGTCTCCAGCATTGCTTTCAAAGCCAAACAGGGAGAAGGCAAACTGTGTGTAGCTAATGATACTGTAGAGTGTCTCAAACTTGCTAAGTCCTAGGTCTTCTAGGTAAGATCAGTTTGGAATGACTGTGGGGTAGAACTAGTGCAAGACAGAAAAGGGGAGCCTAGAAGGGAAGCAATTAATAGTATACGGGAACATCTTGGGCTGTTTCTTTCCGTTGCCATGTCACTTCTGGGAAGCTGTTTTGCTTTTGCAAGAATCTTGCCCACAGTGATGTCTGCTCTTTCCAAGACCCTTTCCTGGAGACCTTGCTCGAGCTCCTGTCACAAGATGTGCCATCACGTGCAGCTTCTCTTGGCTTGCCACACTGTGTGTGCAGCACGACTCTGGTCTGCAGCAAAGCAGGACCAAGGTTTTGAGAGCTTGACAACTTGTCCTTTCTCCTCCTGGTGGACTAGCGAGTTGTGCGGTGGGTAAGGTTTCCGTCCTTCCTGTTCTAGGCTAAGGAAACAGGAGGAGGGGGTAGCAGCAATTGTTAGGCTGGCTGAATGGAGAGAAAGAATCTCCGGAGCCTGCAGCCAGAAGTGGAGAGCTGTGGGCTAATCCTTCCAAGCTCTCAGTGGACATCTTGCAAGTGACCTGGAATGGGAGAATGGTCTGACAGAGGCAGTTGGTTTCTGAGTTCAGCGTAGGTGCTTGCACATCTGGTGCGTTGGTGCGCAAATCAAGAGTACAATCGGTTCATGGGAAGCACCAGAAGAAGCTGGAGCTCTCCGAGCAGACGACTGGAAGAATCTGCAAAGGAGAAATGTGGGAAATGACTTGGTGTACCTTGCCTGGAAGAAGGGTAGTTTTTTTCTAATAATTCCTAATCCGTTCCCTTGGCTTCTGACTTTCTTAACAAGGCCGTTTGCATCCCCGATTCAGCACGAAGCGAGAGGCCCGGGCTCGCGGAAGTGCGCCAAAGATTCCTCCGCAGTGCCGCTCAGGTGGAAAGAGGAGCGGGGCGCCTGAGCAGCCTCCGGAGAAGCATCCCGCGAGGTGCGATTTGCGCCGTGCTGGGAGAGGAGGAGGGGGAGGAGGATGGGCCCTGCGTGGCAGCAGCAGCAAGTTTGGGCCGCAGGACATTGCGCCTGCACCGCTGCCCCCCAATGGGCGGGCGTGTCCCCGGGGCTGCGGCCCTGGCAGCGCGTCCGCTGAGCTGCCCACGCTGCGGGAGCTCCCCGGGCTGGGCTGGCCTTCCCGCTGGGACTGGGCAGCAGGCTGTGCTCTGACTGTGGTCAGCAGCAGCGGGACGTACCTCTGGACAGCCACGTCTCCTGCTGCTGGGAAGAAGCAATGAAGCGAGTGCAGAAGTTCTGCTTCCTCTTTCTCCCGGTGGAGTTTTTCGTTTCATTCCACACTCCAGAGGCAATTTCAGTGCTGGCCTCTGTCAGCTGATTGTATTTCAAGAGCACCAGCAACAGGGCTGTGTTTGAGCGCTGTGAATGTGGCCTGTATGGCTTTCATTCTCCTCGCCTTAGTGCTCAGGGGTGGTGGGCATTGCAGTATCTGCTGATCCTTATGCCTGCGACAAAAAGACTGACTTCGCTGTCGTGAAAGCACCGTGGACAGCCCTGCTTGAAAGCGGCAGTTGCAGTTTGGCTGAAAAATGCAGGTGGCAGCCGGAAGGGGTGCCACAGCAGCCGCGGGGTCCCAATTCACAAGGCAGAGGCAACAGCAGCCTCCTGACGGCGCATCACGGTGAATGAAAGGGTGCAGAAACCCGATCATTTCTTTCTCTGAACTTTGCTTCAGGAATGTACAGGCAGGCTCTGAGGAACCAGGGGTGTTTGTGGGGGACTGTTGTTGTGATCAAGAGATTCAATTGGAAAAAGAAGGTGTTATGCATTTTGAGTCTTGACTTCAGGGCTTAGTCAGAAAGACCCAGTAGAGTAAGAAAACACCGGGAACTTGCAACTGGGAGAACACAGAGCGTTTAGTTAGAAAGCAAGGACTATTCAGTCAAGGCAGGAGAGATGGAACAAAGTTTTTAAAAATGTAACAAGTAGCAGGTGCACAATAGTTTGCAGAAAGAAGTATTACACAAGCATTTATCTTTGGGAGAAAAGTCTGGTGTTGCTGTTAGGGAATTGATCACGACTATTATTGGTTAGCAAGCTTATGAACAATTTTACTATTGGCTATCCAGGCTCACACTATTCTAACCCGATGGTGAAAAGATTATAAAAGCTATCGACACTTTTAATAAACGCCTCTGGTTATAGCCCGACTGGCGACCGCATTTCTTTGATGCGTTGCACAAGCAACGTGACCGACACTTTCACTCTCCGCGCTCGTTCCGCAGCCACGGGTACAAAGACATTATGGGAACCCTTGTGCAGACAGAGCCTTCTATCCCTGTAGAAGGGAGCGCGGCGGGTGGGGGCCGTTGGCGGGCAGCGAGCCCCGGGCAGCAGGCGAGATCCGGCTCCGCACCTGCCGGGCCCTGCTAAGGCTCAATGCCGGCTCCTCTGCAACAGCAAAGGCCTTCAGCCTTGTCACTGCCCAGAGGGGCAGTGCCGGCCCGGCCGCACAGCTCGTTTTCCCCACAAGTTGCAGGAGGTGAGAAGGCAACACTTGCAAACACTGACTGCGAGCCGCAGCGCCGGCTGCGCACCATTAACCTCAGCTCTGGGACCACTGTCTGCCCCAAGCTCCGGGGGATGCGGTGGGAGCCCTGCTGGGCTCCGCCCTGGGGCCATCCTCCAGTGCCAGCTGCAAACAGGGAGCATTTAGTTGCCACCAAGAGCCCAGCCACGCGTGGAGGGGAGCTGGTGCAGGTGCGGCCTGCGCTGCTGCCTGCTGTGCTCTGGGGCTGCTGCTCCCCGCAGAGGGAACTGCACTGGCGTGCCAGAGGAGACAAAGAAGCTTCAGCTTAAGCCGAACTGAGCTGGGTGGCTGGGCTGGCAGGAGTGGGGAGGGTCAAGGGCATTCACAGAGCTCATCCTGCTGCAAGGACGAGGAAAAGTGGCCGTGGGAAGCTAACAGTGAGGAGAGCTGAGGCCTGGAGGGCAGCTCTTGAATGACACTCAGGTCTCACCGGACCTCTGAGACATTGCTGCTCTTCTGCCAGTGACAGGATGAGTCCCTAAACCTGGGGCTCGCTCCTCCTCGTCGTGGTCAGGGGCATCAAGGAAGGCTACAGTGCGACAGAGACTGCCCTGAGCTGGCAACTCACTGGGGGAAAAGAGGGTGGGAGCACTTGTGAAGTAAAAGGCAGGTGGGGCAGAGAACTGTTCAGAGAAGGGCTGAGCTAAAGCTTGAGCAAGCTGAGAAATGTCATTTGGGGTCATCCCACATTGATTTCATTTCACAAGTTATTGAACAAGTTTATTTGGGGCGGGGGGGTGGTGTCATGTTTTCCCCTGGAGGCGTGCACTCTGCAGGCTTGAGCTGCGTTGCCAAAATGCTCGGGCACGTCTCTGCTGCAGCTCACACCGGTTCTTCTTTGGCTTCTTCCGGCCCGGTGCTGAGCCGCAGCAGAGCCCTGGCGGAGCCCAGAGCAGCCTCAGCATCCACAGAGCCCGGCTGCAAGGAGAGAAAGCAGAAACCGCCCGTCACTTGAAGGCTGCTGTCCCCCTTGTCCCAGCCGCCCGCGGTGCCCAGGCCGCGCTGGCAGTGCTCAGAGCGGTGCCCGAAGCCGCCCGTCCCTGCTGCCTCTGGCAGGAGAGCAGGATGGCAGGACACGTGCCACCGCCCGCAGCCAGCCGTGGCAGATCCACCTCCTCAGCAGCTGCCCAGAGCGGGATGCTCCTGTGCTCGCTGCCATCTCCCAAAAGCCCTTATCCCAGCCGTGCCAAGAAGACGGGGACCCACCGCACGCCACCCGCCGCCGGAAGAAAAGCTGCTCCCAAGCCGTGTCCTCAGCCTTCTCCAAGGCAACGTGCCATCCACGCCGCAGCTGGTCCCAAGCGCTTCCCGATCCAGACTGGACACCACCTACAACGCTTCCTTGAAGAAAAACAAACAACAAATTAATGAAAAGGGATTACAGACAAAAAGGAGAAACAAGAAAAAAGGTCAAAAATCTTCTCTCTGTCGGGGGCCTGAGGAAGGCCCAACCTTCCCTACGTGCTGGGGAAAAACCCACCCACGGGCGAGGGAAGCCCACGCTTTCTCCCTTCCCCCCTGCACTGCCCCCCAACAGGCACGGCGAGCCCAAAGCAAACAAGGGGAGTGGAGCAGCCCGAGCCCTTCCTTTCCCGCAAAACAAAGCAGCCCGTGCACAGCTCCTGGAGTGCCACCTCTGCTCCTGCCATGGGGGCTTGTTTGTGTCGGGCTGGCTGCCCCAGCCCCAGCCCCAGCCCGGGGAACAGTGGGTGGTGGGGGCTGTTGGCAGGGCCAGGGGCCGACTCCCATTTCGTAAGCACCCCAGCCCATCCCGCCCGCCCCGCCGAAAAGCAGCTTGGCAGCCGGCTGAAGAATTAGTTGCATCCACCCCAGCAAAGGGGGGAGCCTTTGCTTCCCGGCCAGGCCGTGCAATGCCCAAATCTGGGAGCATCCCCCTGGGTGTGGACTCATCTGTAAATTCGCTGTGGAGCCTGGCTTTGAAGAAGGTGCCAGAATCGAAGCCCATCATCTTCAGCTTGCCGGTGGCCAGGTCGAGGAAGAGCTTGTCATCCCTGACGTCGTCCTCCACGTCTCCAGACGCAGCAGCCCCACCTGGTACAGCTTCTCCAGGGGCTCCTTCTTCCCTGCGGCTGAGAGCAGGCTGTCAGTGCCCCGCCCAGGGCCCCGGCTGTCAGTGAAGCAGGACAAGCAAAAGCAGCTTGCACGGCGGCCACCAGTGCTGGGAAGAGCAGCTCAGCTCCAGCACAAGGGCTGCGTGTTCCCATCTGACGACCCCTGCGCAGCGATACAGGCAGGGCAAAAAAGCCTGCGCTTCTTGGCTTCTTCTTGCCAAGGCACGTGTGGAGCTGTAACTTACTGGCTCCCTGGATCAAAGTGTGCCTGTGGCTCTCTCCCTTCTTCTATGGATGGTGAATATCCTGCAGCCAAGGATCACACGACAGGTCTTCTAATGAGGGCCTGTCCAAGGAGTGCAGGGACAGACACCATCTGATGAGTTCCTTGCAGTCTGCGGGGAGAAACCAGAAAGCGCCGGTCAGTTGCAGAAGGCTCCTGTCCGCTTTGCCCCACTATTGCCATGCCCAGGCCATGCCATGGGGGCTCCGAGCTGTGCCTGAACTTTCCCGTCCATCCTTTGTTTTGGAGGAGAGCAGGAGAGCGGGGCATGTGCCACCTCCTCGGCAGCTGCCAGAGCGGGATGCTCATGAGCCCGCTGCTGTCTCCCAGCACTGCTATTCCCCCCGTACCTTGAGAGAGCCGTTGTGGGAGCGACAGCTGGCCCCAGCTGATGTTCCGGCCCTTCGGGAACGGGTGCTGCCCGCAGACCATCTGGTGCAGCACGATGCCCAGGGACCAGACGGTAGCTGCCTCGCCGTAGTACCAGCCAAAGTGGTTCCATTCCGGGGGGCTGTACGATGGTGTTCCTACGGAACAGAGAGGCAGTTCATTAGGGGGATGCTGCCTGCTCCCGGAGCCTCGCCCCAGCATCCCTGGGCACGCGGGGGCCGCACCAGTGGCACGCGGCGTGACCCGCTGCCCTCTCGCCAGCGCCTGTGACTTGTGGACAAACTGGGGGTTGTAAAAGAAGCCACCGGTGTCGCAAGAGGGCAGCGGAAGCCCTGGCAAGGCCCGAGCATTCCAGGCAAAGGGAAAACCTGCTCAGTGCCGGGGGGGGGGGGGCGGGGGGAAACTATGCCTTCACCCTGCCTGCCTGCATTGCCCCCCAAAACATTCTGAAGCCAAGGCAAGCAAGGCGAGCTGAGCAGTCCAAGCCCTTTCTCGCCTGCACACCAAACCGGCGGGTGCACAGCTTCTGGGCCCCCCGTCTCTGCTATCCCCACCCACGGGTGTGTTTTTGTCACGCTGGCTGCCCCAGCCCCAGCGCCAGTCCTGGGCAGAGTGGCTGGCGAAGGCTGCCAGCAGCGCTGGAAGATGGCCCCCCGGCCACCCACACTCAAAAGCAACTGGGCTGAACACTCGGTCGTGGCATCAAAAGGGAGAATCCCCGCTGCCACAGCCAGGTTGGGCCGCGAGATGCCGGCACCGGGAGCCTACCCCGGCGGGGACTCACCTGCAAAGCGGGTGTAGGCTGTGTCTTGCAGGTGGGTGCCGCAGCCAAAGTCGATCAATTTCGCCTGGCCGGTGGCCAGGTCAACCAGGATGTTCTCTGGTTTCAGGTCCCTGTGAAGGACCCCGCAGCTGGTGCAGTGCCGCACGGCCTCCAGGACCTGGCGGAACAGCTCCCGTGCCACCTCCTCTGACAGGAAGCCCCGCTCTCGAATAAAATGAAGCAGGTCCTGAGAGTGCTCCGGCCGCTCCATCACCAGCACCACGTTGTTGGGGAGCACGAGCCACTCGAGGAGCTGCACCACACCAGGGAAGCCGGTGGACACCTTGTCCAGCAGCACGACCTCGAGTGGTGCGCTGGTGCCGTTGGGCTGCGGGAGGAGCACGATGCCGTCAGTGGGGCTGGTGCCGTGCCAGGGCTCGCGAAGGCCCTCGCCCAGCCCGGGATGCTCTGCGCCCTCCGCTGCCCCCACGCCCGCTCTCCCCCGAGGCGTCCTGCCGCCTTCCACCCTCCCGGGCCTCGGCTTATCCCCGCCCGTCACGCCCCGGCTTCTCCCGCTGCCCACCACCCCCCTCCTGCCCCCGCTCACTCACCAGCTCGCCCCAATGACGGATGCGGTTCCGTGGCACCCGTTTGATGGCCACCTGCAAGCCAAGGGGAGCAGCGGGTTGAGCTCGCCGCCCGCCCTGCCGAGCCCCATCCTCCTTCTCCTGCGCCCTCCTCCTCCTCCGCCCCCCTCCTCCTGCGCCCGCCGCCGGCCCCGCCACTCACCGGGGCGCCGTCCGAGAGCCGCGTCGCCGCGAAGACGCTGCCGAAGCCGCCGCGCCCCAGCAGCGAACCCACCCGGTAGCGCTCCGTCAGGCCCTGCTGCGCCTTCCCTGCCGGCGAGACGCGGCCGTCAGCGCTCGGCCCGGCTCCAGAAACGGCCCGCGGCCGCTCCTCAACCGCCCCGGGCCGGGTATCCCCAGATGTTGCCTCTTTCGAAGGGGACACCGGCGGCTCGGGGGCGGGGGCCGCGCTGCCGAGCGGAAGAGCTCGGACCGGGGAAGACGCCGCGGACGCGGCGGGAGCGGCCGCGCCGTCTGTGTCCTCGGCGGGTCCCGGGAGGAGCCGGGCCCGGGGCCGGAGTCGGAGGCGGGGCCGGGCCCGGGCCCGGGGCCGGGGCCGGAGTCGAAGCCGGGCCTGGGGCCGGGGCCGGAGTCGGGCCAGCCGGAGCCAGAGGCTGGCAATGCTGCCCAAGAGGCAGGCACTGATGCCCGCCCAGCAGCGCCACCGCCAGTACGGCAAGAGCCGGGCGGAGGCGAGACCGCGGCGGGACGCCCGGGGGCGGGGAGGGCGAAGCCCCGCCCGGGGCCGCGGGCGGGCCGGGCGCATGGCCCGGCCTGGCATGGGGAGAGGGGAGGCCGCGGAAGGGGCGGACGGGGTGGAGCACTGAAGGGAGAGCGGGACAGGGGATGCGGGACACTGGGAGAAGGAGAGGAGGAGCAGGAGAAGGAACGCGGAGGGTCTGGAGAACCGCTGCTTTTGTGTTGCTCTTCTGCTGCTGCCGCTGCTGCCGCTGCTGCTGCTGCCGCCGCTGCCGCTGAAGCGCTGGGAGCGTTTGTCCGCGTGTCCGTGTGTCTGTTGCCCGGGTGTCCGTTTTTCCCCCGCGCGCCCCGCGGCCGAGCCCCGCGCGCCCCGGGCCAGCACGGGCCGCTCCGCTCCGGGGCCGAAGCGGAGTCACGGAGCATCTCTTCCTCCCGCAGCCGCGCCAAACGCACCGTCTTGTTTAGCTTCTTCTTCACCAGATTGTAACTCTTCCTTGCGGCAGTCTTGCAACTTGCCCCTGCTGCTCGCTCGCCCCGCGCCGCGGTCTCTTGCTTACGAGCAAGCAAAGCGCTGTCCGCACCTTTTGCCTGGAGCAGAGCAAAGTGCTGAATGAGGCGCCTGCCAGCGCCAGGCAGAGGCAGCCCCGTGGGAGGGCAGAGCAGGACGTGAGGAGGGAGACGTGCAGCCCCTGCGGGGCGCAGCGCTGCTCCCCGGCCGCTCGGCGTGGGCAGTGGGAGCGGCGGGGCCGTGCCCGGCGCGGTGCCCTCGTCGCCAGGGCTGTTGCTATTTTCTTGTCCGGTTCCAGGTGAAAATCGGAGGCTGCCGATAGGAGGATTCAAATAAAAGAATGGAAACACTCTTTTTGCCGAGTTCTGATGCCAGTCCAATAGAGCAGCTCAGCTCTCAGCTGTCTGCCTCCTCCCTGCCAATCCAGCACTTTCAGCCGGGAGCAAAGGCCCTCTCTGCAAAGAAACTGCAGGCTGGTTTCCTTCTCCTGCTGTTCATTGACACAGGTAGAAAAGCAGACTAGTTTGGATGCTGAGTCTGTCCAAACAGACAGTGAACTTTGCCATGTGAAGCCAAGACACGGAGTCCTGAGCCCTGCGACAGTGTCATGGGAATCACCTTTGTTGCTTCTGCTGTCTACTGTCACTGCTGAGGGTGCAGTCCCATGGGAGCACATGCCCTGTCTCTAGAAGCCAGAGCCGAGCAATGCACTGGGCTCTAAAATCTTCCATTGGCAGGCTTCTGGCGTCTCCAGCATTGCTTTCAAAGCCAAACAGGGAGAAGGCAAACTGTGTGTAGCTAATGATACTGTAGAGTGTCTCAAACTTGCTAAGTCCTAGGTCTTCTAGGTAAGATCAGTTTGGAATGACTGTGGGGTAGAACTAGTGCAAGACAGAAAAGGGGAGCCTAGAAGGGAAGCAATTAATAGTATACGGGAACATCTTGGGCTGTTTCTTTCCGTTGCCATGTCACTTCTGGGAAGCTGTTTTGCTTTTGCAAGAATCTTGCCCACAGTGATGTCTGCTCTTTCCAAGACCCTTTCCTGGAGACCTTGCTCGAGCTCCTGTCACAAGATGTGCCATCACGTGCAGCTTCTCTTGGCTTGCCACACTGTGTGTGCAGCACGACTCTGGTCTGCAGCAAAGCAGGACCAAGGTTTTGAGAGCTTGACAACTTGTCCTTTCTCCTCCTGGTGGACTAGCGAGTTGTGCGGTGGGTAAGGTTTCCGTCCTTCCTGTTCTAGGCTAAGGAAACAGGAGGAGGGGGTAGCAGCAATTGTTAGGCTGGCTGAATGGAGAGAAAGAATCTCCGGAGCCTGCAGCCAGAAGTGGAGAGCTGTGGGCTAATCCTTCCAAGCTCTCAGTGGACATCTTGCAAGTGACCTGGAATGGGAGAATGGTCTGACAGAGGCAGTTGGTTTCTGAGTTCAGCGTAGGTGCTTGCACATCTGGTGCGTTGGTGCGCAAATCAAGAGTACAATCGGTTCATGGGAAGCACCAGAAGAAGCTGGAGCTCTCCGAGCAGACGACTGGAAGAATCTGCAAAGGAGAAATGTGGGAAATGACTTGGTGTACCTTGCCTGGAAGAAGGGTAGTTTTTTTCTAATAATTCCTAATCCGTTCCCTTGGCTTCTGACTTTCTTAACAAGGCCGTTTGCATCCCCGATTCAGCACGAAGCGAGAGGCCCGGGCTCGCGGAAGTGCGCCAAAGATTCCTCCGCAGTGCCGCTCAGGTGGAAAGAGGAGCGGGGCGCCTGAGCAGCCTCCGGAGAAGCATCCCGCGAGGTGCGATTTGCGCCGTGCTGGGAGAGGAGGAGGGGGAGGAGGATGGGCCCTGCGTGGCAGCAGCAGCAAGTTTGGGCCGCAGGACATTGCGCCTGCGCCGCTGCCCCCCAATGGGCGGGCGTGTCCCCGGGGCTGCGGCCCTGGCAGCGCGTCCGCTGAGCTGCCCACGCTGCGGGAGCTCCCCGGGCTGGGCTGGCCTTCCCGCTGGGACTGGGCAGCAGGCTGTGCTCTGACTGTGGTCAGCAGCAGCGGGACGTACCTCTGGACAGCCACGTCTCCTGCTGCTGGGAAGAAGCAATGAAGCGAGTGCAGAAGTTCTGCTTCCTCTTTCTCCCGGTGGAGTTTTTCGTTTCATTCCACACTCCAGAGGCAATTTCAGTGCTGGCCTCTGTCAGCTGATTGTATTTCAAGAGCACCAGCAACAGGGCTGTGTTTGAGCGCTGTGAATGTGGCCTGTATGGCTTTCATTCTCCTCGCCTTAGTGCTCAGGGGTGGTGGGCATTGCAGTATCTGCTGATCCTTATGCCTGCGACAAAAAGACTGACTTCGCTGTCGTGAAAGCACCGTGGACAGCCCTGCTTGAAAGCGGCAGTTGCAGTTTGGCTGAAAAATGCAGGTGGCAGCCGGAAGGGGTGCCACAGCAGCCGTGGGGTCCCAATTCACAAGGCAGAGGCAACAGCAGCCTCCTGACGGCGCATCACGGTGAATGAAAGGGTGCAGAAACCCGATCATTTCTTTCTCTGAACTTTGCTTCAGGAATGTACAGGCAGGCTCTGAGGAACCAGGGGTGTTTGTGGGGGACTGTTGTTGTGATCAAGAGATTCAATTGGAAAAAGAAGGTGTTATGCATTTTGAGTCTTGACTTCAGGGCTTAGTCAGAAAGACCCAGTAGAGTAAGAAAACACCGGGAACTTGCAACTGGGAGAACACAGAGCGTTTAGTTAGAAAGCAAGGACTATTCAGTCAAGGCAGGAGAGATGGAACAAAGTTTTTAAAAATGTAACAAGTAGCAGGTGCACAATAGTTTGCAGAAAGAAGTATTACACAAGCATTTATCTTTGGGAGAAAAGTCTGGTGTTGCTGTTAGGGAATTGATCACGACTATTATTGGTTAGCAAGCTTATGAACAATTTTACTATTGGCTATCCAGGCTCACACTATTCTAACCCGATGGTGAAAAGATTATAAAAGCTATCGACACTTTTAATAAACGCCTCTGGTTATAGCCCGACTGGCGACCGCATTTCTTTGATGCGTTGCACAAGCAACGTGACCGACACTTTCACTCTCCGCGCTCGTTCCGCAGCCACGGGTACAAAGACATTATGGGAACCCTTGTGCAGACAGAGCCTTCTATCCCTGTAGAAGGGAGCGCGGCGGGTGGGGGCCGTTGGCGGGCAGCGAGCCCCGGGCAGCAGGCGAGATCCGGCTCCGCACCTGCCGGGCCCTGCTAAGGCTCAATGCCGGCTCCTCTGCAACAGCAAAGGCCTTCAGCCTTGTCACTGCCCAGAGGGGCAGTGCCGGCCCGGCCGCACAGCTCGTTTTCCCCACAAGT
Source organism: Coloeus monedula (assembly GCF_965178545.1). Taxonomy (NCBI): domain Eukaryota; kingdom Metazoa; phylum Chordata; class Aves; order Passeriformes; family Corvidae; genus Coloeus; species Coloeus monedula. The sequence goes on along the minus strand of NW_028120805.1, from coordinate 59,451 downwards.
TGCAGGAGGTGAGAAGGCAACACTTGCAAACACTGACTGCGAGCCGCAGCGCCGGCTGCGCACCATTAACCTCAGCTCTGGGACCACTGTCTGCCCCAAGCTCCGGGGGATGCGGTGGGAGCCCTGCTGGGCTCCGCCCTGGGGCCATCCTCCAGTGCCAGCTGCAAACAGGGAGCATTTAGTTGCCACCAAGAGCCCAGCCACGCGTGGAGGGGAGCTGGTGCAGGTGCGGCCTGCGCTGCTGCCTGCTGTGCTCTGGGGCTGCTGCTCCCCGCAGAGGGAACTGCACTGGCGTGCCAGAGGAGACAAAGAAGCTTCAGCTTAAGCCGAACTGAGCTGGGTGGCTGGGCTGGCAGGAGTGGGGAGGGTCAAGGGCATTCACAGAGCTCATCCTGCTGCAAGGACGAGGAAAAGTGGCCGTGGGAAGCTAACAGTGAGGAGAGCTGAGGCCTGGAGGGCAGCTCTTGAATGACACTCAGGTCTCACCGGACCTCTGAGACATTGCTGCTCTTCTGCCAGTGACAGGATGAGTCCCTAAACCTGGGGCTCGCTCCTCCTCGTCGTGGTCAGGGGCATCAAGGAAGGCTACAGTGCGACAGAGACTGCCCTGAGCTGGCAACTCACTGGGGGAAAAGAGGGTGGGAGCACTTGTGAAGTAAAAGGCAGGTGGGGCAGAGAACTGTTCAGAGAAGGGCTGAGCTAAAGCTTGAGCAAGCTGAGAAATGTCATTTGGGGTCATCCCACATTGATTTCATTTCACAAGTTATTGAACAAGTTTATTTGGGGCGGGGGGGTGGTGTCATGTTTTCCCCTGGAGGCGTGCACTCTGCAGGCTTGAGCTGCGTTGCCAAAATGCTCGGGCACGTCTCTGCTGCAGCTCACACCGGTTCTTCTTTGGCTTCTTCCGGCCCGGTGCTGAGCCGCAGCAGAGCCCTGGCGGAGCCCAGAGCAGCCTCAGCATCCACAGAGCCCGGCTGCAAGGAGAGAAAGCAGAAACCGCCCGTCACTTGAAGGCTGCTGTCCCCCTTGTCCCAGCCGCCCGCGGTGCCCAGGCCGCGCTGGCCGTGCTCAGAGCGGTGCCCGAAGCCGCCCGTCCCTGCTGCCTCTGGCAGGAGAGCAGGATGGCAGGACACGTGCCACCGCCCGCAGCCAGCCGTGGCAGATCCACCTCCTCAGCAGCTGCCCAGAGCGGGATGCTCCTGTGCTCGCTGCCATCTCCCAAAAGCCCTTATCCCAGCCGTGCCAAGAAGACGGGGACCCACCGCACGCCACCCGCCGCCGGAAGAAAAGCTGCTCCCAAGCTGTGTCCTCGGCCTTCTCCAAGGCCACGTGCCATCCACGCCGCAGCTGGTCCCAAGCGCTTCCCGATCCAGACTGGACACCACCTACAACGCTTCCTTGAAGAAAAACAAACAACAAATTAATGAAAAGGGATTACAGACAAAAAGGAGAAACAAGAAAAAAGGTCAAAAATCTTCTCTCTGTCGGGGGCCTGAGGAAGGCCCAACCTTCCCTACGTGCTGGGGAAAAACCCACCCACGGGCGAGGGAAGCCCACGCTTTCTCCCTTCCCCCCTGCACTGCCCCCCAACAGGCACGGCGAGCCCAAAGCAAACAAGGGGAGTGGAGCAGCCCGAGCCCTTCCTTTCCCGCAAAACAAAGCAGCCCGTGCACAGCTCCTGGAGTGCCACCTCTGCTCCTGCCATGGGGGCTTGTTTGTGTCGGGCTGGCTGCCCCAGCCCCAGCCCCAGCCCGGGGAACAGTGGGTGGTGGGGGCTGTTGGCAGGGCCAGGGGCCGACTCCCATTTCGTAAGCACCCCAGCCCATCCCGCCCGCCCCGCCGAAAAGCAGCTTGGCAGCCGGCTGAAGAATTAGTTGCATCCACCCCAGCAAAGGGGGGAGCCTTTGCTTCCCGGCCAGGCCGTGCAATGCCCAAATCTGGGAGCATCCCCCTGGGTGTGGACTCATCTGTAAATTCGCTGTGGAGCCTGGCTTTGAAGAAGGTGCCAGAATCGAAGCCCATCATCTTCAGCTTGCCGGTGGCCAGGTCGAGGAAGAGCTTGTCATCCCTGACGTCGTCCTCCACGTCTCCAGACGCAGCAGCCCCACCTGGTACAGCTTCTCCAGGGGCTCCTTCTTCCCTGCGGCTGAGAGCAGGCTGTCAGTGCCCCGCCCAGGGCCCCGGCTGTCAGTGAAGCAGGACAAGCAAAAGCAGCTTGCACGGCGGCCACCAGTGCTGGGAAGAGCAGCTCAGCTCCAGCACAAGGGCTGCGTGTTCCCATCTGACGACCCCTGCGCAGCGATACAGGCAGGGCAAAAAAGCCTGCGCTTCTTGGCTTCTTCTTGCCAAGGCACGTGTGGAGCTGTAACTTACCGGCTCCCTGGATCAAAGTGTGCCTGTGGCTCTCTCCCTTCTTCTATGGATGGTGAATATCCTGCAGCCAAGGATCACACGACAGGTCTTCTAATGAGGGCCTGTCCAAGGAGTGCAGGGACAGACACCATCTGATGAGTTCCTTGCAGTCTGTGGGGAGAAACCAGAAAGCGCCGGTCAGTTGCAGAAGGCTCCTGTCCGCTTTGCCCCACTATTGCCATGCCCAGGCCATGCCATGGGGGCTCCGAGCTGTGCCTGAACTTTCCCGTCCATCCTTTGTTTTGGAGGAGAGCAGGAGAGCGGGGCATGTGCCACCTCCTCGGCAGCTGCCAGAGCGGGATGCTCATGAGCCCGCTGCTGTCTCCCAGCACTGCTATTCCCCCCGTACCTTGAGAGAGCCGTTGTGGGAGCGACAGCTGGCCCCAGCTGATGTTCCGGCCCTTCGGGAACGGGTGCTGCCCGCAGACCATCTGGTGCAGCACGATGCCCAGGGACCAGACGGTAGCTGCCTCGCCGTAGTACCAGCCAAAGTGGTTCCATTCCGGGGGGCTGTACGATGGTGTTCCTACGGAACAGAGAGGCAGTTCATTAGGGGGATGCTGCCTGCTCCCGGAGCCTCGCCCCAGCATCCCTGGGCACGCGGGGGCCGCACCAGTGGCACGCGGCGTGACCCGCTGCCCTCTCGCCAGCGCCTGTGACTTGTGGACAAACTGGGGGTTGTAAAAGAAGCCACCGGTGTCGCAAGAGGGCAGCGGAAGCCCTGGCAAGGCCCGAGCATTCCAGGCAAAGGGAAAACCTGCTCAGTGCCGGGGGGGGGGGGGCGGGGGGAAACTATGCCTTCACCCTGCCTGCCTGCATTGCCCCCCAAAACATTCTGAAGCCAAGGCAAGCAAGGCGAGCTGAGCAGTCCAAGCCCTTTCTCGCCTGCACACCAAACCGGCGGGTGCACAGCTTCTGGGCCCCCCGTCTCTGCTATCCCCACCCACGGGTGTGTTTTTGTCACGCTGGCTGCCCCAGCCCCAGCGCCAGTCCTGGGCAGAGTGGCTGGCGAAGGCTGCCAGCAGCGCTGGAAGATGGCCCCCCGGCCACCCACACTCAAAAGCAACTGGGCTGAACACTCGGTCGTGGCATCAAAAGGGAGAATCCCCGCTGCCACAGCCAGGTTGGGCCGCGAGATGCCGGCACCGGGAGCCTACCCCGGCGGGGACTCACCTGCAAAGCGGGTGTAGGCTGTGTCTTGCAGGTGGGTGCCGCAGCCAAAGTCGATCAATTTCGCCTGGCCGGTGGCCAGGTCAACCAGGATGTTCTCTGGTTTCAGGTCCCTGTGAAGGACCCCGCAGCTGGTGCAGTGCCGCACGGCCTCCAGGACCTGGCGGAACAGCTCCCGTGCCACCTCCTCTGACAGGAAGCCCCGCTCTCGAATAAAATGAAGCAGGTCCTGAGAGTGCTCCGGCCGCTCCATCACCAGCACCACGTTGTTGGGGAGCACGAGCCACTCGAGGAGCTGCACCACACCAGGGAAGCCGGTGGACACCTTGTCCAGCAGCACGATCTCGAGTGGTGCGCTGGTGCCGTTGGGCTGCGGGAGGAGCACGATGCCGTCAGTGGGGCTGGTGCCGTGCCAGGGCTCGCGAAGGCCCTCGCCCAGCCCGGGATGCTCTGCGCCCTCCGCTGCCCCCACGCCCGCTCTCCCCCGAGGCGTCCTGCCGCCTTCCACCCTCCCGGGCCTCGGCTTATCCCCGCCCGTCACGCCCCGGCTTCTCCCGCTGCCCACCACCCCCCTCCTGCCCCCGCTCACTCACCAGCTCGCCCCAATGACGGATGCGGTTCCGTGGCACCCGTTTGATGGCCACCTGCAAGCCAAGGGGAGCAGCGGGTTGAGCTCGCCGCCCGCCCTGCCGAGCCCCATCCTCCTTCTCCTGCGCCCTCCTCCTCCTCCGCCCCCCTCCTCCTGCGCCCGCCGCCGGCCCCGCCACTCACCGGGGCGCCGTCCGAGAGCCGCGTCGCCGCGAAGACGCTGCCGAAGCCGCCGCGCCCCAGCAGCGAACCCACCCGGTAGCGCTCCGTCAGGCCCTGCTGCGCCTTCCCTGCCGGCGAGACGCGGCCGTCAGCGCTCGGCCCGGCTCCAGAAACGGCCCGCGGCCGCTCCTCAACCGCCCCGGGCCGGGTATCCCCAGATGTTGCCTCTTTCGAAGGGGACACCGGCGGCTCGGGGGCGGGGGCCGCGCTGCCGAGCGGAAGAGCTCGGACCGGGGAAGACGCCGCGGACGCGGCGGGAGCGGCCGCGCCGTCTGTGTCCTCGGCGGGTCCCGGGAGGAGCCGGGCCCGGGGCCGGAGTCGGAGGCGGGGCCGGGCCCGGGCCCGGGGCCGGGGCCGGAGTCGAAGCCGGGCCTGGGGCCGGGGCCGGAGTCGGGCCAGCCGGAGCCAGAGGCTGGCAATGCTGCCCAAGAGGCAGGCACTGATGCCCGCCCAGCAGCGCCACCGCCAGTACGGCAAGAGCCGGGCGGAGGCGAGACCGCGGCGGGACGCCCGGGGGCGGGGAGGGCGAAGCCCCGCCCGGGGCCGCGGGCGGGCCGGGCGCATGGCCCGGCCTGGCATGGGGAGAGGGGAGGCCGCGGAAGGGGCGGACGGGGTGGAGCACTGAAGGGAGAGCGGGACAGGGGATGCGGGACACTGGGAGAAGGAGAGGAGGAGCAGGAGAAGGAACGCGGAGGGTCTGGAGAACCGCTGCTTTTGTGTTGCTCTTCTGCTGCTGCCGCTGCTGCCGCTGCTGCTGCTGCCGCCGCTGCCGCTGAAGCGCTGGGAGCGTTTGTCCGCGTGTCCGTGTGTCTGTTGCCCGGGTGTCCGTTTTTCCCCCGCGCGCCCCGCGGCCGAGCCCCGCGCGCCCCGGGCCAGCACGGGCCGCTCCGCTCCGGGGCCGAAGCGGAGTCACGGAGCATCTCTTCCTCCCGCAGCCGCGCCAAACGCACCGTCTTGTTTAGCTTCTTCTTCACCAGATTGTAACTCTTCCTTGCGGCAGTCTTGCAACTTGCCCCTGCTGCTCGCTCGCCCCGCGCCGCGGTCTCTTGCTTACGAGCAAGCAAAGCGCTGTCCGCACCTTTTGCCTGGAGCAGAGCAAAGTGCTGAATGAGGCGCCTGCCAGCGCCAGGCAGAGGCAGCCCCGTGGGAGGGCAGAGCAGGACGTGAGGAGGGAGACGTGCAGCCCCTGCGGGGCGCAGCGCTGCTCCCCGGCCGCTCGGCGTGGGCAGTGGGAGCGGCGGGGCCGTGCCCGGCGCGGTGCCCTCGTCGCCAGGGCTGTTGCCATTTTCTTGTCCGGTTCCAGGTGAAAATCGGAGGCTGCCGATAGGAGGATTCAAATAAAAGAATGGAAACACTCTTTTTGCCGAGTTCTGATGCCAGTCCAATAGAGCAGCTCAGCTCTCAGCTGTCTGCCTCCTCCCTGCCAATCCAGCACTTTCAGCCGGGAGCAAAGGCCCTCTCTGCAAAGAAACTGCAGGCTGGTTTCCTTCTCCTGCTGTTCATTGACACAGGTAGAAAAGCAGACTAGTTTGGATGCTGAGTCTGTCCAAACAGACAGTGAACTTTGCCATGTGAAGCCAAGACACGGAGTCCTGAGCCCTGCGACAGTGTCATGGGAATCACCTTTGTTGCTTCTGCTGTCTACTGTCACTGCTGAGGGTGCAGTCCCATGGGAGCACATGCCCTGTCTCTAGAAGCCAGAGCCGAGCAATGCACTGGGCTCTAAAATCTTCCATTGGCAGGCTTCTGGCGTCTCCAGCATTGCTTTCAAAGCCAAACAGGGAGAAGGCAAACTGTGTGTAGCTAATGATACTGTAGAGTGTCTCAAACTTGCTAAGTCCTAGGTCTTCTAGGTAAGATCAGTTTGGAATGACTGTGGGGTAGAACTAGTGCAAGACAGAAAAGGGGAGCCTAGAAGGGAAGCAATTCATAGTATACGGGAACATCTTGGGCTGTTTCTTTCCGTTGCCATGTCACTTCTGGGAAGCTGTTTTGCTTTTGCAAGAATCTTGCCCACAGTGATGTCTGCTCTTTCCAAGACCCTTTCCTGGAGACCTTGCTCGAGCTCCTGTCACAAGATGTGCCATCACGTGCAGCTTCTCTTGGCTTGCCACACTGTGTGTGCAGCACGACTCTGGTCTGCAGCAAAGCAGGACCAAGGTTTTGAGAGCTTGACAACTTGTCCTTTCTCCTCCTGGTGGACTAGCGAGTTGTGCGGTGGGTAAGGTTTCCGTCCTTCCTGTTCTAGGCTAAGGAAACAGGAGGAGGGGGTAGCAGCAATTGTTAGGCTGGCTGAATGGAGAGAAAGAATCTCCGGAGCCTGCAGCCAGAAGTGGAGAGCTGTGGGCTAATCCTTCCAAGCTCTCAGTGGACATCTTGCAAGTGACCTGGAATGGGAGAATGGTCTGACAGAGGCAGTTGGTTTCTGAGTTCAGCGTAGGTGCTTGCACATCTGGTGCGTTGGTGCGCAAATCAAGAGTACAATCGGTTCATGGGAAGCACCAGAAGAAGCTGGAGCTCTCCGAGCAGACGACTGGAAGAATCTGCAAAGGAGAAATGTGGGAAATGACTTGGTGTACCTTGCCTGGAAGAAGGGTAGTTTTTTTCTAATAATTCCTAATCCGTTCCCTTGGCTTCTGACTTTCTTAACAAGGCCGTTTGCATCCCCGATTCAGCACGAAGCGAGAGGCCCGGGCTCGCGGAAGTGCGCCAAAGATTCCTCCGCAGTGCCGCTCAGGTGGAAAGAGGAGCGGGGCGCCTGAGCAGCCTCCGGAGAAGCATCCCGCGAGGTGCGATTTGCGCCGTGCTGGGAGAGGAGGAGGGGGAGGAGGATGGGCCCTGCGTGGCAGCAGCAGCAAGTTTGGGCCGCAGGACATTGCGCCTGCGCCGCTGCCCCCCAATGGGCGGGCGTGTCCCCGGGGCTGCGGCCCTGGCAGCGCGTCCGCTGAGCTGCCCACGCTGCGGGAGCTCCCCGGGCTGGGCTGGCCTTCCCGCTGGGACTGGGCAGCAGGCTGTGCTCTGACTGTGGTCAGCAGCAGCGGGACGTACCTCTGGACAGCCACGTCTCCTGCTGCTGGGAAGAAGCAATGAAGCGAGTGCAGAAGTTCTGCTTCCTCTTTCTCCCGGTGGAGTTTTTCGTTTCATTCCACACTCCAGAGGCAATTTCAGTGCTGGCCTCTGTCAGCTGATTGTATTTCAAGAGCACCAGCAACAGGGCTGTGTTTGAGCGCTGTGAATGTGGCCTGTATGGCTTTCATTCTCCTCGCCTTAGTGCTCAGGGGTGGTGGGCATTGCAGTATCTGCTGATCCTTATGCCTGCGACAAAAAGACTGACTTCGCTGTCGTGAAAGCACCGTGGACAGCCCTGCTTGAAAGCGGCAGTTGCAGTTTGGCTGAAAAATGCAGGTGGCAGCCGGAAGGGGTGCCACAGCAGCCGCGGGGTCCCAATTCACAAGGCAGAGGCAACAGCAGCCTCCTGACGGCGCATCACGGTGAATGAAAGGGTGCAGAAACCCGATCATTTCTTTCTCTGAACTTTGCTTCAGGAATGTACAGGCAGGCTCTGAGGAACCAGGGGTGTTTGTGGGGGACTGTTGTTGTGATCAAGAGATTCAATTGGAAAAAGAAGGTGTTATGCATTTTGAGTCTTGACTTCAGGGCTTAGTCAGAAAGACCCAGTAGAGTAAGAAAACACCGGGAACTTGCAACTGGGAGAACACAGAGCGTTTAGTTAGAAAGCAAGGACTATTCAGTCAAGGCAGGAGAGATGGAACAAAGTTTTTAAAAATGTAACAAGTAGCAGGTGCACAATAGTTTGCAGAAAGAAGTATTACACAAGCATTTATCTTTGGGAGAAAAGTCTGGTGTTGCTGTTAGGGAATTGATCACGACTATTATTGGTTAGCAAGCTTATGAACAATTTTACTATTGGCTATCCAGGCTCACACTATTCTAACCCGATGGTGAAAAGATTATAAAAGCTATCGACACTTTTAATAAACGCCTCTGGTTATAGCCCGACTGGCGACCGCATTTCTTTGATGCGTTGCACAAGCAACGTGACCGACACTTTCACTCTCCGCGCTCGTTCCGCAGCCACGGGTACAAAGACATTATGGGAACCCTTGTGCAGACAGAGCCTTCTATCCCTGTAGAAGGGAGCGCGGCGGGTGGGGGCCGTTGGCGGGCAGCGAGCCCCGGGCAGCAGGCGAGATCCGGCTCCGCACCTGCCGGGCCCTGCTAAGGCTCAATGCCGGCTCCTCTGCAACAGCAAAGGCCTTCAGCCTTGTCACTGCCCAGAGGGGCAGTGCCGGCCCGGCCGCACAGCTCGTTTTCCCCACAAGTTGCAGGAGGTGAGAAGGCAACACTTGCAAACACTGACTGCGAGCCGCAGCGCCGGCTGCGCACCATTAACCTCAGCTCTGGGACCACTGTCTGCCCCAAGCTCCGGGGGATGCGGTGGGAGCCCTGCTGGGCTCCGCCCTGGGGCCATCCTCCAGTGCCAGCTGCAAACAGGGAGCATTTAGTTGCCACCAAGAGCCCAGCCACGCGTGGAGGGGAGCTGGTGCAGGTGCGGCCTGCGCTGCTGCCTGCTGTGCTCTGGGGCTGCTGCTCCCCGCAGAGGGAACTGCACTGGCGTGCCAGAGGAGACAAAGAAGCTTCAGCTTAAGCCGAACTGAGCTGGGTGGCTGGGCTGGCAGGAGTGGGGAGGGTCAAGGGCATTCACAGAGCTCATCCTGCTGCAAGGACGAGGAAAAGTGGCCGTGGGAAGCTAACAGTGAGGAGAGCTGAGGCCTGGAGGGCAGCTCTTGAATGACACTCAGGTCTCACCGGACCTCTGAGACATTGCTGCTCTTCTGCCAGTGACAGGATGAGTCCCTAAACCTGGGGCTCGCTCCTCCTCGTCGTGGTCAGGGGCATCAAGGAAGGCTACAGTGCGACAGAGACTGCCCTGAGCTGGCAACTCACTGGGGGAAAAGAGGGTGGGAGCACTTGTGAAGTAAAAGGCAGGTGGGGCAGAGAACTGTTCAGAGAAGGGCTGAGCTAAAGCTTGAGCAAGCTGAGAAATGTCATTTGGGGTCATCCCACATTGATTTCATTTCACAAGTTATTGAACAAGTTTATTTGGGGCGGGGGGGTGGTGTCATGTTTTCCCCTGGAGGCGTGCACTCTGCAGGCTTGAGCTGCGTTGCCAAAATGCTCGGGCACGTCTCTGCTGCAGCTCACACCGGTTCTTCTTTGGCTTCTTCCGGCCCGGTGCTGAGCCGCAGCAGAGCCCTGGCGGAGCCCAGAGCAGCCTCAGCATCCACAGAGCCCGGCTGCAAGGAGAGAAAGCAGAAACCGCCCGTCACTTGAAGGCTGCTGTCCCCCTTGTCCCAGCCGCCCGCGGTGCCCAGGCCGCGCTGGCCGTGCTCAGAGCGGTGCCCGAAGCCGCCCGTCCCTGCTGCCTCTGGCAGGAGAGCAGGATGGCAGGACACGTGCCACCGCCCGCAGCCAGCCGTGGCAGATCCACCTCCTCAGCAGCTGCCCAGAGCGGGATGCTCCTGTGCTCGCTGCCATCTCCCAAAAGCCCTTATCCCAGCCGTGCCAAGAAGACGGGGACCCACCGCACGCCACCCGCCGCCGGAAGAAAAGCTGCTCCCAAGCCGTGTCCTCGGCCTTCTCCAAGGCCACGTGCCATCCACGCCGCAGCTGGTCCCAAGCGCTTCCCGATCCAGACTGGACACCACCTACAACGCTTCCTTGAAGAAAAACAAACAACAAATTAATGAAAAGGGATTACAGACAAAAAGGAGAAACAAGAAAAAAGGTCAAAAATCTTCTCTCTGTCGGGGGCCTGAGGAAGGCCCAACCTTCCCTACGTGCTGGGGAAAAACCCACCCACGGGCGAGGGAAGCCCACGCTTTCTCCCTTCCCCCCTGCACTGCCCCCCAACAGGCACGGCGAGCCCAAAGCAAACAAGGGGAGTGGAGCAGCCCGAGCCCTTCCTTTCCCGCAAAACAAAGCAGCCCGTGCACAGCTCCTGGAGTGCCACCTCTGCTCCTGCCATGGGGGCTTGTTTGTGTCGGGCTGGCTGCCCCAGCCCCAGCCCCAGCCCGGGGAACAGTGGGTGGTGGGGGCTGTTGGCAGGGCCAGGGGCCGACTCCCATTTCGTAAGCACCCCAGCCCATCCCGCCCGCCCCGCCGAAAAGCAGCTTGGCAGCCGGCTGAAGAATTAGTTGCATCCACCCCAGCAAAGGGGGGAGCCTTTGCTTCCCGGCCAGGCCGTGCAATGCCCAAATCTGGGAGCATCCCCCTGGGTGTGGACTCATCTGTAAATTCGCTGTGGAGCCTGGCTTTGAAGAAGGTGCCAGAATCGAAGCCCATCATCTTCAGCTTGCCGGTGGCCAGGTCGAGGAAGAGCTTGTCATCCCTGACGTCGTCCTCCACGTCTCCAGACGCAGCAGCCCCACCTGGTACAGCTTCTCCAGGGGCTCCTTCTTCCCTGCGGCTGAGAGCAGGCTGTCAGTGCCCCGCCCAGGGCCCCGGCTGTCAGTGAAGCAGGACAAGCAAAAGCAGCTTGCACGGCGGCCACCAGTGCTGGGAAGAGCAGCTCAGCTCCAGCACAAGGGCTGCGTGTTCCCATCTGACGACCCCTGCGCAGCGATACAGGCAGGGCAAAAAAGCCTGCGCTTCTTGGCTTCTTCTTGCCAAGGCACGTGTGGAGCTGTAACTTACCGGCTCCCTGGATCAAAGTGTGCCTGTGGCTCTCTCCCTTCTTCTATGGATGGTGAATATCCTGCAGCCAAGGATCACACGACAGGTCTTCTAATGAGGGCCTGTCCAAGGAGTGCAGGGACAGACACCATCTGATGAGTTCCTTGCAGTCTGCGGGGAGAAACCAGAAAGCGCCGGTCAGTTGCAGAAGGCTCCTGTCCGCTTTGCCCCACTATTGCCATGCCCAGGCCATGCCATGGGGGCTCCGAGCTGTGCCTGAACTTTCCCGTCCATCCTTTGTTTTGGAGGAGAGCAGGAGAGCGGGGCATGTGCCACCTCCTCGGCAGCTGCCAGAGCGGGATGCTCATGAGCCCGCTGCTGTCTCCCAGCACTGCTATTCCCCCCGTACCTTGAGAGAGCCGTTGTGGGAGCGACAGCTGGCCCCAGCTGATGTTCCGGCCCTTCGGGAACGGGTGCTGCCCGCAGACCATCTGGTGCAGCACGATGCCCAGGGACCAGACGGTAGCTGCCTCGCCGTAGTACCAGCCAAAGTGGTTCCATTCCGGGGGGCTGTACGATGGTGTTCCTACGGAACAGAGAGGCAGTTCATTAGGGGGATGCTGCCTGCTCCCGGAGCCTCGCCCCAGCATCCCTGGGCACGCGGGGGCCGCACCAGTGGCACGCGGCGTGACCCGCTGCCCTCTCGCCAGCGCCTGTGACTTGTGGACAAACTGGGGGTTGTAAAAGAAGCCACCGGTGTCGCAAGAGGGCAGCGGAAGCCCTGGCAAGGCCCGAGCATTCCAGGCAAAGGGAAAACCTGCTCAGTGCCGGGGGGGGGGGGGCGGGGGGAAACTATGCCTTCACCCTGCCTGCCTGCATTGCCCCCCAAAACATTCTGAAGCCAAGGCAAGCAAGGCGAGCTGAGCAGTCCAAGCCCTTTCTCGCCTGCACACCAAACCGGCGGGTGCACAGCTTCTGGGCCCCCCGTCTCTGCTATCCCCACCCACGGGTGTGTTTTTGTCACGCTGGCTGCCCCAGCCCCAGCGCCAGTCCTGGGCAGAGTGGCTGGCGAAGGCTGCCAGCAGCGCTGGAAGATGGCCCCCCGGCCACCCACACTCAAAAGCAACTGGGCTGAACACTCGGTCGTGGCATCAAAAGGGAGAATCCCCGCTGCCACAGCCAGGTTGGGCCGCGAGATGCCGGCACCGGGAGCCTACCCCGGCGGGGACTCACCTGCAAAGCGGGTGTAGGCTGTGTCTTGCAGGTGGGTGCCGCAGCCAAAGTCGATCAATTTCGCCTGGCCGGTGGCCAGGTCAACCAGGATGTTCTCTGGTTTCAGGTCCCTGTGAAGGACCCCGCAGCTGGTGCAGTGCCGCACGGCCTCCAGGACCTGGCGGAACAGCTCCCGTGCCACCTCCTCTGACAGGAAGCCCCGCTCTCGAATAAAATGAAGCAGGTCCTGAGAGTGCTCCGGCCGCTCCATCACCAGCACCACGTTGTTGGGGAGCACGAGCCACTCGAGGAGCTGCACCACACCAGGGAAGCCGGTGGACACCTTGTCCAGCAGCACGATCTCGAGTGGTGCGCTGGTGCCGTTGGGCTGCGGGAGGAGCACGATGCCGTCAGTGGGGCTGGTGCCGTGCCAGGGCTCGCGAAGGCCCTCGCCCAGCCCGGGATGCTCTGCGCCCTCCGCTGCCCCCACGCCCGCTCTCCCCCGAGGCGTCCTGCCGCCTTCCACCCTCCCGGGCCTCGGCTTATCCCCGCCCGTCACGCCCCGGCTTCTCCCGCTGCCCACCACCCCCCTCCTGCCCCCGCTCACTCACCAGCTCGCCCCAATGACGGATGCGGTTCCGTGGCACCCGTTTGATGGCCACCTGCAAGCCAAGGGGAGCAGCGGGTTGAGCTCGCCGCCCGCCCTGCCGAGCCCCATCCTCCTTCTCCTGCGCCCTCCTCCTCCTCCGCCCCCCTCCTCCTGCGCCCGCCGCCGGCCCCGCCACTCACCGGGGCGCCGTCCGAGAGCCGCGTCGCCGCGAAGACGCTGCCGAAGCCGCCGCGCCCCAGCAGCGAACCCACCCGGTAGCGCTCCGTCAGGCCCTGCTGCGCCTTCCCTGCCGGCGAGACGCGGCCGTCAGCGCTCGGCCCGGCTCCAGAAACGGCCCGCGGCCGCTCCTCAACCGCCCCGGGCCGGGTATCCCCAGATGTTGCCTCTTTCGAAGGGGACACCGGCGGCTCGGGGGCGGGGGCCGCGCTGCCGAGCGGAAGAGCTCGGACCGGGGAAGACGCCGCGGACGCGGCGGGAGCGGCCGCGCCGTCTGTGTCCTCGGCGGGTCCCGGGAGGAGCCGGGCCCGGGGCCGGAGTCGGAGGCGGGGCCGGGCCCGGGCCCGGGGCCGGGGCCGGAGTCGAAGCCGGGCCTGGGGCCGGGGCCGGAGTCGGGCCAGCCGGAGCCAGAGGCTGGCAATGCTGCCCAAGAGGCAGGCACTGATGCCCGCCCAGCAGCGCCACCGCCAGTACGGCAAGAGCCGGGCGGAGGCGAGACCGCGGCGGGACGCCCGGGGGCGGGGAGGGCGAAGCCCCGCCCGGGGCCGCGGGCGGGCCGGGCGCATGGCCCGGCCTGGCATGGGGAGAGGGGAGGCCGCGGAAGGGGCGGACGGGGTGGAGCACTGAAGGGAGAGCGGGACAGGGGATGCGGGACACTGGGAGAAGGAGAGGAGGAGCAGGAGAAGGAACGCGGAGGGTCTGGAGAACCGCTGCTTTTGTGTTGCTCTTCTGCTGCTGCCGCTGCTGCCGCTGCTGCTGCTGCCGCCGCTGCCGCTGAAGCGCTGGGAGCGTTTGTCCGCGTGTCCGTGTGTCTGTTGCCCGGGTGTCCGTTTTTCCCCCGCGCGCCCCGCGGCCGAGCCCCGCGCGCCCCGGGCCAGCACGGGCCGCTCCGCTCCGGGGCCGAAGCGGAGTCACGGAGCATCTCTTCCTCCCGCAGCCGCGCCAAACGCACCGTCTTGTTTAGCTTCTTCTTCACCAGATTGTAACTCTTCCTTGCGGCAGTCTTGCAACTTGCCCCTGCTGCTCGCTCGCCCCGCGCCGCGGTCTCTTGCTTACGAGCAAGCAAAGCGCTGTCCGCACCTTTTGCCTGGAGCAGAGCAAAGTGCTGAATGAGGCGCCTGCCAGCGCCAGGCAGAGGCAGCCCCGTGGGAGGGCAGAGCAGGACGTGAGGAGGGAGACGTGCAGCCCCTGCGGGGCGCAGCGCTGCTCCCCGGCCGCTCGGCGTGGGCAGTGGGAGCGGCGGGGCCGTGCCCGGCGCGGTGCCCTCGTCGCCAGGGCTGTTGCCATTTTCTTGTCCGGTTCCAGGTGAAAATCGGAGGCTGCCGATAGGAGGATTCAAATAAAAGAATGGAAACACTCTTTTTGCCGAGTTCTGATGCCAGTCCAATAGAGCAGCTCAGCTCTCAGCTGTCTGCCTCCTCCCTGCCAATCCAGCACTTTCAGCCGGGAGCAAAGGCCCTCTCTGCAAAGAAACTGCAGGCTGGTTTCCTTCTCCTGCTGTTCATTGACACAGGTAGAAAAGCAGACTAGTTTGGATGCTGAGTCTGTCCAAACAGACAGTGAACTTTGCCATGTGAAGCCAAGACACGGAGTCCTGAGCCCTGCGACAGTGTCATGGGAATCACCTTTGTTGCTTCTGCTGTCTACTGTCACTGCTGAGGGTGCAGTCCCATGGGAGCACATGCCCTGTCTCTAGAAGCCAGAGCCGAGCAATGCACTGGGCTCTAAAATCTTCCATTGGCAGGCTTCTGGCGTCTCCAGCATTGCTTTCAAAGCCAAACAGGGAGAAGGCAAACTGTGTGTAGCTAATGATACTGTAGAGTGTCTCAAACTTGCTAAGTCCTAGGTCTTCTAGGTAAGATCAGTTTGGAATGACTGTGGGGTAGAACTAGTGCAAGACAGAAAAGGGGAGCCTAGAAGGGAAGCAATTCATAGTATACGGGAACATCTTGGGCTGTTTCTTTCCGTTGCCATGTCACTTCTGGGAAGCTGTTTTGCTTTTGCAAGAATCTTGCCCACAGTGATGTCTGCTCTTTCCAAGACCCTTTCCTGGAGACCTTGCTCGAGCTCCTGTCACAAGATGTGCCATCACGTGCAGCTTCTCTTGGCTTGCCACACTGTGTGTGCAGCACGACTCTGGTCTGCAGCAAAGCAGGACCAAGGTTTTGAGAGCTTGACAACTTGTCCTTTCTCCTCCTGGTGGACTAGCGAGTTGTGCGGTGGGTAAGGTTTCCGTCCTTCCTGTTCTAGGCTAAGGAAACAGGAGGAGGGGGTAGCAGCAATTGTTAGGCTGGCTGAATGGAGAGAAAGAATCTCCGGAGCCTGCAGCCAGAAGTGGAGAGCTGTGGGCTAATCCTTCCAAGCTCTCAGTGGACATCTTGCAAGTGACCTGGAATGGGAGAATGGTCTGACAGAGGCAGTTGGTTTCTGAGTTCAGCGTAGGTGCTTGCACATCTGGTGCGTTGGTGCGCAAATCAAGAGTACAATCGGTTCATGGGAAGCACCAGAAGAAGCTGGAGCTCTCCGAGCAGACGACTGGAAGAATCTGCAAAGGAGAAATGTGGGAAATGACTTGGTGTACCTTGCCTGGAAGAAGGGTAGTTTTTTTCTAATCATTCCTAATCCGTTCCCTTGGCTTCTGACTTTCTTAACAAGGCCGTTTGCATCCCCGATTCAGCACGAAGCGAGAGGCCCGGGCTCGCGGAAGTGCGCCAAAGATTCCTCCGCAGTGCCGCTCAGGTGGAAAGAGGAGCGGGGCGCCTGAGCAGCCTCCGGAGAAGCATCCCGCGAGGTGCGATTTGCGCCGTGCTGGGAGAGGAGGAGGGGGAGGAGGATGGGCCCTGCGTGGCAGCAGCAGCAAGTTTGGGCCGCAGGACATTGCGCCTGCGCCGCTGCCCCCCAATGGGCGGGCGTGTCCCCGGGGCTGCGGCCCTGGCAGCGCGTCCGCTGAGCTGCCCACGCTGCGGGAGCTCCCCGGGCTGGGCTGGCCTTCCCGCTGGGACTGGGCAGCAGGCTGTGCTCTGACTGTGGTCAGCAGCAGCGGGACGTACCTCTGGACAGCCACGTCTCCTGCTGCTGGGAAGAAGCAATGAAGCGAGTGCAGAAGTTCTGCTTCCTCTTTCTCCCGGTGGAGTTTTTCGTTTCATTCCACACTCCAGAGGCAATTTCAGTGCTGGCCTCTGTCAGCTGATTGTATTTCAAGAGCACCAGCAACAGGGCTGTGTTTGAGCGCTGTGAATGTGGCCTGTATGGCTTTCATTCTCCTCGCCTTAGTGCTCAGGGGTGGTGGGCATTGCAGTATCTGCTGATCCTTATGCCTGCGACAAAAAGACTGACTTCGCTGTCGTGAAAGCACCGTGGACAGCCCTGCTTGAAAGCGGCAGTTGCAGTTTGGCTGAAAAATGCAGGTGGCAGCCGGAAGGGGTGCCACAGCAGCCGCGGGGTCCCAATTCACAAGGCAGAGGCAACAGCAGCCTCCTGACGGCGCATCACGGTGAATGAAAGGGTGCAGAAACCCGATCATTTCTTTCTCTGAACTTTGCTTCAGGAATGTACAGGCAGGCTCTGAGGAACCAGGGGTGTTTGTGGGGGACTGTTGTTGTGATCAAGAGATTCAATTGGAAAAAGAAGGTGTTATGCATTTTGAGTCTTGACTTCAGGGCTTAGTCAGAAAGACCCAGTAGAGTAAGAAAACACCGGGAACTTGCAACTGGGAGAACACAGAGCGTTTAGTTAGAAAGCAAGGACTATTCAGTCAAGGCAGGAGAGATGGAACAAAGTTTTTAAAAATGTAACAAGTAGCAGGTGCACAATAGTTTGCAGAAAGAAGTATTACACAAGCATTTATCTTTGGGAGAAAAGTCTGGTGTTGCTGTTAGGGAATTGATCACGACTATTATTGGTTAGCAAGCTTATGAACAATTTTACTATTGGCTATCCAGGCTCACACTATTCTAACCCGATGGTGAAAAGATTATAAAAGCTATCGACACTTTTAATAAACGCCTCTGGTTATAGCCCGACTGGCGACCGCATTTCTTTGATGCGTTGCACAAGCAACGTGACCGACACTTTCACTCTCCGCGCTCGTTCCGCAGCCACGGGTACAAAGACATTATGGGAACCCTTGTGCAGACAGAGCCTTCTATCCCTGTAGAAGGGAGCGCGGCGGGTGGGGGCCGTTGGCGGGCAGCGAGCCCCGGGCAGCAGGCGAGATCCGGCTCCGCACCTGCCGGGCCCTGCTAAGGCTCAATGCCGGCTCCTCTGCAACAGCAAAGGCCTTCAGCCTTGTCACTGCCCAGAGGGGCAGTGCCGGCCCGGCCGCACAGCTCGTTTTCCCCACAAGTTGCAGGAGGTGAGAAGGCAACACTTGCAAACACTGACTGCGAGCCGCAGCGCCGGCTGCGCACCATTAACCTCAGCTCTGGGACCACTGTCTGCCCCAAGCTCCGGGGGATGCGGTGGGAGCCCTGCTGGGCTCCGCCCTGGGGCCATCCTCCAGTGCCAGCTGCAAACAGGGAGCATTTAGTTGCCACCAAGAGCCCAGCCACGCGTGGAGGGGAGCTGGTGCAGGTGCGGCCTGCGCTGCTGCCTGCTGTGCTCTGGGGCTGCTGCTCCCCGCAGAGGGAACTGCACTGGCGTGCCAGAGGAGACAAAGAAGCTTCAGCTTAAGCCGAACTGAGCTGGGTGGCTGGGCTGGCAGGAGTGGGGAGGGTCAAGGGCATTCACAGAGCTCATCCTGCTGCAAGGACGAGGAAAAGTGGCCGTGGGAAGCTAACAGTGAGGAGAGCTGAGGCCTGGAGGGCAGCTCTTGAATGACACTCAGGTCTCACCGGACCTCTGAGACATTGCTGCTCTTCTGCCAGTGACAGGATGAGTCCCTAAACCTGGGGCTCGCTCCTCCTCGTCGTGGTCAGGGGCATCAAGGAAGGCTACAGTGCGACAGAGACTGCCCTGAGCTGGCAACTCACTGGGGGAAAAGAGGGTGGGAGCACTTGTGAAGTAAAAGGCAGGTGGGGCAGAGAACTGTTCAGAGAAGGGCTGAGCTAAAGCTTGAGCAAGCTGAGAAATGTCATTTGGGGTCATCCCACATTGATTTCATTTCACAAGTTATTGAACAAGTTTATTTGGGGCGGGGGGGTGGTGTCATGTTTTCCCCTGGAGGCGTGCACTCTGCAGGCTTGAGCTGCGTTGCCAAAATGCTCGGGCACGTCTCTGCTGCAGCTCACACCGGTTCTTCTTTGGCTTCTTCCGGCCCGGTGCTGAGCCGCAGCAGAGCCCTGGCGGAGCCCAGAGCAGCCTCAGCATCCACAGAGCCCGGCTGCAAGGAGAGAAAGCAGAAACCGCCCGTCACTTGAAGGCTGCTGTCCCCCTTGTCCCAGCCGCCCGCGGTGCCCAGGCCGCGCTGGCCGTGCTCAGAGCGGTGCCCGAAGCCGCCCGTCCCTGCTGCCTCTGGCAGGAGAGCAGGATGGCAGGACACGTGCCAACGCCCGCAGCCAGCCGTGGCAGATCCACCTCCTCAGCAGCTGCCCAGAGCGGGATGCTCCTGTGCTCGCTGCCATCTCCCAAAAGCCCTTATCCCAGCCGTGCCAAGAAGACGGGGACCCACCGCACGCCACCCGCCGCCGGAAGAAAAGCTGCTCCCAAGCCGTGTCCTCGGCCTTCTCCAAGGCCACGTGCCATCCACGCCGCAGCTGGTCCCAAGCGCTTCCCGATCCAGACTGGACACCACCTACAACGCTTCCTTGAAGAAAAACAAACAACAAATTAATGAAAAGGGATTACAGACAAAAAGGAGAAACAAGAAAAAAGGTCAAAAATCTTCTCTCTGTCGGGGGCCTGAGGAAGGCCCAACCTTCCCTACGTGCTGGGGAAAAACCCACCCACGGGCGAGGGAAGCCCACGCTTTCTCCCTTCCCCCCTGCACTGCCCCCCAACAGGCACGGCGAGCCCAAAGCAAACAAGGGGAGTGGAGCAGCCCGAGCCCTTCCTTTCCCGCAAAACAAAGCAGCCCGTGCACAGCTCCTGGAGTGCCACCTCTGCTCCTGCCTGCCATGGGGGCTTGTTTGTGTCGGGCTGGCTGCCCCAGCCCCAGCCCCAGCCCGGGGAACAGTGGGTGGTGGGGGCTGTTGGCAGGGCCAGGGGCCGACTCCCATTTCGTAAGCACCCCAGCCCATCCCGCCCGCCCCGCCGAAAAGCAGCTTGGCAGCCGGCTGAAGAATTAGTTGCATCCACCCCAGCAAAGGGGGGAGCCTTTGCTTCCCGGCCAGGCCGTGCAATGCCCAAATCTGGGAGCATCCCCCTGGGTGTGGACTCATCTGTAAATTCGCTGTGGAGCCTGGCTTTGAAGAAGGTGCCAGAATCGAAGCCCATCATCTTCAGCTTGCCGGTGGCCAGGTCGAGGAAGAGCTTGTCATCCCTGACGTCGTCCTCCACGTCTCCAGACGCAGCAGCCCCACCTGGTACAGCTTCTCCAGGGGCTCCTTCTTCCCTGCGGCTGAGAGCAGGCTGTCAGTGCCCCGCCCAGGGCCCCGGCTGTCAGTGAAGCAGGACAAGCAAAAGCAGCTTGCACGGCGGCCACCAGTGCTGGGAAGAGCAGCTCAGCTCCAGCACAAGGGCTGCGTGTTCCCATCTGACGACCCCTGCGCAGCGATACAGGCAGGGCAAAAAAGCCTGCGCTTCTTGGCTTCTTCTTGCCAAGGCACGTGTGGAGCTGTAACTTACCGGCTCCCTGGATCAAAGTGTGCCTGTGGCTCTCTCCCTTCTTCTATGGATGGTGAATATCCTGCAGCCAAGGATCACACGACAGGTCTTCTAATGAGGGCCTGTCCAAGGAGTGCAGGGACAGACACCATCTGATGAGTTCCTTGCAGTCTGCGGGGAGAAACCAGAAAGCGCCGGTCAGTTGCAGAAGGCTCCTGTCCGCTTTGCCCCACTATTGCCATGCCCAGGCCATGCCATGGGGGCTCCGAGCTGTGCCTGAACTTTCCCGTCCATCCTTTGTTTTGGAGGAGAGCAGGAGAGCGGGGCATGTGCCACCTCCTCGGCAGCTGCCAGAGCGGGATGCTCATGAGCCCGCTGCTGTCTCCCAGCACTGCTATTCCCCCCGTACCTTGAGAGAGCCGTTGTGGGAGCGACAGCTGGCCCCAGCTGATGTTCCGGCCCTTCGGGAACGGGTGCTGCCCGCAGACCATCTGGTGCAGCACGATGCCCAGGGACCAGACGGTAGCTGCCTCGCCGTAGTACCAGCCAAAGTGGTTCCATTCCGGGGGGCTGTACGATGGTGTTCCTACGGAACAGAGAGGCAGTTCATTAGGGGGATGCTGCCTGCTCCCGGAGCCTCGCCCCAGCATCCCTGGGCACGCGGGGGCCGCACCAGTGGCACGCGGCGTGACCCGCTGCCCTCTCGCCAGCGCCTGTGACTTGTGGACAAACTGGGGGTTGTAAAAGAAGCCACCGGTGTCGCAAGAGGGCAGCGGAAGCCCTGGCAAGGCCCGAGCATTCCAGGCAAAGGGAAAACCTGCTCAGTGCCGGGGGGGGGGGGGCGGGGGGAAACTATGCCTTCACCCTGCCTGCCTGCATTGCCCCCCAAAACATTCTGAAGCCAAGGCAAGCAAGGCGAGCTGAGCAGTCCAAGCCCTTTCTCGCCTGCACACCAAACCGGCGGGTGCACAGCTTCTGGGCCCCCCGTCTCTGCTATCCCCACCCACGGGTGTGTTTTTGTCACGCTGGCTGCCCCAGCCCCAGCGCCAGTCCTGGGCAGAGTGGCTGGCGAAGGCTGCCAGCAGCGCTGGAAGATGGCCCCCCGGCCACCCACACTCAAAAGCAACTGGGCTGAACACTCGGTCGTGGCATCAAAAGGGAGAATCCCCGCTGCCACAGCCAGGTTGGGCCGCGAGATGCCGGCACCGGGAGCCTACCCCGGCGGGGACTCACCTGCAAAGCGGGTGTAGGCTGTGTCTTGCAGGTGGGTGCCGCAGCCAAAGTCGATCAATTTCGCCTGGCCGGTGGCCAGGTCAACCAGGATGTTCTCTGGTTTCAGGTCCCTGTGAAGGACCCCGCAGCTGGTGCAGTGCCGCACGGCCTCCAGGACCTGGCGGAACAGCTCCCGTGCCACCTCCTCTGACAGGAAGCCCCGCTCTCGAATAAAATGAAGCAGGTCCTGAGAGTGCTCCGGCCGCTCCATCACCAGCACCACGTTGTTGGGGAGCACGAGCCACTCGAGGAGCTGCACCACACCAGGGAAGCCGGTGGACACCTTGTCCAGCAGCACGATCTCGAGTGGTGCGCTGGTGCCGTTGGGCTGCGGGAGGAGCACGATGCCGTCAGTGGGGCTGGTGCCGTGCCAGGGCTCGCGAAGGCCCTCGCCCAGCCCGGGATGCTCTGCGCCCTCCGCTGCCCCCACGCCCGCTCTCCCCCGAGGCGTCCTGCCGCCTTCCACCCTCCCGGGCCTCGGCTTATCCCCGCCCGTCACGCCCCGGCTTCTCCCGCTGCCCACCACCCCCCTCCTGCCCCCGCTCACTCACCAGCTCGCCCCAATGACGGATGCGGTTCCGTGGCACCCGTTTGATGGCCACCTGCAAGCCAAGGGGAGCAGCGGGTTGAGCTCGCCGCCCGCCCTGCCGAGCCCCATCCTCCTTCTCCTGCGCCCTCCTCCTCCTCCGCCCCCCTCCTCCTGCGCCCGCCGCCGGCCCCGCCACTCACCGGGGCGCCGTCCGAGAGCCGCGTCGCCGCGAAGACGCTGCCGAAGCCGCCGCGCCCCAGCAGCGAACCCACCCGGTAGCGCTCCGTCAGGCCCTGCTGCGCCTTCCCTGCCGGCGAGACGCGGCCGTCAGCGCTCGGCCCGGCTCCAGAAACGGCCCGCGGCCGCTCCTCAACCGCCCCGGGCCGGGTATCCCCAGATGTTGCCTCTTTCGAAGGGGACACCGGCGGCTCGGGGGCGGGGGCCGCGCTGCCGAGCGGAAGAGCTCGGACCGGGGAAGACGCCGCGGACGCGGCGGGAGCGGCCGCGCCGTCTGTGTCCTCGGCGGGTCCCGGGAGGAGCCGGGCCCGGGGCCGGAGTCGGAGGCGGGGCCGGGCCCGGGCCCGGGGCCGGGGCCGGAGTCGAAGCCGGGCCTGGGGCCGGGGCCGGAGTCGGGCCAGCCGGAGCCAGAGGCTGGCAATGCTGCCCAAGAGGCAGGCACTGATGCCCGCCCAGCAGCGCCACCGCCAGTACGGCAAGAGCCGGGCGGAGGCGAGACCGCGGCGGGACGCCCGGGGGCGGGGAGGGCGAAGCCCCGCCCGGGGCCGCGGGCGGGCCGGGCGCATGGCCCGGCCTGGCATGGGGAGAGGGGAGGCCGCGGAAGGGGCGGACGGGGTGGAGCACTGAAGGGAGAGCGGGACAGGGGATGCGGGACACTGGGAGAAGGAGAGGAGGAGCAGGAGAAGGAACGCGGAGGCTCTGGAGAACCGCTGCTTTTGTGTTGCTCTTCTGCTGCTGCCGCTGCTGCCGCTGCTGCTGCTGCCGCCGCTGCCGCTGAAGCGCTGGGAGCGTTTGTCCGCGTGTCCGTGTGTCTGTTGCCCGGGTGTCCGTTTTTCCCCCGCGCGCCCCGCGGCCGAGCCCCGCGCGCCCCGGGCCAGCACGGGCCGCTCCGCTCCGGGGCCGAAGCGGAGTCACGGAGCATCTCTTCCTCCCGCAGCCGCGCCAAACGCACCGTCTTGTTTAGCTTCTTCTTCACCAGATTGTAACTCTTCCTTGCGGCAGTCTTGCAACTTGCCCCTGCTGCTCGCTCGCCCCGCGCCGCGGTCTCTTGCTTACGAGCAAGCAAAGCGCTGTCCGCACCTTTTGCCTGGAGCAGAGCAAAGTGCTGAATGAGGCGCCTGCCAGCGCCAGGCAGAGGCAGCCCCGTGGGAGGGCAGAGCAGGACGTGAGGAGGGAGACGTGCAGCCCCTGCGGGGCGCAGCGCTGCTCCCCGGCCGCTCGGCGTGGGCAGTGGGAGCGGCGGGGCCGTGCCCGGCGCGGTGCCCTCGTCGCCAGGGCTGTTGCTATTTTCTTGTCCGGTTCCAGGTGAAAATCGGAGGCTGCCGATAGGAGGATTCAAATAAAAGAATGGAAACACTCTTTTTGCCGAGTTCTGATGCCAGTCCAATAGAGCAGCTCAGCTCTCAGCTGTCTGCCTCCTCCCTGCCAATCCAGCACTTTCAGCCGGGAGCAAAGGCCCTCTCTGCAAAGAAACTGCAGGCTGGTTTCCTTCTCCTGCTGTTCATTGACACAGGTAGAAAAGCAGACTAGTTTGGATGCTGAGTCTGTCCAAACAGACAGTGAACTTTGCCATGTGAAGCCAAGACACGGAGTCCTGAGCCCTGCGACAGTGTCATGGGAATCACCTTTGTTGCTTCTGCTGTCTACTGTCACTGCTGAGGGTGCAGTCCCATGGGAGCACATGCCCTGTCTCTAGAAGCCAGAGCCGAGCAATGCACTGGGCTCTAAAATCTTCCATTGGCAGGCTTCTGGCGTCTCCAGCATTGCTTTCAAAGCCAAACAGGGAGAAGGCAAACTGTGTGTAGCTAATGATACTGTAGAGTGTCTCAAACTTGCTAAGTCCTAGGTCTTCTAGGTAAGATCAGTTTGGAATGACTGTGGGGTAGAACTAGTGCAAGACAGAAAAGGGGAGCCTAGAAGGGAAGCAATTAATAGTATACGGGAACATCTTGGGCTGTTTCTTTCCGTTGCCATGTCACTTCTGGGAAGCTGTTTTGCTTTTGCAAGAATCTTGCCCACAGTGATGTCTGCTCTTTCCAAGACCCTTTCCTGGAGACCTTGCTCGAGCTCCTGTCACAAGATGTGCCATCACGTGCAGCTTCTCTTGGCTTGCCACACTGTGTGTGCAGCACGACTCTGGTCTGCAGCAAAGCAGGACCAAGGTTTTGAGAGCTTGACAACTTGTCCTTTCTCCTCCTGGTGGACTAGCGAGTTGTGCGGTGGGTAAGGTTTCCGTCCTTCCTGTTCTAGGCTAAGGAAACAGGAGGAGGGGGTAGCAGCAATTGTTAGGCTGGCTGAATGGAGAGAAAGAATCTCCGGAGCCTGCAGCCAGAAGTGGAGAGCTGTGGGCTAATCCTTCCAAGCTCTCAGTGGACATCTTGCAAGTGACCTGGAATGGGAGAATGGTCTGACAGAGGCAGTTGGTTTCTGAGTTCAGCGTAGATGCTTGCACATCTGGTGCGTTGGTGCGCAAATCAAGAGTACAATCGGTTCATGGGAAGCACCAGAAGAAGCTGGAGCTCTCCGAGCAGACGACTGGAAGAATCTGCAAAGGAGAAATGTGGGAAATGACTTGGTGTACCTTGCCTGGAAGAAGGGTAGTTTTTTTCTAATAATTCCTAATCCGTTCCCTTGGCTTCTGACTTTCTTAACAAGGCCGTTTGCATCCCCGATTCAGCACGAAGCGAGAGGCCCGGGCTCGCGGAAGTGCGCCAAAGATTCCTCCGCAGTGCCGCTCAGGTGGAAAGAGGAGCGGGGCGCCTGAGCAGCCTCCGGAGAAGCATCCCGCGAGGTGCGATTTGCGCCGTGCTGGGAGAGGAGGAGGGGGAGGAGGATGGGCCCTGCGTGGCAGCAGCAGCAAGTTTGGGCCGCAGGACATTGCGCCTGCACCGCTGCCCCCCAATGGGCGGGCGTGTCCCCGGGGCTGCGGCCCTGGCAGCGCGTCCGCTGAGCTGCCCACGCTGCGGGAGCTCCCCGGGCTGGGCTGGCCTTCCCGCTGGGACTGGGCAGCAGGCTGTGCTCTGACTGTGGTCAGCAGCAGCGGGACGTACCTCTGGACAGCCACGTCTCCTGCTGCTGGGAAGAAGCAATGAAGCGAGTGCAGAAGTTCTGCTTCCTCTTTCTCCCGGTGGAGTTTTTCGTTTCATTCCACACTCCAGAGGCAATTTCAGTGCTGGCCTCTGTCAGCTGATTGTATTTCAAGAGCACCAGCAACAGGGCTGTGTTTGAGCGCTGTGAATGTGGCCTGTATGGCTTTCATTCTCCTCGCCTTAGTGCTCAGGGGTGGTGGGCATTGCAGTATCTGCTGATCCTTATGCCTGCGACAAAAAGACTGACTTCGCTGTCGTGAAAGCACCGTGGACAGCCCTGCTTGAAAGCGGCAGTTGCAGTTTGGCTGAAAAATGCAGGTGGCAGCCGGAAGGGGTGCCACAGCAGCCGCGGGGTCCCAATTCACAAGGCAGAGGCAACAGCAGCCTCCTGACGGCGCATCACGGTGAATGAAAGGGTGCAGAAACCCGATCATTTCTTTCTCTGAACTTTGCTTCAGGAATGTACAGGCAGGCTCTGAGGAACCAGGGGTGTTTGTGGGGGACTGTTGTTGTGATCAAGAGATTCAATTGGAAAAAGAAGGTGTTATGCATTTTGAGTCTTGACTTCAGGGCTTAGTCAGAAAGACCCAGTAGAGTAAGAAAACACCGGGAACTTGCAACTGGGAGAACACAGAGCGTTTAGTTAGAAAGCAAGGACTATTCAGTCAAGGCAGGAGAGATGGAACAAAGTTTTTAAAAATGTAACAAGTAGCAGGTGCACAATAGTTTGCAGAAAGAAGTATTACACAAGCATTTATCTTTGGGAGAAAAGTCTGGTGTTGCTGTTAGGGAATTGATCACGACTATTATTGGTTAGCAAGCTTATGAACAATTTTACTATTGGCTATCCAGGCTCACACTATTCTAACCCGATGGTGAAAAGATTATAAAAGCTATCGACACTTTTAATAAACGCCTCTGGTTATAGCCCGACTGGCGACCGCATTTCTTTGATGCGTTGCACAAGCAACGTGACCGACACTTTCACTCTCCGCGCTCGTTCCGCAGCCACGGGTACAAAGACATTATGGGAACCCTTGTGCAGACAGAGCCTTCTATCCCTGTAGAAGGGAGCGCGGCGGGTGGGGGCCGTTGGCGGGCAGCGAGCCCCGGGCAGCAGGCGAGATCCGGCTCCGCACCTGCCGGGCCCTGCTAAGGCTCAATGCCGGCTCCTCTGCAACAGCAAAGACCTTCAGCCTTGTCACTGCCCAGAGGGGCAGTGCCGGCCCGGCCGCACAGCTCGTTTTCCCCACAAGTTGCAGGAGGTGAGAAGGCAACACTTGCAAACACTGACTGCGAGCCGCAGCGCCGGCTGCGCACCATTAACCTCAGCTCTGGGACCACTGTCTGCCCCAAGCTCCGGGGGATGCGGTGGGAGCCCTGCTGGGCTCCGCCCTGGGGCCATCCTCCAGTGCCAGCTGCAAACAGGGAGCATTTAGTTGCCACCAAGAGCCCAGCCACGCGTGGAGGGGAGCTGGTGCAGGTGCGGCCTGCGCTGCTGCCTGCTGTGCTCTGGGGCTGCTGCTCCCCGCAGAGGGAACTGCACTGGCGTGCCAGAGGAGACAAAGAAGCTTCAGCTTAAGCCGAACTGAGCTGGGTGGCTGGGCTGGCAGGAGTGGGGAGGGTCAAGGGCATTCACAGAGCTCATCCTGCTGCAAGGACGAGGAAAAGTGGCCGTGGGAAGCTAACAGTGAGGAGAGCTGAGGCCTGGAGGGCAGCTCTTGAATGACACTCAGGTCTCACCGGACCTCTGAGACATTGCTGCTCTTCTGCCAGTGACAGGATGAGTCCCTAAACCTGGGGCTCGCTCCTCCTCGTCGTGGTCAGGGGCATCAAGGAAGGCTACAGTGCGACAGAGACTGCCCTGAGCTGGCAACTCACTGGGGGAAAAGAGGGTGGGAGCACTTGTGAAGTAAAAGGCAGGTGGGGCAGAGAACTGTTCAGAGAAGGGCTGAGCTAAAGCTTGAGCAAGCTGAGAAATGTCATTTGGGGTCATCCCACATTGATTTCATTTCACAAGTTATTGAACAAGTTTATTTGGGGCGGGGGGGTGGTGTCATGTTTTCCCCTGGAGGCGTGCACTCTGCAGGCTTGAGCTGCGTTGCCAAAATGCTCGGGCACGTCTCTGCTGCAGCTCACACCGGTTCTTCTTTGGCTTCTTCCGGCCCGGTGCTGAGCCGCAGCAGAGCCCTGGCGGAGCCCAGAGCAGCCTCAGCATCCACAGAGCCCGGCTGCAAGGAGAGAAAGCAGAAACCGCCCGTCACTTGAAGGCTGCTGTCCCCCTTGTCCCAGCCGCCCGCGGTGCCCAGGCCGCGCTGGCCGTGCTCAGAGCGGTGCCCGAAGCCGCCCGTCCCTGCTGCCTCTGGCAGGAGAGCAGGATGGCAGGACACGTGCCACCGCCCGCAGCCAGCCGTGGCAGATCCACCTCCTCAGCAGCTGCCCAGAGCGGGATGCTCCTGTGCTCGCTGCCATCTCCCAAAAGCCCTTATCCCAGCCGTGCCAAGAAGACGGGGACCCACCACACGCCACCCGCCGCCGGAAGAAAAGCTGCTCCCAAGCCGTGTCCTCGGCCTTCTCCAAGGCCACGTGCCATCCACGCCGCAGCTGGTCCCAAGCGCTTCCCGATCCAGACTGGACACCACCTACAACGCTTCCTTGAAGAAAAACAAACAACAAATTAATGAAAAGGGATTACAGACAAAAAGGAGAAACAAGAAAAAAGGTCAAAAATCTTCTCTCTGTCGGGGGCCTGAGGAAGGCCCAACCTTCCCTACGTGCTGGGGAAAAACCCACCCACGGGCGAGGGAAGCCCACGCTTTCTCCCTTCCCCCCTGCACTGCCCCCCAACAGGCACGGCGAGCCCAAAGCAAACAAGGGGAGTGGAGCAGCCCGAGCCCTTCCTTTCCCGCAAAACAAAGCAGCCCGTGCACAGCTCCTGGAGTGCCACCTCTGCTCCTGCCTGCCATGGGGGCTTGTTTGTGTCGGGCTGGCTGCCCCAGCCCCAGCCCCAGCCCGGGGAACAGTGGGTGGTGGGGGCTGTTGGCAGGGCCAGGGGCCGACTCCCATTTCGTAAGCACCCCAGCCCATCCCGCCCGCCCCGCCGAAAAGCAGCTTGGCAGCCGGCTGAAGAATTAGTTGCATCCACCCCAGCAAAGGGGGGAGCCTTTGCTTCCCGGCCAGGCCGTGCAATGCCCAAATCTGGGAGCATCCCCCTGGGTGTGGACTCATCTGTAAATTCGCTGTGGAGCCTGGCTTTGAAGAAGGTGCCAGAATCGAAGCCCATCATCTTCAGCTTGCCGGTGGCCAGGTCGAGGAAGAGCTTGTCATCCCTGACGTCGTCCTCCACGTCTCCAGACGCAGCAGCCCCACCTGGTACAGCTTCTCCAGGGGCTCCTTCTTCCCTGCGGCTGAGAGCAGGCTGTCAGTGCCCCGCCCAGGGCCCCGGCTGTCAGTGAAGCAGGACAAGCAAAAGCAGCTTGCACGGCGGCCACCAGTGCTGGGAAGAGCAGCTCAGCTCCAGCACAAGGGCTGCGTGTTCCCATCTGACGACCCCTGCGCAGCGATACAGGCAGGGCAAAAAAGCCTGCGCTTCTTGGCTTCTTCTTGCCAAGGCACGTGTGGAGCTGTAACTTACCGGCTCCCTGGATCAAAGTGTGCCTGTGGCTCTCTCCCTTCTTCTATGGATGGTGAATATCCTGCAGCCAAGGATCACACGACAGGTCTTCTAATGAGGGCCTGTCCAAGGAGTGCAGGGACAGACACCATCTGATGAGTTCCTTGCAGTCTGCGGGGAGAAACCAGAAAGCGCCGGTCAGTTGCAGAAGGCTCCTGTCCGCTTTGCCCCACTATTGCCATGCCCAGGCCATGCCATGGGGGCTCCGAGCTGTGCCTGAACTTTCCCGTCCATCCTTTGTTTTGGAGGAGAGCAGGAGAGCGGGGCATGTGCCACCTCCTCGGCAGCTGCCAGAGCGGGATGCTCATGAGCCCGCTGCTGTCTCCCAGCACTGCTATTCCCCCCGTACCTTGAGAGAGCCGTTGTGGGAGCGACAGCTGGCCCCAGCTGATGTTCCGGCCCTTCAGGAACGGGTGCTGCCCGCAGACCATCTGGTGCAGCACGATGCCCAGGGACCAGACGGTAGCTGCCTCGCCGTAGTACCAGCCAAAGTGGTTCCATTCCGGGGGGCTGTACGATGGTGTTCCTACGGAACAGAGAGGCAGTTCATTAGGGGGATGCTGCCTGCTCCCGGAGCCTCGGCCCAGCATCCCTGGGCACGCGGGGGCCGCACCAGTGGCACGCGGCGTGACCCGCTGCCCTCTCGCCAGCGCCTGTGACTTGTGGACAAACTGGGGGTTGTAAAAGAAGCCACCGGTGTCGCAAGAGGGCAGCGGAAGCCCTGGCAAGGCCCGAGCATTCCAGGCAAAGGGAAAACCTGCTCAGTGCCGGGGGGGGGGGGGCGGGGGGAAACTATGCCTTCACCCTGCCTGCCTGCATTGCCCCCCAAAACATTCTGAAGCCAAGGCAAGCAAGGCGAGCTGAGCAGTCCAAGCCCTTTCTCGCCTGCACACCAAACCGGCGGGTGCACAGCTTCTGGGCCCCCCGTCTCTGCTATCCCCACCCACGGGTGTGTTTTTGTCACGCTGGCTGCCCCAGCCCCAGCGCCAGTCCTGGGCAGAGTGGCTGGCGAAGGCTGCCAGCAGCGCTGGAAGATGGCCCCCCGGCCACCCACACTCAAAAGCAACTGGGCTGAACACTCGGTCGTGGCATCAAAAGGGAGAATCCCCGCTGCCACAGCCAGGTTGGGCCGCGAGATGCCGGCACCGGGAGCCTACCCCGGCGGGGACTCACCTGCAAAGCGGGTGTAGGCTGTGTCTTGCAGGTGGGTGCCGCAGCCAAAGTCGATCAATTTCGCCTGGCCGGTGGCCAGGTCAACCAGGATGTTCTCTGGTTTCAGGTCCCTGTGAAGGACCCCGCAGCTGGTGCAGTGCCGCACGGCCTCCAGGACCTGGCGGAACAGCTCCCGTGCCACCTCCTCTGACAGGAAGCCCCGCTCTCGAATAAAATGAAGCAGGTCCTGAGAGTGCTCCGGCCGCTCCATCACCAGCACCACGTTGTTGGGGAGCACGAGCCACTCGAGGAGCTGCACCACACCAGGGAAGCCGGTGGACACCTTGTCCAGCAGCACGATCTCGAGTGGTGCGCTGGTGCCGTTGGGCTGCGGGAGGAGCACGATGCCGTCAGTGGGGCTGGTGCCGTGCCAGGGCTCGCGAAGGCCCTCGCCCAGCCCGGGATGCTCTGCGCCCTCCGCTGCCCCCACGCCCGCTCTCCCCCGAGGCGTCCTGCCGCCTTCCACCCTCCCGGGCCTCGGCTTATCCCCGCCCGTCACGCCCCGGCTTCTCCCGCTGCCCACCACCCCCCTCCTGCCCCCGCTCACTCACCAGCTCGCCCCAATGACGGATGCGGTTCCGTGGCACCCGTTTGATGGCCACCTGCAAGCCAAGGGGAGCAGCGGGTTGAGCTCGCCGCCCGCCCTGCCGAGCCCCATCCTCCTTCTCCTGCGCCCTCCTCCTCCTCCGCCCCCCTCCTCCTGCGCCCGCCGCCGGCCCCGCCACTCACCGGGGCGCCGTCCGAGAGCCGCGTCGCCGCGAAGACGCTGCCGAAGCCGCCGCGCCCCAGCAGCGAACCCACCCGGTAGCGCTCCGTCAGGCCCTGCTGCGCCTTCCCTGCCGGCGAGACGCGGCCGTCAGCGCTCGGCCCGGCTCCAGAAACGGCCCGCGGCCGCTCCTCAACCGCCCCGGGCCGGGTATCCCCAGATGTTGCCTCTTTCGAAGGGGACACCGGCGGCTCGGGGGCGGGGGCCGCGCTGCCGAGCGGAAGAGCTCGGACCGGGGAAGACGCCGCGGACGCGGCGGGAGCGGCCGCGCCGTCTGTGTCCTCGGCGGGTCCCGGGAGGAGCCGGGCCCGGGGCCGGAGTCGGAGGCGGGGCCGGGCCCGGGCCCGGGGCCGGGGCCGGAGTCGAAGCCGGGCCTGGGGCCGGGGCCGGAGTCGGGCCAGCCGGAGCCAGAGGCTGGCAATGCTGCCCAAGAGGCAGGCACTGATGCCCGCCCAGCAGCGCCACCGCCAGTACGGCAAGAGCCGGGCGGAGGCGAGACCGCGGCGGGACGCCCGGGGGCGGGGAGGGCGAAGCCCCGCCCGGGGCCGCGGGCGGGCCGGGCGCATGGCCCGGCCTGGCATGGGGAGAGGGGAGGCCGCGGAAGGGGCGGACGGGGTGGAGCACTGAAGGGAGAGCGGGACAGGGGATGCGGGACACTGGGAGAAGGAGAGGAGGAGCAGGAGAAGGAACGCGGAGGCTCTGGAGAACCGCTGCTTTTGTGTTGCTCTTCTGCTGCTGCCGCTGCTGCCGCTGCTGCTGCTGCCGCCGCTGCCGCTGAAGCGCTGGGAGCGTTTGTCCGCGTGTCCGTGTGTCTGTTGCCCGGGTGTCCGTTTTTCCCCCGCGCGCCCCGCGGCCGAGCCCCGCGCGCCCCGGGCCAGCACGGGCCGCTCCGCTCCGGGGCCGAAGCGGAGTCACGGAGCATCTCTTCCTCCCGCAGCCGCGCCAAACGCACCGTCTTGTTTAGCTTCTTCTTCACCAGATTGTAACTCTTCCTTGCGGCAGTCTTGCAACTTGCCCCTGCTGCTCGCTCGCCCCGCGCCGCGGTCTCTTGCTTACGAGCAAGCAAAGCGCTGTCCGCACCTTTTGCCTGGAGCAGAGCAAAGTGCTGAATGAGGCGCCTGCCAGCGCCAGGCAGAGGCAGCCCCGTGGGAGGGCAGAGCAGGACGTGAGGAGGGAGACGTGCAGCCCCTGCGGGGCGCAGCGCTGCTCCCCGGCCGCTCGGCGTGGGCAGTGGGAGCGGCGGGGCCGTGCCCGGCGCGGTGCCCTCGTCGCCAGGGCTGTTGCTATTTTCTTGTCCGGTTCCAGGTGAAAATCGGAGGCTGCCGATAGGAGGATTCAAATAAAAGAATGGAAACACTCTTTTTGCCGAGTTCTGATGCCAGTCCAATAGAGCAGCTCAGCTCTCAGCTGTCTGCCTCCTCCCTGCCAATCCAGCACTTTCAGCCGGGAGCAAAGGCCCTCTCTGCAAAGAAACTGCAGGCTGGTTTCCTTCTCCTGCTGTTCATTGACACAGGTAGAAAAGCAGACTAGTTTGGATGCTGAGTCTGTCCAAACAGACAGTGAACTTTGCCATGTGAAGCCAAGACACGGAGTCCTGAGCCCTGCGACAGTGTCATGGGAATCACCTTTGTTGCTTCTGCTGTCTACTGTCACTGCTGAGGGTGCAGTCCCATGGGAGCACATGCCCTGTCTCTAGAAGCCAGAGCCGAGCAATGCACTGGGCTCTAAAATCTTCCATTGGCAGGCTTCTGGCGTCTCCAGCATTGCTTTCAAAGCCAAACAGGGAGAAGGCAAACTGTGTGTAGCTAATGATACTGTAGAGTGTCTCAAACTTGCTAAGTCCTAGGTCTTCTAGGTAAGATCAGTTTGGAATGACTGTGGGGTAGAACTAGTGCAAGACAGAAAAGGGGAGCCTAGAAGGGAAGCAATTCATAGTATACGGGAACATCTTGGGCTGTTTCTTTCCGTTGCCATGTCACTTCTGGGAAGCTGTTTTGCTTTTGCAAGAATCTTGCCCACAGTGATGTCTGCTCTTTCCAAGACCCTTTCCTGGAGACCTTGCTCGAGCTCCTGTCACAAGATGTGCCATCACGTGCAGCTTCTCTTGGCTTGCCACACTGTGTGTGCAGCACGACTCTGGTCTGCAGCAAAGCAGGACCAAGGTTTTGAGAGCTTGACAACTTGTCCTTTCTCCTCCTGGTGGACTAGCGAGTTGTGCGGTGGGTAAGGTTTCCGTCCTTCCTGTTCTAGGCTAAGGAAACAGGAGGAGGGGGTAGCAGCAATTGTTAGGCTGGCTGAATGGAGAGAAAGAATCTCCGGAGCCTGCAGCCAGAAGTGGAGAGCTGTGGGCTAATCCTTCCAAGCTCTCAGTGGACATCTTGCAAGTGACCTGGAATGGGAGAATGGTCTGACAGAGGCAGTTGGTTTCTGAGTTCAGCGTAGATGCTTGCACATCTGGTGCGTTGGTGCGCAAATCAAGAGTACAATCGGTTCATGGGAAGCACCAGAAGAAGCTGGAGCTCTCCGAGCAGACGACTGGAAGAATCTGCAAAGGAGAAATGTGGGAAATGACTTGGTGTACCTTGCCTGGAAGAAGGGTAGTTTTTTTCTAATAATTCCTAATCCGTTCCCTTGGCTTCTGACTTTCTTAACAAGGCCGTTTGCATCCCCGATTCAGCACGAAGCGAGAGGCCCGGGCTCGCGGAAGTGCGCCAAAGATTCCTCCGCAGTGCCGCTCAGGTGGAAAGAGGAGCGGGGCGCCTGAGCAGCCTCCGGAGAAGCATCCCGCGAGGTGCGATTTGCGCCGTGCTGGGAGAGGAGGAGGGGGAGGAGGATGGGCCCTGCGTGGCAGCAGCAGCAAGTTTGGGCCGCAGGACATTGCGCCTGCACCGCTGCCCCCCAATGGGCGGGCGTGTCCCCGGGGCTGCGGCCCTGGCAGCGCGTCCGCTGAGCTGCCCACGCTGCGGGAGCTCCCCGGGCTGGGCTGGCCTTCCCGCTGGGACTGGGCAGCAGGCTGTGCTCTGACTGTGGTCAGCAGCAGCGGGACGTACCTCTGGACAGCCACGTCTCCTGCTGCTGGGAAGAAGCAATGAAGCGAGTGCAGAAGTTCTGCTTCCTCTTTCTCCCGGTGGAGTTTTTCGTTTCATTCCACACTCCAGAGGCAATTTCAGTGCTGGCCTCTGTCAGCTGATTGTATTTCAAGAGCACCAGCAACAGGGCTGTGTTTGAGCGCTGTGAATGTGGCCTGTATGGCTTTCATTCTCCTCGCCTTAGTGCTCAGGGGTGGTGGGCATTGCAGTATCTGCTGATCCTTATGCCTGCGACAAAAAGACTGACTTCGCTGTCGTGAAAGCACCGTGGACAGCCCTGCTTGAAAGCGGCAGTTGCAGTTTGGCTGAAAAATGCAGGTGGCAGCCGGAAGGGGTGCCACAGCAGCCGCGGGGTCCCAATTCACAAGGCAGAGGCAACAGCAGCCTCCTGACGGCGCATCACGGTGAATGAAAGGGTGCAGAAACCCGATCATTTCTTTCTCTGAACTTTGCTTCAGGAATGTACAGGCAGGCTCTGAGGAACCAGGGGTGTTTGTGGGGGACTGTTGTTGTGATCAAGAGATTCAATTGGAAAAAGAAGGTGTTATGCATTTTGAGTCTTGACTTCAGGGCTTAGTCAGAAAGACCCAGTAGAGTAAGAAAACACCGGGAACTTGCAACTGGGAGAACACAGAGCGTTTAGTTAGAAAGCAAGGACTATTCAGTCAAGGCAGGAGAGATGGAACAAAGTTTTTAAAAATGTAACAAGTAGCAGGTGCACAATAGTTTGCAGAAAGAAGTATTACACAAGCATTTATCTTTGGGAGAAAAGTCTGGTGTTGCTGTTAGGGAATTGATCACGACTATTATTGGTTAGCAAGCTTATGAACAATTTTACTATTGGCTATCCAGGCTCACACTATTCTAACCCGATGGTGAAAAGATTATAAAAGCTATCGACACTTTTAATAAACGCCTCTGGTTATAGCCCGACTGGCGACCGCATTTCTTTGATGCGTTGCACAAGCAACGTGACCGACACTTTCACTCTCCGCGCTCGTTCCGCAGCCACGGGTACAAAGACATTATGGGAACCCTTGTGCAGACAGAGCCTTCTATCCCTGTAGAAGGGAGCGCGGCGGGTGGGGGCCGTTGGCGGGCAGCGAGCCCCGGGCAGCAGGCGAGATCCGGCTCCGCACCTGCCGGGCCCTGCTAAGGCTCAATGCCGGCTCCTCTGCAACAGCAAAGGCCTTCAGCCTTGTCACTGCCCAGAGGGGCAGTGCCGGCCCGGCCGCACAGCTCGTTTTCCCCACAAGTTGCAGGAGGTGAGAAGGCAACACTTGCAAACACTGACTGCGAGCCGCAGCGCCGGCTGCGCACCATTAACCTCAGCTCTGGGACCACTGTCTGCCCCAAGCTCCGGGGGATGCGGTGGGAGCCCTGCTGGGCTCCGCCCTGGGGCCATCCTCCAGTGCCAGCTGCAAACAGGGAGCATTTAGTTGCCACCAAGAGCCCAGCCACGCGTGGAGGGGAGCTGGTGCAGGTGCGGCCTGCGCTGCTGCCTGCTGTGCTCTGGGGCTGCTGCTCCCCGCAGAGGGAACTGCACTGGCGTGCCAGAGGAGACAAAGAAGCTTCAGCTTAAGCCGAACTGAGCTGGGTGGCTGGGCTGGCAGGAGTGGGGAGGGTCAAGGGCATTCACAGAGCTCATCCTGCTGCAAGGACGAGGAAAAGTGGCCGTGGGAAGCTAACAGTGAGGAGAGCTGAGGCCTGGAGGGCAGCTCTTGAATGACACTCAGGTCTCACCGGACCTCTGAGACATTGCTGCTCTTCTGCCAGTGACAGGATGAGTCCCTAAACCTGGGGCTCGCTCCTCCTCGTCGTGGTCAGGGGCATCAAGGAAGGCTACAGTGCGACAGAGACTGCCCTGAGCTGGCAACTCACTGGGGGAAAAGAGGGTGGGAGCACTTGTGAAGTAAAAGGCAGGTGGGGCAGAGAACTGTTCAGAGAAGGGCTGAGCTAAAGCTTGAGCAAGCTGAGAAATGTCATTTGGGGTCATCCCACATTGATTTCATTTCACAAGTTATTGAACAAGTTTATTTGGGGCGGGGGGGTGGTGTCATGTTTTCCCCTGGAGGCGTGCACTCTGCAGGCTTGAGCTGCGTTGCCAAAATGCTCGGGCACGTCTCTGCTGCAGCTCACACCGGTTCTTCTTTGGCTTCTTCCGGCCCGGTGCTGAGCCGCAGCAGAGCCCTGGCGGAGCCCAGAGCAGCCTCAGCATCCACAGAGCCCGGCTGCAAGGAGAGAAAGCAGAAACCGCCCGTCACTTGAAGGCTGCTGTCCCCCTTGTCCCAGCCGCCCGCGGTGCCCAGGCCGCGCTGGCCGTGCTCAGAGCGGTGCCCGAAGCCGCCCGTCCCTGCTGCCTCTGGCAGGAGAGCAGGATGGCAGGACACGTGCCACCGCCCGCAGCCAGCCGTGGCAGATCCACCTCCTCAGCAGCTGCCCAGAGCGGGATGCTCCTGTGCTCGCTGCCATCTCCCAAAAGCCCTTATCCCAGCCGTGCCAAGAAGACGGGGACCCACCACACGCCACCCGCCGCCGGAAGAAAAGCTGCTCCCAAGCCGTGTCCTCGGCCTTCTCCAAGGCCACGTGCCATCCACGCCGCAGCTGGTCCCAAGCGCTTCCCGATCCAGACTGGACACCACCTACAACGCTTCCTTGAAGAAAAACAAACAACAAATTAATGAAAAGGGATTACAGACAAAAAGGAGAAACAAGAAAAAAGGTCAAAAATCTTCTCTCTGTCGGGGGCCTGAGGAAGGCCCAACCTTCCCTACGTGCTGGGGAAAAACCCACCCACGGGCGAGGGAAGCCCACGCTTTCTCCCTTCCCCCCTGCACTGCCCCCCAACAGGCACGGCGAGCCCAAAGCAAACAAGGGGAGTGGAGCAGCCCGAGCCCTTCCTTTCCCGCAAAACAAAGCAGCCCGTGCACAGCTCCTGGAGTGCCACCTCTGCTCCTGCCATGGGGGCTTGTTTGTGTCGGGCTGGCTGCCCCAGCCCCAGCCCCAGCCCGGGGAACAGTGGGTGGTGGGGGCTGTTGGCAGGGCCAGGGGCCGACTCCCATTTCGTAAGCACCCCAGCCCATCCCGCCCGCCCCGCCGAAAAGCAGCTTGGCAGCCGGCTGAAGAATTAGTTGCATCCACCCCAGCAAAGGGGGGAGCCTTTGCTTCCCGGCCAGGCCGTGCAATGCCCAAATCTGGGAGCATCCCCCTGGGTGTGGACTCATCTGTAAATTCGCTGTGGAGCCTGGCTTTGAAGAAGGTGCCAGAATCGAAGCCCATCATCTTCAGCTTGCCGGTGGCCAGGTCGAGGAAGAGCTTGTCATCCCTGACGTCGTCCTCCACGTCTCCAGACGCAGCAGCCCCACCTGGTACAGCTTCTCCAGGGGCTCCTTCTTCCCTGCGGCTGAGAGCAGGCTGTCAGTGCCCCGCCCAGGGCCCCGGCTGTCAGTGAAGCAGGACAAGCAAAAGCAGCTTGCACGGCGGCCACCAGTGCTGGGAAGAGCAGCTCAGCTCCAGCACAAGGGCTGCGTGTTCCCATCTGACGACCCCTGCGCAGCGATACAGGCAGGGCAAAAAAGCCTGCGCTTCTTGGCTTCTTCTTGCCAAGGCACGTGTGGAGCTGTAACTTACCGGCTCCCTGGATCAAAGTGTGCCTGTGGCTCTCTCCCTTCTTCTATGGATGGTGAATATCCTGCAGCCAAGGATCACACGACAGGTCTTCTAATGAGGGCCTGTCCAAGGAGTGCAGGGACAGACACCATCTGATGAGTTCCTTGCAGTCTGCGGGGAGAAACCAGAAAGCGCCGGTCAGTTGCAGAAGGCTCCTGTCCGCTTTGCCCCACTATTGCCATGCCCAGGCCATGCCATGGGGGCTCCGAGCTGTGCCTGAACTTTCCCGTCCATCCTTTGTTTTGGAGGAGAGCAGGAGAGCGGGGCATGTGCCACCTCCTCGGCAGCTGCCAGAGCGGGATGCTCATGAGCCCGCTGCTGTCTCCCAGCACTGCTATTCCCCCCGTACCTTGAGAGAGCCGTTGTGGGAGCGACAGCTGGCCCCAGCTGATGTTCCGGCCCTTCGGGAACGGGTGCTGCCCGCAGACCATCTGGTGCAGCACGATGCCCAGGGACCAGACGGTAGCTGCCTCGCCGTAGTACCAGCCAAAGTGGTTCCATTCCGGGGGGCTGTACGATGGTGTTCCTACGGAACAGAGAGGCAGTTCATTAGGGGGATGCTGCCTGCTCCCGGAGCCTCGCCCCAGCATCCCTGGGCACGCGGGGGCCGCACCAGTGGCACGCGGCGTGACCCGCTGCCCTCTCGCCAGCGCCTGTGACTTGTGGACAAACTGGGGGTTGTAAAAGAAGCCACCGGTGTCGCAAGAGGGCAGCGGAAGCCCTGGCAAGGCCCGAGCATTCCAGGCAAAGGGAAAACCTGCTCAGTGCCGGGGGGGGGGGGGGGGGGGGAAACTATGCCTTCACCCTGCCTGCCTGCATTGCCCCCCAAAACATTCTGAAGCCAAGGCAAGCAAGGCGAGCTGAGCAGTCCAAGCCCTTTCTCGCCTGCACACCAAACCGGCGGGTGCACAGCTTCTGGGCCCCCCGTCTCTGCTATCCCCACCCACGGGTGTGTTTTTGTCACGCTGGCTGCCCCAGCCCCAGCGCCAGTCCTGGGCAGAGTGGCTGGCGAAGGCTGCCAGCAGCGCTGGAAGATGGCCCCCCGGCCACCCACACTCAAAAGCAACTGGGCTGAACACTCGGTCGTGGCATCAAAAGGGAGAATCCCCGCTGCCACAGCCAGGTTGGGCCGCGAGATGCCGGCACCGGGAGCCTACCCCGGCGGGGACTCACCTGCAAAGCGGGTGTAGGCTGTGTCTTGCAGGTGGGTGCCGCAGCCAAAGTCGATCAATTTCGCCTGGCCGGTGGCCAGGTCAACCAGGATGTTCTCTGGTTTCAGGTCCCTGTGAAGGACCCCGCAGCTGGTGCAGTGCCGCACGGCCTCCAGGACCTGGCGGAACAGCTCCCGTGCCACCTCCTCTGACAGGAAGCCCCGCTCTCGAATAAAATGAAGCAGGTCCTGAGAGTGCTCCGGCCGCTCCATCACCAGCACCACGTTGTTGGGGAGCACGAGCCACTCGAGGAGCTGCACCACACCAGGGAAGCCGGTGGACACCTTGTCCAGCAGCACGATCTCGAGTGGTGCGCTGGTGCCGTTGGGCTGCGGGAGGAGCACGATGCCGTCAGTGGGGCTGGTGCCGTGCCAGGGCTCGCGAAGGCCCTCGCCCAGCCCGGGATGCTCTGCGCCCTCCGCTGCCCCCACGCCCGCTCTCCCCCGAGGCGTCCTGCCGCCTTCCACCCTCCCGGGCCTCGGCTTATCCCCGCCCGTCACGCCCCGGCTTCTCCCGCTGCCCACCACCCCCCTCCTGCCCCCGCTCACTCACCAGCTCGCCCCAATGACGGATGCGGTTCCGTGGCACCCGTTTGATGGCCACCTGCAAGCCAAGGGGAGCAGCGGGTTGAGCTCGCCGCCCGCCCTGCCGAGCCCCATCCTCCTTCTCCTGCGCCCTCCTCCTCCTCCGCCCCCCTCCTCCTGCGCCCGCCGCCGGCCCCGCCACTCACCGGGGCGCCGTCCGAGAGCCGCGTCGCCGCGAAGACGCTGCCGAAGCCGCCGCGCCCCAGCAGCGAACCCACCCGGTAGCGCTCCGTCAGGCCCTGCTGCGCCTTCCCTGCCGGCGAGACGCGGCCGTCAGCGCTCGGCCCGGCTCCAGAAACGGCCCGCGGCCGCTCCTCAACCGCCCCGGGCCGGGTATCCCCAGATGTTGCCTCTTTCGAAGGGGACACCGGCGGCTCGGGGGCGGGGGCCGCGCTGCCGAGCGGAAGAGCTCGGACCGGGGAAGACGCCGCGGACGCGGCGGGAGCGGCCGCGCCGTCTGTGTCCTCGGCGGGTCCCGGGAGGAGCCGGGCCCGGGGCCGGAGTCGGAGGCGGGGCCGGGCCCGGGCCCGGGGCCGGGGCCGGAGTCGAAGCCGGGCCTGGGGCCGGGGCCGGAGTCGGGCCAGCCGGAGCCAGAGGCTGGCAATGCTGCCCAAGAGGCAGGCACTGATGCCCGCCCAGCAGCGCCACCGCCAGTACGGCAAGAGCCGGGCGGAGGCGAGACCGCGGCGGGACGCCCGGGGGCGGGGAGGGCGAAGCCCCGCCCGGGGCCGCGGGCGGGCCGGGCGCATGGCCCGGCCTGGCATGGGGAGAGGGGAGGCCGCGGAAGGGGCGGACGGGGTGGAGCACTGAAGGGAGAGCGGGACAGGGGATGCGGGACACTGGGAGAAGGAGAGGAGGAGCAGGAGAAGGAACGCGGAGGCTCTGGAGAACCGCTGCTTTTGTGTTGCTCTTCTGCTGCTGCCGCTGCTGCCGCTGCTGCTGCTGCCGCCGCTGCCGCTGAAGCGCTGGGAGCGTTTGTCCGCGTGTCCGTGTGTCTGTTGCCCGGGTGTCCGTTTTTCCCCCGCGCGCCCCGCGGCCGAGCCCCGCGCGCCCCGGGCCAGCACGGGCCGCTCCGCTCCGGGGCCGAAGCGGAGTCACGGAGCATCTCTTCCTCCCGCAGCCGCGCCAAACGCACCGTCTTGTTTAGCTTCTTCTTCACCAGATTGTAACTCTTCCTTGCGGCAGTCTTGCAACTTGCCCCTGCTGCTCGCTCGCCCCGCGCCGCGGTCTCTTGCTTACGAGCAAGCAAAGCGCTGTCCGCACCTTTTGCCTGGAGCAGAGCAAAGTGCTGAATGAGGCGCCTGCCAGCGCCAGGCAGAGGCAGCCCCGTGGGAGGGCAGAGCAGGACGTGAGGAGGGAGACGTGCAGCCCCTGCGGGGCGCAGCGCTGCTCCCCGGCCGCTCGGCGTGGGCAGTGGGAGCGGCGGGGCCGTGCCCGGCGCGGTGCCCTCGTCGCCAGGGCTGTTGCTATTTTCTTGTCCGGTTCCAGGTGAAAATCGGAGGCTGCCGATAGGAGGATTCAAATAAAAGAATGGAAACACTCTTTTTGCCGAGTTCTGATGCCAGTCCAATAGAGCAGCTCAGCTCTCAGCTGTCTGCCTCCTCCCTGCCAATCCAGCACTTTCAGCCGGGAGCAAAGGCCCTCTCTGCAAAGAAACTGCAGGCTGGTTTCCTTCTCCTGCTGTTCATTGACACAGGTAGAAAAGCAGACTAGTTTGGATGCTGAGTCTGTCCAAACAGACAGTGAACTTTGCCATGTGAAGCCAAGACACGGAGTCCTGAGCCCTGCGACAGTGTCATGGGAATCACCTTTGTTGCTTCTGCTGTCTACTGTCACTGCTGAGGGTGCAGTCCCATGGGAGCACATGCCCTGTCTCTAGAAGCCAGAGCCGAGCAATGCACTGGGCTCTAAAATCTTCCATTGGCAGGCTTCTGGCGTCTCCAGCATTGCTTTCAAAGCCAAACAGGGAGAAGGCAAACTGTGTGTAGCTAATGATACTGTAGAGTGTCTCAAACTTGCTAAGTCCTAGGTCTTCTAGGTAAGATCAGTTTGGAATGACTGTGGGGTAGAACTAGTGCAAGACAGAAAAGGGGAGCCTAGAAGGGAAGCAATTAATAGTATACGGGAACATCTTGGGCTGTTTCTTTCCGTTGCCATGTCACTTCTGGGAAGCTGTTTTGCTTTTGCAAGAATCTTGCCCACAGTGATGTCTGCTCTTTCCAAGACCCTTTCCTGGAGACCTTGCTCGAGCTCCTGTCACAAGATGTGCCATCACGTGCAGCTTCTCTTGGCTTGCCACACTGTGTGTGCAGCACGACTCTGGTCTGCAGCAAAGCAGGACCAAGGTTTTGAGAGCTTGACAACTTGTCCTTTCTCCTCCTGGTGGACTAGCGAGTTGTGCGGTGGGTAAGGTTTCCGTCCTTCCTGTTCTAGGCTAAGGAAACAGGAGGAGGGGGTAGCAGCAATTGTTAGGCTGGCTGAATGGAGAGAAAGAATCTCCGGAGCCTGCAG
This sequence comes from Coloeus monedula, assembly GCF_965178545.1. Lineage (NCBI taxonomy): Eukaryota > Metazoa > Chordata > Aves > Passeriformes > Corvidae > Coloeus > Coloeus monedula. The sequence goes on along the minus strand of NW_028120805.1, from coordinate 17,781 downwards.
CCAGAAGTGGAGAGCTGTGGGCTAATCCTTCCAAGCTCTCAGTGGACATCTTGCAAGTGACCTGGAATGGGAGAATGGTCTGACAGAGGCAGTTGGTTTCTGAGTTCAGCGTAGATGCTTGCACATCTGGTGCGTTGGTGCGCAAATCAAGAGTACAATCGGTTCATGGGAAGCACCAGAAGAAGCTGGAGCTCTCCGAGCAGACGACTGGAAGAATCTGCAAAGGAGAAATGTGGGAAATGACTTGGTGTACCTTGCCTGGAAGAAGGGTAGTTTTTTTCTAATAATTCCTAATCCGTTCCCTTGGCTTCTGACTTTCTTAACAAGGCCGTTTGCATCCCCGATTCAGCACGAAGCGAGAGGCCCGGGCTCGCGGAAGTGCGCCAAAGATTCCTCCGCAGTGCCGCTCAGGTGGAAAGAGGAGCGGGGCGCCTGAGCAGCCTCCGGAGAAGCATCCCGCGAGGTGCGATTTGCGCCGTGCTGGGAGAGGAGGAGGGGGAGGAGGATGGGCCCTGCGTGGCAGCAGCAGCAAGTTTGGGCCGCAGGACATTGCGCCTGCGCCGCTGCCCCCCAATGGGCGGGCGTGTCCCCGGGGCTGCGGCCCTGGCAGCGCGTCCGCTGAGCTGCCCACGCTGCGGGAGCTCCCCGGGCTGGGCTGGCCTTCCCGCTGGGACTGGGCAGCAGGCTGTGCTCTCACTGTGGTCAGCAGCAGCGGGACGTACCTCTGGACAGCCACGTCTCCTGCTGCTGGGAAGAAGCAATGAAGCGAGTGCAGAAGTTCTGCTTCCTCTTTCTCCCGGTGGAGTTTTTCGTTTCATTCCACACTCCAGAGGCAATTTCAGTGCTGGCCTCTGTCAGCTGATTGTATTTCAAGAGCACCAGCAACAGGGCTGTGTTTGAGCGCTGTGAATGTGGCCTGTATGGCTTTCATTCTCCTCGCCTTAGTGCTCAGGGGTGGTGGGCATTGCAGTATCTGCTGATCCTTATGCCTGCGACAAAAAGACTGACTTCGCTGTCGTGAAAGCACCGTGGACAGCCCTGCTTGAAAGCGGCAGTTGCAGTTTGGCTGAAAAATGCAGGTGGCAGCCGGAAGGGGTGCCACAGCAGCCGTGGGGTCCCAATTCACAAGGCAGAGGCAACAGCAGCCTCCTGACGGCGCATCACGGTGAATGAAAGGGTGCAGAAACCCGATCATTTCTTTCTCTGAACTTTGCTTCAGGAATGTACAGGCAGGCTCTGAGGAACCAGGGGTGTTTGTGGGGGACTGTTGTTGTGATCAAGAGATTCAATTGGAAAAAGAAGGTGTTATGCATTTTGAGTCTTGACTTCAGGGCTTAGTCAGAAAGACCCAGTAGAGTAAGAAAACACCGGGAACTTGCAACTGGGAGAACACAGAGCGTTTAGTTAGAAAGCAAGGACTATTCAGTCAAGGCAGGAGAGATGGAACAAAGTTTTTAAAAATGTAACAAGTAGCAGGTGCACAATAGTTTGCAGAAAGAAGTATTACACAAGCATTTATCTTTGGGAGAAAAGTCTGGTGTTGCTGTTAGGGAATTGATCACGACTATTATTGGTTAGCAAGCTTATGAACAATTTTACTATTGGCTATCCAGGCTCACACTATTCTAACCCGATGGTGAAAAGATTATAAAAGCTATCGACACTTTTAATAAACGCCTCTGGTTATAGCCCGACTGGCGACCGCATTTCTTTGATGCGTTGCACAAGCAACGTGACCGACACTTTCACTCTCCGCGCTCGTTCCGCAGCCACGGGTACAAAGACATTATGGGAACCCTTGTGCAGACAGAGCCTTCTATCCCTGTAGAAGGGAGCGCGGCGGGTGGGGGCCGTTGGCGGGCAGCGAGCCCCGGGCAGCAGGCGAGATCCGGCTCCGCACCTGCCGGGCCCTGCTAAGGCTCAATGCCGGCTCCTCTGCAACAGCAAAGGCCTTCAGCCTTGTCACTGCCCAGAGGGGCAGTGCCGGCCCGGCCGCACAGCTCGTTTTCCCCACAAGTTGCAGGAGGTGAGAAGGCAACACTTGCAAACACTGACTGCGAGCCGCAGCGCCGGCTGCGCACCATTAACCTCAGCTCTGGGACCACTGTCTGCCCCAAGCTCCGGGGGATGCGGTGGGAGCCCTGCTGGGCTCCGCCCTGGGGCCATCCTCCAGTGCCAGCTGCAAACAGGGAGCATTTAGTTGCCACCAAGAGCCCAGCCACGCGTGGAGGGGAGCTGGTGCAGGTGCGGCCTGCGCTGCTGCCTGCTGTGCTCTGGGGCTGCTGCTCCCCGCAGAGGGAACTGCACTGGCGTGCCAGAGGAGACAAAGAAGCTTCAGCTTAAGCCGAACTGAGCTGGGTGGCTGGGCTGGCAGGAGTGGGGAGGGTCAAGGGCATTCACAGAGCTCATCCTGCTGCAAGGACGAGGAAAAGTGGCCGTGGGAAGCTAACAGTGAGGAGAGCTGAGGCCTGGAGGGCAGCTCTTGAATGACACTCAGGTCTCACCGGACCTCTGAGACATTGCTGCTCTTCTGCCAGTGACAGGATGAGTCCCTAAACCTGGGGCTCGCTCCTCCTCGTCGTGGTCAGGGGCATCAAGGAAGGCTACAGTGCGACAGAGACTGCCCTGAGCTGGCAACTCACTGGGGGAAAAGAGGGTGGGAGCACTTGTGAAGTAAAAGGCAGGTGGGGCAGAGAACTGTTCAGAGAAGGGCTGAGCTAAAGCTTGAGCAAGCTGAGAAATGTCATTTGGGGTCATCCCACATTGATTTCATTTCACAAGTTATTGAACAAGTTTATTTGGGGCGGGGGGGTGGTGTCATGTTTTCCCCTGGAGGCGTGCACTCTGCAGGCTTGAGCTGCGTTGCCAAAATGCTCGGGCACGTCTCTGCTGCAGCTCACACCGGTTCTTCTTTGGCTTCTTCCGGCCCGGTGCTGAGCCGCAGCAGAGCCCTGGCGGAGCCCAGAGCAGCCTCAGCATCCACAGAGCCCGGCTGCAAGGAGAGAAAGCAGAAACCGCCCGTCACTTGAAGGCTGCTGTCCCCCTTGTCCCAGCCGCCCGCGGTGCCCAGGCCGCGCTGGCCGTGCTCAGAGCGGTGCCCGAAGCCGCCCGTCCCTGCTGCCTCTGGCAGGAGAGCAGGATGGCAGGACACGTGCCACCGCCCGCAGCCAGCCGTGGCAGATCCACCTCCTCAGCAGCTGCCCAGAGCGGGATGCTCCTGTGCTCGCTGCCATCTCCCAAAAGCCCTTATCCCAGCCGTGCCAAGAAGACGGGGACCCACCGCACGCCACCCGCCGCCGGAAGAAAAGCTGCTCCCAAGCTGTGTCCTCAGCCTTCTCCAAGGCCACGTGCCATCCACGCCGCAGCTGGTCCCAAGCGCTTCCCGATCCAGACTGGACACCACCTACAACGCTTCCTTGAAGAAAAACAAACAACAAATTAATGAAAAGGGATTACAGACAAAAAGGAGAAACAAGAAAAAAGGTCAAAAATCTTCTCTCTGTCGGGGGCCTGAGGAAGGCCCAACCTTCCCTACGTGCTGGGGAAAAACCCACCCACGGGCGAGGGAAGCCCACGCTTTCTCCCTTCCCCCCTGCACTGCCCCCCAACAGGCACGGCGAGCCCAAAGCAAACAAGGGGAGTGGAGCAGCCCGAGCCCTTCCTTTCCCGCAAAACAAAGCAGCCCGTGCACAGCTCCTGGAGTGCCACCTCTGCTCCTGCCATGGGGGCTTGTTTGTGTCGGGCTGGCTGCCCCAGCCCCAGCCCCAGCCCGGGGAACAGTGGGTGGTGGGGGCTGTTGGCAGGGCCAGGGGCCGACTCCCATTTCGTAAGCACCCCAGCCCATCCCGCCCGCCCCGCCGAAAAGCAGCTTGGCAGCCGGCTGAAGAATTAGTTGCATCCACCCCAGCAAAGGGGGGAGCCTTTGCTTCCCGGCCAGGCCGTGCAATGCCCAAATCTGGGAGCATCCCCCTGGGTGTGGACTCATCTGTAAATTCGCTGTGGAGCCTGGCTTTGAAGAAGGTGCCAGAATCGAAGCCCATCATCTTCAGCTTGCCGGTGGCCAGGTCGAGGAAGAGCTTGTCATCCCTGACGTCGTCCTCCACGTCTCCAGACGCAGCAGCCCCACCTGGTACAGCTTCTCCAGGGGCTCCTTCTTCCCTGCGGCTGAGAGCAGGCTGTCAGTGCCCCGCCCAGGGCCCCGGCTGTCAGTGAAGCAGGACAAGCAAAAGCAGCTTGCACGGCGGCCACCAGTGCTGGGAAGAGCAGCTCAGCTCCAGCACAAGGGCTGCGTGTTCCCATCTGACGACCCCTGCGCAGCGATACAGGCAGGGCAAAAAAGCCTGCGCTTCTTGGCTTCTTCTTGCCAAGGCACGTGTGGAGCTGTAACTTACCGGCTCCCTGGATCAAAGTGTGCCTGTGGCTCTCTCCCTTCTTCTATGGATGGTGAATATCCTGCAGCCAAGGATCACACGACAGGTCTTCTAATGAGGGCCTGTCCAAGGAGTGCAGGGACAGACACCATCTGATGAGTTCCTTGCAGTCTGTGGGGAGAAACCAGAAAGCGCCGGTCAGTTGCAGAAGGCTCCTGTCCGCTTTGCCCCACTATTGCCATGCCCAGGCCATGCCATGGGGGCTCCGAGCTGTGCCTGAACTTTCCCGTCCATCCTTTGTTTTGGAGGAGAGCAGGAGAGCGGGGCATGTGCCACCTCCTCGGCAGCTGCCAGAGCGGGATGCTCATGAGCCCGCTGCTGTCTCCCAGCACTGCTATTCCCCCCGTACCTTGAGAGAGCCGTTGTGGGAGCGACAGCTGGCCCCAGCTGATGTTCCGGCCCTTCGGGAACGGGTGCTGCCCGCAGACCATCTGGTGCAGCACGATGCCCAGGGACCAGACGGTAGCTGCCTCGCCGTAGTACCAGCCAAAGTGGTTCCATTCCGGGGGGCTGTACGATGGTGTTCCTACGGAACAGAGAGGCAGTTCATTAGGGGGATGCTGCCTGCTCCCGGAGCCTCGCCCCAGCATCCCTGGGCACGCGGGGGCCGCACCAGTGGCACGCGGCGTGACCCGCTGCCCTCTCGCCAGCGCCTGTGACTTGTGGACAAACTGGGGGTTGTAAAAGAAGCCACCGGTGTCGCAAGAGGGCAGCGGAAGCCCTGGCAAGGCCCGAGCATTCCAGGCAAAGGGAAAACCTGCTCAGTGCCGGGGGGGGGGGGGGCGGGGGGAAACTATGCCTTCACCCTGCCTGCCTGCATTGCCCCCCAAAACATTCTGAAGCCAAGGCAAGCAAGGCGAGCTGAGCAGTCCAAGCCCTTTCTCGCCTGCACACCAAACCGGCGGGTGCACAGCTTCTGGGCCCCCCGTCTCTGCTATCCCCACCCACGGGTGTGTTTTTGTCACGCTGGCTGCCCCAGCCCCAGCGCCAGTCCTGGGCAGAGTGGCTGGCGAAGGCTGCCAGCAGCGCTGGAAGATGGCCCCCCGGCCACCCACACTCAAAAGCAACTGGGCTGAACACTCGGTCGTGGCATCAAAAGGGAGAATCCCCGCTGCCACAGCCAGGTTGGGCCGCGAGATGCCGGCACCGGGAGCCTACCCCGGCGGGGACTCACCTGCAAAGCGGGTGTAGGCTGTGTCTTGCAGGTGGGTGCCGCAGCCAAAGTCGATCAATTTCGCCTGGCCGGTGGCCAGGTCAACCAGGATGTTCTCTGGTTTCAGGTCCCTGTGAAGGACCCCGCAGCTGGTGCAGTGCCGCACGGCCTCCAGGACCTGGCGGAACAGCTCCCGTGCCACCTCCTCTGACAGGAAGCCCCGCTCTCGAATAAAATGAAGCAGGTCCTGAGAGTGCTCCGGCCGCTCCATCACCAGCACCACGTTGTTGGGGAGCACGAGCCACTCGAGGAGCTGCACCACACCAGGGAAGCCGGTGGACACCTTGTCCAGCAGCACGATCTCGAGTGGTGCGCTGGTGCCGTTGGGCTGCGGGAGGAGCACGATGCCGTCAGTGGGGCTGGTGCCGTGCCAGGGCTCGCGAAGGCCCTCGCCCAGCCCGGGATGCTCTGCGCCCTCCGCTGCCCCCACGCCCGCTCTCCCCCGAGGCGTCCTGCCGCCTTCCACCCTCCCGGGCCTCGGCTTATCCCCGCCCGTCACGCCCCGGCTTCTCCCGCTGCCCACCACCCCCCTCCTGCCCCCGCTCACTCACCAGCTCGCCCCAATGACGGATGCGGTTCCGTGGCACCCGTTTGATGGCCACCTGCAAGCCAAGGGGAGCAGCGGGTTGAGCTCGCCGCCCGCCCTGCCGAGCCCCATCCTCCTTCTCCTGCGCCCTCCTCCTCCTCCGCCCCCCTCCTCCTGCGCCCGCCGCCGGCCCCGCCACTCACCGGGGCGCCGTCCGAGAGCCGCGTCGCCGCGAAGACGCTGCCGAAGCCGCCGCGCCCCAGCAGCGAACCCACCCGGTAGCGCTCCGTCAGGCCCTGCTGCGCCTTCCCTGCCGGCGAGACGCGGCCGTCAGCGCTCGGCCCGGCTCCAGAAACGGCCCGCGGCCGCTCCTCAACCGCCCCGGGCCGGGTATCCCCAGATGTTGCCTCTTTCGAAGGGGACACCGGCGGCTCGGGGGCGGGGGCCGCGCTGCCGAGCGGAAGAGCTCGGACCGGGGAAGACGCCGCGGACGCGGCGGGAGCGGCCGCGCCGTCTGTGTCCTCGGCGGGTCCCGGGAGGAGCCGGGCCCGGGGCCGGAGTCGGAGGCGGGGCCGGGCCCGGGCCCGGGGCCGGGGCCGGAGTCGAAGCCGGGCCTGGGGCCGGGGCCGGAGTCGGGCCAGCCGGAGCCAGAGGCTGGCAATGCTGCCCAAGAGGCAGGCACTGATGCCCGCCCAGCAGCGCCACCGCCAGTACGGCAAGAGCCGGGCGGAGGCGAGACCGCGGCGGGACGCCCGGGGGCGGGGAGGGCGAAGCCCCGCCCGGGGCCGCGGGCGGGCCGGGCGCATGGCCCGGCCTGGCATGGGGAGAGGGGAGGCCGCGGAAGGGGCGGACGGGGTGGAGCACTGAAGGGAGAGCGGGACAGGGGATGCGGGACACTGGGAGAAGGAGAGGAGGAGCAGGAGAAGGAACGCGGAGGGTCTGGAGAACCGCTGCTTTTGTGTTGCTCTTCTGCTGCTGCCGCTGCTGCCGCTGCTGCTGCTGCCGCCGCTGCCGCTGAAGCGCTGGGAGCGTTTGTCCGCGTGTCCGTGTGTCTGTTGCCCGGGTGTCCGTTTTTCCCCCGCGCGCCCCGCGGCCGAGCCCCGCGCGCCCCGGGCCAGCACGGGCCGCTCCGCTCCGGGGCCGAAGCGGAGTCACGGAGCATCTCTTCCTCCCGCAGCCGCGCCAAACGCACCGTCTTGTTTAGCTGCTTCTTCACCAGATTGTAACTCTTCCTTGCGGCAGTCTTGCAACTTGCCCCTGCTGCTCGCTCGCCCCGCGCCGCGGTCTCTTGCTTACGAGCAAGCAAAGCGCTGTCCGCACCTTTTGCCTGGAGCAGAGCAAAGTGCTGAATGAGGCGCCTGCCAGCGCCAGGCAGAGGCAGCCCCGTGGGAGGGCAGAGCAGGACGTGAGGAGGGAGACGTGCAGCCCCTGCGGGGCGCAGCGCTGCTCCCCGGCCGCTCGGCGTGGGCAGTGGGAGCGGCGGGGCCGTGCCCGGCGCGGTGCCCTCGTCGCCAGGGCTGTTGCCATTTTCTTGTCCGGTTCCAGGTGAAAATCGGAGGCTGCCGATAGGAGGATTCAAATAAAAGAATGGAAACACTCTTTTTGCCGAGTTCTGATGCCAGTCCAATAGAGCAGCTCAGCTCTCAGCTGTCTGCCTCCTCCCTGCCAATCCAGCACTTTCAGCCGGGAGCAAAGGCCCTCTCTGCAAAGAAACTGCAGGCTGGTTTCCTTCTCCTGCTGTTCATTGACACAGGTAGAAAAGCAGACTAGTTTGGATGCTGAGTCTGTCCAAACAGACAGTGAACTTTGCCATGTGAAGCCAAGACACGGAGTCCTGAGCCCTGCGACAGTGTCATGGGAATCACCTTTGTTGCTTCTGCTGTCTACTGTCACTGCTGAGGGTGCAGTCCCATGGGAGCACATGCCCTGTCTCTAGAAGCCAGAGCCGAGCAATGCACTGGGCTCTAAAATCTTCCATTGGCAGGCTTCTGGCGTCTCCAGCATTGCTTTCAAAGCCAAACAGGGAGAAGGCAAACTGTGTGTAGCTAATGATACTGTAGAGTGTCTCAAACTTGCTAAGTCCTAGGTCTTCTAGGTAAGATCAGTTTGGAATGACTGTGGGGTAGAACTAGTGCAAGACAGAAAAGGGGAGCCTAGAAGGGAAGCAATTAATAGTATACGGGAACATCTTGGGCTGTTTCTTTCCGTTGCCATGTCACTTCTGGGAAGCTGTTTTGCTTTTGCAAGAATCTTGCCCACAGTGATGTCTGCTCTTTCCAAGACCCTTTCCTGGAGACCTTGCTCGAGCTCCTGTCACAAGATGTGCCATCACGTGCAGCTTCTCTTGGCTTGCCACACTGTGTGTGCAGCACGACTCTGGTCTGCAGCAAAGCAGGACCAAGGTTTTGAGAGCTTGACAACTTGTCCTTTCTCCTCCTGGTGGACTAGCGAGTTGTGCGGTGGGTAAGGTTTCCGTCCTTCCTGTTCTAGGCTAAGGAAACAGGAGGAGGGGGTAGCAGCAATTGTTAGGCTGGCTGAATGGAGAGAAAGAATCTCCGGAGCCTGCAGCCAGAAGTGGAGAGCTGTGGGCTAATCCTTCCAAGCTCTCAGTGGACATCTTGCAAGTGACCTGGAATGGGAGAATGGTCTGACAGAGGCAGTTGGTTTCTGAGTTCAGCGTAGATGCTTGCACATCTGGTGCGTTGGTGCGCAAATCAAGAGTACAATCGGTTCATGGGAAGCACCAGAAGAAGCTGGAGCTCTCCGAGCAGACGACTGGAAGAATCTGCAAAGGAGAAATGTGGGAAATGACTTGGTGTACCTTGCCTGGAAGAAGGGTAGTTTTTTTCTAATAATTCCTAATCCGTTCCCTTGGCTTCTGACTTTCTTAACAAGGCCGTTTGCATCCCCGATTCAGCACGAAGCGAGAGGCCCGGGCTCGCGGAAGTGCGCCAAAGATTCCTCCGCAGTGCCGCTCAGGTGGAAAGAGGAGCGGGGCGCCTGAGCAGCCTCCGGAGAAGCATCCCGCGAGGTGCGATTTGCGCCGTGCTGGGAGAGGAGGAGGGGGAGGAGGATGGGCCCTGCGTGGCAGCAGCAGCAAGTTTGGGCCGCAGGACATTGCGCCTGCGCCGCTGCCCCCCAATGGGCGGGCGTGTCCCCGGGGCTGCGGCCCTGGCAGCGCGTCCGCTGAGCTGCCCACGCTGCGGGAGCTCCCCGGGCTGGGCTGGCCTTCCCGCTGGGACTGGGCAGCAGGCTGTGCTCTGACTGTGGTCAGCAGCAGCGGGACGTACCTCTGGACAGCCACGTCTCCTGCTGCTGGGAAGAAGCAATGAAGCGAGTGCAGAAGTTCTGCTTCCTCTTTCTCCCGGTGGAGTTTTTCGTTTCATTCCACACTCCAGAGGCAATTTCAGTGCTGGCCTCTGTCAGCTGATTGTATTTCAAGAGCACCAGCAACAGGGCTGTGTTTGAGCGCTGTGAATGTGGCCTGTATGGCTTTCATTCTCCTCGCCTTAGTGCTCAGGGGTGGTGGGCATTGCAGTATCTGCTGATCCTTATGCCTGCGACAAAAAGACTGACTTCGCTGTCGTGAAAGCACCGTGGACAGCCCTGCTTGAAAGCGGCAGTTGCAGTTTGGCTGAAAAATGCAGGTGGCAGCCGGAAGGGGTGCCACAGCAGCCGTGGGGTCCCAATTCACAAGGCAGAGGCAACAGCAGCCTCCTGACGGCGCATCACGGTGAATGAAAGGGTGCAGAAACCCGATCATTTCTTTCTCTGAACTTTGCTTCAGGAATGTACAGGCAGGCTCTGAGGAACCAGGGGTGTTTGTGGGGGACTGTTGTTGTGATCAAGAGATTCAATTGGAAAAAGAAGGTGTTATGCATTTTGAGTCTTGACTTCAGGGCTTAGTCAGAAAGACCCAGTAGAGTAAGAAAACACCGGGAACTTGCAACTGGGAGAACACAGAGCGTTTAGTTAGAAAGCAAGGACTATTCAGTCAAGGCAGGAGAGATGGAACAAAGTTTTTAAAAATGTAACAAGTAGCAGGTGCACAATAGTTTGCAGAAAGAAGTATTACACAAGCATTTATCTTTGGGAGAAAAGTCTGGTGTTGCTGTTAGGGAATTGATCACGACTATTATTGGTTAGCAAGCTTATGAACAATTTTACTATTGGCTATCCAGGCTCACACTATTCTAACCCGATGGTGAAAAGATTATAAAAGCTATCGACACTTTTAATAAACGCCTCTGGTTATAGCCCGACTGGCGACCGCATTTCTTTGATGCGTTGCACAAGCAACGTGACCGACACTTTCACTCTCCGCGCTCGTTCCGCAGCCACGGGTACAAAGACATTATGGGAACCCTTGTGCAGACAGAGCCTTCTATCCCTGTAGAAGGGAGCGCGGCGGGTGGGGGCCGTTGGCGGGCAGCGAGCCCCGGGCAGCAGGCGAGATCCGGCTCCGCACCTGCCGGGCCCTGCTAAGGCTCAATGCCGGCTCCTCTGCAACAGCAAAGGCCTTCAGCCTTGTCACTGCCCAGAGGGGCAGTGCCGGCCCGGCCGCACAGCTCGTTTTCCCCACAAGTTGCAGGAGGTGAGAAGGCAACACTTGCAAACACTGACTGCGAGCCGCAGCGCCGGCTGCGCACCATTAACCTCAGCTCTGGGACCACTGTCTGCCCCAAGCTCCGGGGGATGCGGTGGGAGCCCTGCTGGGCTCCGCCCTGGGGCCATCCTCCAGTGCCAGCTGCAAACAGGGAGCATTTAGTTGCCACCAAGAGCCCAGCCACGCGTGGAGGGGAGCTGGTGCAGGTGCGGCCTGCGCTGCTGCCTGCTGTGCTCTGGGGCTGCTGCTCCCCGCAGAGGGAACTGCACTGGCGTGCCAGAGGAGACAAAGAAGCTTCAGCTTAAGCCGAACTGAGCTGGGTGGCTGGGCTGGCAGGAGTGGGGAGGGTCAAGGGCATTCACAGAGCTCATCCTGCTGCAAGGACGAGGAAAAGTGGCCGTGGGAAGCTAACAGTGAGGAGAGCTGAGGCCTGGAGGGCAGCTCTTGAATGACACTCAGGTCTCACCGGACCTCTGAGACATTGCTGCTCTTCTGCCAGTGACAGGATGAGTCCCTAAACCTGGGGCTCGCTCCTCCTCGTCGTGGTCAGGGGCATCAAGGAAGGCTACAGTGCGACAGAGACTGCCCTGAGCTGGCAACTCACTGGGGGAAAAGAGGGTGGGAGCACTTGTGAAGTAAAAGGCAGGTGGGGCAGAGAACTGTTCAGAGAAGGGCTGAGCTAAAGCTTGAGCAAGCTGAGAAATGTCATTTGGGGTCATCCCACATTGATTTCATTTCACAAGTTATTGAACAAGTTTATTTGGGGCGGGGGGGTGGTGTCATGTTTTCCCCTGGAGGCGTGCACTCTGCAGGCTTGAGCTGCGTTGCCAAAATGCTCGGGCACGTCTCTGCTGCAGCTCACACCGGTTCTTCTTTGGCTTCTTCCGGCCCGGTGCTGAGCCGCAGCAGAGCCCTGGCGGAGCCCAGAGCAGCCTCAGCATCCACAGAGCCCGGCTGCAAGGAGAGAAAGCAGAAACCGCCCGTCACTTGAAGGCTGCTGTCCCCCTTGTCCCAGCCGCCCGCGGTGCCCAGGCCGCGCTGGCCGTGCTCAGAGCGGTGCCCGAAGCCGCCCGTCCCTGCTGCCTCTGGCAGGAGAGCAGGATGGCAGGACACGTGCCACCGCCCGCAGCCAGCCGTGGCAGATCCACCTCCTCAGCAGCTGCCCAGAGCGGGATGCTCCTGTGCTCGCTGCCATCTCCCAAAAGCCCTTATCCCAGCCGTGCCAAGAAGACGGGGACCCACCGCACGCCACCCGCCGCCGGAAGAAAAGCTGCTCCCAAGCTGTGTCCTCAGCCTTCTCCAAGGCCACGTGCCATCCACGCCGCAGCTGGTCCCAAGCGCTTCCCGATCCAGACTGGACACCACCTACAACGCTTCCTTGAAGAAAAACAAACAACAAATTAATGAAAAGGGATTACAGACAAAAAGGAGAAACAAGAAAAAAGGTCAAAAATCTTCTCTCTGTCGGGGGCCTGAGGAAGGCCCAACCTTCCCTACGTGCTGGGGAAAAACCCACCCACGGGCGAGGGAAGCCCACGCTTTCTCCCTTCCCCCCTGCACTGCCCCCCAACAGGCACGGCGAGCCCAAAGCAAACAAGGGGAGTGGAGCAGCCCGAGCCCTTCCTTTCCCGCAAAACAAAGCAGCCCGTGCACAGCTCCTGGAGTGCCACCTCTGCTCCTGCCATGGGGGCTTGTTTGTGTCGGGCTGGCTGCCCCAGCCCCAGCCCCAGCCCGGGGAACAGTGGGTGGTGGGGGCTGTTGGCAGGGCCAGGGGCCGACTCCCATTTCGTAAGCACCCCAGCCCATCCCGCCCGCCCCGCCGAAAAGCAGCTTGGCAGCCGGCTGAAGAATTAGTTGCATCCACCCCAGCAAAGGGGGGAGCCTTTGCTTCCCGGCCAGGCCGTGCAATGCCCAAATCTGGGAGCATCCCCCTGGGTGTGGACTCATCTGTAAATTCGCTGTGGAGCCTGGCTTTGAAGAAGGTGCCAGAATCGAAGCCCATCATCTTCAGCTTGCCGGTGGCCAGGTCGAGGAAGAGCTTGTCATCCCTGACGTCGTCCTCCACGTCTCCAGACGCAGCAGCCCCACCTGGTACAGCTTCTCCAGGGGCTCCTTCTTCCCTGCGGCTGAGAGCAGGCTGTCAGTGCCCCGCCCAGGGCCCCGGCTGTCAGTGAAGCAGGACAAGCAAAAGCAGCTTGCACGGCGGCCACCAGTGCTGGGAAGAGCAGCTCAGCTCCAGCACAAGGGCTGCGTGTTCCCATCTGACGACCCCTGCGCAGCGATACAGGCAGGGCAAAAAAGCCTGCGCTTCTTGGCTTCTTCTTGCCAAGGCACGTGTGGAGCTGTAACTTACCGGCTCCCTGGATCAAAGTGTGCCTGTGGCTCTCTCCCTTCTTCTATGGATGGTGAATATCCTGCAGCCAAGGATCACACGACAGGTCTTCTAATGAGGGCCTGTCCAAGGAGTGCAGGGACAGACACCATCTGATGAGTTCCTTGCAGTCTGTGGGGAGAAACCAGAAAGCGCCGGTCAGTTGCAGAAGGCTCCTGTCCGCTTTGCCCCACTATTGCCATGCCCAGGCCATGCCATGGGGGCTCCGAGCTGTGCCTGAACTTTCCCGTCCATCCTTTGTTTTGGAGGAGAGCAGGAGAGCGGGGCATGTGCCACCTCCTCGGCAGCTGCCAGAGCGGGATGCTCATGAGCCCGCTGCTGTCTCCCAGCACTGCTATTCCCCCCGTACCTTGAGAGAGCCGTTGTGGGAGCGACAGCTGGCCCCAGCTGATGTTCCGGCCCTTCGGGAACGGGTGCTGCCCGCAGACCATCTGGTGCAGCACGATGCCCAGGGACCAGACGGTAGCTGCCTCGCCGTAGTACCAGCCAAAGTGGTTCCATTCCGGGGGGCTGTACGATGGTGTTCCTACGGAACAGAGAGGCAGTTCATTAGGGGGATGCTGCCTGCTCCCGGAGCCTCGCCCCAGCATCCCTGGGCACGCGGGGGCCGCACCAGTGGCACGCGGCGTGACCCGCTGCCCTCTCGCCAGCGCCTGTGACTTGTGGACAAACTGGGGGTTGTAAAAGAAGCCACCGGTGTCGCAAGAGGGCAGCGGAAGCCCTGGCAAGGCCCGAGCATTCCAGGCAAAGGGAAAACCTGCTCAGTGCCGGGGGGGGGGGGGGCGGGGGGAAACTATGCCTTCACCCTGCCTGCCTGCATTGCCCCCCAAAACATTCTGAAGCCAAGGCAAGCAAGGCGAGCTGAGCAGTCCAAGCCCTTTCTCGCCTGCACACCAAACCGGCGGGTGCACAGCTTCTGGGCCCCCCGTCTCTGCTATCCCCACCCACGGGTGTGTTTTTGTCACGCTGGCTGCCCCAGCCCCAGCGCCAGTCCTGGGCAGAGTGGCTGGCGAAGGCTGCCAGCAGCGCTGGAAGATGGCCCCCCGGCCACCCACACTCAAAAGCAACTGGGCTGAACACTCGGTCGTGGCATCAAAAGGGAGAATCCCCGCTGCCACAGCCAGGTTGGGCCGCGAGATGCCGGCACCGGGAGCCTACCCCGGCGGGGACTCACCTGCAAAGCGGGTGTAGGCTGTGTCTTGCAGGTGGGTGCCGCAGCCAAAGTCGATCAATTTCGCCTGGCCGGTGGCCAGGTCAACCAGGATGTTCTCTGGTTTCAGGTCCCTGTGAAGGACCCCGCAGCTGGTGCAGTGCCGCACGGCCTCCAGGACCTGGCGGAACAGCTCCCGTGCCACCTCCTCTGACAGGAAGCCCCGCTCTCGAATAAAATGAAGCAGGTCCTGAGAGTGCTCCGGCCGCTCCATCACCAGCACCACGTTGTTGGGGAGCACGAGCCACTCGAGGAGCTGCACCACACCAGGGAAGCCGGTGGACACCTTGTCCAGCAGCACGATCTCGAGTGGTGCGCTGGTGCCGTTGGGCTGCGGGAGGAGCACGATGCCGTCAGTGGGGCTGGTGCCGTGCCAGGGCTCGCGAAGGCCCTCGCCCAGCCCGGGATGCTCTGCGCCCTCCGCTGCCCCCACGCCCGCTCTCCCCCGAGGCGTCCTGCCGCCTTCCACCCTCCCGGGCCTCGGCTTATCCCCGCCCGTCACGCCCCGGCTTCTCCCGCTGCCCACCACCCCCCTCCTGCCCCCGCTCACTCACCAGCTCGCCCCAATGACGGATGCGGTTCCGTGGCACCCGTTTGATGGCCACCTGCAAGCCAAGGGGAGCAGCGGGTTGAGCTCGCCGCCCGCCCTGCCGAGCCCCATCCTCCTTCTCCTGCGCCCTCCTCCTCCTCCGCCCCCCTCCTCCTGCGCCCGCCGCCGGCCCCGCCACTCACCGGGGCGCCGTCCGAGAGCCGCGTCGCCGCGAAGACGCTGCCGAAGCCGCCGCGCCCCAGCAGCGAACCCACCCGGTAGCGCTCCGTCAGGCCCTGCTGCGCCTTCCCTGCCGGCGAGACGCGGCCGTCAGCGCTCGGCCCGGCTCCAGAAACGGCCCGCGGCCGCTCCTCAACCGCCCCGGGCCGGGTATCCCCAGATGTTGCCTCTTTCGAAGGGGACACCGGCGGCTCGGGGGCGGGGGCCGCGCTGCCGAGCGGAAGAGCTCGGACCGGGGAAGACGCCGCGGACGCGGCGGGAGCGGCCGCGCCGTCTGTGTCCTCGGCGGGTCCCGGGAGGAGCCGGGCCCGGGGCCGGAGTCGGAGGCGGGGCCGGGCCCGGGCCCGGGGCCGGGGCCGGAGTCGAAGCCGGGCCTGGGGCCGGGGCCGGAGTCGGGCCAGCCGGAGCCAGAGGCTGGCAATGCTGCCCAAGAGGCAGGCACTGATGCCCGCCCAGCAGCGCCACCGCCAGTACGGCAAGAGCCGGGCGGAGGCGAGACCGCGGCGGGACGCCCGGGGGCGGGGAGGGCGAAGCCCCGCCCGGGGCCGCGGGCGGGCCGGGCGCATGGCCCGGCCTGGCATGGGGAGAGGGGAGGCCGCGGAAGGGGCGGACGGGGTGGAGCACTGAAGGGAGAGCGGGACAGGGGATGCGGGACACTGGGAGAAGGAGAGGAGGAGCAGGAGAAGGAACGCGGAGGGTCTGGAGAACCGCTGCTTTTGTGTTGCTCTTCTGCTGCTGCCGCTGCTGCCGCTGCTGCTGCTGCCGCCGCTGCCGCTGAAGCGCTGGGAGCGTTTGTCCGCGTGTCCGTGTGTCTGTTGCCCGGGTGTCCGTTTTTCCCCCGCGCGCCCCGCGGCCGAGCCCCGCGCGCCCCGGGCCAGCACGGGCCGCTCCGCTCCGGGGCCGAAGCGGAGTCACGGAGCATCTCTTCCTCCCGCAGCCGCGCCAAACGCACCGTCTTGTTTAGCTGCTTCTTCACCAGATTGTAACTCTTCCTTGCGGCAGTCTTGCAACTTGCCCCTGCTGCTCGCTCGCCCCGCGCCGCGGTCTCTTGCTTACGAGCAAGCAAAGCGCTGTCCGCACCTTTTGCCTGGAGCAGAGCAAAGTGCTGAATGAGGCGCCTGCCAGCGCCAGGCAGAGGCAGCCCCGTGGGAGGGCAGAGCAGGACGTGAGGAGGGAGACGTGCAGCCCCTGCGGGGCGCAGCGCTGCTCCCCGGCCGCTCGGCGTGGGCAGTGGGAGCGGCGGGGCCGTGCCCGGCGCGGTGCCCTCGTCGCCAGGGCTGTTGCCATTTTCTTGTCCGGTTCCAGGTGAAAATCGGAGGCTGCCGATAGGAGGATTCAAATAAAAGAATGGAAACACTCTTTTTGCCGAGTTCTGATGCCAGTCCAATAGAGCAGCTCAGCTCTCAGCTGTCTGCCTCCTCCCTGCCAATCCAGCACTTTCAGCCGGGAGCAAAGGCCCTCTCTGCAAAGAAACTGCAGGCTGGTTTCCTTCTCCTGCTGTTCATTGACACAGGTAGAAAAGCAGACTAGTTTGGATGCTGAGTCTGTCCAAACAGACAGTGAACTTTGCCATGTGAAGCCAAGACACGGAGTCCTGAGCCCTGCGACAGTGTCATGGGAATCACCTTTGTTGCTTCTGCTGTCTACTGTCACTGCTGAGGGTGCAGTCCCATGGGAGCACATGCCCTGTCTCTAGAAGCCAGAGCCGAGCAATGCACTGGGCTCTAAAATCTTCCATTGGCAGGCTTCTGGCGTCTCCAGCATTGCTTTCAAAGCCAAACAGGGAGAAGGCAAACTGTGTGTAGCTAATGATACTGTAGAGTGTCTCAAACTTGCTAAGTCCTAGGTCTTCTAGGTAAGATCAGTTTGGAATGACTGTGGGGTAGAACTAGTGCAAGACAGAAAAGGGGAGCCTAGAAGGGAAGCAATTAATAGTATACGGGAACATCTTGGGCTGTTTCTTTCCGTTGCCATGTCACTTCTGGGAAGCTGTTTTGCTTTTGCAAGAATCTTGCCCACAGTGATGTCTGCTCTTTCCAAGACCCTTTCCTGGAGACCTTGCTCGAGCTCCTGTCACAAGATGTGCCATCACGTGCAGCTTCTCTTGGCTTGCCACACTGTGTGTGCAGCACGACTCTGGTCTGCAGCAAAGCAGGACCAAGGTTTTGAGAGCTTGACAACTTGTCCTTTCTCCTCCTGGTGGACTAGCGAGTTGTGCGGTGGGTAAGGTTTCCGTCCTTCCTGTTCTAGGCTAAGGAAACAGGAGGAGGGGGTAGCAGCAATTGTTAGGCTGGCTGAATGGAGAGAAAGAATCTCCGGAGCCTGCAGCCAGAAGTGGAGAGCTGTGGGCTAATCCTTCCAAGCTCTCAGTGGACATCTTGCAAGTGACCTGGAATGGGAGAATGGTCTGACAGAGGCAGTTGGTTTCTGAGTTCAGCGTAGATGCTTGCACATCTGGTGCGTTGGTGCGCAAATCAAGAGTACAATCGGTTCATGGGAAGCACCAGAAGAAGCTGGAGCTCTCCGAGCAGACGACTGGAAGAATCTGCAAAGGAGAAATGTGGGAAATGACTTGGTGTACCTTGCCTGGAAGAAGGGTAGTTTTTTTCTAATAATTCCTAATCCGTTCCCTTGG